>NC_140589.1:594325777-595528277 GCF_964204655.1 Triturus cristatus
TGGTTTTTTCAGTGAATATATCCTACTGGCAGTTGCCAGTAGGTAGTTATAGTTAGGACCTAGTTGCTATAGGAAAATGGCAACATTCTATTCGCAATAACTTTGGGGCCGATTGATGATTCTTCGTGAAATTTTCAAAACAAATTCTTTGTTGAGATCAACTATTATGTTGAAAGTTTGGGGGTGATTCGTCAAGGGGGGCCGAGAAAAAGGGGGGTCCCAAAACGTGTTTTTTCGATGTTAATTTCCATAGGAAACTTTAGACAAGGCTACAGGTCGAACGGGTGAACGGAATTACCCCAAATTTGGCAGGGAGAAGGGTCCTGGTCTAGAAAGCACTCTTTCGTTTCTTTGGTGTAAATCCATTCAGTAGTTTTTGAGAAATATCAAAATTTACAGATATTGATATTTGGGAATTCTGCCATCTGATTGGCTGAGGTGTTACGAGCACGAGCTTGCTGCTGATTGGCTGCGAGCGCTGCGTGCATTTCCAACTAGGAAGTGTTGGCCGCCATTTTGTGATTCCGTTGAAGTGAGTAAGGGGGAAAAAGAGCAAAATATGTGGGAAGGAGGAGGGTAGGAGCACTGTAATCTTTGTGGGGTGTTTAGGGTGTGCTATAGAGGGTGTGTGTGAAGTGAACTAATCATACCTCCCGTTGTGAAAGTTCTAGGCTACAAAAATTAAGTGAGGTATTGGATAGTGTGTGATGTTTCTAAGGTGAGCTTGTGCGCGACTCGAGGATTAAGGCATGAGCCCACACTGTGTATCTTGTACTGTGAAGTCATGTGCCCTGGCCGCTGCAGTACAGTTGTGGAAGTAGTGTCAGCATGCGTTCATACCTACTAGGATGAACTACTGACCCGTAGTGGTGTGAAAGTCCTGGGTACGGAAAATATGTGAGGTATTGTCTAGAGTCTCATGGAAGGAGAAAGTGTTGTCCGCCATTTTGTTATTCTGTTGAAGCGAGTAAGGGGTAAAAAGGGTGAAAAAAGTGGGGAAATAGGAGGGTAGGAGCACTGTAACCTCTGTGTGGTGTTTAGGGTGTCCTATAGAGGGGATGAGAAGTGAACTAATCATACCTACCAGTGTGAAAGTGATAGGCTACAAAAATGAAGTGAGGTATTGCCTAGAGTGTGAGGTGGTGCGGTACTCAGGGATTAGAGTGTGAGTCTAAATTGTGTGTCTTATGCTGTGAAGTCATGTGCCGTTGCCGCTGCAATACAGCTGTGGAAGTAGTGTCAGCGTGTGTTTATAGTTACTAGGACAAACTACTGACCTGTACTGTTCTGAAAGTTCTGGGGTACGGAAAATATGTGAGGTAGTGTGTAGAGTCTCAGCAGAGCAGAGCTGCTGCCGGACTAGGGGATGATAGCATGAGCCCAAACTGTGTGTCATATGCTGTGAAGTCATGTGCTCTTGCCTCTGTGCCACATCTGTGCAAGTAGTGTCAGCATGTAGTTATAGCTACTTGGAGAATCTTTTGTTTCGAACATTGTAACTTGTGTATGGTGCTTAGGGGGTGTTATATAGGGAGTGTGCGTAGGTAAATTTGTGTTTATGAAATGAATTTGGTATTTGGAAAATGGAAAGCACTGACTCCTACGGGTCTGATGGTGCTGGGGCGTAAGGTGAGGTACTGCTGGAGTTGGGAATAAAGCTGATGAACTACTGACCCCTATTGTGAACTTTTAACGTGCACCTGCCGTTGAATGTTCGATAAAATGTTACAAAAGTATATCGTTAGGTTAAAAAAAAATGATGAACTTTTAACCTGCAGGTGTCGTAGAAGGTTCCAGAAAGTGTGGTGATAAAATAGGTTGAACTTGTGACCTGTATGTGGCGTGGAATAATAAGTAGCTTTTCGGAAGGAAAATTCAAAATTAGCGAATGGAGGTAAGTTTTGGAATGTCGTTGAAGGAATGAAGTATTCTGATTTGTTCTTTACATGTATTTATGTGTGGAGCGACAGAGAAATTGTGCAATTCCTGGTTTCATTCTTGATGAAGTTGGAGCTTTACATGTACTATGTGAGAAAGAGAGAATTGTATGCGTGTGTCATTTGAAATCTGGATAACAACTACAAAGGTGAGTTAGCAATGAACAAGGTGTGTTATGTGTTTTATAGTATTGATTAAGTATATGAGGTGATGTTTTTAATTTTGAAAGTATTTTTTATTTCAAAGTAATATAGTGTTAGTAAATTGTGGTGTTTGATATTGGTTATGAAATATGCATAAAATGTGAGCTGTTGTGATATATATATATATCTTTTTCACAGAGAAGAAGTGTAGTTTGTCATCTTTATAGGACTGTATTGTTTTGAAAATGAGGTACAGCGTTCATTTTAGTTTGTAATGTATTGGGGAGATAAAGAAAATGTTGCACGTTTGCAACTGATACTTTTTGTGGAAATAGTGGGGTGGGGTGGTGGTGGTAGGAGATGTATGTGTTATTGAGTTAAAAGTGATAAAACAAAATGCAGAAATGTTATGTGGGCAGGTTGTGGTCTTATTTTTGACACTGGGAGGTAGGTTTGAATGTAAGTCAGGGTAGGTTGTTGTACAGTGGGGCCGCGTACAGTGTTTTGAGATTACATGGAGAGGAGATGGAGATAGGAAAATTGATACGTTCCTTTTATATGTATGCATAGTTTGAATCATGTGATCCTAAGTTGAGATAAATATGAATATGGGTTCTGGTTTGCATTTGGGTATAGTGAATAGTTTTTGTAGTTTCTGACTAGTGAATAATAAAAAGGTAGATATACTAAAATATATGGTAGAAAACGTATTAATTATTGTCTGTTCTTATGGAATAAAAGTAGTAGGGGAGTGCTTCTTTAGAAGAAATGTTTTATAAATGTGTGAGAGATTAAAAAAAATGTAAATGTGCAGTATATTTTCTGTATGACTGTGTTGACATTAGAGAACTACATGTGATACTATTTGTCAGGCTGTGTCGCTGTGGTGGATATATGTAGGTGTTGAAGTGGTTCGTGTTTTACTGATGGTGAGCTTCACTATCCCTTTTGAGACACTCGTCAATTTATTCATTCCATTTAATATCTTTAATATAGATACAGTAAAGGGACTGTATATAAAAAGTTTAGGAATTAGAACTGTGTTTACTCTCCCCATACCCTGCTATACACTCTACAGAGTGTTTAAACGACTTTTGTAACATATAAATGTCTAGCTAGTAAAGGTGGTGTAGTTCGACTGGGCCCATTTATAAACCATGCTATGGGATGGTTTATGTTTTACCCACCAATTTGCATGTTTGAATACTTTTTGCTGATAAGTGTTCTGGCAGACACCTGTTAAAATTAACGTTGTATATGGGTATAGTGGCGCTACTGGGAATGGTGCTGGTTTCTATTTGATTTCGGACGGTTAAGCAAGGGCGGGGGTGGGTGTAGAGGAGGTGGTTATGTTGCTGATTGAAACACAGAATATAGTAACGTGCAGATGTCGAGCTACTAAAGGTGATCTAGTACCACTGGGAGCACTTATAAAGCACCCTATGGCACGGGATATGTTTTAGTCGCAAATTTGCATGTTTTAATACGTTTTGCTGGTGAGCCATCTGTTGAAATTAAGCCTCTGTTTGGCTATAGTGGCACTTCTACGTTTGCTGGGGCTCTTTCTTTTATTGCGTAAAGTTAAGCAAGGGCGGGTGTTGAGGTGGTGTAGTGGTACTGTAACTATTTATAAACCGTCTTATGGTATGGTGTATGTTTGAGTTGCAAAATTGCAGGTTTTAATAGGATTTGCTGATGAGCGTTTTGGTAGAACCCTGTTGACATTAAGGGTATGTATGGCTATAGTGGCGGTAACGGGAATGCTGGGGCTCCTTGTTTGATTTCGTAAGGTTAAGCAAGGGTTGGGTGGCAGTGGGGGAGTTGCGTATGTTGCTGATGATAAGACGGATATTTGTAACGTGGGCATGTGTAGTTACTAAAGCTAATGTAGTTTCACTGGGCCCATTTATAAACAGTGCTATGGGATGGTTTATGTTTTACCCACCAATTTGCATGTTTGAATAGTTTTTGCTGATAAGTGTTCCGGTAGACACATGTTAAAATTAAGCCTGTATATGGGTATAGTGGCGCTACTAGGAATGGGGGGTTTCTGTTTGATTTCGTATTGTTAACCAAGGGCGGGGGTGGGTGTGGGGGAGGTAGTTATGTTGCTGTTTGAAATACAGAATATAGTAACGTGGAGATGTTGAGCTACTAAAGGTGATGTAGAACCACTGGGAGCACTTATAAAGAGCCCTATGGCGTGGTATATGTTTTACCCGCAAATCTGCATGCTTTAATACGGTTTGTTGATGAGCTTTTCAGGACACATCTGTTGAAGTTAAGGCTGTGTATGGCCATAGTTGCGCTTCTACGTTTGCTTAGGCTCTTTTTGATGTATTATCTGGCGTATTGGGAAAATGTGCAGAGAAACTACGTAAGATCTTGAAGGAATTCATACTGGCTGCTTTCAAAGTGATATTTTTGATACATTATCTGGTGTATTGGGTAAATTTGCAGACAATCTACGAAGTAATGGTAAGCTTTGAACATTTGAAGTACTATTGGATGTGTTATTTGTGTTGATTTTGTATTTTATTTGACAGAATTCGTTTTTTTTTAAACAATCTAGTTGATTGTTTTTTCCCCCCCTGCTGTTTATGATGAAACTAAACTGGCATCACTGTGAATAGTGAAGTTAAGTAGTAGCTGATGACAGCAAAAAAAGGGAGAAACATTGTTATCTGAATGGTAAATTGTTTTGTATTATTTAAAAACTCATTGTAATTTTTTAAATGTATTACGTTACATAGTACTTTTGCAGTTTATTTTATGTAGTTGAAAAGTTAGAAAAAATTGTATTAATGACAAATACACAATAGTAGTTCGATATTTTAAAAAACCTTTGAAATTCATTGAAAAAACCATAGGTTTCAGAGACGTTATACTTAGAAATTAGCATTTAAAAACCCTTCGAAATTCACTGAAAAAACCATAGGTTTCAGGCACGTTATAGTTAGAAATTAGCATTTAAAAAACATTTGAAATTCACTGAAAAAACCATAGGTTTCAGGAATGTTATAGTTATATCAGTGATGTCATCAGTGATCTCACTGACCATGTCATGAGTGATGTAATATGTGACGTCATCAGCAGTGCATTGCAGGGGCACGAGTTATAGTTAGCTCAACTAACTATAACAGGCAAATTTCTCTGGTTTTATATAACTCAAATGTCCAACTAACTATAACGTCCCTGAAACCAATGTTTTTTTCAGTGAATATATATATATATCACACCTTCCCCCTTTACATTTTTGCTATACTCTTGGACTCTTGTTGGAAGTCCCTGCTCCTAGGTACATCAATCGTGGACTCACTAGGAATGGTGGCCCCATCTACACCTATCCCTTTAATCCAACTATGTTTTTCTACATCTAGAAAAACATTGTATTTAGATGAATGCGTATTTCCTCCATAAACAACGACATTTGTCTAAGATTCCAAACACTCCCTCCATTGACTCACACAGCATTCTTCAAAACCTGAACCACCTGAGTGAGGTCTGACCAGCACGCTGCACCTTTACTATCTGTTTTATTTTTGTTCAGTCAAACTAAGTCTACATTTACACACTGCTTGCTGCAAGCTTCTTTTTCTCACCAACATGTTTTTCATTGTATTTTTCCACTCTCATCGTATTTCCCTAAAATCCACATCAGCAATTTCACCAACCTCCTTACGTTTGTTTCTCAACCACCAAGGTACTCATTTTGTGCTAGGGTTCTGTCCCCTTAAGAACTCAAAAAGTTTACCGCAGTCGCAGAGGTAGGTGAAGTTCAGTATGCAAGCAACCTGGATTTTAAAACCTTCCTCCAATTGAGACCATTCTTCACTGATAATTGAATATCTTCCTTTACCACTCTTTTGAACCTTTCTACCTGAACATTAGCCTTGGGATGGAATACAGCCATTCGTTTACATACAATGCCACACCTCACAAAATAATTTTCCATGTACTTGCTGATAAACTGAGGTCCATTATTTGATACCAGTTCTTGAGAATACCTTCTCTGCAAAAAAACGAATCTAGAAATTCCACAACACTTACTGAAGGGACCACCTTTATCATTTTAATTTCTGGCCATTTAGAACAGTAGTCCACTATAACTATGACAAATGCTTCCTATATACGTAGGACATTAAATGGGCCAATAATATCTAATCCTAATTTGTTCCATGGACCTTCTAGAAATTTAACCGATTGGGATGCAAGAATTAATGCTCGTGCAGATTTGTCACTTGACACACACTCACCACAACCCTTACTTGATGTTCAACAAAAATATCTATTGCTGGGCGGCAAACATTCACCCTGACTTGCCTTCTTGTGCTTGAAATATCCATGTGTTCTTCATGAACGATATCAACAATGGTTTTCCTTTAAATTAAAAGGTGATATAAATGTGTTGCCACTTACTACCATGCCATTCTCCACAACCAACTCTTCTTGCACCTTAAAAAAACCATTAACTCACCTGAAATCTTGGGGGGGCGTGGCTTAACACGCAATGAGAGCGGACGTGCCCGGGTAGAGCTCCCGTCTGAGCCTCCCTACCCCGGGTCGTTTCTCCGCGAAAAAATCCTCTCCGCGGCCCGCTACTGCCGGCGGACCTGTTCCGGCACCTGCTGCCTGCACTGGCCAAATTTGAGACCCATCGGTGGTGGAGCCCCGCACCGGTGCCGACGACGGGCCTGCGGCCGCGCTGCTGAGCCCGCGCCTGGGGACGAGGACTACGTGAGCCCGCGGCTTTGACTACCATCCCGGGCCTTGAGCTGCGGCCTGCGGCGAACACCTTGTGGCGCAGCGTGGAAGCCCGCGACCGTTGCGGAGGAGCCCACGCGGAGCGGACGTGGCGACAGGAGGTACCTGGAAACCCTCCCCTGCCCCTCCCCCCGCGGCCGAGCCGGGGACGGACTGGGGCGACCGCGTGGACGCCGGATGCGACACCCAGCACACAGTGAGTTGACGGATGGGGGCCCTGGGAGCGGCGGGGCGAAGCCAAAGTGGCAACGAGGACTAGCTACTATTACACAGAAGTGCATGCACACATGATCTGCTGCGAGACGGCGATGCCCCTGGGGAGAGGCGGAAATCCACAGCAGCGATAGAGAACCCGCTCTGGCCTAGCTACTGCTACACTGGGGTCTGGCCTATACCTGGCTGCTCTCCTGCCCGCCTCCGAACACTGCAAGCGGACTGGCCCCAGATAGGAGACGCGGCATTGCCGAGGCCTGTGACGCTTGCCGACGCTGCTTGGGGACACGGAGAGCGCTGCCGGGATGTGGACCTGGACCCCATAGACCAATGCGACGCCATTTCTGCGCCCCAGGCTGCTGCGACGGCGGACCGCGAGCACGGAGTGGACAAGAGGAGAGACACCGCCCTGACCCTTTGGAGGGAGCCTTCAGACGTCCGTGTAGTGATCTGCCCGGAGACATTGGACCCGCGACGGCTGGGATGCAGTGCATGTGACCCGGCGATCCGGAGCGACGAGCCCTGGCGCTTGGCGGCGACGCAAGGCCCGCACCGACAACCCCGAAGATGCAGGGGTGACTTGCCACGCGCGACGGGGCCCTGCCCTGCCCCCACAGGAGAACCTATCTTATACACGCCACCAGCTCCATGCCTAGAGGGGCGCGAACACGTACTGGACCGGGACCTGCAGCAACGAGGGGACAACAGGTGAAAGCGGCACGCGGGATGGACGCCGAGCAGGTGGCGGCGAAGCTGGACAGTGTCCTGGCAGTTATGGAACGGATGGAGGAGTCGCTCCAACAGACGCGCACCTCTCTGGAGACCAGAATCGATGGCGTGGCGATAGACTTGACCCATCTCCGGGCCGATCACAAAAAGTTGCAAGATCGCACCAAGACCCTGGAGGACGCGGTAGCAGTGCTCGAACCAAGGGCGGTGCAGACGGACAAAAAGGTGCAAGACCTCCTGCACAGAATGGAGCTATTGGAGGGCAGGGCTGAAGATGCGGAAGGTCGGGCACGACGAAATAACGTCCGCCTCGTGGGCATCCCGGAGAAATGGGAAGGAGCGGATCCCGCCCGCAGAGTTGAGGACAGGCTACGTAACCTGCTGCCTGATGGCACGCTTTCCCCCTACTTCGTGGTGGAGAGGGCCCACCGCGTGCCTGCGCGGCCGCTCCCCCCGGGTTCTCACCCCCGACCGTTTCTCCTTCGAGTGCTCAACTACCGAGACCGAGACGCCATACTACGCGAAGCACGGAACCTGGGGGAAATCACTATAGACAACGCCGCGGTGATGTTCTTCCCGGACTACACGGTGCGGGTGCAGAGGGAGAGGCATTCCTTCCTGGCTGTAAAACGAAGACTGCGCGAAGCGGGCCTCAAGTATTCGTTACTTTTCCCTGCCAAACTACGAGTGGTGGCACGCGACAAAACACATTTCTTCGCGAGCCCTGAGGAAGCGGAGGCCTGGCTGGATGGAGGAGTGCCTGACGCGCCGCGGAGAACGCCGGGAGCTGCCGCGGCGGAGAGGCCCAAGGGGCCGGGGAGGCGACTCCGTCGAAGAACACCTACACCACCGCTGGCCCGAGAGGCGCTGAGCCGCTCCCCACCGGCAGCCCTAGTCCACCAGGAACAACAGGACGCCTTGCGCAGGGTGGCGGCGCTCAGCAACTCCCCGGCGCCGTCGCTCCGACTGGGCGCCAGCCCGGCAGCGTCTTCCACGGACGATGAAGCGATCTACGGCATCCCGGATACGCAGAGCTCTGGGGGGCCCCCGGAGGTCACGCCACAGACGGTGGATCTTTTTGGCTGACGGAGCCTAGGAGCAGACTGTCATCTGCTGCGTGGCATGAGCCCACTTGAGTTCCTGTTCAACTGCCCTACCTGCCCACAGGATTGCCTCGGGCCTGCTGGCGCCCACGCTGTTGCTGCTCTGGGGAACTCGAACACAGAACTGGCCACTGTAAGTACATTTTCTACTCACACACACGTGAATCATCCACATAATCTGCAGGGACGCGGACGTGCCCCACAACGTTTCGCTGCCAACCCGCTGCACCGTGGTCTGACTGGAGGGGGACCCGCCCCCCCCTTGGTACTTTTACCCGCACTTGGCTGACATGCGGGCGCACGGCTGCCATGGCGTTGAACAATAGACACTAGACTTCCCCCGGCCAGCGGAAGCTTGCATACTACACCCGGGAGAGACTATGGGACCCTCCACGACTACACTGTTTTGCTTACTGTTAGACTATCAACCACAAGCACCCCCTTAGACTGTATAGTTTGCAAGCTCACTTGAGTGTTTGGACGGCGACCTGTTGTGCGGCCGACCTTTTGGTATTTTGAAATTTGTTGCCATGTTAAGGCTTTATGTATTCCCCTTCTTCCTTACCCCCCTACCCTGTTGGAGACCATGGCACCGCACACGCGACATTTATCACGAATGCACGGAGGGGGCGGACTGCCGGAGCTGGGGGACCCTTGAGCTGGGGGCCGCGCCTTGGGGGGAGGGAGGAGACGCGCATACACACGACTGCTATGGCTAGTGTACAGTTCTGCACCTGGAACGTTCGGGGAATGCACACACCGGCCAGACGTTATCATATATACTCATACCTAAAGCGACATAAAATCAACATAGCGCTGCTCCAGGAAACTCATTTGAACGGAGCCGAGGTACGGGCGCTGCGCCGTAAGTGGCGAGGGCAGCTGTATGCAACGGAGTATTCCTCCTACGCTCGCGGAACACTGATATGGATCCGCCCTGGGACTCCTTGGGAAACCACGGAAGTAGTAGTAGATCGGGAGGGCAGATATACGGCTGCGCAGGGCAGGCTAGATGGCCAGCTTCTCACGATAGTATCCCTCTATTCCCCCAATGTAGAGCAGGGAAGCTTCCTGGCGCGGCTCTCAGCGACCATGGCACCTTGGCATGCCACCTCATGGATAATAGGGGGCGACTATAATTGCACTCTAGATACAACGCTGGACCGCTCCTTCCCACCCCCGCTAACGCCCCTACACGGGGAGCCACGAAAGCACTACTGGACTGGGCCACACAATGGGATCTGCACAATGTCTGGCGATGGCGCAACCCGGGGACACGGACGTATTCCTACTACTCTGGCGCTCACGGCTTACATGTCCGACTGGACCGATTCATGGCATCTGCTGCCCTTCTACCCCACGTGACGGACGCACAATACATGGGCCGCATGCACTCAGACCACAACCCACACTTCATGTCCATAGCCTGGGCGCGCCCGCACCCTCCTGTACCCACATGGCGCTATATCGCTCTCGCTTAACAGTCTCCCATCCTGCCATAGCCGACTACCTCTCCCCTCTGCCACTGCCGCAACTAACTATTGCGCAACAAGACGAACTGGGCGCCCCGCTGGAGCCAGAAGAGATCCGGGAAGCCATCTTCAATTTGTCCAATGGCAAAACGCCGGGCCCGGATGGGCTACCGGCGGAACTGTACAAGGCCGGCTCGGACATTCTAGTCCCGGAGCTGCTGAGAATGTACAACGCGGCAGCGGAAGATGCCGCTCTGCCCCCTACGTTAAATGAAGCCATGCTAGTCTCTATTCTAAAACCGGGCAAAGATAGCACGCAGGTGGGCTCTTACCGCCCACTGGCGCTACTGAATACGGATTATAAAATCCTGGCTTCTACATTGGCTAGGAGACTGGCCCCCCATGTACCCACCCTGGTGCACCGGGACCAAAACGGATTTGTCCCCACACGCCATACTTCCCACAACATACGCCGCCTCTTCCGAGTACAGGAATACGCTACGCAACAGTGGCCGAGAGCGGGATGCCTCATACTGGATCTGGAGAAAGCTTTCGATTCTGTTGAATGGCCATACCTGCGGGCGGTTACAGAGAAATATCAACTGGGGGGCGGATATCGGACCATGATAGACCTGCTCTATGCCAAACCGACAGTCCGCGTCCGTACGGGCCGCCTCCTCTCAGCTGCCATCTGGGTCCGCAGGGGCACCCGCCAGGGCTGCCCGCTGTCCCCATTGCTGTTCTCGCTGGCCATGGAGCCGCTGGCTGCGATTCTCAGGACGCATGGGCTGGAGTGGGGAATCCCGTTGGCGGATGGTATACATGCGGTGTCGCTGTATGCGGACGATTTGCTACTATACGTCAGGGACATAACTGCCATCCCCGCCTCCCTCACTGACATATTCCGCACCTTTGAGAGAATGTCAGGTCTGAGGGTCAATTGGGCCAAGTCGGGGGCATATCCCTTTAGCCCGGACACGCCTGAGTGCGACATCCGGCTGGGAGGAGACAGACTGCAATGGTACCCCACCACCTTCCGTTATCTAGGGATTCGGATCTACAGAACCCCGGCTGATATTCTGGAGGGTAACCTCTGTCGAGCGATCGCTTCTGTCCGAGCGCAAATTGGCTTCTGGAACACTTTACCCCTTAACGTGCCCAGCCGCGTGGCACTGACCAAAATGATTGTGCTGCCTCGCCTACTCTACTATTTTGCGAATATGCCTCTGTATGTTCCCGCCAAGCTATTCCGTGAATTGGAGGTGACGCTGCGTGGCCTCATCTGGAACAAGGGGAGACCGAGAGTGGCGCTGGTTAAGTTATACATGCCCACGGATTCAGGGGGGTTGGCAGTCCCTAATCTGGAATTGTACTATCTCGCGGCACAAATGCAATGGGTGGCGGGATGGCTGAGCGGCAAGCAACTTGAGGACACTGCCTCGCACGCGGCTGCCTGGTCACGCACGCAAATCAATACGCTGTTCCACCCGCTGACCCGCACAACCTGCCCTTCCCAGATCTACTTGGCAGTGGCGCGCAGATGTTTCCTAAGGTGCCTACGTCTCACACGCGCAACCACGCCATACGCCCCGAGCTTGCCGCTCTTGGGCATGCCTGGCCCGACGGGGCCGCTCGCGGAGGCCCACTTGGCTAGCTGGGAGCAGGCGGGGGTGGACACGCTGAGTGATCTATACGCAGAGGGCGAGCTGCTCACGTTCGCCAACCTGGCTGAAGACACGACCCTGCCGGCGGGACAGTTCCTCCTACACGCCTCCCTCTTGCACACGCTCACTGCTTCCTGGGGCGATATGGCAGCGGAGCCTCCGATGCATACCTTCATACAGTACCTGCATGTAATGGGGAATGGCACACACATTGTACACTGGCTGGCACAGGCACTACAGGCACACTCGCAACCATCCACATTAACACTAAGGGAGCGCTGGGCGGCAGATAGGGGAAGAGACTGGACAGATAAGGAATGGGCGCTGATACTGGCCGGCCCGACCTACGTCCCGCGCAACCCCCGATTTAAAATTATACAATACTACATACTGCAGCGCGCATACCTCACGCCTGACAAAATTAATAGATACTTTGCGCGGACAGATGTGACCTGCCAACGATGCTTGCTGCCAGGAGCGGACCTCTTACACATGCTCTGGCACTGCCCTGCTGTGCAGCCATACTGGGACGACGTACTAACATTACTCGCGCGCGGCGCTGACGGACAACTCCTGCGCACATGGGAAGCATGCATACTAGGGCTCTATAGGCGCACAAAAGACAACAAAGCACAGGCGCGCTTTTGGGACATGGGTCTTATAACGGCCAAACGCTTGCTCACCAAGCATTGGAAGGCAACCGCCCCCCCACACATCCGACACTGGAGGGCCTCCTTTACCAATTGGGCGCAGGCGGAGAGCGCAGTGCTTCTTAGTGAAGAGACTGCAGGGCTCCGGAAGTTCCCCATCGCCCAGCTTTGGGATAACCTCCTCGCAGCGTTTCAGAGGGCCTGCCAGGACCGAGGGATAACATGAATCTCTGGAGCTTATCACTCCCCTACTAGTGGGATGGCGGCAGCTCTGGGGCTATTGCCCCCCTCTCGGCGACCCACTTCCCCCCCCCCCTGGCCTGCGGCTCCCCGTGCACGCTGCGCGGCCCCACTGTGCACCACTTGGCGGATGATGGCCCCCCTGCTCTATCGCAGAATGATCTCCTCCTTCCCCCTCTCCTCTCCCCTCCCTCTTGACCCTACCTGAGTTTACGACCCTAATCTTGACGCCCCCCTATTGCCACACATACATGGGGAATAGTTTATATATAGGTTAAGTTCTCTGATCGAATTCTCATTTCACCACAGATAACAAACGATGGATGCATTGCGCGGCACCCCCGGAGAGCTGCCCTCCCTGACGCGCCCCCACTTACAGATGACAATGTATTGTAGGCACGCACTCCCCGGCCGGGACGGACAAGAACGGGAAGCGCAGCAAACTCTTGCTTTGGGCGCGCTATGTGCCGTGCCGGGTGTAGGCCGGTACTTGACGGCTTGGAGGCGCGGCGCTGGAGGGACGGATGCGCACCATGTAGTACACACATAACCCTGGGCTGCTAAGCTGCACACTCGACTCGCCGGGCCTACACGTTGTCATATATGTCGCAGTGAGCTATACCGCAGCATCCTTGTTGGGCTTCAGCCTACATTATGGGCACGACGCTGACGCTAGGCTGCCCGGAGGCCTTTACACTTGGGGTAATAGCGATGTCCTGTAAGACTCCAGAGTGGGGAGTAGATAGCCACCGGCATTGCCGCAGAGCGGGCTGGACTACAGCGCCGTCCTCTGTTGCTGACAATATCCATCAGGAACACCACAAAACTACACCGGGAAAAAGGAAAAAAAACCCATGTAACTGTTGTTTTAGCAATGTACGCATCTCATTCTTGTGCACATGTTAACCTGTACAACGCCGCCGGACCTCCGGGTTGCCGGCTGAATGGCTGTGTCCCACCATCAGGAAACGTGCGCTCTGTTTAACTGATTCGCCGCATGGACGGTGACTGTACATTGTACAATGAAGCAACTGCAAATAATAAAGGGTTTTTTTTTCACAAAAAAAAAAAACTCACCTGAAATCTTTCTTACATCTGGCCAACCATTCTTAATTAACTTAGGGGCATATTATCAAGGACGGCGTTAACATTATCGCCGCTTTGGTGGCAGAAAACTGCTGCTAAAGCGGCGATAATGGGCTTGATATTATGCCCTGGAGAATTCCCATAGAAGCCCATGTTGACACTAGAACATGGGATTTAAATCAAAATCCACCACAAATAACCCAAGCAACATAGCAATGTTACTTTAAAAGAATGCGTGGTCAACGTCATCATAAATTACATGGAAGGTGTGCACATTACCACGTTGAAATGCACCGATGTTTGTCCAAGATGCTCCAATTCAAAATCCATGTGACAGATCCAGTCCATGCGACAGATCCAGGATACAGTGAGCAAATAACCTCTTAAGTAATAGGACACAATGTACCACACACCGCATTAATTGCACAGAAGTTTGTGCTGTTGACTCCAGAGAACAGCAAGCACAGTATAGCTAGATTGAATTGTTTATTCCGTAGCACTTTGTAGTGAGGAGGTCCAAGCAGGAAGGTAGTAAGTAAAGATGTTTTATTCATGCAGGTAACAAGTAGTAAAGTTCTAGACAACAAGTAGTTATTTATGAAGGAGAGCCCCACCAGGAGCAGCCAGTCAGCTGCTCAGCCCATGTCCAACTGTCACTTCACCTCTGTGTCCCAACATTCCGAGGCACATCATGACTCCAACATTCTATTGGGCACAGAGCACAGGCACTGGCTGAGCAGAAATGGTAAAATACATTACATAGCAAATGCAGGATACTACATATCCCTTTTCCTTCCATCAGAAGAACAAATTCAATATGTGCTCAAATATAACGAGAGTGAGCAAAGAACAGAAAGCAAGGAAGGAACAACGGAGTGACAGAGAGAACGTCAAGGAAAAGAGCAGGCAAAGCAGAGTGAGCAGATAGATGTGAGAAGACAAGGGGGAGGGGTAAAGTGTAAGTAAGCAAATAGAATAAACCCATCATCTACAACAATGAAATGGAAAGAAGGAGACAGTGAGACGCAAAAGAGGAAATGAGAAAAAGAGAGAGACAGATGTATCAAAGACAACCCCTACGCACTCCCACTGGCCAGGCAGGCAAGCAAGGAAAGAAGGACAAGGCATGACAGGAACAGAACAGAAGACATGCCCAAGCACAGGGAGAAGAGAAGGAAGAGATTCCTCCTGAACAAGGAAGAACAAGAAGAACACTTCAGAAAGGGAAAGACTGAAGACCAAAGAAGAAATAATAGCGAACTGTAAGGTCCAGATTCCAAAGATGAAAAGGAAATGACATCAAGAGGAAATCTGAACAAATGATGAAACAGAGAAGAAGAAGCGAAGTAAATACAAACAGTATCACTTATTCTCCCCTATTATCAAATAGAAAAACCAATAAGATATAATATATTGCGTTGTATAATAAGATCGACAATGTAACATAAATGATTACGATTACATAGCGAGAAAATAACGGCCAATGGGACAGAGACCCATGGCCGTCGTCTACTCCTAGGCAGGAGGGTGAGGAGCACTGTGAATGGGACGAAAGCCCATGCATAGCAGGCCGTGTAAAGTCAACCCCCATGTAGAGGAAAACAGTGGTGCCATGTAGAGATGGGACTTTGACCCATAAGACGCCCTGTGTGAGGGTGACTGAGTAAATGTGAATGGGACTATGACCCATGAGGCGGTGCCCTGTGTAAGGGTACCTGTGTAAATGGGACTGTGACCCATGCAACGGTGCCCTATGTGAGGAGTTTAAACCGTATGTAGCTCATGTAGGCAAGTGGATAGTGAACATATGGGGAATGTACCCATTACCATCCCTGATGTAAGTGTGCATATAGTGTATAGAACACTTTAGAATACATCCCATGTGGAATAGGTAACATACTATGTCTCTATGATTCCTGGACAAAAGAACACTATAAGGCAACCTGACAATGGATGTCCATGCTAGAGTACAAATAGGAAGACAAAGTTATGTAAAATCCCAAAACACTCAGAGAATAGCGCACAAAATACAATGAGGAGATAATTGCTTAAAGTAGAAATGATAGTCCTTTCAAACGTCTGTCTGAAATCGCCACTAGCGCAACTCTTGAAGATGTATAGTACCTAAGCAGTACCCAAATATTCCTTTATAAGTATGTATCGAGTCTTAAAAGGTGGACAAAGAAAAATTGACATTAGAAAGTACTGAAATACCACCTTTCCATGCCAGGATAACAACGAAATTCCGCTGGTAGTACCCTAAAGTCTTAACCTTAATTGTCCTTTGCCACGATCTTACCAGCCTAGAATAAACTTTTGTGTGGTGAATGGAAAATACCCATTGAACTGTTGAGGCTAAGAGTGAAGGACGGAAGGTGACTGCTGAGAGAGAGAGAATGCCAGCCGCATTCCTTAGATGTTTAGGACCTCTTCTTCACCCCATGAAAAGCAGCAGAAACGAGCAGGTGCCTCTCCATGGCTCCGTAGATTACCCCATCATCGCTCAGAATGCGGTGAAAGACGGAATAAAATCCTGGAGTGGGCAGACGGAATGAGCTCCATAGAAATTAATATGGTGACACATGAAGCACACAGCCCCGGGTGGCTAACAGCGCATTACGGTAACAAGGCATCCCAGAGCAGCACACAAAACTGCCTAGCAACTAAGACATGACGTGCGGGCAGCACACGCTAAAGAATGGAGGAAGGAATGCACGCGAAAGAATGGAAAAAATTGTTTGCGTTACAACTGGCAGAACAACGGTTTAACGGCCAAAGCATCAGGTTCCATGGTGAGAGAAATTGTTGTTGTCAAATAAATAACTCACCAACAATCTCAACGATTGTCACATAAATTCATTGTAATGGGTAAAAACAGCAGGAAAGAATGCTTCCTGTAAAGATAAAATGACACTTGAACATCTTGACTAACACTTCCCAGGCGAATCTTCTTCTTGAGTTGCTTAGGTGGAGGTCACGACCCACAGTGGCTTGTAGGCGAAGTCTCGAGCAGATTTTATTCTTTAATGATGGGCGGGTGGAAAACATGGCAAACTCCCATGCGATGTCTGGCACAGTTCATACATGATAGACAAGCTCAAGGCAGGTCAGCAGAATGTGCACAGGATCACACAATGCAGGAAGCCCAATCCAACTGCGTCAGGCACACATATCCTAGTCAGGCACTGGTAATTACCATATTCTTGAAAGTAAAAATGCAGACGGTACTTTCACAACAAGATCCTCTTCCCTTGTTGTGAGAAAATGGTGAAATAAACAGCTGACAGAAACTTGGAGAAAGCGTTCTACAGACTGTAGTGGCAAATCCAATGTCCAAATATTGTAGAGTAGGTGAGCACGTCACGCCTGATCTAGGGCTGGCCGATGGTGAGGCCACTGGTGGGGCTGAATGGCGTAGTGCTTCATCTTACTTTTGTTGTTTTTTTCTTTTCTTTTCTGTGAAAAACGTGTTTCTTCTTTTTTGTTGTCTTTGTGGTTCTGTGTGGAACACACACATTTCTTCTTCATGTTTCTGTGGAAACCTCCTTGTGTACTTCTTGTGGTTGTCGCAGCTGTGGTCTCTGTAGATTGCACCATCTCCAGTTCCTCTTTTGGTAGCCAGGTTACTAAGATCTGCATCTATCACGTAGGTTCTTCGCCAGCTCGTCGCCAAATAAATATAGTGAGGAGGTCCAAGCAGGAAGGTAGTAAGTAAAGATGTTTTATTCAGGTTGATAACATGTTGAATAGTTCCAGTATAACAGGTAGTTAAGTTGTGAAGGAGAGCCCCACCAGATGCAGCCTGTCAGCTGCTCAGCCCATGTCCAACTGTCACTTCATCTCTCTGTGTCCCAACATTCCGAGGCACATCATGACTCCAACATTCTATTGGGCACAGAGCACAGGCACTGGCTGAGCAGAAATGGTAAAATACATTACATAGCAAATGCAGGATACTACACATTTGCATACAGAAAGAACAGCCAATAAAATGTGTTGATCCACTGGTAATAGTCGGCAGCAAATGATGCAACCAATCCCCACACGATATCGCTCGTTGCGGACAATGAACAACACACTCGGAAATCGCCAATGGAGTGCTACGACAGACTTGGCTTATGAACATCTGGCTATGTCCTTTGAAAGAGATGGGACAGAGAAATGTAGAAACCGCTAAAATCCCAAAGAGTATTTTCATGCTGATTTGTGCGGCCTTGTCGCCAGTGTATGAAAAGCAGCGGTGCACCAAGAAGATAACCAGGAGGTGAGGATAAATTCCAGTAAGCTCTGTTTATTTGCAGTGTACAAGTCAACAAGTACAGGAGTGTAAATGAATGACCACAACGTTCACCCTCACTCCTATTTATATCCCCGCAACCTTCAAACCCACGCTTCCATCATTTTGAAACATCACAGTATAGCAAGAGCGTGAGCGAGCATCTTTCTAGTTATGCATTCCATAGTTATAACAAACATGCATTTTACAAACTAGACATAAGCGCTGTAGTGCATTTTACAATTAGGACATGAGCGCAACACTAACCCATGTCATTCTTGTTTAAACACACTGAATATATATCAATGACACGGTCAAATCTTTTTCTCAGCTGCAGGAAACCAGGCGGCAAAGTGCTTATCTTGCTTCCTTGCAACATCCTCCATAGCAGATGAAGTAGAGGCTACTCCTTTTAAAGCAATAAGACTTTCAATTACAGCCAGCTGAAAGAAAATGAAAGACATCAGACTTCCTGTTGGGTTTGACAGTGAGCCCCATAAGAATTGCGGTCTGACAGTAAACACCATAAGCATTGTATTTTGCCAACTGGATCAGGTGGGTAAACAACTTCTTATACTATGGGCACACTTTATGACTAGCATTATATTGCTGAAGCACCTGTTCATTCTTATCGAATTTATCCTTGTAGTTGTTGTGGCAAGTAGAGAGTTGGGCTTGTGAACTTCTGCTAACTGATCCCAAACTGTACTCTCATCATGGATTGCATTGAGTACATAGACATATTCTGTCTATCTGAGAATTTTACTACAAACAGTTAGTTGTCACATAACACAGTGCTATGGGCTTTTTGGAGCTTACAAACAACCTCCTGAGGGAATCTTTTGCAACAACATCAAACTGTACCTCATGGCACAGTACCAGTTTTGTACAACTCACTGATAAGCTCAACTTCTGTGTAGATGTTGTCCAAATAAAGGTTATGACCATTATGATGGAGTGATTACATGATAACAGCAAATATATTTGGAATGAACGGTAGTAAAGTACATTATTTACGACAAAATGGAAATAAGAAAAGGAGAAAGTCATTTTTATTGTCGAGACATATCAATTGAGTTGGGTATCTATTCTGTTCCTCTATCCGATATTATATGTAAACATCCACACCTAAGCAATTCAAGAGGAGGATGCAAAACATTGATATACTTTTATACTATAACAAACTAACAAAACCATTTTCTACTTGTCTCTCCTGGATCGGTGTGTATATAGAGCATACTTTTGAAGCACAGTGTATACTTACCTCTTCAGTCATCCTTGTTAGGTCTCACGGAGCTGTCCCGTGCTATGTCTATGCCCTCACACTAGCGCCATTGATGTGTTATGTCTATGGCCCTTTTCCCCTAGGTAGTCTATGGCCTCATCCTGAGCCCATATCAGTGTAGGCCTGCAGCCTCGCCCTGCACATCTGCTACCGGCAAAGAGCCTCCCCCTTTCTCCCTATCCATTGGTGTTAAATCTAACAGTATAGTGTCCCAATACTGCGCAACAGGGTATTTGCGTAGCCCAGCTATTTCCTCCCTGTGTAGTGATGTGCTTTCAGCTTGCTCCCACACTAGGAGTGATTTTCTCCAACTATTAACACCTGGAGGATCAGTGTGCTTTCATCTCTTGGTTATTAACCTCTTTGCGACTACCAATCCTAGGTCAGTAAATCTCGAAGTAACCCTATTTGCCTTTGATCTAGGATAAAGGCCCAATATGAAGACCTCCCATGTACGCGTGATTGTCTTGTCGATGCATATTTCGAGTGCTGTGATGACTTCCTGCCAGTAAGTAGATATGGAGGTACAAAACCAAAGCATGTGTAGGAGGTCCGCATCTATCTGCAGACAGCGTGGGCATGCCTCAGTGTTGGTATGAAAGTATTTGTTTAATTTGTCCGGGAAAAGGTATGCCCTTTGAGTTATATACGTCTGAATTAGTTTAAACTTGGCGTTTCTTGGAACAGTAGTGGGGTTTGCTAGCGGTGTGTCCCATTCGCAGTCTGTCCATTGTTTTCCCCTGTCCACTTCCCATCGTAATCGGAGGGCTGTCATGGGTTTCATTACATGGGTGAGTAAGGCTTCAACCAGCCAATGCACTATATGTGTTCTATTGCCCATAGCATGTAAATATTGCATTAGGAGCTGTGTCTCCTATTCAGTAGTAATGTCGCCCGATGCCGTGGAGAGCGATCTTGTAATTGAGATGTGTAATAGGAATTTTTCCGGTGGATAAGTCATAATCACTTAATAAATTCTCAAATGGTATCAGGGCGCCTTCTTCATAAAGATAACCCAATGTACTTAATCCTGCTCTGTGCCAATGGACTAGTGTTCCATTATAGGTGCTCAGTGCACCCCTAGGTGTTCCGAAAAGTGGTATTGAAGGGTCGTAGGGGGTTATATCCTGTGTGAGATACATGCTCCTCTTGTAGCACTGATGTGCCAAGGCCACATACATCTGTAACAGGCACTTTGATCGAGTATGCTCAGAGCATAGAAAATCCTTCACCAAACCTGTGAAACCTGTCTTACAGGTCTATGAAGCAAAAGCTCTGGGTTTGAGAAGATGGCTGCTCTTCAACTTTCAGAGAATAAATTTTTTAGGGGCATAACAGGTGTTCCCAAAAGTACTCCACTGTTGCCCCTGAAGTATGATTTGGGCAGAAGAGCCATTTTAGATTTGGCGCGGCTCCGCCCAATATTGTACTGGCGCAGGTTATGGACAACACCTGTGCTTTTTCACTTTCGCTTTTTCACTATGCAGGGGTTTTTTTAGATATTATAAGAACCGATGTCCATCACAAAATAGGTTGGTTAAATGCGCTCAGGGCATCCTTGCTTGAGCTTGGTTTGAGCACACTTTGGGAAGATCCTGCAGGTTCTACCTTCCCTTCTAAAAGTACGCTTAAGACCATTTATTGGGAGAAGGTTGCCCAGCGGCATTGGTGCAGCTCCAGCACTGGTAATATGACTAGAGAGTTCCTAGAGGCCAAGATGTATCCTCATCTTGAACCTTACTGGGACATTATAACTAAGCCCAGAGACAGGAAGCTTCTCTTCCAATTGAGAGCTGGTGCACTCCCCCTCAGATTTTTGACATCAAAGTGGGAAGCGGGAATTAGCGATGTCTGCCCTGTCTGTGGTACTAACAAAGAAACCATTGGCCATTTTTTGTTCTCTTGCAAAGTTTATGCTTTACCAAGGCGTATATGGCTGTCCCCGATGTGCAAAAATTTAGGAACCACCAGTAGCACTGTAGCTTTACGTATTATATGCACCAGTACATTGACCTGGATTTCGGTTGCCACTGCAAAATATCTAGGATGGGCGTGGATGATTAGATTGAGACTGCTAGTCATTTGACTATTCTTTCGAACAGGGAGAGACTGCTAGTCTTTCGACTATTCTCCCCCTTGCTATTCTTGGGATTTTACTACCTGTAATCTGTTTTTAAAATTATTATCAATCAATTCTTTCTGTTTTTAATAATTAGCATCCACTGTTATTAATGCGGAATGTTTTACCCAGGGTTGCAACTGCAAAATATCTAGGATGGGCGTGGATGATTAGATTGAGACTGCTAGTCATTTGACTATTTTTTCGAACAGGGAGAGACTGCTAGTCTTTTGACAAATCTCCCCTTTGCTATTCTTGGCATTTTACTACCTGTAATCTGTTTTTAAAATTATTATCAATTAATTCTTTCTGTTTTTAATAATTAGCATCCACTGTTATTAATGCGGAATGTTTTACCCAGGGTTTCAAACAAGTTTACCTGCCTGAACCTAACAAACAACACTTGTCGCTAATCGATTATAATGTTTCCCTCATGGACACAATTTAGCCAGAATTTGTTTAAGTATGTATGTATCGAATTATACTGAATTTAATCGTTTTTTAACTCATCTTATGAAATGTTTATTGTAAATTGTACTTTGCTTTTATGAATACTATTCGAATAAAGCATACCTTGACTGACTAGAGTAATGGGATGCAAAAAATGGTATAGTTGGGATTGAGACCATTGCAGTTGTCCAGTGGCTATGTCTTCTAAACCCTTCCCTGTGAACCATCTCGTAACCCATTGTAATTGCGCCGCCAAATAATACAATTCCATATGAGAGACTGCCAATCCTCCTCTACTTGTGGGGGCATATAATTTCCACAGTGCAATGCGGGGCCAGCCCTTGTTCCAAATAAGATCTCTGCTTAGTTGCTCAAGTTCCCGAAAGATTTTGGTCGGGACATAGACTGGGAGGTTCGAAAAATAGTACAATAATTTCGGTAATATTATCATCTTAATCAGTGTAATTCTGCCCATCACATTCAAATAGAGTGACTTCCAGAATTGAATTTGAGCTCTGACAGCCGATATTGCCCTAATCAAATTGCCTTCTGATACATCCATGGGATTCCTATAAATAAGGATACCTAAATATCAAAACGTATTTGAATACCATCTGAGAGAGGAGGTGTTCATGCGTACGTGTATTTCGGCCATGTTGCCATGAAATGGATACAGGCCCAATTTTGCCCAATTCAACAAAGACCTGACACTGTCTCATATTCCTGAAGTGTGTCTGCTATCGTAATGGGGATGTTATGTAGGTCCCTTAAGTACTGTAGTAGATCATCAACATACAATGAGACAGTATGTAAGCCATCTCCCAGTTGGATGCCACACTCCACCCCCCTCCCTGCAGAGTCATGCGGCCAACGGCTCCATGGCAAGAGAAAACAGAAGCAGGGACAGGGGCCAAGAGAAAACAGAAGCGGGGACAGGAGGCAGCCTTGTCTGGTGCCCCTATGCACCCGTATACATTTCGATATGAGCCGACCCGTCCGAATTCTAACAGTGGGACGTCTATACAGCAACTGCACCATTTGTAAAAACCTGTCATCTAGCCCGTATTTACGCAATACCTTGAAAAGATATGGCCACTCCAGAGAGTCAAATGCCTTTTCAAAGTCTAAAACCAGGCATCCGGAACGGGGCCAGATATCTGTAGCGTAGCACTGTACCCTAAAAAGCCTTTGTATATTAAGCGCTGTGCTTCTAGTGGGATATGCACTAAAGTCTGCACTAGTGGGGCCAGACGTGCAGCTATTATGGATGCTAAGACCTTGTAATCAGTATTAAGCAGCGCCAGCGATCTGTACGAACCCAGCATTTCTGGGTCTCTGCCGGGCTTAGGGAGAGAAACCGGTCCCAGGATTCTTGTTTCCGGTCCAGGGAAGACCTGGCATGGCAGTTCGGTCCGGACTGTTCCCATGAGGCACAGGGTCAAGACTGATTTGCATATGGCTGGGTCCAAACTGGGGTGGCGCAGTGGGCAAAAGAACGATGGATTTAACCCAGATCTTTTGACTGGTCGAGAAAGTTTGCATTGTCAGCATTCCATCCATCATTTGTTTGCTGTAACACTTTTCGCCCTAAGTGGGATGGGTATGCCCAGACGTGAGTCCCTTGCTCACTGTGCCACTGGATTCAAGCTAGCCTGGCTGAAGAAGGGTGACTTACCCTGAAACCGGTCCCAGTATGCTTGTTTCTGGTCCAGGGAAGACCTGGCTTGGCATTTCGGTCTGGACTGTTCCCATGAGGCACAGGGTCAAGACTGATTTGCATATTGCTGGGTCCAAACTGGGGTGGCGTAGTGGGCAAAAGAACCATGGATTTAACCCAGATCTTTTGACTGGGGGAGATTGTTTACATTGTCAGCATTCCGTCCATCATTTGTTTGCTGAAACACTCTTGATACAAAGTGGCATAAAGTAAATTTGTCACTTTGAAAATGGCAACTTTCCCGAGCAAAACACATTTTGCTATAGAAAGTACATCTTTGCTTCTGCTTTACTTCATATTTTTACTGGTGCAAACATTTAGCAAATTAGAGTCCCTGTGTCAAATGTGGACATCAATGAAGTGTCACCACAGTCTGAAGTTCCTATGCTGCATTGTTTGAAGGTGAAAGAGCAGAAATGCTTGTTATTTACAAAGGTATGGAGCATTTCTGCTCTCTCTTTGTGCTGGTTCACTGTTTGCTGCCTAGTGCCAACGCAAGCAGGCTTGCACCATAGTGCAAGGGTGCCAAGTTACGGCAGGAAGTGGCACCTTTCTGCACAGAACAATCCATAGAGGCATTTTCCTATTTCTATGCGTTGTGGAATGCATCAAATAGGGAGTGACAATGAGAAATAAAGATATTTCTCCTCCTTACACTTCATGGGGATAGGCGTAGCATTTTGACCCTTTCCCAGTAAATCTGGCAATGCATCAGAATCCATGGGTGGATGTAAGTGACAACCCATGCTCCAACCATGGAATGTCTCCCAGCTTGAAAAGTAACATAATGCAGTGCAAGCTGCTGCATTGTATAACAGTTCTTTACAAAGCCATGCAAGGCTGAGCAAATAACTCCTTGTGTAGATTTGTAAATATTAACAAAGTCTATGGGGCAGATTTACAAGGTCTGGCGCATCTCTGCAAATCAGCAGGGATGCGCCAGAACACTTGCGACCCGCAAAACCACCCGTGCGCCACCACTGATGCGCCGCATTTACAATGCGGCGCACCATGGCGCATGGATGGGCAGATGCGTGTCGCATCCCCCGGCGGAAATGCGGCGCATTGCTGGAGTCGCGTCGCGACGCGGCTCCAGCTTGGCTCGGGGGTGCCCTATGGCTAACATGCTGCGTCAATCCTTACGCCTGCTTCAAGCAGGCGCAGGGGTTTGACGCAGCATGGCCGTAAAAGTGACTCAGTGAAATCTTATAGATTTCACTGCGTCACTTTTCCGAGGCGTACTGCGAGGGAACGCCCACCCTGCGCTGGAACGCCCACATGAAACCTGACGCAGGTTTCATGTGGCCCAGGGGTTTACAACTTGACGCATCTCCCTAGATGCGTCACGTTGTAAATACGGCACAACATGGCGCATGATTTACGGCGCCGCTGCGTCACAGAAGTGACGCAATGGCGGCGTAAATATGTCGCAAGGGGCTTGTAAATCTGCCCCTTTGTACTTTACCTGCATCTCCTTGCACGACGCAAGGACAACACATAGGCTTGCTAAATGTGGGCCCGATCTCTACAATCTAAACAGAAGATGCCCTGATGAATTTAGAAATTGTCCACTTTTGCTAAATATTGTCTTACCCATATCGCACTTAAAGGTGTAACAACATTTAAAAAAAAAAGTTTACCTATCAACATTTGTCCTGAATACTTTTTGGACCAAATGGCAACAAAGAATGCCTACATTTCTTTAGTTCTACTGGTCATGAAAAGGATTCCGGGCATTGGTGAGCTGCTATGATACTAATGAATGATATTGAAAGTGGAAAGCATGTTAATTGTTTGTAAACATTCAACGCTCCCAAAATCAGGCCAAAATGGTCTATTGGATAGCTTATGCAAGGCTCAATGGCACTTCACAGTGCAAAGGGTGGAAACAAGTGTCAATCAACTTTTGCAGACAGAAGGAATTTTTTACACTGAAAAGTTGACTTGAGCACAGCGCCTAGATGCTGTTGCATCACATAGCCCTAATCCCCTAATAATATATGGAATGTTGTGTTCTGAAGCAGAACAATCTCAAACAACCCTAGGTTTCCATTCAAAGTCAGATTTATAATTTAGTGCAACCTGGCATTGCATAAATCTTAGCACCAAACAAATCCAGGTACAAACAAGGGGTGAACAGGTAATAGTGTGATGTTCCCACACGAAATGACATATTATGAACAGCTTACTTGGGGCCAGATTTACTAAGTTGTTACGTTGCACAGTGCAGCAGATGTAACTGCTGCTGTGTGCTGCGTGAAAAGGAGAGAGCAGGAGCGTGGCAAATTTATTGAAATATGGCGCTCTCCTCCTCTCACTCTAACGCCGGCGCTGAAATCAGCTGCCGTGCGCCACAGTGACACCTTTGCACCATGGTGCAAGGGTGTCTCCATGAATCTAGCATAGGTTTTGTACTGGAAGGCTTCCCTTCCAGTACAAAATACCATGCATAGACTGACTGCAACCCTTTTCCGACTTTGTATGTGTGTTGCTCAGTGCATCACACGAACAAAGTCGGAACAGAAAGGAGAAATGCGCCTAGTTTAAAAGGGTTCAGTTTTCTGATGCTATACCCTGTCTACTTTATTTAGTAAATTAGTTTAGCATCAGAAACCTTGGGTGGTTGCAAGGGAATGCTCATGCACCACACCAGGTATGCCCCCTTGGTGCTTAGTAATGCAAAGCAGCGCTATGCACTGCTTCGCGTAACATTTTAACAATATTTCCCGCGCTACATAAGTTTAGCGCTGGAAAGTAAATTAGGAAAAAAAGATTTTGCGCCGATTTACGTCACTTTTGTGATGCAAACATGGCATAAAATCTTAGTAAATCTCCCCCTTGGTGTGATTGCCTGTACTGGAGATTATGCCGCAAGTGATAATCTCGTGCATAACACAGCTAGTTTCCCTCTGCACCACGTAGCATAGTCTGAAACAGTATTTGTTTGTGCACGCATAGCCAACATCATCGGTGTGTGACTCTAAGTAAATTCAATACTGTAAAATTTTTCATTCAGTCATGAACCATGGCCAATGTTTAGGTCAAGCCTAGAGTCAGCGCACAAGCGCTGCACTAGGGATGATCTGGGGTAGTTCAGTACGGGAGAGAAGCCCCACCCACTACCCCGCCCATATTTTTCATGGCTTGTGTCTTTGTCCTTCGTAAATGCTGGCTTCTGATTGGTAAAGAGGCTTGTTAGTCCCTCCTTAGTACGGCCTTGTCTTCATTTGTAACATCCTACGGCTGCTGGCCCCTTTACTTCGGTTCAACAGTAAGCACTTTATTCTTTATTGCATTTGTTCTTCTTCAAGCAGGACGACGTGCTTTGTTTAGATTCAGCGCGCACAGCGCGCTTTCACTTTCGGACTGTCCGGGACACTCGCGACCGCTTGTTTTCCTAGCCCCTAATTATTTTCAGCAGGTTTCACCTATTCACGAGAAAATATGCGAGGGTGTGCTGCTTCGACTATAACGTGACCAACCCTGTATTGGTACAGTACTAGAAGCTCGTTTCTTCTAGAGTTGCGAGAACAACGTGGATAAACAATTATGTTTGTAGCCGAGTAGGGAAAGTGGTTTGTTATTACGCGGGGCTGCAACGGAGCTTTGTTTTGAAGCACACTCTTTACCCCAGCAGGATCTTTCTGTCGCTGCTGACGAGTGAATGAGCAGACAGAGGTAGCCCCCCTCCACTGCCTCCTCGTGCCCCCCCTCCACCCTGAGTACGTACCCAGCATACCGAGCACTGGTGTTTCACACCTATATGTCTGACAGCGGTATGGAGGAGTATGAGAAAGAGGCAAGCTGCATCCTTATGTTGCACGTCGAGGTGAGCGAGCTTGTGGCCTCTCACCATGTTATCCCTACCCTTGCCCGGTGATGGCACCTCCAGCTGGCAGGAGGAGCCCTGTTCCAACGCACACCCTGCGTCTTTGGGTTGGGAGCTGCCGCAAGCTGCGAGTCTCTTGTGGGTGCGGGGGAGTCCTATTGTGTGTGCATACTCTGCTGGGTACAGGGCATGGTGACAGGGCACCCATATAGCAACCGGCCCTCGCTCACCTGGGAAGGAGCATGGGACGAGGCCAGCTGACTGTTCTGTGTATGAGAATTAAAAATTATTATCACTACTGGCAGCGCTTTATGCTGCAGCAGGGATCCCGCTTTCATATTATGAACATGAGTGCCAGGCTTTAATAAAGCACAGTGCTCTTGTGGATAATATGAAAGCGTGCGCTGTGCTGTAGCATAAAGTTTATACTTCAGCACAGCGCCCGCTTGCATATTATCAACACGGGCCTCACTCTTTAATAAAGCGCGGCACGCTTGTTGATAACATGAAAGCAGGCACCATACTGTAGCATAACATTTCATAACTTTATACTTAAGCACGGTGCCTGCTTTCATATTATCAACACAGGCGCCATGCTGTAATAAAGCATGGCACACTTGTTGATAATATGAAAGCAGGTGCTGTGCTACGGCATACAGCTGGAAACCGCTGCATTCACAAAATCCATTTCTATTGTCTTGCCTCCAAGACTTGTATTGATCTTGCTTTTTGTTAAAAACAACAAAAATGCTATTAATAAAGAACCTTCCGGTAGCAGGCAGATCTCAGCAACAGCCCCAGAACCCTTTGAGCTATGCAACTGGTTTTTGGGGGTTTATGAAGGTAATTTTGTTGTGGAAGGGCTACACGCATTCGAAGTTGTCGACCTGTTGCAGCTGATGGCCCCAGTTAACACGTGGATCTTTTCTAATTCCTCTGGGTCTCTATTATTTATTTTTTGCTTCCCTGGCTACCACTGGTCGCTCCAGTTAAGCCCAGCCCCTTCCAAATCCTGAGTGAGCATACCTATCAGCTTTGTGTCGTTATCTTGAGCTCTCCCATATTACCACCGAAAGAGGCAAAGCAGCCCTGTAGCACTCCTACAACATTTATTTATTTATTTATTTAAGAAGTTTTAGATAGCGCTGGCCTGACCCTAGGGTATCGGAGCGCTTTACAGCACATAGATTGCAGAGATTCACAAAACACAAAACAAAAGAGCGACACATTAACAGCGCAGGACAGTCTTAGTCTTCGGAGTCCTTCGAAGTCTTAGAGTTGGAGCAGTGCGCGGTGTCAGCTAGCTGCTCCGATTGCTCCTATCCACTCCCTACGGAGCAGTTGAGGAACAGGATTTTGAGTTGGCTTTTGAATTTTACAAAGGAGGGAATGGTTCTGATGTGAGGGGGGATAGAGTTCCAGATTTTAGGAGCGCTTCCGGCAAAGGATCGATCCGCAGTTTTTTGTTTTCGAGTTTTTGGTGGGATGAGTAGGAGGGAGTTTGAGCTTCTGAGGTTCCTGGCCTGACGGGCTTTTTTGAGTTTTTTCACCAGATATTCGGGTTTGCCGGTGTGTAGGGCTTTATGCGTAAGGCAGGCTGTTATGAAGCTAATCCGCATTTTGACTGGAAGCCACTTAAGTTCCCTGAGTGCAGGAAAAATGTGGTCGAATTTCTTGATACCGGTGATCATTCTGGCTGCCGCATGCAGCGTTGTTTTGATGGGAGCCAGATGTGATTTTGGAATTCCTGAGAGGACTGCGTTCCCATAGTCCAGTCTTGACAGTCTTAGAGTTTGGGTAGTCTGTTTGAGATCACTGGGCGGAATGAAGGGTTTTATTTTGTTCAGTAGTTTGAGGTTAAGGAAAGCGCTCTTGGACGAATTCTTGATGTGTCTGGTCATGTTCAGTTTCGGGTCTAGAGTGATGCCTAGTGATTTGACAGAGTCTGCTAGAGTGAGATTCCCGTTGAGCGCATCAACTGCCTTCAACCATTCGGCAATTTGGGGGTTCTCTTCCTTATTCGAGATGAGGAGTGTCTCAGTCTTGTCAGGGTTTAGTTTAAGGTGGTTGCATGACAGCCAGTGTTGAACATCTCTCAGTACGTCATTGAGTCTTTGAATGTCTTTGAGGGAGGTAGTTTCCAAATATATCTGAGTATCATCAGCGTAGAGATGGAAACGGATGTTGGCTTTTTTGAGTAGTTTGGAGAGAGGTTCCATATAGATGTTAAAATGTTGCGGGTATAGCAGTGAGCCTTGAGGGACACCCTTGTTGACTTGGTGGAGGTCAGAAGTGAAGTTTTTTATTTTTATGTTTTGCGTGCGATTGTGCAGGAAGGAGGAGAACCATTGGAGGACCACCTCACCAAGAACGGCTCTTTCTTGGAGATCCCTAAGAAGAAGTTTGTGATCTACCGTGTCAAATGCTGCCGAGAGATCAAGGAGAATGAGGAGGCAGCATTGGTCAGAGTCTAGTGATCTGTGGATATCGTCAATGATGTTGATCGGGGTTTCTGTGCTACAGCCTTTTCTGAAGCCAGATTGGTGGGGGTCCAGGAGGTTGATGTTGTCCAGGTGTTGGGTTAGTTGTTGGAGTACGCATCTTTCTAGGGTTTTGGACAGAAGGGGGAGGTTCGAAACAGGTCTAAAGTTATTCAGCTCCATAATTTCGAGGCCAGGTTTTTTCAGCAAGGGTGTGACTTGTCCCATTTTAAGGCAGTCTGGAACGATTCCATTTTTCAAGGAGCTATTTATGATCGTGCACCAAAGCGGAGCTAGGGAGCGCTTCCATTTTTTGGTCAGTTGGGGAGGAATGGGGTCTAGGACATGAGCTGAGGGTTTGGAGGTGGAGATCAGTGTGACTATCTCAGATTCTTGAATGGGGCGGAAGCTTAGCCAGGAATTGGAAGAGGTACAGAGAGAGAAATCAAGCGCCCCGGACGTGATGCTCTTAGTGGGGTGCATATTGATGACGTCCAGTTGTGGTAAATAATTTAATTACCGGTACTTAATTTGATGCGGAAAATTAATAAGAATAGCTCAGTAAAATAAGAGGCAGAATCCGTGGTATTAGAGATTCGGAACGGGCTTTATTCCTATACAAAGGAACATAATTCAAATTATGGGCCTTCTATTCCATCACCACGAAAGTTCAGGAAGGAAGGGACAATACATTATTGACAGGTAATCATTTTTATAGAAGAGGCATTACAGTGAAACAGATGCAGGAGGCGTAACAGTTGATAACAGAGATAAAGACATACATGCGTAACTAAAATGGGTGTAACTAGGCGTAACTAAAGAACGTCATTAGGTATGATGTCACAAATGGGTGGTTCCATGAAAGAATTTCGCAATGTCAGCAAAAATACTTGGCAGAGATGCGCGCGCAGCGGCATGACGTGTGATTTGACGTGCAACTAGGGGGAGAATGGGACTTGACATTTAGCTCTACATGTGGAGACAAAAGTCTGGGGTTATATCAACCTAATCCCAAATCATATCTAATATCCTATGTTTAAAGAACTGTGTTATCCAAAAAGAGAGGTCTCTTAGGATAGAATCTTATTCTATACTGACTATACTGACTGTTAGTGCGTGTACAAGCGTCTAAGTGTCTACACTAGATGCGAGGGGGTAGGAATATTCCATGGTAACAGGGTTTATGAATTACTTGCATGAGGGCAGCGAGGCCTGGCCCCTTTGCACGGTAGTTGGAGGAATGTTTACCTAAACTACTAGACAGGAATGCATCGGATGAGGGGCGGAGGAGATAATCTTGAAGGTGAAATACAGTTTTCTGGCAGGCGACGGGCTGGATCAGGCACCGTTAGCCGCGCAGGGAGTAAGACAAAGTTCATGGTCACAGATGCGGGCTCAGACTGGAGCTTTCAGAGGCAGAAGGCAGGAAAAGGCTTGGTGGCAGAATCAGGGCCTACTCGCCTGGACTGTAAAATGGGATAAATGAACCATATAAAGCCGGTGGCCTTTCATACTTAGGAATAGAATATCCGGCCCATTCATGGCGGATCTGAAAGAGGACATGTTGACGGTGGACGCACATGTATTTGTGTCTTCATAACTGGAACTGGAGGGAACATACATGTACTTGTGACTTATACATGAAACCGTTGGGGTCCAAGATAGGGGACATAACCGACCATAAAAATCCATATTTCCACATTCCCTCCTTGTCCCCTACTTGCCCTTAGGAGATATCAATCTTCATCAATCCATCGATCTGTTCATATAACATCATTTGTTCTTCTTTCTTCTTCCGGGATCTCGAACGAAAACTTGGATGTGGGATACATGAGGTGGCACATAGACCACAAATCGCTGGCCCACATTGTAGACATAAGCAGCAACTGAATAGTATGAGAAAGCCAATACCTAGGAAGGAGAGCATTCTCCATCCCCAGGCTGACAACACGCCCCAGAACCAACCGGACCAAGTCCAGGTGCCTGGACTCTGGTGTATCTGGCTTACAATCTTATGAAGGCGGGTTATGGCTTTATATACTGACGGTGAATTTTCTGGTATGAAAATGCAACAACTTGATCCGATGACCCTACAAGCTCCGCCCCTATCGGCCAGGATGACGTCAAGGACAAGACGATTCTGAAGCACAACAATCCGCATAGCAGACTGCTCTTCTGTTAAATTGCCTAAGGCGGAAATAGTTTCGTTCACTACTGCTTCAAGGGTTCTAGTTAATCTACGTATCAACTTACTATTAGTGACTGTACCTATATAGGGGAAGAAACCTTTATTGAAATCTGTGTATTTTTCCCATGCTGTTTCAGTGTAATCAACGATTGGGAGATCTCTCTGCTGTCTATTGTGTACTAAATGAGTATTTCTATGATAATCAGGAGGAGCTAGGAAAACAGGTGGTAGAAGGAATGCTATGTAACAGGTACCATCCCAATCTAGAGGTAGGCGTATATATGCGGTCTGGCCACATATAAAGTAGGAATGACGAGAAGCTCTAAATGTAGACTTGCCTTGATCACTGAATTTTATCACAGTGGTGCATTTACTATGGCCCATGTGTATGGAGCCATTCTTTCTTATACATAGTTCCCCTTTTACTGGGAATACCGACATGGCGGGCAATATGGGTGTAGCTTCAGATTCAACGTTCAGGATCATGAGGTTAAGTGTAAAATTACCTAATCCATATACTTCATTTTCTAGATCAGTTCCTGTTCTTTTGGGAAGTCCCTCCTTGTTAGGGTAGCAGACTTTAAGCAAAACTAAGTTCAGGTTTCCCCATACCCAGTTGTCTTGATAAGCTACTGAGTTTGAATCTAAGGAATTAATTAAACTAAACCATGCTCCACAGGAGCCATTGTGTGTGAACGGATATGGAAAGAGGGGCAAAACTCCCTTATAGTTCTGATAGGGAGGGAGTCGGCCACATATCCAACAATTTGTAGCATTGCTAGTCTGATGGGAATGATGTAACATACTAATAAAAGTGTTATTGCGCAGCGCAAATCTATAAGACAACTCATGCGGAGGAAATTCACTAAAAGAATGTTCAGCAGTAACATTGTAAACATGTTTAGAAATAGGATAATATATGTGCAACAATATACTTGCAGCCATTATTAAAAGACATAAGAAAAACAAAATTAATAACGTCACTGTGCAATGACTACGCAGTGATTTACAGTACGCATGTTTCTTGAGCAGCATTTGATTATTTCTTTCTCTATTCCGGTCCAGAGGATACATGTCAGAGACAAATTCAACCGATTCACCTTGGAGAGGACTTAAACAATCAAATTGTCTGACTTATTGGACCTCAATTTTAGTTTATAGATTTCTGAGTTCGATTGCTCAGCCAAGGGGAGCTTTGAGTCTGTCTTTGAGGAAATACAGGGTTTAGTCTCTATATCGGATGGTAGTCCATAAAATTTCTTGATATGACTCGAGTGCAACCATCCTTTTCTTCCCTCGATTTTCACGGCTGTCCTTGTGGTGAGTAGTACAAGTTGAGGCGATTTCCACCTAGGATCCAGCTGAGTCTTCCGGTCAAAATTCCGCACTAACACCAGGTCCCCAGGAACTACGTCATGGGGTTTCACCTCGGTGTTGTCGGGAAAGGCTGCAGCTACCTGTGAACGACAAGATTGTAGTGCAGACATCAAGGAAGCCAGGTAATCTGTCAGCATATTACAGTCAACGTCAGTTATTTTACGAGGTATAGGCGTCCCCCACATATTTGGTGGTCTACCGAAGATCACCTCATACGGGGATAGCCCTGTTCGAGAATGTGCTACCATTCTCATGTAAAAGAGTGCAACTGGTAAGGCTACTACCCAATCGACACCTTTCTGTCTACATATTTTGGACAATCTAATTTTCAGAGTTTGATTATGTCGTTCCACGAGACCTGCTGCCTCGGGGTGTCGGACACAGTGAAATCTCCATTGATAGCCTAACAGAAGTGAAACGTGTTTCATTAGTTCGGATGAGAACGGCTGGCCGTTATCTGAGTAGACAACACGCGGTAAACCGTACCGTGGGAAGAATTCTCGAACCAACTGTTTGGCAGTAGTCGGGGCAGTGTAATCTGAGACCGGGTAGGCTTCTGTCCAACGGGAAAGAGCACAAACAACTACAAGAACATATTTGAATCCTCGACATCGTTCCATCTGGATATAATCCATCTGGAGGACTTCAAAAGGGTGATCAGGAGGCTGAAATCCACCCTGTTCTACGGGAATGCTTTTACCTGGGTTAAACTGACAACAGATCATACAGGTACGAACTTTTTGTTTAGCTGCTGCTCGTAAATGTTTGTTGAACCAAATGTGTTGAATACTGTCTAGCATAGCCTTTTCTCCTAGGTGCGCTGGACTATGTATTGTATTAATGATGACTTGGACCATTGAGTCGGGAAGAAACCATACAGACTTCTCCTTCGTCATCCATCCTTGATTCGTTTGGATCCCTCCTAATTCAGTCCATTTCTTTATTTCTTCTGGTGTAGCGTGTGTCTGTATGTCAATTACGTCAAGAGCGGGATCCTTAACCGTCATGCAATGTGTTGGTGTCAGAACTATTGTCTTTGTCCTGTCAGATGTGTGAGTTTGATTCTGAGCAGTATGTTTAGCTGTTCTGTCAGCTAGGTCATTGCCTTGGGAAATGATATTAGTAACTTTCGTATGAGCTTTACATTTCATAATTGATATTGCAGTGGGTAGATGTATTGCATCTAATAAGGCATGAATGAGGGGTCCGTGCTGAATGTGGGCACCGTGAGAAGTTAAATAACCTCTCTCTCGCCACAGTACGCCGAAGTCATGTACAACTCCGAATGCATAACGTGAATCAGTGTATATGTTGACTTTCTTATTTGTGGCTTGAATACAGGCTTGTGTCAGAGCGATGAGCTCTGCTGCTTGAGCTGACAAAGTGTTAATACAATTTGTTTCAATGACTTCAGTGTCTGTTGTGACTGCGTAAGCGGCCACTAACTCTCCTGTACTTGTTCTCATACATGAACCATCTACATACAACGTCAGGTCTGGATCTGACAATGGGACGTCTGTCAAGTCTTGTCTGGGTTTCGTCGTGATAGTAATAACTTCAATACAATCATGTGCTAGTGGGTCTGTTCCGTTTACTGGCAAAAGTGTGGCAGGATTTAACGTATTACAACGTCTGATTTCTATATGTGGCTGAAACAATGTTAATTCGTAACCGGTGAGTCTCGCTATAGTCAAGTGTTGTGTTTGTGTGCGGTTCAAGAGAACCTCTACTGCGTGGGGTACTTGTACTGTCAATTGATGTCCTAACACTATGGCATCGCTTTGTCTGATTGCTAAAGCTGTCGCTGCCACTGATTTCAGGCACGCAGGCAGAGCCTGAGCTACGGGATCTAATGTACTAGAAAAATAAGCACATGGTTTGTGTGATCCTGCTTGTTCCTGTGTGAGTACTGACAAAGCAGTACCTTCGCGTTCTGTAACAAAGAGTGTAAACTGTTTATTGTAACATGGTGTTGCTAGGACAGGTGCTTGACATAAAGCTTTCTTTAGGCTTTCAAAAGCTTGTGTATGTTCCTGAGTCCAAGGGAGGACAGTCGATGTGGCCGCCTCCTGTGTTGTCAACTGCATAAGTGGTTTTGCTAGAAATGCATACTGAGGGACTCACTGCCTACAATATGAAGTGAGGCCTATAAAAGCCCGTACCTCCTTTTGTGTCTTGGGTATTGGCATGTTAGCAATTAACTGGATGCGATCTGACGTAAGCTGCCTTCCCTCCTTGGACAGCGAGTGCCCAAGGTAAACAACTCGCTGGACACAGAATTGCAGCTTAGAAGGGGACACCTTGTGCCCCTTTTCGGCCAAAAATTGTAAAACCGTCAGTAAAGCTTTTTCACATTCAGTTTCGCTTCTAGCGGTGATCAGCAGATCATCGACATATTGAAGCAGGGCAGTGTTGACTGGCATGTGGATACTGTCAAGTTCTCGTTTCAGTGCTTGGCTATAGATGCTGGGGCTTTCTGTGAATACTTGAGGTGCGCGTGTGAATTTAAAGCTTCGTCCATTTAAACTAAATCCGAACAAGTATTGGCTTTCCGGATCTATTGGGACGCTGAAAAAGGCATTCTTGAGATCAATTACAGTAAAGAATGTTGCTTCGGAATCAATGGCTGTCAGTAATGAAGAAATGTCTGGGACTACGGGGTATTGTGGTACAATACATTTATTTAATTCGCGCAGATCAATAACCAATCGATATACTGGCGGGGCTTTTGGATCAGTTCGTTTAAGGATCGGAATTATCGGGGAATTACATACATTGGAGTCGGTTTCCACAACCACTCCTTGGGTAATAAGCTCGTCAATGATTTGCAGTAAAGCCACTACAGCATTTGGGGGTAACTTGTATTGTCGCATTCGTGGTAGTACCACTCCTGTCTTTAGTGTGACTCGATATGGTGTAATGTTCATGCAACCAACATCTGTAGGGCCTTGCGCCCATAAATGTGTGGGTAAAGTCTGCAGTCGGTGATCCATGTCTCGGGACACATAGTGCCCTTTGAAATCACGTAAAAACAATCTTACTCCTTCCGGAGAACAACATATTATAGCTCCTAGAGCTTTCAATGTTTTTATACCTAACAAGTTTTCTGGACATGATTTAGTAAGCAATAAATCTGTAGTTCGTGTCAAGGGACCAATCGTAAGTGGAAGAGGCTGTGATACTTCGTTAATGATAGGTTTTCCTGAAAAACCAAGGGAAATATTCTGTGAGCCTGAGAGGGGTGCCCCTGGAACTTCACTACGTTTTATGGTTGTTCGGCTTGCCCCTGTATCAAGTAAAAATTTTCTATCCTGGCCTAATAGTTCACTGTGTACATAAGGTCCTTCTTGATCTACAGGGACCTCGATAAGGGGTAAGCCAACTTCCCTCTCTAGGCTGTTTCATGAGTATCGTTGATAATCAGGGTAGTCATACTGTGCGGTCTGGTACATCTGTCGTGTCGTTGTTGGTGTGGCAGCAATAGGCTGCGGTGGTGAAGCTGGCATAGACTGTTGCGGAGCTGGCATGGCCTGTGCATGCTGCGGGGCTCCTTGTTGGTTCTGATCCTGTCTAAGTGGCCGTGGTCTTTCTTTTGTATTACCTATGGCGATATTATGTTTTAAAACTGGACAATCGTGTACATAATGACCTGGCTGTTTACAATAGTTGCATGTCCCTTTTACAGAACCTGCTGAAACACTGGACTGTGTCATACCCTTTTTATGACCGTCAGCTGGAACTGTCTGGGAAACTAGCATTTTCATTTTCGTGTCTTTCATGCGTCTTTGTTCATGTTCTTGTTCCTCTCTAATTCTATTGTGATGGTACTGTAGCATTTGTAGCATTTGTGACGGAGTGTTACCTTGCCAGGTACTCTCGAATTTCAATACTCTATTCTTAACTTGGGGCAGGGCATTTTCAACTAATTTTGTCACAAACAGATGTGGATACGATTCGCTACTTGCTTTTATTCCACTATTTATACCAAAACATTTTTCGAATCGGGCATAAAAATCACTAGTGTCTTCATCTTGCTTTTGTTTACAGGCTGAGATTGCACCCCAGTCTTCCTTTTTCGTAGTTAATAAACGTGGCAGTACCTGTACTAATAAACCTGGTAGTATTTTGGTCTTTTCCCCAAGCCCTAAACCTGGACCTCGAGCTGTTTCTTCGTTTTCTAATGCTGTCCAATCTATCTTTTGGTCTCCCACCTCCCAATCCTTTTCTTTGAGTTTTTCGTAAATGCCCGCAGGCATTAATACCTTTAATATTTTCATAATGTCGGGATAGGTATACTCTCCCATGAGCAACATGTCTTTAATTTCACGGTGGAAACCCGCTGGGTCTTTGTCATGACTGGGTACCACTTTCTTCATTTCTAATAGTTCCATTTTAGATATGGGTGTGTATACAAACACACGTTTAAACTGATTGTCATCACCTTTTATCGGGTGGACTTCGCGTAAGGGATTCTGTCTATCCATATAATACGTCGTTCTTTCCTTGATGGGCAGTGAGACATGTTCGGGGCATACAAAAAGAATGTACTGCTTTCTTGATTCTAGTATTTCTCTAATTAACTCAGTACCTGAACCTCTCCATTTATTCGTGAGTAATTTAGTTAATATATCAGGTAAGGGACCAGGATCGGAGTGTTGGCTTTTATATAATATAAGGAGTTGTTGAATCATGTAGGTACCAGCTAAACGCTGGTCATCTGGGGTGAGGTTCAAAAACGTGTGTGCTAGTGTATCATCACTATATTTTCCGGGACTGTCAACCCAGTGAACGGCTGACCTGGCTAATTCTTGTTCGTCCATAGAATCGAGTATATGATAACCCCTTCGTTCTCGGAGTAATTTGTCAGCGGCTTGGAACGAATGTTCGGGGGACCTTATATTTATTATAGGGGTTTGGAAATTTCTGTTATTTTCTGGACATATCGGACGTATCGGATCAGTAAAGCATCTAGTATTATTACAAGATCTTCCTCTACCTACATAGGCCATGGTTTCTAACTGTCCTGTGGGCAGTTCTAATTCTTCCTCCTCCTCGTTTTGTTCAGGCTGGTCTACCGCCAATCTTTCTTCGTGTATTCGTTCTACTTCTTTGCGGATCTTTCGGCACATAGCTACTATACTTAGTAGTTTATCATGTCTCCCCTCTGATATATTCCGACTCCACGTGGTAAGAATTCGCATTTCTTCCGGATTTACCCCTGGTCTGTCTTGATTTCTGATCACACAATTTATGAGGAAACGTAACAGTTCTCCCTGTATCTCCACTTTCTGGTACTCCATGGCTCTATTAATACTTTCAGAATCTCGCCCTGACTGGACAAAGTGATATATATTTTCTAAATGTGTAGTCATTCCTGGTAGCCTCCCTAAATATATTGCAGCTCGTCGGATACGTAATGATGCCAGCAGCATTTCATCCTCTTTGCCGGGCACAGGGTCATATCTACAATCTACTAGAAGTTCCTTAAGCATGTCGGGAGTTACTAGTTTGGGCGTACGTTGGTGGGCTAATTCTTGAAAGGAAAGTTTATTTACTCGGGGTGGCGTGGAAAAAATGTTTGTTGTACCTCCTGTAGCACCGCCTGGGGTGCTGGATGGGAAAGGATTCGTTGAATGTGATATAGCAACCATAGGTGTGGGTACAGCTGTAGAAACAGATGTGCTTGCCGGAACTTGTGTCGGAGTTTGTTGTTGCGGAGGTACAGACGGAGGGTCTTGGCGTTGAACCCCCTCGGCAGGCGGTCTATGTGGTGCAGTATTAGCATACTCGGGAGCTGCATCGTCTAAATAAGAGGAAAGGAAAACATCTTCTGCGGTTCTGGGATGCCCTTTGGGATGTGATTTTATCGGAAACAACGGAGGTGGCAAGTCTTTTGGTATCTCCGGAGTAGCCTTAGGTAACCCTTCGGCCAGAAGAGGATACATACCATTCATAAGGGCATTTCTTTGTCTGTCTACTTGTTCTGCTTTTGCTCGGGTACCTTCTTCAATTAATAGATTTTCTCGGACTTTATTTGAATTCTCCTTACTCTTCTCTTCCTGTCTGAGTGCTTTTTCTGTACGTCTATATGATTCTTTACGCCATAATTCAATGGCATCTTTCTGTGATTGTCTAGCTTTCTTTTTCCATAATTCTTCCTCTACTTTCATGATGCAATCTGCATCCCAGGTCCCAGCTGCGGGCCACCTCTGACTTTCTGGTAATTCCTTGGTGTAGTCTACCCATAAATCAAGAAATAATATGGCGTCTAGGCCATGTTTATGATACATGAAGTACCCTGGAGTGTCCCTAGGAGGAATGGGAACAGCTTCTTCGAGTACCCCTTTTCTAGTTTTGATCTGTCTTAATTTCGAAAAGAGCGGCATATTGAGAACTGATCTGATACCTAATTTTGAACACGTTTTAATACAACAAAACACAATAATGAACAGTCATTCACACCACAATATGCAGAACGTATTTAAAACATTTAACATTTGACATTTAATGAACAACAATGATGGCCATTTAGGGAACTAGTCATTAAGCATAATACTCGGCACTAACTAGGTAATTCTGAATTATATACTAGACATACTAGATATACTGCTAAACAGTACAGATACACTGCTCAAACAGTGCAGACCGGATTTGTGTACCCAAACCCGTCTTGACCGGCACAACCTATGTGCACGTCAGAACGCCTCCCCGGCAATGGTACTCACCGGGTAGCTCGGAACGGAAGGCCTCGGAACTGAACTGAACTGGACTCGGACCGGACTGGACTCGACTCGAAACTTCGGAACTTCGGAACCTGGTGGGCCTCTGTATACCTCGGATCTTGCTCTCTCAGCTAGGCTCTGGTCGGGACACTTCGCACTTCTCACCGCCTCGTCTGGGTGTTGATCGCAGCCTCAGTTACCCCCGCTCGGCAGGAGGGAGATACAGGAAATCCTGTGGGTACGCGTTGTTGTCCGTCCAGCTGTGGCAGGAGACCGGGCCTGCAACGCACCTCCGGCGCGTGAGATGAGAAAGTGTCCCTATTCGGGCGCCATATATGTGGTAAATAATTTAATTACCGGTACTTAATTTGATGCGGAAAATTAATAAGAATAGCTCAGTAAAATAAGAGGCAGAATCCGTGGTATTAGAGATTCGGAACGGGCTTTATTCCTATACAAAGGAACATAATTCGAATTATGGGCCTTCTATTCCATCACCACGAAAGTTCAGGAAGGAAGGGACAATACATTATTGACAGGTAATCATTTTTATAGAAGAGGCATTACAGTGAAACAGATGCAGGAGGCGTAACAGTTGATAACAGAGATAAAGACATACATGCGTAACTAAAATGGGTGTAACTAGGCGTAACTAAAGAACGTCATTAGGTATGATGTCACAAATGGGTGGTTCCATGAAAGAATTTCGCAATGTCAGCAAAAATACTTGGCAGAGATGCGCGCGCAGCGGCATGACGTGTGATTTGACGTGCAACTAGGGGGAGAATGGGACTTGACATTTAGCTCTACATGTGGAGACAAAAGTCTGGGGTTATGTCAACCTAATCCCAAATCATATCTAATATCCTATGTTTAAAGAACTGTGTTATCCAAAAAGAGAGGTCTCTTAGGATAGAATCTTATTCTATACTGACTATACTGACTGTTAGTGCGTGTACAAGCGTCTAAGTGTCTACACTAGATGCGAGGGGGTAGGAATATTCCATGGTAACAGGGTTTATGAATTACTTGCATGAGGGCAGCGAGGCCTGGCCCCTTTGCACGGTAGTTGGAGGAATGTTTACCTAAACTACTAGACAGGAATGCATCGGATGAGGGGCGGAGGAGATAATCTTGAAGGTGAAATACAGTTTTCTGGCAGGCGACGGGCTGGATCAGGCACCGTTAGCCGCGCAGGGAGTAAGACAAAGTTCATGGTCACAGATGCGGGCTCAGACTGGAGCTTTCAGAGGCAGAAGGCAGGAAAAGGCTTGGTGGCAGAATCAGGGCCTACTCGCCTGGACTGTAAAATGGGATAAATGAACCATATAAAGCCGGTGGCCTTTCATACTTAGGAATAGAATATCCGGCCCATTCATGGCGGATCTGAAAGAGGACATGTTGACGGTGGACGCACATGTATTTGCGTCTTCATAACTGGAACTGGAGGGAACATACATGTACTTGTGACTTATACATGAAACCGTTGGGGTCCAAGATATGGGACATAACCGACCATAAAAATCCATATTTCCACACAGTGAGAGTTCGATCTTAGTGATCTTATTATTGAAGAAGTTGGCGAAGTTGTCGCAGAGTTCTTTGGACGCGTGTATAGAGGAGGTCACGGGCTTGGAGGTTTGTTGCCTGATGATGCTATAGAGCTCCTTGGGTCTATTTTTGCGCTGTCCAGCGCCGAGCGAAAAAAGCAGGATTTCTTGTTTTTGATGTGATTGTTGTACTTCCCACGGGCTGTTTTGAGTTGTTCGCAGAGGATGGAGGTAGGGTTATTCCTCCAGCTTCTTTCTTAGGCTCTTAGTTTTCTCCTTTCAGAATTGAGGTCGGAGTTGAATTATGACCTGGATGGAATGGCTCAGCTTTTTTTCAGCTTTAGGGGAGCTAGCTGGTCAAGCATGGTCACTAGCTTTGCGTTGTAACGCTCGGTGAGTTCGGTTGTGGAGAGATGGTCATTGGTGTTGGGAAGAAGCGAGCTTATCCTTTCTTCAAGGACTACCATGGGAATCTGGGAGAAGTTTCTGATCCATTTGGGGCGGTCTTGCATAGGCGTTTGAGAGAGAGTTTGTTGGTTGATATGAAATGAGATCATGTGGTTGTCCAACCAGTCCACGGGGAGTATGTGGTTGATTGTAATTGCGTTTCGCTGAGCGATGATGGCATCCAAGGTGGCTCCTTTGTAGGGCGTCTCCTCCGTGCAATATTAGGTTAAATTGTTGTCACAGAGGAGATTGGGTAGCGTTTGAATTAGCGGGTTGTTAGTTTCATTCCACCGCAGGTTAAGGCCGCCAAGAATTAGATTGTTGGCATCTCCGAGTGCACATTGAGCTATCAGGTCAGATAAGTGTTCCCCGAATGCGGAGGTGTTGCCTGGTGGATGATAGAGAAGGTGGCAGAGCAAAGTTCCATTATCTTTGGTGTTTATGTTGGTTGAAAGACATTCAAATGTGTTGTAATTGCATGATTCTATATCCGTGATGGCCATGTTGTCTTTATGAATGATACCTACCCCTTCCCCTCGCTGGTCTTTTCTGTCTTTGTTAATAATGGAAAAACCTGGGGCACATGTCTAAGCATGGTGAGGAGAGCTCGTTGAGCCAGGTTTCCTTGATGAATGTGATGTCGATGTCCTGCGAGAGGATGGCTTCTGCTAGTTCAGTTGCATGCATAGACGCCGACCTGCAGTTGATGAGCAAGCAGTTGGTGGAAAGCTTTTTGTTGCTGGGGATCTTTCCTTTGGACGCCCTAGGTAGGGTGGTGAGGAAGGGCAGTCTAGGGGGTTTTGTGCAAGGAAGGTCTTTTCGGAAACCCGTGATCACTTGGATTTTGGGGAGTCAATGGGAGGTGTGTCATATGAGGAGGCTAGATCGGCTGCTTCTTTGTCAGACATTGCTGCTTCTGTCCTAGTGGGTCTTGAGGTCAGAGGCTCAATATCGGTATTTGAGCGTCTCTGAGCCCTAGTGGGGATGGCTGAGTTTCTTAGGGATTTTTGTGGCCGGGCTTCCGCGTCCGATCTTGAGAGTCTCTGTAACCGTGTCCCGGGGGTTGCTGTGGGCCAGGTAGGGCACTTGTGGTGGTTGGTGTTGGATGTAGAGGGTATCCAGGGAGGGGATTGGTGGGGCCTGCGTGCCTTGTCTAGGTTGGTAAGGATTTCGGATAAGCCCCGGGAAATCGAGTCTATCTGGCTTTCTAGTGACGCGAGATGCTGCGCCATGGAGTCGTGGAAGGGGGTGAGGGCATCTTGGGGGAATTCGCCCTGTGTGGTGCAGGTCGGGTTTATGGAATGTTGTCTATTGCTCATTGTGTAGGACATGTTGTCACCTTTTGGGATCCTGGGAGGGGGGGTGTGTTGGGTCATGATATGAATTCGGATTTCTGAGATCTGTGCGGGAACTAGTGTGATTAAAGGTCACTGTCGGCAGAGCTGGTTCGTGGGGTTGCGGTGGGTGGGTCCAATTAGGAAGCGGATTTATACTTTCCTTAGAGAGTTGGAAAGCACGCTTTGTGGAGGCGCTGTAGTGGGAGGTGACTCGAGGGAGGCGGGCAGCGGGGGCGTGGGGCGGGGTGGTGATAGTTTGTGTTTCCTGTTGGGGCCGGTTAGCTGTAGGTGGGAGCTGGGTTAGGGCGGGTCGAGGCAGATAAAAGATAAAAGATAAAAGATCAGATAAAAGATTACCTATGAGCCGCATCCCTCATTTCTTTCAAATGATGTCTACAATTATATGTACGACCCGGTCATGTTATTGCCATCACTCTTAAGTCATCATAGAATATATTACTTCAGTAAGTATCCCTCCAAATCAAATATTGGGCAGTTTACCCTTATCTGGATATGCTGACCGCATTTGACGTGACAGTCAACTAGGTATAAAGTGATACAACTTTTTTTATGTACCATTTACAAATTAATTAGCAGTTTTCATGAACACAGATTATACTGCGTGTAATTATGCATTTCTGTTTCCCTTTGTGTCCTGCTGTCGTTTGTTTTATATGCTGCCGAAAGCTTTCATGTAAATACTTCTGTACCCCAGTCGCAATTCTTCTATTATGTTTGTGGCATGTCACGGTTGTCATTTTTTAAATCTGCTTATAATTTTTTCTGTCACAATAACTAGCTTTTCTTGCAGTTATCATCCTGTTGATAATCAATAAATCAATGTTACAAAACGTCCCGGCACGCCAATTTTAAAAGTGACTTGTATTAAAGTGTTCATTACGTGCTTGCCGCGAGTTACCTGTTGCATAGGGATCTGTTTCCTATCACGGCAGAGTTGGCTCCTATATTCATGTGCAAAATCAATGGTTCTCTTTCATAAGACGCTGCCGGACATGAAGATATATTCGATAATGCTCTTGGCAGCTGTAACGTAGCAAAAACTATACTAATTGGGATAAAATAGGCACCTCATGTCCGTTGGCACGGGTGTCACTGCACTTGCTGCACTATTGTTAACGACATAATATAAAATAAATGGAGATAAATACAAACTTTACCTTCCCAATTTAAAAAAAAAACCACAAAAAAAACTTGGAAACCCAGCAAAAGACAGACTTTTTGGACAATAAGATCAGAGATAAGGCTAGTCAGTGTGCTAATTGATAGGAAGTACCTCATTCCTTTTACAGTTGAATAATAAATAGTAGTTAGTAAGTGAAAGATATAAATGAAGTACAGCCAACACAAGAATGTATTTCCTGCCTATATACCTCTCAGGCAATATGAAATCATGTTGCTATATTACATGTTACTGATGAATTCTGCATTTATTCTTATACAAAAAATATATATATATCTTACATGTGTAAAAGACATTGTCATTTACATCGCCAATAGCTCTAACTCAACCAATTGCGAGACCGATTGCATTGCAAATGCTTGGTTTTTTGTCCCGTGGGCTGTAATGGGACCAAAACAGCCAGCTCAAACAATAGCCCTTTCGAGCTAGCCCAATAGCAGTTTCAGACTTCCTAAAAAGTCTGTCTGACATGGAACACAGCACTATTGATAGGCAACGTGTCTCAAATGAAGGAGCCATTGCATAACCCGCATTCCATTACCTTTTAGAAAACTGGGGCCAGATGTATCAAGATTTGCTTTTGCGATTCTTAAAAAGCGAATTTTACCGATTCGCTATTTAAGAATCACAAAATGCAATGTATGTAGTATTTGCAAAACAAATTCCGAATCCTACATATTTCTTACTAGCGAATCGCAATTGCGATAGGAATACTTTCCCATTCATTCCTATGGGCCTAGAGACCCATCGGCATGAATAGAATTGCATTAGCAGTTTGCGAGTACCAAATAGGTACTCACAAATTGCGCATGCAATTTCAAGGGTGCCAAAAGGACACCCTGTTGCACCCCTGAAATACACATGTGTGCACATGTGGCGCACATACATGCCCTAGGGGCATGATGTGCGTTACATACCACTTGAGAAAATGCTAAAAAATTGCATTTTTAAAGGAATTAGCAAATTACCACCAACTACAAGTTGGTGTTAATTTGCGATTCCTTAAAGCCAGGTCGCAATTTTTTCTTCTTCCTGCATTGCATTTAAGGAATCGCAAATAGCGGTTCCCTAAATGCATTTGCAAAATAGGTAATGGCAAAAATTGTGATTACCTATTTTGTGAATGCCTTTTGGGATGATACATCCCAAAAGGCTTTTTCCCGTACGCAAACGGGCCAATTTGCGAACGGGAAAACGTTTGATACATCTGGCCCCTGGTCTTTTTGGGAGTGCAACGAGGATATCAAGTGTTTAATTTTCTTTTACAAGCCTTCTTTCAGAGACAACGGGACATGGGATATCTCATGCTGAAATGTTCTTGAAAACTAGTGAAAAAAAGCAAAATGGAATTTGAAAATTGCAAAATACTTTTCAATTAAATAAAGGCATTCAGCAATGTGTCTCTATTTCTTGCCCAGGATAACCTGAGGCACATTGTGATGCTCAGTGCCATTCTCTCCCTCTACTTCCCCTGAGAATGGATAAAAATGAATAGAAACCACATTTCTAAGCAGTGAGCTAGCTTGCAGATGTATTCAGTGCATCAAACATCAATCACTTTAAGGTCCCCTCTCTTACTGAATGGAAGTATTATTTCATTGAGTTTAAGGGGTAAGGGGAGGTCAGTGGCAGTGTCTCCCTACCCCGCTTGGTGCCAGGTATTACTTTCAGAGCAGAATTTTGCAGAGAGTTGTTGTATTTTATATCAGTGACTGCGATCTTTTAAAAACCATTTGCACTACATGACTAGATTTTAAACAAATGTTATTTTGCACATTGTATTCAATTGTTAACTACCTTAAATATTCGCTTTTGATCGATCGACTCTCCTTAGACTTGTAAGGGGTACCAGGGCTGATTCCCGGTCTGTGCTTAGTGTCCAAGCCTGCCCGTCCCGGTCCGACTCGGTATCCAATACCGTTGAGCGGAGGGCGGGGCAGGTGAGAGCCAGACACGGCCAGTAATCTTGAGGCAGTTGAGCGGTTAGCGCTCTAGCACTAATTTGGGAAGGACTATTTAGGCGGGAGGAGGCCTGTGCTCTCTGCGGTAAGGGGAGGTCAGTGGCAGTGTCTCCCTACCCCGGTTGGTGCCAGGTATTACTTTCAGAGCAGAATTTTGCAGAGAGTTGTTGTATTTTATATCAGTGACTGCGATCTTTTAAAAACCATTTGCACTACATGACAAGATTTTAAACAAATGTTATTTTGCACATTGTATTCAATTGTAAACTACCTTAAATATTCGCTTTTGATCGATCGACTCTCCTTAGACTTGTAAGGGGTACCATGGTTGATTCCCGGTCTGTGCTTAGTGTCCAAGCCTGCCCGCCCCGGTCCGACTCGGTATCCAATACCGTTGAGCGGAGGGCGGGGCAGATGAGAGCCAGACACGCCCAGTAATCTCGAGGCAGTCGAGCGGTTAGCGCTCTAGCACTAATTTGGGAAGGACTATTTAGGCGGGAGGAGGCCTGTGCTCTCTGCGGTAAGGGGAGGTCAGTGGCAGTGTCTCCCTACCCCGCTTGGTGCCAGGTATTACTTTCAGAGTAGAATTTTGCAGAGAGTTGTTGTATTTTATATCAATGACTGCGATCTTTTAAAAACCATTTGCACTACATGACAAGATTTTAAACAAATGTTATTTTGCACATTGTATTCAATTGTAAACTACCTTAAATATTCGCTTTTGATCGATCGACTCTCCTTAGACTTGTAAGGGGTACCAGGGCTGATTCCCGGTCTGTGCTTAGTGTCCAAGCCTGCCCGCCCCGGTCCGACTCGGTATCCAATACCGTTGAGCGGAGGGCGGGGCAGGTGAGAGCCAGACACGCCCAGTAATCTCGAGGCAGTCGAGTGGTTAGCGCTCTAGCACTAATTTGGGAAGGACTATTTAGGCAGGAGGAGGCCTGTGCTCTCTGCGGTAAGGGGAGGTCAGTGGCAGTGTCTCCCTACCCCGCTTGGTGCCAGGTATTACTTTCAGAGCAGAATTTTGCAGAGAGTTGTTGTATTTTATATCAGTGAAAGCGATCTTTTAAAAACCATTTGCACTACATGACAAGATTTTAAACAAATGTTTTTTTGCACATTGTATTCAATTGTAAACTACCTTAGATATTCGCTTTTGATCGATCGACTCTCCTTAGACTTGTAAGGGGTACCAGGGCTGATTCCCGGTCTGTGCTTAGTGTCCAAGCCTGCCCGCCCCGGTCCGACTCAGTATCCAATACCGTTGAGCGGAGGGCGGGGCAGGTGAGAGCCAGACACGGCCAGTAATCTCGAGGCAGTCGAGCGGTTAGCGCTCTAGCACTAATTTGGGAAGGACTATTTAGCCAGTCGTCGGCCCAAGCGCGCAGCGTTGGCGCGCAGTGGGGCGCCCTCGACAGCGCCAAAGACTAGCCTAAGACCAGCCTGTCTGCGCCCGTCCGCGACAGGACGGGGCAAGGGGCAATATTACCAACCATCATCGACTCACGATCTCCCCTATCTACAAGAAGAACCTATTCAGCCCAGGTACTACGCAAACTATGTGGGGAACTAATGCAAGATTGTGTAACGGGAGGGAGTCTCATAGTGGAAGGCCCATTTTCTTGCCGCCATTGTCCAACTGAGTTTACTACACAGAGTCATGAAGCGTGCATTAAAGAGGGTAATATTACTTATATTCCCTCTGTCAATGTCAATAAGAACATAACCAAAATACCTATGGGAAGGAAGAATTTACTCTGCAATATTAGGTCGCTACCCAAGCATACCTCAGAGGTATGGGACCTAATCTCCTCTAATGAACCAGATTTATGTTTACTCACGGAAACTTGGCTTAAACCCCACTCAACCCCGGCCATTGCTTTAGCAATTCCTACAGGCTATAAAATAATCAGGCTGGACCGCCCCACGAAAATAGGAGGCGGGATTGCTATTATTCATAAGCAAGAAATCAATTGTCTGGTTCTAACTGAACTAAGTACTCCGGATATTGAATTAATGATTTTCAAATCCTTTTCTTCTCCCAAAAATATACAGTTCTCCGATGACCTCAGAGTTTTAAAACAAGCAGCAAGGAAGCTGGAGAAAAAATGGAGAACCTCCCACTTAGTGAAGGACAGGAATCACTACTGGGAAGCATTATCTACTTATCATAAAGCTATTCGTAATGTGAGAAAAACTTACATTGCATCCCAGATTACTGCTGCAGGGAATTCTCCCAGGGTTTTGTATCAGGTACTCCAATCATTCGTTAAACCTGTAGCCTGTGAAAGCTCTGAGCTGGTGTCTCAACAGCTCTGTGATAGCATATCTTCGTGTTTTTTCTAAGAAAATAGATACTATCTACGAAAAAATAGTTGCCTCAAATAATTCCTTGACTACTGACACAGCTCTTATTTTTAAAGATTTGGAACATAATCATAATACACATATTTTAGACATTTTTCCTCCCATTACCTCCAAGGATTTATTAGCACTGACTACGCAGTTTAAGAGTGGCAGCCCGGACGATAAAATTCCAGCCAGATTAATGCCTATTTTACTAGAAACATTAGGCCCTATGATTGAACAACTTGTCAATCTATCTCTTAATACGGGCTCCGTCCCCAGAGAATGGAAGCGTGCGTTAGTAAGGCCTATTAGGAAAAACACTGCTACCCCATGGACTGAACTGGCGAACCTTAGGCCCATCTCACTGCTACCTTTCCTGGGAAAGTTGACGGAAAAATATGTTAACAGACTCCTATCTAGCTTTATCGAAACTGCTGGTGGCCTGGATTACTCTCAATCTGGGTTCAGGCCAAAACACAGCACTGAGACCACCCTTCTGTCTGTTATGGATGATTTGCATATGTTTCAGGATAAAGGCCACTCTGTGATCCTAGTGTTATTAGATCTGTCGGCAGCGTTCGACACCGTGTCACATAACATCCTTATTAACCGGTTGTCGAACGTAGCAATTAAGGACAAAGCCCTTGCTTGGCTGAGGAGCTTCCTTTCCGATCGTACACAGACTGTCACCATGGGTACATACCGTTCTACAGAGGTAGAAATCACGAAAGGGGTGCCACAAGGCTCCTGTTTGAGCCCAACACTCTTTAACATCTATGTGGCACCCCTGGCAAGAGTGATGCGTAAATTTGGTTTCATCCCCGTGTCATATGCTGATGACACGCAGCTCCTCTTCCCATTTAAAACCTTTACCACGGAATTAAGGAGTTCCTTCTCTGCAGGCATGAAGGCTGTAGCACAATGGATGTCCACCAACTACCTACAGAGTAACATCAGTAAAACTGAAGTTATGCTGTTCGGAGAAGCTAATATACTGTGGACTCCTGATTGGTGGCCACCTGATCTTGGCATAGTACCAGAGCCCAAACAGGTCATTAAAAACCTGGGGATTCGCCTTGATCAGGATCTGTCACTAAAACAACATACCAACAACGTTGCAGGCATATGCTTCCACACCATCAGCCTATTACGCAAGGTCTTCCCCTTGCTGCCGGACCATTTCAGAAAATTTTTAGTGCAAGCCCTTATCCTGAGTCGCATTGACTATTGTAATGGCCTGCTGCTCTCTGCCAATGAGGGAGTGTTGACTAGACTCCAGGTTATACAGAATGCGGCAGCTCGCCTGGTCCTTAATGCCCCTCCTAGAACAGCATCTAAGCCTCTACTGGATAAACTACATTGGCTCCCAATCCGTCAAAGGATAAAATTCAAAATATGCGTTCTGATTCAGAAGAGCATAAATGGACAAGGTCCCTCTTACCTGGGAAAGAAATGTATTCCCTACACCCCTTCCAGATTGCTCAGATCCAGCAGTGGACATCTGCTGGTAGTACCACGTGCCAAGAAAGCTAGGCACGGGAGCAAAGCTCTATCTGTGGTGGGACCTACATTGTGGAATAGTCTCCCTTTTACTCTTCGACTATGCTCTGAACATCTGACATTTAGGAAACAACTCAAAACTCTGCTGTTTAAAAATAAGATTTAGTTCAGCTCTCTCTCGTTCTACTGGAGGGAAGGACCAACTGGCCCAAAAGCGCAGAGATACTCCCGTTGGAGTCGATTCTAGCGCTATACAAACTCACAAATAAAATAAAATAAATAAATATAAATATGTTGGGTGGCTCAAAGTCTTTTCGTTTTCATACATTTTGAAAGGTTCATAGCTGTACTTTGAGCAAGGTATACCTTCTGCTGAATGTGATACAGTCGAACATGGTGCTCTTCTCAACAAACTGCCTCTTCAAATGAGATTTAGCATTTCTGTCCTCCAATGGTTCAAATCATCCCCTACTTAAATCAGTGAGCCTTGTCCAAGCCTTCTTGTCAAATGTTGCATCACGCAGAATTCCATTCTTTCTCTGTTGGCTTTTATCCTGTACATGGATCCTCCGAGAAGCCAATCTGGCTAATATGAAGTCAAAATCACCGGCACTAAGAGGATACCCAAATTCAGGGCTGGACTGGCTGTAGCGAGCACCGGGCATTTCCCCGGTGGGCCACCAGGGTGGGGGCCTGTTTTGGGCCCGTGGAGGGCAGGTTTTGTTACCGGGGGCCGGCAATATTAGCCCCCTGAAACAAAATCGGTCCACACCTGCTCTAGCAGACAGCTCGGCCACACCCCCGCCCCTCTCCTCCAGGCTGGGTTGAGCAGTTTGCCAGGACCGGTTTCAGTTCCCAGTCCGGCCCTGCCCAACTTTACCTGGAAACCACGTTTGGCCACAATATCACACAGTTGTAGAATTGCCTCCAGTAAACTCTAGTTGTCTAGGACATACTCCGTCTTACTTATAAAAAAACACTTGGTACACAAATGGCTCAATAGTATGACCCTTAAAGGCTTCACTACATAACTCATCAACTGTGCCAAGTCATTGAGATTCCACAGATTTCAACCTTTGCTTCAACACTCCAATATGACCACTTCAGAGCAGCTGCCCATCTGTTGTATTGTCCCACCTTGATGAAAACAATGTGCTGCTGAATGAAATCTCGGAAACCCACATGGCCGTCTTGAAGAGTGGGTTCCAAGCAGCAATAACTATCAGATCAGGTCTACAGAAATATGACAAAATAATCCTAACACTCAAAGACCTTCTTTAGCTCCCTCTTTCTGACTGTGTCACTTTCAAGACCTGTTGTATATCCTACTAAGCAATGCACCTTAGCACCCTTCTATGCCTGGCATCCAAGTTCAAAACCTCCAGAGGACTAATAAAGACATTTTGCAATAGCATCTCAATTCTATAGCTATATATCAAATTTTAATGAGTTTAAATTATGATAACACGAAACAATAGAGTGCACGGTGCAATCACCCCCAATAATGCATTTGTACATCATTAGCAATCCCATTTATACACATTAGCTTTCTACTAAGCCAAGGTAATCCCACAATTTCCCAGAAAACTTGAGGCATTTCTGATGGTGACCTCTGGTCATATAAATAGGTTCCTCTATTTTCGCACATCTGCCCATGGCAGCCCTCCTGGCAGAAACAGAGGGGAAACTAGGTAAATTCCAGCACTGGGTGAAGTCCCCCTTTGCAAGCAAGATCTCAATATCTATAAGCTCATGGTCTCCTATACATCCACCTAGGTCTTCCAAGATGGAATGATTTCATTTGAGCAGAAGTAGCTCTCAATATAGAAAAGGTTGGAGACCCCTGATGCAGAGGAACTGCGGCAGGACCAACATTTTAAAAATGGCTACCATGCCTAGAGAGGTCAGTGTTCCACCCCTCCATTGATCAACATACTGTCTTTGTTTATCCTGATGCTATAGACTTACCGTTCCCTGTCCCACACCCACAATGCTGAGGTTACCTCCTTTGAATGCAGAGCGTATTGTAATTTATGCTTGTACATGATCATTGGAGATCTCTGCTGTCGCCATTGTATGTTTTTGCAATACTGACCAACTGTCTAAAATGTTCATAAAGACATACTTTAAAAAAAGGTTCAGTGGTAGTTTGCCCCACTTGAAAAAATATGCTGGAATGCTGGTAAGTATCAAGGAAAGATTAAGACTCCAGGCCAGTTCGGATGATAAAGACATGTGGATACCCAATTATTTGAGGCTAAGTTAATTGATGATGAGGAGAGACTACAAGACAACAGCCTCCAACCCACCCTTAAAGGGGATCAAGAGAGGTTTGGGCCTGTTGACTTGAAGGGTAGAGTCCTTGACAAATAGCTGCAGCATCTGGAACAGACCGGGTCCGGTGTCAATGGAGCGTCCCACAAAGAGGAGCCCATCCTCAGCAAATGGAGCAATGCGTTCTTCAAGGCTCCCCAGCCACTGAAACCCCCAGATTGGTGCATCCCCGATCCATGTTGCCAGATGTTCCATTGTTAGAGTGAATAGGAGCGTAGGGCGGGGCAGCCTTGTCTAGTGCCTCGACTAATTGGGAATGGTGATGATAGACCACCATTAACCTCTACTTGAACCTGGGAATGGGCAGACATGACCTTAATAAGAAACATGGTCCATAGATCATTTTTGTCAATAATCTAATTGGATAGGGCCAATCTAGCAAGTCAAAGGCTTTCCCAAACTCCATAAGCATTACAGCGAAATTGTCAGGCAACATGGGGGCTGTGCAAGGGCAAAGTGTTCTCTGCGGATACAGTGGTGGGTGCTCTGGAATGAGAAGAATCCTCATTGGCTCAGATGAACCAAAACGTTGATCATCCAACACAAGTGTGTGACTAGTATTTTGGCATATATGTTACTCTCTGACTTAATCATGGATATGGGGCTAAATGAGTGACAGGTGTCTGGCTGATGGCTGGGCATCTGAATACCCACAATTGTCATTAGTACTAGACCTGGAAGGAACTGACCAGCAGCGACAGCCTTCTGGTATGATGTGAACATCTTATAGTATTAAATAGGAAATTCATCAGGCCCTGTAGTTTTGCTGGACTGCAGGTCTCCAATAGACTCCTTGATTTCTTCTAATGTGATATCTTTGTCCAAGTCCTCTTTGTCTTGGGCTGAGAGGGATGCCAGGAGAAGATCCCAAAAATAGAGCTCTTCTCCAATTTGCAATGTATGCAATACCACAGCATAAATTGAGGGATGAGAGATGAACCTACTCCAGCCATTGCTCATTTACGGGGCCCTTCACATTGCCCACTTCAGCTACTGCTCATTGTGCCATTCACACTACCAACACCGGTCACTGTTCATTTATTGTGCCATTCACAATGCCCGCTCCAGCCACTGATCATTTTATTATGCCATTAATACTGCTCACTCCAGCCACTGGTCATTTATTATGGCATTCACAGGGATAACACCTTTCTTCAAAATAAATGCCTACAATGTATTAACGGCTGGTAGATAAAGAATATATGTAAAAAGATTCTTTTTTAACACAATTATATCTCTGTTTGCTCCAATAGCACAAGATAAACCCAATAACCAACAATAACCACTGATTTATCCACTAACCTTGGGTTCTGGAGCAGCATTTTGGCCGACAGAAAGCACTTCAATGCTGTGCTAAAGGTAATAAATGCTATATAAATGCAATTACAATGCGATAACATGTATGCCAACCTGCAGCCATGTGACCCAATGAACTTGAGGCCCCTTCAACAACTTCAAGACAAGTCAGAAACCTAGAGATAACCACAGATTAAGATCTATCTGTGATACTACATGTCAATGTCACATAGAGCCCCTTCTACACAATGAAAATACTGCATTGTTTCTTCCCATACCTTGGATTGCAAAAATAATTACAAGCCATCCTTGCTCTCCTAATCTCCAAGCTTGACTTCGGCAGCAGGCTATACTTGGGCATACCCAGGAACATCATAAGCAAAATACAATTTATCCAAAATGCTGCCGCAAGACTCCTTCTTCAACTTCACCCAAGAGAACGCATGACTCAAGGCCTACAATCACTCCACTAGCTACTTATTGCTAGATGGGCAAGGGTCAAGCCTCTCTGTTTTGGCCACAGAGTCTCCTAAAGAAAGGACCACAATATCAGCAAGTTAAATTCAAGCACAAACCAGAATACTGTGTTCAAGGCTAGCACCACGTATAATCATACCCCATTACATTAAAAAAAGGCACTGCTTTCTCAGTACAAGCAGCAAAGATCTGAAACCCACTACTAGCCAAGATTTGAGGCATCCATAACCATACATTACAAAAGACAGTTGAATACATGGGTATTTCCAAAATGACTAACTCATTCCACAACCATGGAACTGAACCCTGAAAGTGAATAACACCTTCAAGCTCAATCTACAGTTTGCAGTCCACAAATATAGAACAACCAAACCAATGCACATCTTTCTATAGCCAGGTAAGCTAAAAAGATCTGACCTATGGTTAGCCAGGGTATTGTATAGTAATGTCAATTCATAAATAGCCCTTCCAGCCTACGCTAATCCTAATACCATAATACTTAGTGGTCACCAGCCAGCTATAGCTTAATCAGCTTACATTCATATAAGACATATATGCTATGAATAGGACATGTTAAAACACACGTGTATACAATGCATGCCTTTACAATGCGGTCATTACAACGACTGCATTGTCACGACGCATACCATTACAACGCAAGTCTGTGGGAAGGTGTTAGATATTAAATCCAACACCTTCTGACCCCCGCAGCAAGTCATTGTAACGGCTTGCATTGTAATGGTATGCGGTGTAACAACGTGGTCGTTGTAATGACCGCATTGTAATGACATGCTTTTTATTGACTTTGCTGTAAACGATGTTTACCTTATGCTACAAGTCTAGTCCATTACTCAGTAGTGTACCAGTCAAAAACCTAACCATCACCACCTGAACAAATGTGGAATAACTGAAGAGATCGCTCATATTGTGCTGGCCAACCAGAGAACTCTAATCTACTCCACCACTGCACTCTAGTACTTCTTTCTTTACATCTCACAAGGATATTCAAAAATGGGATGATGGCATCAAAGGCCATCATAGCAGATCTCCTTCACTATTTCTCTCTCCAACCATGCCTGCTTAGGACCAAAATCTTTAAACAAAATATCAGGTTGGACAACACAGTATGGTAACCAGTTAAGTAGGCTATGATCATAAGAATGACTATAAAGAGATCTGCAGTGCTTCTTAATGCTGCTAGCCTACTGAAAGCCATAACCTCTCTCTCTCTCTCTCTTCATTTACCATGCTGATAAGGACTATGTCCCCTGATACATGATAACTGTACCCCGGTGGTCATTATTCATGAAATGGAAGCACTTTTGACATCGGATCAAAAAATAAGACAACACCATTCAAACCACATACCCTTCAGGGCGTAGCTTGCTGCCCATGTTGGCAAGCACTTCAGTGCCCCCGCATATGGGTAGTAAAAGCTATATAACCGCTACTATGCAATACAATACGTTTCTTCCAAACAGGTAGCTATTTTACCCATTGCTTTTATTTTCCCCTGGGTGAGAGGGTTCGATCTCTCCATCCTTGGTGGTCCAATAGGCCCCATCCCATGGAAACCAAACATTTCCATTAAATAATGTGTCCCCCAGAGGAGGTCTGCCTGTATGCCAGAGGAGCTGACTTTATCCAAAAACCGAAATTCCCTGGTGGTCTATTGAATTCCTGTTCATGGATTACTGTACATTCGCAATTTATGAGCAGGAATTAATCTGAGGAACGCATCGCTGAAATGTGGATTTCCTGGGGTGGGGGGAAAACCCACTGGACATGTGTTGGAGCAACTCAACGGTGGGATTTGTGACATCTGTGCGTCTCATGGCACTTTGATGTCACAGGTGGACAGGAGCAGTGGTGTGAGCCAAAGTAGAAGAAATTCCACTTCTGCCCTCTATTTTTAATAAAAAAACATAAAGGAAGCCTTCAGTGGAAGCACTGGAGGTTTCTTATAAACCCTCCCTAGTATCAACAATTGGCCACCAACTAGACTAGGAAGGTAGTGCAGGCATTGCCCGCTGGCCAACCCCTGCATTAAAGAGGTAAAAGAAATATTTTGCTACACTAACCATGCGCAGTTCCACTCACTCCTTTCCCCATGCAACAGACTTTGGGGCATATTTACAAGCAAGTGGCGGAGCGCTGGCTAGCTTCAAAATTGCTAACGCTGCGCTCTGTCACTTCAGAAACACAAGGATACAACGTATTTACAATAAATGGTGCACCCTTGCGTGTCTCCCTCCCCGTCAACGCAGGGGTGTCTGCGTTGAGGGAATGATTGTTTATGTGCGGGAAGGTGTCCTTTTCCTCCACATGAACAATCCAGAATGGCAATTTGTAAATTCTGATTGTGCTGCATTGTGCATCACACATAGAAGTTGCAAATTGTCATTTTTTTAATGATTGTTTATGTGCAGGAAAGCACCCCTTAAGAGCCACAGTGACATAACAGTCTTCCACCATCTTCAACCCACACCTGGACCCAGCCTGATTGAGTCCTGGACCCTTGGTTGTGATGCTGAAGGTGCCCAAATGGCCAATACTCAAAACTAAGGACTTAGAAAACTTTTGGCCAAAAACTGCTTTGAGAACTGGGAGACTGGGACCAACTTATTTGCCTATCCTCTGGAGGTGCATCACCGGTCAGATGAACTTTGCGACTTCTCCCACTACATTCTTCTCTGCAGCAGCAAATCTGATTCAGCGGTCTTTTGCTAAAGGGGTATCAGATCTTGTGGAAGTGTCTTTGTCTACAACCGTCTGCTTTGACCTGCTGGAGATTTCCAACATTTTAGTGACTAAATCTGAACATAGAAATCATCACTGTGGCTTCGACCGAAGGCCATCAGATGACAACGGTCCCTCCTTGGACACCTCTTACAGCCCTGCCCCACTGAACTTTAACGTCTCAGATACTTTTTCCACTCTATCACGGTTGTACATATTTTTAGACTTTGACCTGGACTTGCGTGACTTGATCTTTTAGGTGCAGTTTTTGCTAAAAACTTAAAAAATAAATAACTCTGGTTCTACTAATTGGATTTTTGTCATTTTAAATCCGACCCAAACCTCTGTGCAGCTGTCCGCACCCGTCCTCACAGCAGTAATGAACGCTGCGGCAAAAACAGGTTTTATTTTTATTTATTTTTATTTTATACGTTTTATATAGAGCTAGCTAGACCCGGGGGTATCAGAGTGATTTACATACATAGGTACATAACATAGCATGACAGAGGGATGCATACAGATAAAAGCCAAACATTATAAGTAGTCATACATTGCATAGTAAGGCATAACGGTGCATGAGGATATAAGCAACACATTATAATTTAGCATGCAGTGAAGGATAGAGGGGAAGCTCACGATGTTGAAAACAGTCCAATCTCCACTTATCCATGATGGACAAATAAGCAGGGAGTCAACAAGGTTATTGGAGTCTTGGTTTGTTGACTAAGACGGTAAGGTATTTCTTGACGAGAATGGGTTTCAGGTCCCTTGTGAAGCATGAGAAGGAGGGGTTGCATCTGAGGTCAATCGGAAGTGAGTTCCATATCCTGGGTAAGTTACCAGAAAAGGATCGGGACTTAGTGGTTGTCTTTTTGAATTCCGGAAGGATGAGAAGAAGTGAGTTGGAACTTCTCAGGGATCTGGATCTTCCAGCTTTGACCAGTGTGCTGTTAAGGTAGTTGGGGGAATGTGAGTGGAGGGTTTTGTGTGTGATGCAGTCCAATTTGTAGCTACATCTGCCTTCAATGGGTAGCCAGTTGAGGGAGTGGAGGGATGGTGTAATGTGATCAAACCTTCTTACCCCCATTATGAGTCGAGCAGCCATGTTAAGGACTGACCTTAGAGGGGCTAGGTGAGCTTTTGGCGTCCCTGTAAGGATGGCGTTCCCATAGTCCAGTTTGGATAGGACTAGGAATTGAACAACAATCTTGAAATCGTCTTGGGGAATGAAAGGTTTCATTTTCTTCAGGTGTTTTAAAGAGTACAGCTCACTTTTTGTAGAGTTTTTGATATGGTCCTTCATCGATAATTTCTTGTCCAAGGTAATGCCTAGTGGCTTAACCGAGTCATTTATAGCGAGGGAGCAGTTTAGGGCATCCAGGTTCTTGAGCCATTTTGGTTAGTGCGACATTGAGGTGTTGAATGTCGCTGGGTGATTTGATTTTGTAATAGAGTTGAGTGTTATCTGCATATAGGTGATATTTAACTCCTGCTTCTTTCAGAATGATTGTAAGGGGTTCCATGAAGAGATTGAAGAGGGCAGGGGGGAGGACCGAGCCTTGAGGGACCCCAAGTGTGACTTGTGTTGGCTTAGAGAGACAGGAGTTGATTTTAATCTGTTGAGACAGGTGCTGGAGGTAGGAAGCGAACCATTTTAGTACCATGCCATCAATGCCAGAATGGCCCTTCGGAGTCTCAAGTAAAGCTAGGTGATTCATTGTGTCAAAAGCTGCAGATAGGTCAATAAGGATGAGAAGACAGGCTTCACCTTCGTCTAAGGCTCTGTGTATATCGTCCAAAATACTAAGCATGGCTGTTTCAGTGCTACACACTTTCCTGAATCCCAATTGAAAGGTGTTGAGGAGGTCGAAGTCATCAAAATGTTTGTTAAGTTGTTGGAGAATGCACTTCTCCAAGGTTTTGGCTAGGAACGGGAGGTTGGAGATAGGTCTGAGATTGTTAAGATAATTAGGGTTGCCTCCTGTTTTTTTTAGTATGGGTGTGATTTGTCCTAATTGAAGTGAGTCTGGTAGACAGCCTGATGTGAGAGAGGAGTTGATGATCTTAGTCCAGAAAGGGATAATGATGTGGTTGAGTTTTTGTACAATAGTGGCTGGGAGGGGGTCCATAGTGTGAGAGGTGGGCTTTGAGCTCACAGTTATATTGAAGACATCGTTTTCCGACACAAGTTCGAAGTCTGACCACTTCGCATCATTTTTCAGTTGGCAGCGGACCTGGTTGTCCTTGATATGAATTGGATCTGCTTGGTCGAGGGCAAGTAGTGGGGGGCAGGTTGAGATTGAAGATGTATTGGAGGTTTGGATGAAGGATTGCTCAATTTTTGTGATCTTGTCTGTGAAGAAGGTGGCAATTTCTTCGCATCGATCCTTGGTTGCTATAATTTCATGCTGGGATACGCGGTTCGTTTGCCTTTTAACAATATTGAAGAGTTCTCTAGGTCTATTCTTAGCCTAGTCTAGTTGGCTGCAGAAGAATGAGGCCTTTTCTCTGAAGATGTGCTTTTTATATTCTGACCGAGCAGACCTAAGAAGTGCTAGGTGCCTTGTTGATGGGTCTTGTCTCCAAGTCCTTTCTGCCAGTCTGAGTTGTCATCTTTCGGTATTGAGGTCCACATTGAACCATGATTTAGATTTGATAGACCTCAATTGTTAAAGTATGAGTGGTGCTACTTGATCTAACACCTCCGTCATTGTAGAGTTTTTTTTTTAAACAGATTTTATTAAATTTCAATTTTCAACTCGGCAATCGCCACATATTACAGTCATACACAATGTTGTGATACATTGAGGTCATCGTACGGTGTACATGCATTATCATCAACAATAAGTGTATGGCACAGTAGTACAACTATCCCATCCCTCCCTCCCTCCCTCCCCTTACTTCATCTGGTGCCAACCTCTCCCAGTGTATATTTCAAGGTGTTCCCACAGCTACTCCCAACTGCATGCAAATATTCAAATGGGTATGTGTGCATCCCACAGTGCAGGAGGCACAAACAATGGAATCCCCTAAACGCGGAAACTGAAAAACAGGGGCTAGGTAATGAAACAGTCATTATGTCCTAGCTATCGGCACAGGTGGCGGGGCCAAGGCCCTGAAGGCTTCCAGGATACTGTCCCAGTCCAAAGAGATAACCCTTTTGCGCAACCCCCGAGCCTCCTCCCGACGGATGGCCGCACTCTCCGCACCACCCCATCTCACTACTTCCCCATGCCAGCTGGAAAGTGGGGGGGTGTGGTCGACTTCCACTGCATCGTAATAGAGCGTTTAGCCAGAAGCAAAGACAGGTCCACAAAGCGAAGTTGCACCTTCTGTGCCTTAGGGCGTCTTATCAGCCCCAAAAGGCATACTGCAGGTGTGCCCGGGACTAGGATCCCAGCTGCAGTTGCGAGCAAGGACAGTACCTCGGACCAATAAGGGGTAAGCACAGGGCACTGCCATAGCATGTGTAGTAAATCAGCACCCTCTAATTTGCATCTCGGACAGCAGTGGTGTGTGGCCAGAAAAATACGTTGCAAGTGGTGTGGGGTAATATACGCCCTGTGCAATACCATATACTGTATGAATTTGAATTTGCCGTTCCATGGAATTTTCCTGGGGTATGCCAAGGCTTTGTCCCAGTCCCTATCTGACATGTCGGTCCCCAGGTCTGCAACCCATTTATGGTGTAGACCCGTCAGTGAGATTCTGGTGTGGGTGGTAATGCCTTTGTATAGCCATTTGGTAAGGTGGCGGCCGTTTCCCATCAGGTAGGTCATAAAGACCAGTTTGTGGCGTGGAGGCTCGTCCCTATTTGGGGCCCAATGTTTCTTCACATACTGCATGAGTGCGGCATGCAATAGGTACAATGCATCCGTGACCCCATGATGCCGTGCAAAGTTACCGTGGTCCATTAATGTGCCGCCATCAAATAGGTGACCCACTGTGGTCACCCCACCCTCCACCCAAGGAAGCAATCGTCATGTAGTGAGCAGTCCAGTGGGGGTAGGGATCCCAAGGAGCGGAGTAGTGTCGGAATAGGGAAGGCAACTACGTGTGTAATGAATGGCTTTTTTCCAATAAATGAGTGCCGTGCGCAAGAGCAACGTGGTATCCGCCGGTATCCTAGCCTGCGGGAGCAGCAGTGTGTGGAGCCGCCCCCGGTCTACGTCAGCTGGGGAAAAATCTATTTCCTGTAAGTTGCGCCCTGCCAGGCAATACGACAGCCAATGCAATTGGCTTGCATAGCAGTATGCTCGGAAGTCTAGGGCACCCAGCCCGCCCCTATCCGTGTCTAATTGTAACTTGGTCAACCCAACCCTACGGCGACCATTACCCCAGATCAAAGCGGCAAGTATAGTGTTCAGAGAGTTGAGTATCGGGGTCGGGATCACAACCGGCAGGTTGGTAAAGAAATATAAAAGCCGGGGCAGGACTACCATTTTCGAGATCGCCACTCGGACCATCACCGAGAATGGTAGGGAGGAATAGAAACTGACCTGGGAACGGAGCGATCGTACTGCTTTACCCAGATTGCCCTCAATGAGATCTGGCGCTGATCGGTAAATCTGAATGCCTAAATATCGAAAAGTGTGTGCAGCGACTGTTAGGGAACGGGAGCCAAACTGAACCGTCTCTGGGCGATCCCCCTGTCGGAAAAAGAAGGCGTACGATTTATTGCCGTTGATGGTAAGGCCCGTAAGCCGCGCAAAAGAATCAAAAATGCTCGGGAGGGGCGAGAGAGAGGCCAGATTATCAGCGTACAGAATTTTGTCATCCGCATATGCGGAAATTACATGTGTCGTCTGCCCCAGGCGGATCCCCTGTTGCGTCGCTGATAGCCGCACCCTAAGGGCCAAAGGCTCCAGTGCCAGTACAAAAAGCAAGGGGGATAGGGGGCATCCCTGGCGGGTGCCTTTACCTACCGGGTATTCCCGTGAAATATGCCGTCCCGTGCGGGCTTGTGCTGTGGGGTCCGTGTATAAAAGTCGCACCCACTTTAAATAATCTGGGGGTATACCAAAGCGTTCTAGCGCTCGGAACATGTAATCCCACCGGAGCGTATCGAATGCTTGTTCCTTCATTGTAGAGTTAAAGTGAGCTGTAAGGTCATTGGCCGCTATAGTGGTAGGCTGGGACTGTAGATGGGTGTCTATCTTGGATTCAACTTCGGAGAGAGGGACTTCATTGATGTTCCTGATCCAGTGCTTGGGTTTGTCAGATTGTTTTGGTTGGTGTCTGACAGGTGAGTTGATATTAAACAAAATGAAGTGGTGGTCAGACCAGTCAATGGGCGAGATTGACCTCAGAGAGACTAGATCATTACTGGTGATGATCGCGTCTAGAGTTGCTCTTTTGATGTGAGTTGGTTTATTGCAGAGTTGTTTTAGGTTGGTTATTTCAAGCAGGTTGGAGAGGTTCTGGACAATGGTGTCTTCTGTGTTGTTCCAGTTGATATTGAAGTCACCCAGGAACACCATCTTCCGTGTCTGTTAGGGAGAAGCATGTTATTAGGTCGATTAGTTCTTCGGCGAAGAGGGTGCGCTTCCCAAGGGGGGTGGTAGATGGTGTGAAATTTGATGGGGGTGTTGCCTTTGACTGCAAGTTCGATGCCAAGGTACTCCAGAGTCAGGTATTACGTAGGTTTTAATGCGGTGATCAGAATACTTTCTTTGTGGATGATTGCTAGCCCACCACCTAATTTGAGCGGTCTGTCCTGTCTAATGACGTTGTAACCTGGAGGGGAGAGTAGGTCAAGAATGGGGTTGGAGTGATCATTGAGCCAGATTTCTGTGAGAAATGCTATGTCTATTTCTTCCCTAAGCAAAACTTCGGCAATGTCTGTGGCGTTTTGTACTGCTGATCTATGTTTGAGGAGCATGCAAGATAAAGGGCAGGACGTTATAATGTCGGGGTGTGCTGTAAGAATAGAGGTGTATTGCGCCAGGGGTCTGGGCGAGTGGACTGTTCTAGGCGTTCTGCTTGTTCCAACAATGACTGGGATTGAGACGGGAGATGTATTCTGGATTGTTGCGGGGTGGGAGTTGTTGATCTCCTCTGTTTCCATTATAGAAAGGGTGCGGAGAGCTCGATTAAGTCAATGAGCCTGCCTCCCCAAAGGAATGGTGGGCCATGGGGGGTCGGGTGGGGTCATGGAAGTGGTTGTCTGGGAAGGAGGAGAGTTACTACCTGGATAACATGAGCAAGGTGGCTTGAATAAGTTATAGATGTAGGATGTCGGCAGCTAGGGCATCGATTTTTTGCTCCATTCTGGTCTGTTGTTGGGTAAGGGAGTTAAAAGAGTTACTAGTCTTTGGAGGGTGCAGCGTATGACTAGGGTCTGTAGAATGAGAGTGTGCTGGGTTCTGGGAATGAACTGAAATATTGGGGGTAGGCGTAGGGATAGGTTGAGCATGTTGAGTTGGGTCATTGATGTTTCCAGACTTGATGTAAGGAGGAGGTGTTGTGTGACTATGGCCAAAGGGAGGAGGGTGAGCAAAGGTCTGGTGTGGGTCAGAGTCCAGGGGATTGGCAGTGATATTGGTGGTGGGGGTAGGTTGGGCATGTGGCCTTGGGTCGGAGGAAGGAGAGTGAGCAATGATTAGGGGGAGGTCGGCGTCCGAGTGATTGTCGGTGCCATTAGACCTGGGGATGTTAATAACAGATGGAGTAGGGTCAGTGTTGGAGTTGGGGGTAGGTCGTGAGGGTAGAGCCAAATCTACTGAGGTTGTCCTGAATCTTGGGCCACTTCCAACATAGTGCCAGTTTTTAAAAAGGGAAGCCGAGATAGCACTCATTGCTATAGACCGATATCGTTGCTGGACTCTGTGGTTAAGGTGGTGGGCCGAGTTCTTCCAGATAGGCCGACTAGCTGGGCAGAGGAACATGACATTTTAACCGACGTCCAGTTCGGGTTCCGCCCTGGGCAGTCTACCATAACCCAGTGCCTTAACCTATTTATGATTCTCAATAAATACACAGTCGCCCACCCTGGTACTATTTATTTGGCCTTCATGGATCTGTCATCCACATTTGATCACGTGAACAGAGCTAAACTCTGACAGATCATGTTGGCTATCAGAGTGGATGGCAATATTGTTTATTTTTTGGAAGACCTCCACCAAGCAAACAAGGCTGTAGGGGCATATATACAAGGGCGGCGATAAATAAACGCAAAGTGCGCTTAGCGCTTTTTAATTTATCGCCGTCTATCTTTGGAATTTATCGCCCTGGTAGTGCGTTATTAACAACGCGTTTCTCCAGGGCGATAAAAATTCCTGCGATAGTGGGGAAATCGACGTTTTGTAGGGAGCATCACTGGTTTTCCAGCGATGTTCCCTGCACAACGGCGATAACCATGCTGATACGACCCTGTGGTCGTATCAGCATAATGCACCTCAAATGGGGTAAGTCTGCATTTTAGCAGACGTTAGTTTTTGGCGAAAACAGCAGTTTTCTCCAAAAACTAATGTCTGCTTAAATGCTGGGGCAGCCTTGTAAATATCACGATGTGCACATCAGCGATATTTGCAAGGTTGTACTGCCCAGTGACGTCCACTTTGCATCTCATTAGAGATGCAAAGGGAGGCGTTGGGTAAACGGGTGCTAACATGCACTAATGCATGTTATCACCCTCTTGTAAATAGGGCAAAAAGATTATCTCCTCTTTTTTGTCTTTTAAAGCCAAAAAAGCGGAGATAATGCCCTTGATAATATGCCCCCAGGTTTCTCAAGACCTTAGGGTTTCCTGACATTTTTCAATAAAAAGAGGAGTTTGTCAAGGGTGTATTTTACCCCTTTTTGTTCAATTTGTATATTAAGAATCTGGATTTTTTTTTACTTTAAACCAAGGTAGATCACCCCCAGGTGGGTCCGCGTGGCCTGCCAATTTTATTGTCAACCGTCAGGCTTCCTGTACCCTTTCCCTGCTTACTACTAATACCCAAGGAACTACCACTCCCAAGATGCACTGTTATGGTTACCACAGTGTATGCTTTCCCATACTGCCCTGAATATAGGTCAGCTGACCTCTCACAGCATATAGTCAACCAGCGCCTGTTATCAGGTGCTTGGCTTTCTTCATTGTTAGAACCACGCCCCTTTTGCTGCCTGTTCGAGCCTTGGTTCAACACCCTCCTGCCTCGACCTTTTGTAAGACGAGATTCTCTCCCCGGGGACTTTCCTGGTCTTGCCGCTTTGTCCCTGAATTGGTCTTGCAAACCTTCCAGGATTGTTAACCTTCCCCTCTCTGCAGTGTGAGGACACGCTGCATACTGCCTCCCCTTTTGAGACTGGCCTCCGCATGGATGCGAGGCATTGATCCACCATTAATTTGAATGAGCATGAAGTAGTGCTGCAACTTGTCTCTTCTTGGTTTTGCCTGCCGCGCATTAGTGCACTTTTGTTCACCGAAGAGCGTGAAGTCGCGCTAATCGTTATCGAGCGAGAGGCAGCTCTTTAACTTAAATACTGTTTGTTTTATTGGCCGTGCTAGCTAGCGCTTTGGATTCCCGGGAGCACGGAGTCGCGCTAATTTTTATTTGTGAAAGTAACTTCCCTTACGTGCTTAAGAGCGTCCTAACTGTTGCAGTTAGCGCTCTAGCGTTAGACGCTAGAGCGCAAGGGGATACTACGCAATGCGTACGCCACGAACGTGGCGTACGCCGAAGTATAAAAATAAAGGGGCGCGGCCTGAGAGGCAGTCCGCGCTGAGACCGGTACCAGAGTGTGGCGTCCATCATTGCGGCTGCGAGTGTGCGCAGCGAGGGCCCGCGATAGCGTTAGCAGCGCTACAACACTGGCGACGAAGTACGGGACAATCGACCCCGTGTGCCTCAGCTGTGACCCGTGCCCCGCGGCAGTCCCGCGCGCGCGCACGTGCGTCCGAGGGACCGGCTTGAAACTGCTCCTCTCCTCGGCAGTGAAGCTGAGCTCCACGTGCTTGGTACGACCACCGGTAAGTGCACGTGTGCACCAAATCACGACCCTTTCGGCGGATGAACATTCCCGCTTCCTGCCTGGGTGATTTCTGATTGGCAGCCGTGCCCTGGCTGGGCCCTGAAGCTCTCTAGCCTTCCCGGGTGTGGGGATCCTTTGACTCTGCGGCCTACCCCTGTGGTGTCTACTCCTGCTGTGTTGTGTCCCAGGGAGCCATGGGTGATGATGAGCGCCCCGCCCAAGCGGTGCCACTGCACCCTGCGTCTGGCGTCCTGCCGCCCTTCAGCGAGACTGCTGACACTGCCGCCCCACGCTGGCAAACGTGGATTGGCCGGCTCAATAATTATTTCGCTGGCACCAGAGAAACGGACGGAGCCGTGAAGAGGTCCCTACTGCTCCACTATGCAGGGGAGGAAGTGTATCTCCTATTCAAGCATCTGCCTAACACCGGGAACGCGGACGACTATGATGCGGCCGTGACAGCCCTCAATGCACATTTCGACCCCCAGCTGAACCCGGATTTTGAACACTTCAAGCTACGCCAAGCAAGGCAAAGGGAAGGGGAGTCGGTGGATGCATTCCACGCTCGACTGAGGGTGTTAGCGGACACGCACCTCGTCGGTGATAGAGCCAGGGAGGAGATTAGAGCACAGATAATCTGCGGCATACGAAGCAAAAAGCTACGAACACTCATCCTTCGCCAACCAAACATCCCGATGGCGGATATCCTGGTGCTGGCACGGTCCCATGATCTGTCCGACGCCCGCGCAGAGGAGATGGAGATGGCGCTCACACGAGGGGCCGGGTCAGGAGTGACAGTCAAAACGGAGCGGGCCGACGCGGTACAGACACATGAAGCGCCCCGCCGACCTGCGGCCAAGAAGCCTGCGGCCTTGTGTGGATACTGCGGGTATGACGAGCACCCGGGCAGGACGTGCCCCGCAAAAGGAAAAGCTTGTGACAACTGCGGCGTGATGAACCATTTTGCATCTGTTTGCCGCAAACGATCCACGCAACGAGACCGAAGGGGAAAGAGGCCAGCGAAGAACATGGTGAGACAGCTGTCCCAGCTATCGTTGTCTTCCCACGCCAACTCAGGCCGCAAGCAAGCACAGGCCCTGCGGGAGGAGGTATCGGAGTCCGATGATGACGAGGGGGAAACATACCTGGTTTCATTCACCAGAGCCCTCAAGAGCTCGAGAAGACCACAGCCGAGGTGCGACGTCCTAGTCGCCGGATCCCGAATAAACGCCGTGATCGACACGGGGGCGTCAGTCACCGTGATGGGGGTGCAACAGTACAATCGCCTCCGACCCAAGCCCGAGCTCCGACGGTCGAAAGCCCAGATTTATGCCTACGGAAGTGACACACCACTGCCCCTGGCAGGAAAGATGACGGTGCCTGTGAGGTCGGATGACGCAGAGATAACGATTGACATACATGTGATCAATCAGGAGGCAGATACCCTCCTAAGCGGGCATGCAGCCGAAGACCTAGGGCTGATAGCATTCCTCCGGAAGGTACAAGAATCCCAAACGACCACCCTGCTGGACCAGTTTCCGGAGCTATTCACTGGCCTGGGGAACATCCGACGACCGCCGGTCAAGCTCCACATTGACCGCTCAGTCACACCCACAGCGTTAAAGCATAGGAGGATTACCTTCCACCTACGCCCGTTAGTAGAGGAGGAGCTGAGGAAGCTGGAGGAGCAAGGCGTCATCGAGACAGTAACAGGACCCACCCCATGGGTATCACCCATGGTGATAGCAGAGAAGCCCCGCCAACCAGGCAAGATTCGGGTGTGCATCGATATGAGGCTGCCCAACAAGGCCATTAAAAGGGAGAGACACATCACGCCCACGATGGATGACATAATCGCAGACTTCAACGGAGCTCGGTGGTCCTCCAAACTGGACCTTAATGCGGGGTACCACCAATTAACGTTGGCCGAAGAGAGCAGATACATAACTACCTCCAGCACACACCTGGGGCTGCGAAGGTACCGACGCCTTAACTTTGGCATCTCCTCGGCAGCCGAAATATTTCAGAACACTATCAGAGACATTCTGCAGGGGCTACCGGGAGTACTGAATGTCAGTGATGACATACTGATACACGCCACAACGGTGGATGAGCACTACCGGCGGGTCCGGTCTACACTAACGAGGCTGAGGGAGTTTGGGGTCACGTTACACAAAGAAAAGTGCCAGTTCTTTCAGCAAAGGATCGAGTTCTTCGGGTACACGTTTACCAACCATGGCATTCAAGTGGACCCGAGGAAATCCCAGGCTATCAAAAATGCCCCAGCACCGACTTCCGCGTCCGAAGTCCGCAGTTTTCTCGGGATGGCCACGTACTGTGGGCGGTTCATCCCAAATTTGGCTACCACTGCTGAACCTCTCAGACGCCTCACAAAGACGGACACCCTGTGGCACTGGGGCCAGGAGGAAGAGGAAGCATTCCACGCCATCAAGACCACACTTCTGGATCAAGCTACTCTGGTCTACTTCGATCCGACCAGGAAGACCGAACTGCTCGTCGACGCCAGTCCGGTGGGGCTGGGCGCAGTCTTCACACAAGAGCAGGAACCGGGGAGATGGGCCACCCTGGCCTACGCCAGCAAGGCACTTACTGCAACTGAGCAGAAATACTCTCAGATCGAGCGTGAAGCACTAGCCATCCGATGGGGCTGCCGGCACTTCTACCTGTACGTCTGCGGGCACCCTTTCACAGTAGTAACGGACCACCAACCATTGGTGCCCTTGTTCAAGGGGACAGCGCCCCACCCCCCTCCAAGGATCGAAAGGTGGGCCATCGGGCTACAACAATACCAGATGGATGTGACATATCGGCCAGGTGCAAAAAACCCGGGGGACTTTCTGTCGAGACACTCGGAAAGTGATGAGACGTCCCCGGTCGGGAAGGAAGAGGAAGATGAAACTGAAGCACACATCGACCTTCTGGCCGCTTTGACCTGCCCTCGAGTACTAACAATCCAGGAGATCCTACAAGCCGGGGAGCACGACGCCGTGATGGCAAGGACACGGGGAGCTCTTCAAAAAGGGTCATGGGCTGATTTCCTACACACCGCCAACTCGTGGGCAGACGAGGAGAAGAAGGATTTGCAGCAGATCTGGCGAGTGCGGAATGAACTAAGTGTGACCCGCGATGGCGTCGTCCTGCGGGGGTCCAAGATCGTCATGCCGGCCGCACTGCGCCATAAAGCCACGCTCATGGCTCACAACGGCCATCAAGGGACAGAGAAGATGAAGGCCCGAATGAGGGCGAAGATATGGTTCCCGGGGCTGGATGGCATGGTGGACGATGTGGTAAGGAGCTGCTCCGCGTGCCAGGTGACAAGCGGCCCTGAGCCTCCAGCCCCCATCGTGACAGAAGAACCGGGAAGGCACCCATGGGACAAAATCAGTATAGATTTTGGAAGTCTCCCAAACGGAAAAGTGTCGCTGGTGGTCATCGACAGCTTCTCGAAATATCCCGTGGTGGAAGTTCTGCCATCCACAGCATTCATGTTTGTAGGACCAGCGCTGGAAAAGATCTTCACCATGTTTGGGCGCCCCTCGGAGCTGAAAAGCGACAACGGACCACCCTTCCACGGTCACGAATTCAGGGAGTTCCTCCAGCACCAGGGGATAAAACACCGGCGAATCACCCCTCAGTGGCCACAGGCCAACGGAGAGGTGGAACGTTTCATGAGGACCCTGAATAAAGTGATTCGGATAGCCGGCGTGGAGCATCTAGACCCCGAGAGGGAGATTCAGCGATTCCTGGGAGAGTACCGGAGCACGCCCCACTGCTCCACCAAACAAGCCCCGTGGTCTCTCATGCTCAAAGGCACACGCCGCGATGGGCTACCCACAGCCCCTGGGTGGGCGCCCCCACCGTTCTAAGCGGAGCAAGCTTTTCAACTACGGGCACACCAAAACCGGCAGGTGAGCCGGGCCAGAGGCAGTCGAGACCGCGACATCAGGCCAGGGGACAGCGTCATCGTGAAGGATCGAAGGCCGGGAGGAAAATTCAAGCCCCGATATGAACCAGGTAGTTGGACAGTGGCACAGAGGCGGGGTACCATGATCACAGCTGAAAGAGGGGTGGAGTCGACCACCAGGAACATCTCGTGGTTCAAACACATTCCGGAGGCCACTGAGCGAGACCCGGGGGGGCTGAACGGTGGGGAGGAAGAGATCTCAACCCCAGAGCTGGAACCTGGACTGACGCCCAGCGGAGCCGGCACCGCCCCAGAGCAGAGCCATCCTGCCCCGGCGGGAGGTGAAGCCCCGAACAGCCACCCAACCAGCTCCGGCACTCGTGCCACCGCAAGGTATGGTCTGAGAGAGAACCCCCCGCCAAGCAGCCGCCTTAAAGACTTTGCCTGCCAAGCAAGTGAGTGACTGTTATGGACTTCCGTTTATTTTGTTATCCAAGTTGGGGAGGGATGTTGCAGTTAGCGCTCTAGCGTTAGACGCTAGAGCGCAAGGGGATACTACGCAATGCGTACGCCACGAACGTGGCGTACGCCGATGTATAAAAATAAAGGGGCGCGGCCTGAGAGGCAGTCCGCGCTGAGACCGGTACCAGAGTGTGGCGTCCATCATTGCGGCTGCGAGTGTGCGCAGCGAGGGCCCGCGATAGCGTTAGCAGCGCTACAACACTAACAACCCCTTCAACGCCACTGCTTCAAAACCTTGCGCCTGCTTGAAGCAGGCGTAAGGAGTGACGCAGCATGGTCAAAATAAGCATTCCTGACCATTGCTGGAGTTGTGTCGTTGCAATGCGTTGCCTTTCTGACAAAAGATGTGTCACGCATCTGTCTGTCCTTGCACCATGGTGCGCCGCATTGTAAGTGCGGCGCATCCATGGTGGTGCAAGGCTATTTTTCCGTCACGTAAATGAACTGGCGGCACCAGTTCTTGTAAATATGCCCCCTAGTGTCTGTACATTTTTTATTTTGAAAACCATGCAATCGATAGAGCCATATCTCCTAGTGCCTTTTAACACAGTTCAAAGTTTTTTACTATCCAGGTTTCGATTTGAAATCTTCCACCTCCTGTTGGCACAGCCACGGGGATGTAGCAGAGGCCAGATCCTATAGCCCTGTGGCTGCTACGGTGAGTCCCCACAGGACATGCTTCATTTTAATATTTTGTAAGCATTATGCGAAGCCCCAGAAAACATTTATTATCCCTTTTTTAAAGCGGTTGGACTTTAAGCAGGTGCAACCAGCTCTTATTTATTTACAACTGCTGCCTGGCAACACTCTTTTATTTGTTCTTAACTTTTTGAATTCAGCAGTGAAGCTTAGAGCCTCTCGTGATTAATTGATAGTGGCTACTAAATGATGGTATAGTCCTCTATTTGGTACTCAGTGAAATTTATAGCTTAGTTAAGGACCTTGGGTTCATTCTCCTTTCTGCTTTTTACTTCCAATGATTTATTGTATATGAACTTTATATTATATTCTTTACATTGTGCGAAAGATTTTAGATAAGATTAGTTATTTATGTGGTGCTTGTACGAATACATTGTACCAGTCCTCTTTTTAGTTTATGTATGGTTTTTAGAATACTTTTATGGTATTATGCAGGAACCGAATAAAGTGTGTTTTGGTGATAGATTGATTGATGTCAACTAATGTATTAAAATGTCCTCTATTCTTCTACATTGGTTTTGGATTTTTGTTGTGTTGAGATTCACTTTATTACTGTTTGTGTGCTGCATAAATACTTTACACATTTCTTCTAAGTTAAGCCTGAATTTGTTTTGTGCCGAGCTACCCAGGGTTACACACAGCTTAATTTAGTGACTTTAGTGGTTCACCGTGCAAAGGATTGTGGCTGTTGCATGACCATGGCTCACACCCCAGTCAACCAAGAACCCGATTTGTTATGGTTTGTAAAGCTGGGAGTGCATCAAGTTGGTACGCCTCCCATAGGATGATGTAACAAGGCTAAAAAAAAAATGTCTCCGCGTTATTTCCAATTTCTATGCATGATGCATTCTCCCTCCAACATAGAAAGAGGAAAATGTATATTTGGATCGTTTTTGTGCAGGAAGGTATACCTCCCTACGACTAACTTAGTCACCATTTCAGCATGGCACACAGGTATCTTCTTTGGCACTAGTAGATATGGTGCTTTTCTGCTCTCTCCTTTTCACACAAGGCAGGGCAGCACCTGTGCTTGCTGCCCTGTGTTGTGGCAAATGTTCGTAAATGTTATCAAATGTACCACTTCACATGTTTCATTCTCATTTTCATGCCTTGCTTCAGAGACAACAGGGCACGGAATGCCTCATGTTGAAATGCTCTTGAAAACTAATGAAAAGATGCTTAATTACATTTCAAAAAAGTAGATTCATTTTTTGGTTTTAAATATAGGCATTCAGCAAAGTGTCTCTATACCTAGCCCAGTATATCTTGTGACTCATCGTGCTGCACAGTGCCGTTCTCTCGCTTTACCTATTCAGTAAATGGATATCAAATGAATAGAAGATGTTTTTCTAACCAGTGAGCTAATTTGCAGATGTATGCATTCTGTAGACACAGAAAGAAACTGCCTTTATTCAATGCATAAGATATGAGTCACTGCAAGGTCCCTTGTATTACTGAATTGAAATATTATTCTACTGTTTTGACGAACTAGGGTATGCTGAATGAGGATTTCAAAATATTATTAAGCAGAAAATATATTGGATGGCTTAAAGTCTTTTCATTTTTCATATGATGTATTCTAACAAGCTTCATTGCTGCACTTTGAGCAATATACGCCCTCTGCTGTCTTCGATACTGTCGACCATGCGGCTCTGCTCAACAAACCATCTCTTCAAACAGGATTTAGCAGGGGCATGTCTTGGCGCCCAATGCAGATGGCAGCGTTTGACTAACGGTCCACGGAACGGGCCAGGATTCCCACACAATGCGGTCAGCATTTTGTCTTGGGTGAGCAGTTTCCATTGTCGGAAGATGCCCTGACCCGCAGCGCTTCTGTTTTAGGAGCCTCTGCAGCCCACATGTCCAGTTTTTCATCATGCCGTGCTCGAAATCTCTGAGGCACCAAGCGTGGACGCCATTTTGGGTGCCACGTTTCATTTCTGAAGAGATGCTTCGGTGAGGAATTTCACAGCACGCTTGTGTTTTGTTCATCTTTCACTCCCTATGGCTTGTTGGGCACTTGGCAGTATGAGGCTATCCCACCAGAAATGCCTTTTGTATACCATTATCTGACTATGAAGGCTCTCTTTTGCCCAATTATTGTCTTCTTGACCTGGTTCCTGATAAAAATATGTTCTGGATCTTAGTTTATGGTGCTGCATTAATGACTCAATTCCTTTGGTCCTCAACAGGATACCTCATGTGTTGCATCCTTACTGGACATTGTTCTTGTCACTGCACTTAATGGAAGCCTCAGGTCAGTGTCTGAGGTGAAATATTTACAGCAGTTGTGAATTCAGACTCCATGCTGGCTCTTTACATCTTGTAGGAATAAAGCTAAAACTGTCAAGGCTTTCACGGAGGGCAAACCGTTTTAGTCGCTCTGCATCGATGTACAATGAATAATTGAGCTGATTTTTGTGGCGACTCATTCATTAATATTTTTTCACAGGATGTAGTTTTGTTTTCTCCTGAGCACAACATCAAGGGGTCTTAATGTATCATCTTTGTGTCTTTCTTGTGAGAGGATTGAAGAAGCTGGGTTCATGCGCACCTTTATCAAAAATTCTAGAATTTTCACGGAATTTTCTAAGATGGAAAACTTGCTTAATTCCGCTTAGAAGACTTCTCCTTCTTTGACTGCAAGTGCTTCTGCACTGGTAAGGTTACCACCAAAAGGCTCAAGAAGGATACTCCTTCTCTATCAAATGCTTCCTCGCCTGTTTCTTTAGAAACACTGCTAGAAGAGATAAGGGCAATTTGCCCCTTCATGGAAGATACCTCTACCAAGTGACAGTTCTTAACGGAGAATTGGTCTCAGATGAACGAACGTCTTACTACAGTGGAACAGAGTGTCTCTTCCTTTTCTCACACACATGAGAAAGTTAATACTCTTCAGTCTCAGACTGCATCCTTGCAGCAACAGGTCGAAGACTTGGATAATAGAAATAGGAGAAATAACCTTAGCATTTACGGCTTGCCAGAAGGCTTGGAGGGTCCGGACCCTTTATCTTAATACTCTTCAGTCTCAGACTGCATCCTTGCAGCAACAGGTTGAAGACTTGGATTATAGAAATAGGAGAAATAACCTTAGCATTTACGGCTTGCCAGAAGGCTCGGAGGTTCCGGGCCCTTTATCTTTCTTCAAGTCTTTTCTTCCTAAAGTACTGCACTTACCTGAAGGAACTTCACTCAATATTCAATCGGCCAACAGACTTGGTCTTCAACGCGCAGACACATCCTCCTCTAGGAGACCAAGAGGGATCATCATGTACTTTCTCGAGTATACGGATCTACTCAAGGGACTTTCAACAGTCTAGTCTATCCAACGTATTTCTTTGTCCGGTTCGACACTATTTTTCGCTCAAGATTATGCTAGGTCTACAGCTAACAGGCGCAAAGAATTTTTGAATTTGAGACCGGCTTTGCGTGCTATGGGCGCTAAATATGGCCTCTTTCACCCCTGCTTCTTAAAGGTTACTAATAACAACAAAACGACGACCTACGAAGATCCTGTCAAATTGCAGAGGTTCATTAATTTTTGAAAAAATACTCTATGGACGTATCTGGTGCCTCCTCGTCTCAAGCTGTTTAATTGGTTCTCATGTCTGAAATATTGAATTCTCTTTTTTGCTTATTGGTTTCAGGCATTAATGTTTAATATTTCTATTCAACTTATTGCTCAATTGCCGTTTGTTACATTGGCTTTTTTTTATGGTATTGTGTCTATATTATGTTTTTTCTACTTACCTGTAATGATGAATATTTGGTCCTGTTTTTTGTCTTTTGCCTCTTCCTTATCGGTCCCTAGATGTATACACTTATTATGTACCCTCACCTTATCTGATTTGCTGTGGTTTGTTCTCGTCCCTGTTTCATTGAGTCTGGATGCGCCATTCGTACCTCGTGACTCCACCTACCCCCACTCCTCTGTGATGTTTTTTTAATTAGGTATGTTGTTTCGTTTTTGCTGTCATTCTTTTTTGTCCTCCTTTTTCTTGCCCTCACGTTTCCTATTTTTGTATTGTCTCTTTTTCCTCTACTTCCTTCTTTCTTCTCCTTCTTCTTCTGGATCATTTCTTTGTCCTCACATGAATATCTACTCTTTTTAGTCATCTTTCTGCATTGTCTTTCGTACTTTCTTGATCTTCTTTCTGCTTCTCTTTTCTCTTCCTTTCCTGTTTTCTTTCTGTCATATATTATTTTTTTACCTGAGCTTTTCACTTCCGATTTATCTTGGTCTTTTTTCTCTACCTCAGTTTTACATCTTTTGTTCTTAATTTTTCTCTATCATAATATTTTATACTCTGATAGTTGTAATGTTCTAAATCTTACCTACTGTGCCTCGAAGGTCTTTATGGGCCTCCTTTTTCTTGTTATTTTACTGTTGCTTTTATGTCTTTGAAAATCATTTCATGGAATGACAGAGGTCTGAACTCTCCCATCAAGCGACAACGTGTATTAACGCATTTATCAAAGTTAGGGGCAGATATTGTTTGCCTGCAGGAATCTCATTTAAATGCTACAGAATCTTTAAAGTTGAAGAGGTGATGGGTTGGGAATGTCTTTTTTTCTCCAGGTGATGGTAAATGTAATGTTGTTATTACTCTTTGTCACAAATCATTAAATATTAATCTGCTTTCTCAACAGCCTGATGAGGAGGGTAGATGGGTATTTACTAAAATACAAGTGGGAGGTGTTCCGATATCTTTGTTTAATGCTTATGCGCCCACTAATGGAGATCCTCTGTTTTAGTCTTCTTTATCTCAGCAAATTTCCTCTTGTATTGATGACAACTTTATCCTCGCTGGTGATTGCAACCAAGTGATGGATCCCTTTACAGATCGAAGTTCACTGGTTTCTTTTAAACCTCATAAAACACATAAATTATTCATTTAAACTATTCAGCAATATAAACTCATCGATGCCTGGAGAATTTGTAACCCCACCCCTAGAGAATTTACGTTTTTCCCTAGTCCATCAAACTCAATCCAGATTGTATTCTTTTTTTTTTCACATTATATATCCCAAACTTTAAGAAGCGCTGACATTGGCTCTATTCTGATATCGGACCATGCTCCTATTTCCATTCAATTGGATATAGTTTTAAAATCTAACTTACCCAGAAGATGGAGATTCATTAACTCACTTCTTCTTGATAAAAATGTTCACTCCTCTTTTGTTTCCTTTTTTAATGAATATTTTTCTTTTAATCAAATGGATAATCTTCATTTTACCGTTGTTTGGGATGCATTCAAAGCAATTGCTAGAGACTTCATCATTGGTTTTGTTTTCATGAAACGTAGAAATGCCCGTAAGGTTACCAGTGATCTTTTGGCTGAGATAAAGAGGCTAGAACACTCCTATTACTCCTCAGAATTCAAGAATTTATTAAGGCAAAATTACAATTTAAAAAGGAATCAACCGACAATGCCTCATTATATCTGTTAAATTCAAGCGCAAAATACTATGGGGGTCAGAATAAAGCTGGCAAACTCTTGGCAAATTACTTAAAAGTTAAACATAACAAGTTTGATATTGATGCTATCTTCGATGAACACAACACATTACGAACTAAAGACCCAGAAATATTAAACAAATTTCTTCTTTTCTATAAATCATTATACTCTCCTGAGATTCTACACTCCAACTCTGATATTATGCAATTCCTCTCAGGTATTCATAAATCCTTTAACACTCAAATAGATATTATCCCCTTAGAAGCTAAACTGTCACAGCAAGAACTTTTTTCTGCTTTACAATCACTTAAGAAGTACAAAGCATCAGGACCTGATGGATTTACAGTTGAATTTTTTACTCACTTTCCTCCTATCCTTCTTCCCAAACTACTCAATCTCTTAAATCTTTTAACACAGTCCGGAGAATCTTCAGGTTCCTTTTTAGAAGCTCTTATATGTTTAATACCCAAAGATGGGAAAGATTTGAAACATTGCAAAAATTATAGACCCATTTCTCTCGTCAATATTGATTATAAAAACAATTCCAAAGTCCTGGCTATTAATCTTGAATCGTTTCTCCTCCAATTATTAGACACAGAACAGTCTGGTTTTGTTAAAGCCCGCCTCCTCTCTGATAATACCCGATTGTTCTTCGATATTTTATCCAAAGCCCCACACTTACCCCATTCTTTAGCTGCAATAGCATTAGATGCAGAGAAGGCATTTGATCGAGTAAATTGGTCGTACCTCTTTCACACATTGAAATGGTTCGGTTTTGGCTCCAAAATCATCTCCCTATTTTGAGTTAAAAAGAGGGCTATGCCAGGGTTGCCCATTATCTCCGTCCCTTTTTAATCTAGCCCTGGAACCTTTTTTGTCCAAGATTCGTCGAAATGCTGACATAAAGGGTTTTGAAACTAATGGCACTCAATTTAAGTTGGCAGCTTATGCAGATGACCTCTTATTATTTCTCTCTGATCCTCAATCTTCTGTCCCTGCTTTCCTACAAGAAGTGGAACTGTTTGCCTCTGTCTCTGGCTATAAACGTAATTGCGATAAATGCAAAATACTACCTCTCACTAAATATACTTTCAAAGATGATTTTAGCTCCTCTAACTTTGCTTGGAACTCACATCACATTAAATATGTGGGTCTCTACTTTACTCCTCTAATTTCAACAACGCTTTCTCTCTGTATGGAAAAATGCCTACACAAAATCTCCTCTCTAACCACTAAATGGAACCCGCTATGCCTTTAAAATTCTTTGCGAAAAATTAACTCTATCTTGTCATCTTTTCTGTGGAACAGAAAACCTCCTTGCATGTCCCTTTTGCGTTTAACAAGAACTAAAGCAGAGGGTGGAGTTAACTACCCTGATTTCCCAACTTATCATAGATCTTTCCTACTTTGCTAAGCTTCGAGATGGCTCTCTGACTCATCACTAGAATGTCCTTTGTGGGTAATACTTGACATTCCTTTCTCTCTCCTTTATCTTTTAAGAAATTTCTTTCCTTTACCCGTAGACCACCATCTTTATCTACTCCTATTCTTAAATATACTTGCAAACTTTTGGGATTTTCTCCGTCCCCATCTCCGACCGATCAAGATTCCTTTCTTAACTCTTCTTTATGGCATAACACATCTATTTTAATTAGGGAGAAAACTATTTATTGGAAATCCTAGAGAAACATAGGTTTGATTTGGACACATCAATTGTTTTCTCAAAATATGATCTTGTCTTTTTGTGAGGCTAGTCGTCTCTTTCATTTGCCCCCTTCCTTCCAATCCAAATATAACTCAGGCCCTCTTAACTGCATTTACTCAACTTCAAATGCACCCAACAACTTCCACGGTTAACAACTTATTGCCATTTCTTCTCTCATTCCCTAAAGCTTCCAATATTTATACCCATATACGATCCTCGCAGTTCGTTAGAACAAAGACCAAAGTTGAACTGTCTTGGGAGGAGGATCTTGGAGTTGACTGGCCTTCTTCTCTGTGGAATAAAATATGGTCAAAAATTAGGAAAACTTCTAGAGTGGCAAATGTTACGCAAACATTATTTTTTATCTATAACAGGCTTTTAATACACCCGGTCATATTACATAAGTGTACCCGACACTTGTTGGTCCTGCTCCTCTCCACTAGCTGATTTAAAACACCTACTTTTCACTTGCCCTCACCTACTTAACTTCTGGAATTCTGTTTGTGGTCAAATGAACTCTATCTTTCATTCCAATTTCCCTTTCTCTATTACACATTTATTTTTAGGTAGCTTGTCTCCTATCTGGGAGAATCATACCTCCAGCACCAAGATTGTAGACTTACTGTTGGCAATTGCCTTTCAACAGATTACAAAAAATTGGAAATTTTTTACAAATCTATCTTTCCAATCTTGGTGGTATGCAGTGTGTTATCACCACAGATTGGATACAGCTTGTGTTCATCCCATTCATCGAGCCATGAAGCGTTCTATTGACTGGTCACCTATGACATCGTTCATTTATTGTGGTGCTAAATGCTCTTTTCTTTAACTCCTGCTCAACAAGAGGTTGCTCGGCCTCCATGACATTCCATTTCTTAGATACTAATATTTTATAATATGTTCTAATATTGCGGTTAATGCTATGTTGCTCTATGGCTGTTGCACGCAATGTAATGCTTTATGCATATGTTGATGTTTTTAATGCATTTTCATTTCAACTTTGGTAAGTTTACATGATTCTTTTCACTTTTATGTTTCCCTTTTCTGTTCCTTTACCTCCCCCCATATATTGTACTGTACTTTATCACTTGTTTTCCTAATAAACTTCCTTTTTGAACTGAAAAAATAGGATTTAGCATTCCTCTCCTCTAATAGTTTGAGTCATACCTGATGGTCTGGTCCCATTTGGCTCAGTGAGATTAGTCGAAGCCATTCTGTCACATGGGGATTCACAGAGAACTACATTCTCTCTCATGGTTTTCAGTCTCTACATGGATGCTCCAAGAAACAACTCACCAGCACTAAGTAGATACCTCATTCTGCCAGAAAATTATTGTCTGGTCACTATATTGCCCAGTCAATAAACTGCTTCCAGACCAGCCTGTTTGTCTAAGAGATACTTATTCTTAACCCCACCAAGATGGAGATTTATTTCTTATTTCTAACAGTTGAAAAACTCCTGACACGGAAATGTCTCGATAAAGTGATCCTAAATTGCTTTTTTCCACAATTCATCAACTGTGCCAAGTCATTGAGCTTCCACATTGATTGGAACCTGAACTTTAACACTTCCAGGTGACCATTTCAGAGCAGCTGTCCATCTGATATATTATGCCACCTTAATGGTGACAATGCATTACTCAATGAAATCCCAGAAACACACTTAACCTTCTAGATGATAACTTTTCCAAGCAACAAGCATCGATCAGATCAGGTCTACAGAATTTTGACAAAATAATCCTAACACTCAACCTTATTTGGCTCACTCTTCTTTGAACTTGTGGTAGGTGAGCAATTACAGACCATATGAAAGAAGTCACAGACCATATCCTCACATCGAAAGTAATTGGGGGAGGGAAGCCTGCCAGCTTTCCACAGCTTTCAATTAGTAAAATGAGTGACATGCAGGTAGTTGAGCAAAGAAGATCCCATCATCAGCAAATAGTGCAATGACATTTTTTAGGCTCCTCGGCCATTGGAACCCCCAGGTTTGTGCTTCACAAATCATTCTTGCTAGGGTTCCTCAATTCGTGCAAATAGGAGCACAGATAGGGGTCAGCCCAAAGGTCGGACTAGTACCAAAAACAGGCCTGGGCACCAAAATCAAAGTGTCCTCCATTAGCATATCAGCTAGCTAAAGAGGTGGTCCACATTTCCAAATCAGAGCAGTTCTCAACTTGTAAAGGCAAGCTTTATATGTGTTATACAAGATGTGGTAAAAGGCACATGTTTTTGCTTGCTACAGGCAAATGTTTGTGGCAAGACCAGACTAGCAGCCCCACATTACCGACAGCACTCCCACCCCCTCACAGACTGCCAGCCACACATTACCAGAAGCCCACTCTCACCTCTCACAAGCAATCTTCAAACACAATAGGTCTAGCTCGTAATGGTAAGAGCCTCGGCAAGTTGTGTGAATGCAAAAATGAGGCAATGAATAAACGCATCGAGATGCTTAGGTATTTCAGACCAAAACCTTGATTAACAAGCATTGGCAATGCAATAGGTCTCGCATTTGTGAGAGTTTACGCTATTTGCATTGTAAATTACAATAACAATGCCTTTTATTTATCTGTTTTGATAATTAACACATAGATTAAAGACATTATTATTTACAATGCCAATAGCTGAAACTCTTTTATATGCGAGACCTATATCATTTTAAAGAAGGGGCTGCCATTGTTCCGGTCAGCTTGGAAAGTGAAAGCGCGCATGGCCTTGGACAGCCATTTAGTGGCATTTTGAAACACGTGCTCTTGTTAGAATTGACTGGCTACTAAGAGGGCGTGGTTGGGCTATCTGTATGGCACAACTGTTTTTGCTTGAATATGTACGAATCCTAAACAGATAAACCTTGTATACACTTGAATACACTGAATGCAGTTCATAGTGTATTTGTAGCTATTAATTTACACGAACGCTGTTTATTAGTTATAAGAGTTGTACAATATCTGACAAATATAGTTAAAGCTATTCAGGGAGTCAGAGGTCACATGAACTGAGAGGGGAGCGCAAGAGTTTTCGGGGAACCGGTTGCATAAAACATAACCAGGCGCCAGACTGGTGGTACCTGTATCATACGTGTTAAGAACATGTAGGCTTGGAAGAAGTTAACAGCTCTGAACAAAATTGTACATTGGTAATTTACGGTCAACACACGCTCCACACTCATGCACGAGCCACATTTCTTAAAATCTGCCGGTTATATGCAGAAGATAATTGATTATGTGGCAAATGCGGAAAATCCATACATATGCCAAAAAAGCAGAGGCTGCAGTATCACATAATTCCAGTAGCTCCGAGTGTAAATCGAAAAGTCACCACTCCGCGGTACCCTGCAACAGACTGCCAAGACCCCAACAGCACTTATAGGCTGTGTACACAGCATACGCCACTCTACACAAAAGAGTAACAAAACATCACACTGGAACATGTGACATGAAAAACAGAACATACCATACCACACAATCACTTTTAGCATATCATAACATATAACCAGGAGCCCTTAAATTATACATGAATGTAGAACTAAATTATGCAGCAAAAAAAAAAAAGATTGTGCGGCATATTGTAGGATAAAAGTCCACTTATTTGTGCAAAATATATACAATATTGTACTAGGGAGTACAAAACCTACATTTTTTTTTCACGTAGATTTATATAGCGCGAACTTGACTCGAAGGTATCAGAGCGCTTTACACGAGCACCAGTTATGTTACACAAGGACATGTGTAATAAAAGGTGCGCCTCTTTAATTCTGTTCACCCCAGCTCTACTTTAAACATTGTCACCTGGAGCCCAGTGCCAGGCTGATTTTGTGCTTACATATTTGAGCTCCTGGAAGCAAACATTTCCCAACAAGAAGTAGCGTCCGAGGAGGGTGGTGTAATCACACATTTGTGACATATTTATCTCAGTAAAAGGCACTTTGAGATAAAAACAGCAAACCTTAAATACAAAAATGATGAAAAATGCTTTGAACTTTTCTGAAATGGATGTACTCTATTGAAATAGCGGTTGCTTTGAGAACCCTGTGATCTGAACATGAATTATCAACTGTGACCAATATCATTAAATGCATCAAATCACATTTCCTTCTTGTAAATGACGTAAAATGTATTTTCCTGTGGTACAGAAAAGCTTCCCCATCAGTTCATTGGGGCTATAAGCAGCATTCGGGGCAAACACTGACATCTTCGTCCATAGGTAACCAAAGAACTTTTACACAGTGCCAGAAGCATTAAGTTCCATATGTAGCGTTCTGAGCAAATATGGATCCTTTTTGAGATAGACATTATTTTTTCTTGAAATTTGCAAATTATCCAGTGCATTGTGAAAAGTGTGTTAAATCCTTATTCATGCAGAACAGATTCTGGGTGCAGTACGCACGATTGGAGCTGCCCTGTATATATCATAGAACACGTTTCCATAACCTAGCATATAAAGTGCTGTAACATATAGCGTGTAAAAAATAACATTTAGCACATCACGTTTCAAGCAAAGGTTGAATGAATGAATGAAATGAAATTTATAAACGCGCAACTAAGCCCGAAGGCATCAAGGCGCCTAACCAAAGAAAATCATAAAAGGCAAATCCAGAACTAAGGGTAGGCTTTGGCAAATAGCCATGTCTTGAGAGCCCTCCTAAAGGCTTGCTTTGAGGGAAGGGATTTAATCTCAGCCGGCAGAGTATTCCACAGCTTTGGAGCCAAAGTTGAAAAAGCTCTGCCACCCCACTTGGCTCTACGAACACGGGGGATTGATAACAAGGATTTATTGGCAGAGCGCAGAGTTCTGGAAGGGGTATAAGGGGCCAACAGGTCCCTTAGGCCTCCAGATCTGTTAGTAGCCAAAGCCCCATAGATCAAACATAGGGACTTAAAAGAAATCCTGGCCTCAATTGGAAGCCAGTGCAGTGTCTTTCTAGCGGCCGAAGCAGAAGCCCGCTTATGTAGATCCAGTACAAACTTGGCGGCGGCATTCTGCACCATTTGAAGTCGCATTAACAGACCCTTGTTAATGCCTAAATATAAGGCATTACAGTAGTCAAGTCTTGAGCCTATTAATTCAATTACAATTTGCTTTCTGGCTTGAAGGGACAGGTAATGTTTGATCTTCCGCAGGATGTTTAGTAAGCCCCAACATGTGGAGATAGTCCTCTTTTCTTGCTGACCCATCCCCAGGGTAGGGTCAATCATGACTCCTAAGTTCCTGGCCAGGGTAGTGGGTGTCGGACACACGCCCAACGATGTAGGCCACCATTCCGCCGACCAAATGTCCTCCTTTCCTCCGAACACCAGAATTTCTGTCTTTTCGCCATTAAGCTTCAATGAATTGCAAATCATCCATTGAGCAACTGCCTCCATACAGTGTCTAAAATTGGAGGCAGCGGAGATGACAGGTTGGGCGAAAGACATCAAAATCTGCGTGTCGTCGGCATAGGAGACTACCTCCATCCCATAAGATCTAATAAGCCTGGCAAGTGGGGTCACATAGATGTTGAAAAGGGTCGGACTTAATGCCGACCCCTGAGGGACCCCACAATGCACAGGAAGGGATGGAGATAGGAATTCCCCCAGCTTAATTCTCTGTTCCCTCTGGCCAAGAAAAGAGGACAGCAAACTAAGTGCGGGCCCCTCCACCCCTATCTCCCTCAGCCTAGATGTTAACACTGAGGGAGACAGGGTATCAAACTGTTGTACTTTAGACTTTGGGACCGCGTAGGAGGCAAGGCCCTACCCCTGTCTATCCCGGTAATAGTGAACCGCGAATGGTTAATGCGGTATGTACAATTGCTTTTTTGGTTGCCAAGGGTACATATTTTATCTGCAATGATCGAGCATATACATGGTTGCCCCCTGACTTCTCGGGCACATGTTATATTGCAAATCTGCTACCGCCAACATTTACTGCCGCCTCTGACTATCACAAGACCAGAGTTGTGAGAGGCGTGATTAGTAAGGAGGATACTGCCGGTCAGGAAGCGGGAGATTTCTTTTTGGGTTTCCTGCAGGTTTGGGGACCTATGGTTAATAGTAGAAACCTGAGACAGCTGACTCGTGTGGTTGAATCCACTGTTAATGTTACGGCTGGTGCCCTTGGTAATTTGACAGCTGAGCTCCAAGCGGATCGCCTCATGACTTTGCAGAACCGCATGGTTCTAGACATCATACTTGCAGACCGAGGTGGGGTATGTAAGGTTATCCAATCAAGTTGTTGCATTTTCATACCAGACAACGCTCCAACAGTTTATCAAGCCATCTCCAAACTGCATAAAATATCTGAGTCCATACACGTGGATAAAGGAGATTGGTCACTGATGGGGTGGTTCTGGGAACTGATATCTGCCTGGGGTTGGAAAGTTCTGATGGTCATTGGAATGATCTTAGCCATCCTTTTCCTGTTCTGTCTGTGCATACAGTGTGCTCCTGCGATATGTGGCCTCTGTGCTACATTATGTGTAAGGAAACCTGTATCGAGGGACGAGCTAAGTAATAGGATGATGCTACAGCAACATCTCCATGACTTCGTGAATATTGACCTAGACTCGGATTGAAATAAGTATAGTTATTGCCTATGTAAGGGCAAAAGGAGGGTCTGTCGTACTTTAGAATTTGGGACCGCGTAGGAGGCAAGGCCCTACCCCTGTCTATCCCGGTAATAGTGAACCGTGAATGGTTAATGCGGTATGTACAAGTGCTTTTTGTAACGTTTTAGTTGTGGATGCACTGTGTATTCGCTATTTCACATCACTACGTGGGTTCCATTTTGTATCGGTGGCCATCTTGTGGTTGCCCTCACATAGGCTATATAGCATGAAGCGAATACGGGCCTTTTAGAGCACATGTGCCTTTCCTTGACTTTTCTGTGACCTGGGCAGCTCGGCTCCGCTGCCCCGGGTCAAACTGGTCTCACGAGTTCCCCGTCCTCTGGCCACCTGTGATTAGCATCAGGGCTTGACACACCATAAAGTCCTTTCATCCTACACAAGCCTCCAGCTAATCTCTTTCACATCTGACTGTTCCTGCTTTATGGCTTGTTTCCCAAAACAGGAGATGCTCATGTTTATTGGGGCCTATCGATATCTGATGTGGGATCTGAGCTTTGCTGTGTAAATAATTGCGGGCTGGCTTAACTGGAATGTGGGATGGTCATCATGACTCTGCTTTTTCGTTTGTAATGTATACTTTATATGACCATGCCATAAACTAAGGAATGTATGCTTGAGGCAGGAAATTCTGTATTTAAGAAGAAGCTCGTTTCTGTGATTTTCAGCAGTCTCCTGAGAACATACACGCTGTTGTACTTCTAGGATGCCTGTAATTGGTCTGCAGCCAATAAACTGATCTTTGACTTCACCCAGAAGACTCTGTGTTTCTGTAGGTCTGAAACAGGAAGAACCCAGAAGTCATAGGGTGTGTTCCCCTGCACGGCTGGGCTTAAAATACCCAGTACTTCAAAACGCAGCCGTGAGATCTAGCAGGATAAGGAGAGTGGTCTGGCCCTTATCTACTCTAGTGCGGATGTTTTGAAGCACAATGGTAAAGGCCGACTCCGTGCTATGCTTTCTCCGAAATCCATGCTGCGAGTGATCCAGAAGGCCAGAAGTTTCCAGAAAGGCTGCAAGATGCTGGTTGAGATGGGTTTCCAGCATTTTTGCAGGAGCTGGGAGCAGCGAAATGGGGCGGAAGTTTTTGAGAACCCCCGGGTCTAATGTGGGCTTTTTTAACAAAGGTTTAACCACCGCTCTTTTCCATTGAGAGGGGAAAGTCCCATCCCTCATTGCCCAGTACTTCAAAACGCAGCCGTGAGATCTAGCAGGATAAGGAGAGTGGTCTGGCCCTTATCTACTCTAGTGCGGAAGTTTTGAAGCACAATGGTAAAGGCCGACTCCGTGCTATGCTCTCTCCGAAATCCATGCTGCGAGTGATCCAGAAGGCCAGAAGTTTCCAGAAAGGCTGCAAGATGCTGGTTGAGATGGGTTTCCAGCATCTTTGCAGGAGCTGGGAGCAGCGAAATGGGGCGGAAGTTTTTGAGAACCCCCGGGTCTAATGTGGGCTTTTTTAACAAAGGTTTAACCACCGCTCTTTTCCATTGAGAGGGGAAAGTCCCATCCCTCATTGCCCTGTTCATGATATCTAATAACGGAGGCAGAAGAATCTCCTTACACTGTTTAAGGAGTTTCAAGGGGCAAGGGTCTAGAGGAGACCCCGACCTAGGCTTGATCAGGAGGACTTCAAGTTCCTGGAGGGAGAGGGGTGGAAAGCTGGACAAACACCCTGAAAGCACCTCCTCGGGTGATGTTAGCGATGAGACAGGTAAGCATGTAGAGGTAGATAGTACCGACCTCTGAAGCTCTAGTGCCGAATATATGTCCACAATTTTAGATTGAAAAAATTGTGCAACATCATTGCAGAGCTGCTGTGAGCTGACAACGGGATGAGGCACCTTCAATGATGTAAGTGTGTCTACGATCTTGAACAGCTCTTTCGGCGAAGAGAGTGAGGAGGTAAGAGAAGTAAAATACTCTTGCTTAGTTCTTATCACCTCTGTCTTATAGTTCCTTAGGAGGGTTTTATGACTATCCCTCTCACGCAAATCCCAACTAATCCTCCAGAGACGTTCCTGTCTCCGTACTCCCTGCCTAAGAAGTCTTAACGATTCCGAGAACCACGGGGCCGATGGACTTTTCCTCGCGGAGTAGCGCAATGAGGCTGGAGCCAGTTCGTCAATAGCTGTTTTGATGGCACTATCCATCCTCACTACTGCAGAGCTTATGTCCTCCTCTGGGGAGATCGCCAAACTGGGCAATCTGGGGGCGAGCACGTCGTTGGTTATGTTTTTGAGGTTACGTCTCAATTCCATTTTACTTGACTCGTTCCCCTTGCTACTAACAGTAGCGATCATTAATTCTATAGGGATCGCATAATGGTCCGACCAAGAGAGAGGGATGGGAGTCTCAATGGTCAGCCGAGTGTCATTAGAAAAGACCCCATCCAGCGTATGGCCCGCCTGATGGGTGGGACCCTTGACTAGCTGTTTCATCCCACAGCCAGAGAAAATATCCAATAAGGATAGAGTTTCAATTGACTCCAAATTTTCCAAATGGAAATTCAGGTCCCCCAGAACAGTAAAGTGCTCACAGCCAAAATGTGGCTCTAAAATATTAAGCATGTGATAGCCAAAATCTGTTCTGGTCCCCGGAGGTCTATAAATGAGAAAGCCAGTAAACGGAACTGCATATGATCCGTTAATGGAAAACTGAAGGGCCTGAAAGGTGTCTTGAGGTCCAGATAGTGGGATAATATGGCAGGAAAGGCAGTCTCTATGAAGGATACCCAGCCCTCCCCCCATGCATCCCACTCTGTCCTCCCTCACCAGCGTGTAGCCTTCTGGTACCGCCTCAACCAAATCAGGTCCCGAGGAGTCCTTGGCCCAAGCTTCCGTAATGAAGACCCAGGCGGGTTTTCTGGCCAGTACGAAATCCTTAAATGCGAGATTGTTCTTAATTAATGACCTCGCATTGACGAGAAACCCCTTATCACTCCTCAGGCTAGTTCCTGATTTAAAACTCGGACCTACAGGTGTAGCGACAGCAACAGGAGCCGACACTATAGAAGAAGACAGAAAACAGTGGCAGCCGGGGGAGGTCTGAAGCGCCTCCGGGGCGTTCCAATAGTGGCAAGGCAGTTTAGAAGGCTTAAGAGTGATCAAGTCCTGCCAGGAATAACTGATCCCTGTGTACTCACCATCGGTATGTCCAGTCTCCCAGCCATCCAGCCCGTCCTTAGCGCGGACGGGCGCAGACGGGATGGACTCTGGCGTGACTCCGGCGTTACTGCGGCACACACGCCGTGCGCACACGCTGCGCGCCTGCATGTTAAGCCTATATAGGGCTCTAGCGAGTCAGCCTGACTGCTAGAGCGCTACCTGGACTGGCGTCCTGTCAGCGTCCCCTACCTACCCCCAAGATGGCGACGATATTCCCAGAAAGCGTGAGACGCGCTAGGAAGGACCTGCTGAAGCCGCGGTGAAGGGCACAATTATGGTGCAAGTAAGTGACAGTGATTTTTAAAAACAGGGAAAGTGTTTTAAAATAAATTTAACTAGGAAGACAAAAACGGGGTATTTTAAAAATATAGCACAGCGCCTAAATGCCACAGCGCAGCGCACAGCAATGGAAAGCCTTAACAGGCAGACCCACTTCCTTAAGTACTTTTCGATTGTGAATGCCTCTAGCCAGTCAGCCTGACTGCTAGAGCGCTACCTGGACTGGCGTCCCCTACCTACCCCCAAGATGGCGCCGATATTCCCAGAAAGCGCGAGACGCGCTAGGAAGGACCCACTAAAGCCGCGGTGAAGGGCACAATTATGGTGCAAGTAAGTGACAGTGATTTTTAAAAACAGGGAAAGTGTTTAAAATAAATTTAACTAGGAAGACAAAATCGGGGTATTTTTAAAATATAGCACAGCACCTAAATGCCACAGCGCAGCGCACAGCAATGGAAAGCCTTAACAGGCAGACCCACCTTCCACTGCCCCTTAAGTACTTTTCGATTGTGAATGCCTCTAGCCAGTCAGCCTGACTGCTAGAGCGCTACCTGGACTGGCGTCCTGTCAGCGTCCCCTACCTACCCCCAAGATGGCGCCCATATTCCCAGAAAGCGCGTGACGCGCTAGGAAGGACCCGCTGAAGCCGCGGTGAAGGGCACAATTATGGTGCAAGTAAGTGACAGTGATTTTTAAAAACAGGGAAAGTGTTTAAAATAAATTTAACTAGGAAGACAAAAACGGGGAATTTTTAAAATATAGCACAGCGCCTAAATGCCACAGCGCAGCACACAGCAATGGAAAGCCTTAAGTTTTCACATAATTAATTAAAAACATGTGACACTCACGCATGACACATTACAACATATATTGTATGATTGTATGATTGCTGCAACGCATGTATTCTGCTCGCCCCCTCTGGATTGGGACCTTTGCCTCCTTCCACCTCACTCACCAATGCACTAACTTATACATTCACTCGCAAAGTCAATCTAACACACACTCAGTCACTAACCCCCCTTAATCGAGTGGCCCAGCTACTTGCCTGAAGCCCCCTGAAGCTCAGTGAGTTAGCAGTCACACCTTCACCCTCATTCTACTGACACAGAGGGGGGAGATGGGGTTTAAGCATAGCCCTGTTTTGGGGGATATTACAGGCTGACAGATTATCGTTAGTCTTCCACATGTGATGGCGCCTAGAAGCCTTTCTGGTTCCTCACAGCTGGATGCTGAATCTCGTCCCATGGAAGACAATAGTGCCTTGACGCTATCCCTAGGAGCTTTAAAGTGTGGAGAAGTGTGGAGAAGCATGTGAGCCACAGGGTCCCGTCGTAGAGTCCACAAGCAGCAGCCAGGCAGTTTCGGCCTGTGTGCCCCTGCCCGCCCTGCTGCTCGCTGCCTGCTCCGCCTGACAGTGCCGTCTGCTGCGGCGGACTGACCAGGCGCTACTGAGATGGATTAGGATGGGCTTCCACAGGCTGAGGCTCTGTGTCCCTTTTCAGCCGCTAGAGGGCAGTAAAGGACTTGAAATGCCTACCTTCCTGCTGCTCTTTCACGCAGGGGGAGGGGAATAGGGGGGAGTCGGTGGTGGTTCGCGGGCCTGTTCATATTTATTTATTTATCTGAGAGTATTGCATGACTTGCTATCGAGTCTTGGTGGCGTTGGGCATGCTGCTGACTCTCACACTGATTCCAGCTGTCACCAGCGGCCGATCCTTGGACACCTCCGAGAGCATGCTGGGATCTGTGCAGTAGAGTAGCAAGGAAAAATACCCTGTGACAGCCGGTGGGGTAGTAAAATACATCAACTCTCAGTGGCAGCTACGCCCTTGGATTTGTGAACACTGTTCAGAAAGACTTGCTTTTTAAGAGTTCTTTAGAGATTACATAAAGTCCCCGGGCCCGGTCGATATGTGCACAGCTGCTTTACAACAGGTAGTAAGTACGCCCAGCAGTTTACTGTCTAGTGTAAAGGTATCCCGTGTGCAGCCTGGATGTTGCTATCCTTACATCACGTGAAAACATCATGTCTCTTAGGTGAGAATGGCAGCTGGTGTGTCTGTGTCTTTTATTTTGAAAGCGCAAATAAAAGTATTTCTACATCTTCAAGGCGCAATAGATACAAAGCAAACAGAAAACAAGCAGCATGCCCTGCCCGCCCCTCACGCACACCGGCTCCTGCCGCTGCCATGTTTACGTCAGACACAGATGCGCGACAAAAAAAAAAGTGCGATCTGGCGGACGAAAACTGTAGTTAGCGGCCGCTGCTCCTGGAAAACACGGTAGTCAGTTTGACATGAACAGCCTGTAAAAAAACAGCTATCAGGAGCTGTGCCAACAGTCACCAAATGGCAAGCGGCAGGAGAAACTACCAGCTGCTTGCTAACACATACAAATTACTTGATGCCTCGTAGAGGCAGCGCATGCGCTGCCGTATGCGAGACCTAAAAAGAATGCAGTATTGTGCAATACCTTTAAATGTTTGTATTATTGTGCAAATTATTTTAACTCTGTTACTAAAAAAGACCTCTCCTATTCCTGATGTATTAATGTTATCACGATGATACAAAATTACATTTTTAAATTGTAAAAGATTAAAGTCTTGTTAGTCTTGTGGAGGAAAGGCATTTCCCTTTCCTCCACATAAACAATCCAGAATGGCGATTTGTAAATTCTAAGTGTGCTGCATTGTGCATCACACATAGAAGTTGCAAATTGTCATTTTTTTTATGATTGTTTATGTGCAGGAAAGCACCCCTTCAGAGCCACAGTGACATAAAAGTCTTCCACCATCTTGAACCCGCACCTGGAGCCAGCCTGAGTGAGTCCTGGACCCTTGGTTGTGATGCTGAAGGTGCCCAAATGACCAATACTCAAAACTAAGGACTTAGAAAACTTTTGGCCAAACACTCCTCTGAGAACTGTGCAACTGGGACCAACTTACTCGCCTATCCTCAGGAGGTGCATCACCGGTCAGATGTACTTTGTGACTTCCTCCCACTTCATTCTTCTCTGCAGCAGCAAATCTGTTTCAGCGGTCTTTTGCTAAAGGGGTATCAGACCTTGTGGAAGTGTCTTTGGCTACAAACGTCTGCTTTGTCCTGCTGGAGATTTCCAACATATTAGCGACTAAATCTGAACAAAGAAATCATCACTGTGGCTTCAACCGAAGGCCATCAGATGACAATGGTCCCTCCTTGGACACCTCGTACAGCCTTGCCCCACTGAACTTTACCGTCTCAGACACTTTTTCCACTCTATCGCGGTTGTACATATTTTTCGACTTTGACCTGGTCTTGCGTGACTTGATCTTTTAGGTGCAGTTTTTGCTAAAAACTTAACAAATGCATAACTCTGGTTCTACTGATTGGATTTTTGTCATTATAAATCCGACCCAAACTTCTGCGCACCTGTCCACATCCGTCCTCACAGCAGTTATGAACGCTGCGGCAAAAACAGGTTGTCCTGAATCTTGGGCCACTTCCAACATAGTGCCAGTTTTTAAAAAGGGAAACCGAGATAGCACTCGTTGCTATAGACCGATATCATTGCTGAACTCTGTGGTTAAGGTGGTGGGCCGAATTCTTCTAGATAGGCTGACAAGGTGGGCAGAGGAACATGACATTTTAACCGACATCCAGTTCAGGTTCCGCCTTGGGCTGTCTACCATAGCCCAGTGCCTTAACCTATTTATGATTCTCAATAAATACACAGTCCCCCACCCCGGTACTATCTATCTGGCCTTCATGGATCGGTCAGCCACATTAGATCGCGTGAACAGAGCTAAACTCTGGCAGATTATGTTGGCTATCGGGGTGGATGGCAATATTGTTTATTTTTTGGAAGACCTCCACCAAGCAAACAAGGCTCAGGTTAGATTTTCTCAAGACCTTAGGGTTTCCTGCCATTTTTCAATAAAATGAGGAGTTTGTCAAGGGTGTATTTTAGCCCCTTTTTGTTCAATTTGTATATTAAGAATCTGGATTTTTTTTTACTTAAGACCAAGGTAGATTACCCTCAGGTGGGTCAGCGTGGCCTGACAATTTTATTATATGTGGATAATGTGGTCCTCATGTCTAGGACCGCAAGAGCTTTGCTATCATTGCTCAATTCCTTTTCTTCATTTCTGGTGGATTTGGACCTGTCAATAAATGATTCCAAATCCTATGTGTTGCAGGTGGGACCTCGCCCTAGAAAGCCCTATCGATTTATGGTTGGATCTGCTCAGTTTCCCCGCACAGTACCCTTTTCATATCCAAGGGTCCTAATATATGAGAAGTTAAATGGGGACCACTTAAACAGAGACAGAGGGGAGACTTGGTTCTCGCTAATATGGCTGTTTTTAACTTTATCTCCACATTGGGTAGGAGACTGATTGCGGCACTCTTGCAGATATATCAGGCTAAATGTGTCGCTAAAGCTTCCTATAGTAGCAAAATATGGGGTCATGTTAATATGGATGAGTTACAAGTGGCTGAGAATACCTTCTTGAAACGCATTTTAGGTGTGCCCCAGAGAATGTCTAATATGGTGGGACATGAAGAACGGGAGGTGTCCTATCTCTCTGACCTGTTGGCTCTTCGTCCTTTAATATTTTGGCTGAAGACCTGGCTGAATGAAGGATCATCCTTAAGTAAATTGATTTTGAAGGAGTGCATGGCTCTTGATTATGCCCATCACATTCGGTGGCTTAGCTATATAAAGGGTAGTTTTGAAAGATTGGGAAGAGTTCATTATTCTCTAATCCAGAATCAGTGACCAAGAAAGACCTGGGCTGGGCTTGGGAGTCTTTTTGAAATCAGAGGAGACTAGAGTGGGAAGAGCTTGAACTAAGGAAACTGCGGGGCAGATTTACAAGCCACTTGCGCCAACTTTACACCGCCATTGCGTCACTTCTGTGACGCAGCAGCGTCGTGAACAATGCACCACGATGCAAGATATTTACAATGTGACACATCTAAGGAGATGTGTCACGTTGTAAAGCCCTTAGCTACATTATAACTGCGTCGGGTATAATGTATGCAGGGTGGACATTCCGTCGCAAGAAAGCCTCGTAAAAGTGACAAGATTTCACTGAGTATCCTTTACAACGCCACTGTGTCAAAACCTTGCACCTGCTTGAAGCAGGCGTAAGGAGTGATGCAGCATGGTCGAAATAGGCCTTCCTGGCCATTGCTGGAGTTGCGTCGTGTTTACGACATGACTCCAGCAATGCGTTGCCTTTCTGACAAAAGATGCGTTCCGCATCTGTCCGTCCTTGAGCCATGGTGCGCCGCATTGTAAATAAGGGGCATCCACGGTGGCGCAAGGCTATTTTTCCATCGCGTAAATGAACTGGCGCATCTCTGAAAATATGCAGAGATGCAACAGTTCTTGAAAATCTGCCCCCTAGTGTCTGTAAATTTATAATTTTGAAAACCATGCAATCGATAGAGCCATTTCTCCTAGGGCCTTTTAACACCGATGAACGTTTTTTACTGCCCTGTTTTCGATTTGAACTCTTCCATCTCCTGTTGGCACAGCCACGGGGATGTAGAAGAGGCCAGATCCTAGAGCCCTGTGACTGTGACGGTGAGTCCCCATAGGACATGCTTCATTTTTTAATATTTAGTAAGCATTATGCGAAGCCCCAGAAAACTTTTAGTATCCCTTTTTTAATGAGGGTGGAGTTTAAGCAGGTGCAACCAGCTCTTATTTATTTACAACTGCTGCCTGGCGACACTATTTTATTTGTTCTTAACTTTTTTAATTCAGCAGTGAAGCTTAGAGCCTCTCGCTACTAATTGATAGTGGCTACTAAATGATGGTATAGTCCTCTATTAGGTACTCTTTGACATATATAGCTTAGTTAAGGACCTTGGGTTCATTCTCCTTTCTGCTTTTTACTTCCAATGATTTATTGTATATGATATTATATTCTTTGCATTGTGTGAAATGTTTCAGGTAAGATTTGTTATTTATCTTGTGCTTGTACGAACACATTGTACCAGTCCTCTTTTTAGTTTATTTATTGTATTGTATTGTATTGTATAAAGATTTGTATAGCGCACAGTTGCAATTGCGACCCAACGGGTATCCAGGCGCTCTGACCGGATAGTTAAATTATTGCTGATACGGCAGATGAAAACATCAAACTACTGGAAAGAGCCAGGTCTTGAGGTTCCTTCTAAATTCCATTAATGGCTGCGTCTGCCTAAGTTCCAATGGAAGCGCGTTCCAGCTTTGGGCCCCAACTACACTAAAGGCCCTCCCTCCCAGCCTTGCCCGTTTGAACCTAGGCTGTGCCAGCAGGTTGGCCGTGGATGACCGCAACTGCCTTACGGGGGAATACCTTGAGAATCTTTCCTGAAGTGGGACCGGCCCTGTTCCGTGGAGTGCCTTATGGACCAGACATAAGGACTTAAAGAGGACCCTCTCTTTGATTGGCAGCCAGTGCAACTCCCTGAGTGCCTGAGTAGAAGATGAATCAAGCTTGCGACCGAGTGCCAGCTTGGCGGCGGCTGACTGGACTCTCTGTAGCCCCTGCAAGATGTATTGGGGGGCTCCGAGATACAGTGAGTTGCAGTAATCCAACCTGCTGAGAATGGTGCTTCTGACGACCGAGTTGCGAGATTCGGCAGGCAGCAGCGGAAGGATACGGCGTAGGAGTCGCAATAAGCCGAAGCAGGCACTCGTGGTTTTGCTCGCCTGGGAGTCCAGCTGGAGATTATTATCGAATAGCACTCCCAGATTTCGTACTGTTGAGGCTGGTATCAGTGGGGTCGCGTCTGGGGCGAGCTTAAAGTCCATTGGCAGATGGCGATTCGGTTTCATAGGCGCAAAGAGCAACAGCTCGGTTTTATCCCCATTGAACTGTAGGCAGTTTCTCTGGAGCCAGTCCGTGGTCTGCCTCATGCAGCTCTGGAACTGTTCCAAGGGGACTGCATGTTTGCCTTCTAAAGAAAAGGCCAGCTGGGTGTCATCTGCGTAATTTATCAGCTCCACCCCGAACGCCTTGATGATAGGAAATAGCGGCTGCAAGTATATGTTGAACAGGGTGGGGCTGATGCTGGAACCCTGTGGAACTCCAAAGTTCACGGGGGTGTTCTCTGAGGCAAAAGGACCCATAGTCACCATTTGGTGTCTCCCTGCTAGGTAGGATCGGAGCCACTTTAGTGCCTGACCTCCCACCCCCGACTCCCTCTACCGGCCCAGCAAGATGGTATGGTTCACGGTATCGAATGCGGCTGACAGGTCTAGGAGCACCAATACGGCGGTGCTCCCTGTGTCAGCCCGCACTCGCAACGAGTCCAGCATGGTAACTAAAGCTGACTCGGTGCCGTGGCCGGGGCGGAAGCCGAACTGGTCTTTGTCCAGCAGCAGGTTGGCCTCTAGGTAGTTCGAGAGGGACCTGCCCACCGCTTTCTCTAAGATTTTGATGGGGAATGGGAGGAGAGAGATGGGTCGGAAGCTGGCCGGAACAGTTGGATCTAAATTTGTTTTTTTGATGAGGGGAGAAACAACCGCCTGTTTCCAGCTATCCGGGACCAGACCCTCTTCCAATGACTGGTTACAGATCTGGCGTAACCAGGGGAAGGTTGGATAGCCATATAGCTTCCATGCCCTCTGAGGCAGAGGGTCAAGGGGAGAGCCAGACGAGATGGTGAGTGCCGTATTGACAAACAACACATCCGAGAAGAGTGGGAAGCTGGTCAAGTGACACACCTCCCCTGACCTATCAAGGGCCAACCCCTTCCCAGATATCTCTGTCGCACTGTCAGTGTCCCTAAAGAGATTGGTAATCTTTGTCACCTTGTCCTTAAAGTAGGTGGCGATCTCGTCGCACAACCTCTTTGAAGGAACAACTTTATTTTCAAGGCAACAAGGGGCCGATAGGGATTTCACAATTCTGAACAATTCCCTGGTCCCATTAGGAGCATTCACTATGGAATTAGCGAAATAGCTGGCTTTGCGCTCCTTGATAAGCTGCTTGTAGCTGCTCTGTGCAGATCTCAATGCCAGCTTGTCCCTGGCTAGGAACCCCTTCCTCCACTTTCTTTCGGCCTGTCTACAGAGCTGTCTCAATTGTCGCAAGTCATCATCATACCAAGGCGCAGATGGCCTGCTCCTTACTCTTATCTTTCTTTTCGGGATGAGAAGGTCCAGCTCGTTGGTGATGAACTTGTGGTAGGCGTTATAGTTTGCCTCCACGGATCTGGAGGCATGAAAGAGGCTGACTGTTGGTGGAGTTAGTAACGAGCCCGTTTTGGCCAGTTTAGTCCAGTCTCTGCTCACTCTAAATTCTGCCGCTGTTTTAGCATGAGGGGGGGTAGTTGTTTGCAGTATCTTGAATTGAATACAATGGTGATCTGTCCAGATGAGCGGCAGGACATTTAAGAGTTCAGCCCCCATCTTACTGGCAAACAATAAATCCAATGTATGACCACCTTGGTTTATGGTTTTTAGAATACTTTTATGGTTTTCTGCAGTAAACGAATAAAGTCTGTTCTGATTGATTGATAGATTGATTGATGTCAAATAACGTATTAAAATGTACTCTATTCTTCTACATTGGTTTTGGATATTTGTTGTGTTGAGTTTTACTTTATTAATGTTTGTGTGCTGCATAAATACTTTACACATTTCTTTTAAGTTATGCCTGAATTTCTTTTGTGCCGAGCTACCCAGGGTTAAGCACAGCTTAATTTAGTGACTTTTAGTGGCTCACCCTGCAAGGGATTGTGGCTGTTGCTTGACCACGGCTCACACCCCTGTCAACTAAGAACCCAATTTCTAACAGATGCAATTCAGGATTTGTTATGGTTTGTAAACCTGGGATTGCATCAAGTTGGTACGCCTCCAGTAGGATGATGTAACAAGGCTAAAAATATTTTATCACCACGTTATTTCCAATTTCTATGCATGATGCATTCTGCCTCATACATAGAAAGAGGAAAATTTCTATTTGGATCGTTTTTGTGCAGGAAGGTATACCTCCCTGTGACTAACTTAGTCACCATTGCAGCATGGCACACGGGTATCTTTGTTGGCACTAGTAGATCACACAAGGCAGGGCAGCACCGGTGCTTGCTGCCCTGCGTTGTGACAAATGTTCGTAAATGTTATCAATTATACCCCTTCACATGTTTCATTCTCATTTGCATGCCTTGCTTCAAAGACAACAGGGCATGGGATGTCTCATGTTGAAATGCTCTTGAAAACTAATGAAAAGATGCTTAAATACATTTCAAAAAAGTAGATTGCTGAATGCCTATATTCATAACCAAAAAAACAAAGTGTCTCTATTCCTAGCCCAGTATATCTTGAGACACATCGTGCTGCATTGTGCCTTTCTCTCGCTTTACCTATTCAAAAAATGGATATAAAATGAATAGAAGATATATTTCTAACCAGTGAGCTAATTTGCAGATGTATGCATTCTGTACACACAGACAGAAACTGCCTTTATTCAATGCATAAGATATGAGTCACTGCAAGGTCCCTTGAATTACTGAATTGAAATATTATTCTACTGTGTTGACGAACTAGGGCATGCTAAATGAGCATTTCAAAAATATTATTAAGCAGAAAATATATTGGACGGCTTAACGTCTTTTCATTTTTCATATGATATATTCTAACAAGCTTCATTGCTGCACTTTGAGCAATATACGCCCTCTCCTTTCTTTGATACTGTCGACCACGCTGCTCGGCTCAACAAACCATCTCTTCAAACAGGATTTAGCATTCCTGTCCTCTAATGGTTCGAATCATACCTGATGGTCTGGTCCCATTTGGCTCAATGAGATTACTCGAAGCCCTTCTGTCACATGGGAATTCACAGAGAACTACGGGGCATATCAACAACAACCGGCGATAATTATCGCTAAGCGCACTTAGCGCTAGGATAATTATCGCCGGCTAGCGTGGATTTTTATCGCTGAGATAGCGTGCTATTAGCAACGCTTATCTCAAAAGCGATAAAAATCCTAGCGCTAACTGCCTAACGTGAGATTATCGCTGGAAACCCAGCGATAATCTCACGAAATGTGGCGTTAGGTTGTTGATAGGGCCTCACAAACTTAGCCATGATATCCACCCTCCATAGGATATCATGACTAAGTCAGTCCTGAAGCAGGCGTAAGGAAAGTAGCGATAACGGGGGTTTATTGCTACTTTTCTTGCCGCTATGCTTCATAGTGTGGGGCTTGATGATAGGAGAAATGTCGGAAAAGATAACTTTTCCAGGCAACAAGCATCGATCAGATCAGGTCTACAGAATTTTGACAAAATAATCCTAACACTCAACCTTATTTGGCTCACTCTTCTTCGAACTTGTGGTAGGTGAGCAATTCTAGACCATATGAAAGAAGTCACAGACCATATCCTCACATTGAAAGTAATTGGGGGAGGGAAGCCTGCCAGCTTTCCACAGCTTTCAATTAGTAAAATGAGTGACATGCAGGTAGTTGAGCAAAGAAGATCCCATCATCAGCAAATAGTGCAATGACATTTTTTAGGCTCCTCGGCCATTGGAACCCCCAGGTTTGTGCTTCACAAATCATTCTTGCTAGGGTTCCTCAATTCGTGCAAATAGGAGCACAGATAGGGGTCAGCCCAAAGGTCGGACTAGTACCAAAAACAGGCCTGGGCACCAAAATCAAAGTGTCCTCCATTAGCATATCAGCTAGCTAAAGAGGTGGTCCACATTTCCAAATCAGAGCAGTTCTCAACTTGTAAAGGCAAGCTGTATATGTGTTATACAAGATGTGGGAAAATGCACATGTTTTTGCTTGCTACAGGCAAATGTTTGTGGCATGACCAGACTAGCAGCCCCACATTACCGACAGCACTCCCACCCCCTCACAGACTGCCAGCCACACATTACCAGAAGCCCACTCTCACCTCTCACAAGCAATCTTCAAACACAATAGGTCTGGCTCGTAACGGAAAGAGCCTCGGCAAGTTGTGTGAATGCAAAAATGAGGCAATGAATAAACGCATCGAGATGCTTATGTATTTCAGACAAAAATCTTGATTAAAAAGAATGCAGTATTGTGCGATACCTTTAAATGTGGTATTATCGGGCAAATTGTTTTAACTCTCTGACTAAAAAAGACCTTTCCTATTTCCTGATGTATTAATGTTATCACGATGAGACAAAATTACATTTTTAAATTGTAAGAGATTAAAGTCTTGTTACATAAATAATTCTGGGTAATTGTGCTTTTGGTCAGCACAAGAAGAGTAACAGTCCCTGAAGCAGGATTCAGTCGTGTTCCCTTTTCCAATTGAGTTTGAATGATAAGTACATTTTCAATCTTTCATTAAGTCTGCTATTGTTTAATTTATATTTTAATTTACATTTTAATTTATATTTTTGACATTAGCTAAGTGGCCTAAATGACTATTGGCATGAACAAAACATATTAAATATTGTTTTGCACAACTCTGAATGGCTTTCTAAGTTACCTATTTTGGTGTGATGTCGTTCATGTACATTGGGGCAGATTTATGTTGCACTTGCGGCACTTTTGCGCCGCCGTTGCGTCACTTTTGTGACGCAGCAGCGGCGCAAATCCTGCGCCATGGTGCGGGGCATTTACAAACGTGACGCATCTCCCAGATGCGTCACGTTGTAAAGCCCTGCGCCACATGTAGGCGTTCCAGGGCAGGTGGGGGCGTTCCGGCGCAGGAACGCCTCCTAAAAGTGGATGAGTGAAATCTACAAGATTTCACTCAGTCACTTTTAGGCCCATGCTGCGTCAAAACCCTGCGCCTGCTTGAAGCAGGCGTAAGGATTGATGCAGCATTGTACAGATAGGGCCCCCCAGATCATTGCTGGAGCTGCGTCGCGCTTGCGACGCAACTCCAGCAATGCGCCACTTTTCGGCACAGATGCGTCACGCATCTGTGCCGTTTTTGCCCCATGGTGCGCCGCATTATAAATGCGGCGCATCCATGGTGGCGCAGCTGTGGCGCATAATAACTGGCGCATCCCTGCTGATATGCAGGGATGCGCCAGTCGTCATAAATCTGCCCCATTGTATTTTGTATGGTGCTGCATAGTACAATGTACATGTATAAGATATGGAAGATTCCAAGCGTCGAATATTTCTATATATGGGATTGTAGGCATGAGGTATGTATGAAGTAGCTCACTATATCAGCGGGTTTTATAGCTTCGCCAACCCCATTTCTCACAGCAACTGCTTTAGGAAATCAGCACTGCACAATACAGATGGAGGACAGCTGATTGCATCTCTGATTAATAAGCTTGGGGGCCTTATGCTAAGCATTAAGCAGTGATTGAAAAGATGGCTTCTCTGCACAAGAAGAGCGATTACTCTTAAAAAGATGGAAATACAGTAACCAAATGAATATGGGCTGAAATTTGATAAAGACATTCAAGCATGCCTTTCAAGTGAACAATTAGGGAAGCAAGGCCGGAGTCTCACAGCCCAATTCACAAAACAACCATAGTTTATGCTAAGCAGGTGTAGTATAAGATTAATGCTGATTTAAAACTTTAACCTGATTCACAGAGTTGTGAAGACAGTTTTAAATGTCCATATCTGAGTGGATCATTTAGAGTTTTGTGGTGTGGAGTGCTCCTGTGCTGCTCCTGTCCCTCCAGACTTGCAGTTCACCTTCATTATTTAGAGCCAGGAAAAGTGTTCAGTTTACACCAGTGGAGCCTCACTACTGAATCTTGACCTTGTGGCATTTCCGTCACTGTGCCTTGGCCACAGTTATGCCCACCCTATCCTACTTATGGCGGAGTTACTGCTGGGACAGGAATGTCCCCTGTTTGCTAAACGCATGCTTACCCCTACCCCTGCCCGACTGCTTATGAAACTTGCATCCTAACTTATTCTGGCACAGGAGTTATGCTAATCTAACATGTCTGCAGATATCTAGGCCTGTCGCTTAGATTGCAAGGACCAGAACTTGTTCTGTGACCTGTAGGGGTCCACCAAGCATACTCTCATAACGGGCTTAGGATTCTTGACCACACCATGAGTAAATTACATAAAGTAGTAGCGACACAGAACTCTGTTTTGTGAATCTTTAGTTTGACCAGTTATTTTTATCTAAGTCAAGGACAGGCACGCCTACAGCCTGCTCTCCTGTAAAGTTCCGTTGTTATGTGAAACCAAAAACATTACATTGACATTCCATATCCTTGTCAAGTGCACGTATGTACAGTGGGTGTACACCACGTGTATGGTAGTAGAACTCTGTGTTGTGAGAGTTTGAGTCTTAGAACCAGTGATATCCTTTTTGGATGCCTCTGGTTTAGTATGGCACAAGCTAGAGGAGGAGGAGAGCTTTCCTCAGGCAGTAGAAGTGTTTTGCCTGCATTCAGTTTACTAGAGGGTAGAGACCCAGACACTGAAGTGAGTGGAGGTAGACACAGGACTTCCCTCTCAATTTCAAAGAAGACCTTGCTAGCAAAGAGCTGATCAGTTCTTCTTGTGCACTTCCATTTGTTAGATGGTAACAGAGAGGAATGTTTCTGTTAATCAAGATTGGTCAAAGTGCGTACATCTTTAGGCAGGGCCTGTTCTTTTGTCTGTCTCTTATCACTGCTTCAGGAAGATTGATGCCAGCCAAGTCTAAAGATCTAACACTTCATTATGCCCATGTTTTAGATACTCCTGCTTAGAGCCAGACCCATTGGTACCTGCCTTACGAGCTGCCACCTTGCAAAATGGTTGCATTCATGAAACAGACAGAGTTACATTTGAAAGAGAATCGCCACAAACTAGTTCTGAAACCTTAGAGAGTGGATCTATATGCATTGTCTTGAAAATAAGTAACAAAGTGGGATCCAAACCACCCCACATTGTTTCAGTTTTAAGTTCTTCATAATCAAGCAAGGGAGTGCACCAGAGAGTAATCAATGGGCCACTGTGCGAACAGATCTGGAGGCTACATGGCAGTCAGTCGCCAATATTTGATGGGACATCACCTGATGTCTTCACAACTAGCTAGAAAGGTGGATGGGCTGCCTAACACCTTTAATCCTTCCTCCCTTCTCAGTGTGGAAAGGAGAGTAACTAAACCAACAGGAGATGTGAGAGACCAAGGGAAGAAGCCAACTGTATTTCCAGCATGAGGAGCTCCCAGACGTTACTAAATACCCTTGCGAGCAAAGCCAGAGTCTCCCATCATAGCCCCTGCAGAGAGCCACATACCAAAATCAAACCTAGAAATCATGCCATGCTGCCATGTACCTTTGTCACATCCAGAGGCTTGGTACTGCTGCTGCTTGACCCTCTAGCAAATTCTAAGGAGGAACGGATTTTGTCTCTGAGGCATGAGCCGATCACAAGCTGGAGCCTGCAACTGCCTGAAGAAGCACAACAGCTGTGTAAACACATCCCAAATGCTCAGATGGGAGCACCTGTTGGGTCAAGGCTGCATCTGCTTAGATGGGCGCTCACCAAGCAGCCCTGTCACGCTGATCCCTCACGCCATTCCTGCCCCAAGTGAAACCTCTTCTGCGGTCACATGTCAGCAGAGACCCACCAGTGCCAGCTACTGCGACAATATGAGTAGGTACTGGTGCCTCACAAGAGAGAATTATTATGACGTGAAGAGCACATCCTGCAGCACTAACAGTGACTGTTGTCTCAATTATTCTTTTAATTTGATACTAACCTACAAACTGAACTGTGACCTACCTTGAGTGAGTGGGGACCTATTTGACTGCTCCTGTGCATGATCTGTGCCTATGATTAAATTCAAAGAGCTCTAGACACTATTCAAACTTCTAGAAAGGGGAGTGGAAACTATAGAGGGTTGTTCAGTTTAGTAGGCATCATAGTTACAATTGTAGTCTTGCATCTGAGCTCATGAATTGTGTTGTATTAAGTTTAGGTGTGATCATTAGACTGGCTTCCGGTAAAACATAGAATTAAATTCAAAGCTTTATACTTGACCTACAGAGCAATAAATGGGAAGGGCCATCTTATGGTTAGAGTCCTACTGAATGCCTACATTCCAAACAGGACTCTAAGGGGCATATTTAAAAGCCCCTAACCAGAACGTCACTTTTAAAGACGTGTGGTGGAGATACGGGCTTCACCTTATTTACAAAGCAGCGTTAAGCCACTTAACGTGGCTTAATGCTGCCTTGTAAAGAAGCAAAAGACACACAATTGATGGACAGAATGCAGAACAAATTAAAACATTCACCCCCAGTCAAGAGATCTGGGTTAAATCCATCATTCTTTTGCTCACCATGCCACCCCAGTTTCGACCTAGCCATATGCAAATCAGTCTTGATCCTGTACCTAATGGGAACAGTCCAGCCCAAACTGCCAAGCCAGGTCTTCCCTGGACCGGAAACAAGCACCCCTCTTCAGCCCGTCCATCATCCCCTTTGGTATCGCTTTGTTCGCCCTAAGTTGGCAGGGTATGCCCAGATGTGGATCCCTTGCTCACTTTGCCACTGGATTCAAGATAGCCTGACTGATGAGGGTTATGAACCCGAAACCGGTCCCAGGATGCTTGTTTCCGGTCCAGGGAAGACATGGCTTGGCAGTTCCGGCTGGACTGTTCCCATGAGGCACAGGGTCAGACTGATTTGCAGATGGCCATGTCTGAACTGGGGTGGTGGAGTGAGCTAAAGAATGATGATGGATCAAACCCAGATCAGTTGACTGGGGGTGAGTGTTTGATTTGCTCAAACGCTCCGTACATCATCCCCTTTGGTATTGCCTTGTAAATAAGGCATCCTTTCACATGGTACTTAGCATGAAGGGGGAGGACAATGGGTGTTGATGTGAGCGTTCTAGCACAGCACATATTGATTTTGATGCTGCTCCATATTTACAAGGGTGGCGTAAATATGGGGCAGCTGAAAAATTAAAACCAGAGAAAACCTGGTCTTACCCTGGTGCAACAAGAAGGAATGTTTAATTTCTCCTCGTTTTTTCTGTTTCCATGTGTGCTGCGTGGTGCAGCTCACAAAAAACAGGAAACACTCTTGATTTTTTATGCACAGGAAGGTTTCCCTTCCTGCACATAACAATTATTTAAAATAAAAAGTTACATTTTGCAACTTCTATGTGTGCTGCATTAAGCACAGAAGTTACAAAACGCCATTTCAGCTTGTTTATGTGCAGGAAGGGACACCTTCCTGCACATGAACAATCACTCCCCTCAATGCAGGCATCCTAGGACTATGGTGTAAGGGTGCCTGCACTGGCGCTAGGTATTTAAATTTAGAGCCAGTGCAGGGAGAAGTGCAGGGCTGCACCATATTGTTGTAAATATGGTGCAGCCCTGCGTTTCTAAAGTGAAAGAGTGTGGTGTTAGCCTTCTTGGCTTAATGCCACGCTTCGCACTTTATTTGTAAATATGCCCCTAAGATTTTCCAATACGGGTCTCCTTAAAGTACCACACATTCAAAAGGTCGAATGGGGTGGAAGATCCTTCCCCTTTCTTTCTCCCAAACTGTGGAGATCAATGCCAGTCAATTTAAGAACGGAGTTAGATGAGGCCAGGTTCAGCAAACAACTGAAAACCTGGCTGTATCCTAATTAATGTGGACCACATAGCCAACATGTAGATGCATGCTGTCTGACTCACAACACTGGGAAGCCTTAGAGAAGCTAAGCGCTTTATAAGATAAGATAGGATCAGATAATAAAGTACTTTCTCTTTACTTAAATGAGCACCTGACATGGCACTGAAATTATTGGGTCTTTTGAGTGAATGTCAAATTCTGAGCTCTTGCTCTCCAAACTACCTCACTGATAAACCTTTAACTTATCACCCACCCTATGGATGGTGAGTCGAGAGAAGAAAGATTTGTATTTAGCTAAATTTTCAGAGCCATGTAGTGGCTGCTAGTGAACTTTGAAAGTGGTAGGGTGCAAGCATAGATCCTAACTTTGCCTGTGTGAGCAAATTTGGGGGCATATCTTCAAGGGACTTATCGCCACGTTAGCGTCAGTTTTCGGCGATAAAGCGGCGATAATTCTATCGCCCTATCAACAAGGCGTCGCTAATAGGCCTGGGCTAAAATTCCGTTCCGGACGCGGAAATTGCGATAATTTGACATTTTCGCGTTCCGCGGAGAGTGCGAAAATGTCAAAATTTCCACAATCCGCACTTTACCGGAAATTTTTTCTTGCTCGCGCTGTAAAATAATACATTCTCGCATGCGCGCGATTGCCTTACCTGAATCCCCGCGTTCACCGACAAGTTTTCCCGATCCGGTCGCGTTCTCCACGAGATGTTGGATTGCCGGTAGCCATTTGCGCTGTCTCGCGACAGTTCGCGCCCGCAGTAACGTCATTCGTCGCGCGATCACGTCTTTCTTCTCGCGATCAAGCACCGCGAGACAAGTGAAAACAAGATGGCCGCGCCCGCGAGCAACAACATGGGTAAGTTGGTGAGCCGCGACCACGCAGAAAATACCGCGAAAGGGCGGGAAAAAAATTCCCCATCTTCGCGAAATTTCCGCGTGTTTGCGGAGATTTTTAACATTTTCGCGATAATTTGTGAAAGTCAATTTCGCAAATCCCGCCCACCCCTAGTCGCTAACCCCTGTTAGCGTTACTTTTCCAGCGATAGCGACCGGAAATGTATCGCCTTTCAAGCCAGCGATAATCAACGCTAATGACATGCAAAGTAGGCGTTCCTGACTGAAATCCCATGAAAAAAGTCGCTAACACAGCTTCTCACTATTATCAAGGATATCGACAACCCGCTTAGCTACAAAAAAACTCAAGCTAACTCCTGCAAACTCCAGTTATTAACAACTGATAAAAACCTGACTTACACTGGAGATAAGTGGGTGTATATAAGGGAGAGTAGGCCCGAGCTTCCCCAGAACAGCCACAGAAGCCATGGAGGTAGTCATCATGCAGATTGGAGTCCCACCAAGGCAGCAACAACAACCACCGCCAATGCCACCACCCCCAGGACCACCACCACCCATGCAGCGACGAAGAAGACAGCGGGCACTGCGCAGACGTGTCTACCTCGCAGGCTAAAGGCCAGAGGAAGTCATAGCCCACTACAGGCTCAAAAGGACATCCCTCCAGCACATCCTGACCCTTATTGCACACAGGCGATGCCACCAACACAGCGGACAACCAACATCCCTCCGCAGACAAAACTGCTAGTTGTGCTGCACTTTTTGGCCTCTGAGACATTCCAACCAACAACAGCCAGAGTCAGTGGAGTATCACAGGCAGCCTTCTCAACCTTCCTCCCCACTGTCTTGGATGGCATACTCAGCCTGATTCCCCAGCACCTTCACTTCCCCAACACTGTGCAGGAGCAGATTGCCATCAAGCAAGGATTCCATGCCATTGCTGGCTTACCACAGGTGATCGGTGCAATTGACTGCACACATGTACCATTTGTGCCCCCTGCGGACAGCGAACACATATACCACAACAGGAAGCACACCCATTCAATGAATGTGCAGGCAATAGTGGACCTCCGCGGACTGTTCACAAATGTCATTGACAAATTTCCAGGGAGTGTGCATGATGCAATTATCTTCCGACACTGCATAATAAACCAGCGCTTCCAGGATGGCACATATGAAATGCATTGCTTGTGGGTAAGTACCAACTGAACACACCACATGCCCAAAAAACACAATCATGTTGACCCATCAAGAGGGAGTATGTAAATACATTGCCTAGGTACTGATTGGGGGGGGGCACAAAATGCATGGGCACACCACTACGTGCAACATGCTGATGTATTGTGTACGAGGATGAGGTATACAGGCTCCACTGCGTAGAACATGGGTACTCCTAGTATGGCCCACGTGCCGCCAGCGGCCCGGCAAGCCTTTCATGTTGGGCTGCGGACCTTGCAGACATTGTACCTGTGTGCCATGTCTGTAGATTTTATAAGAGTGCCACCAAACACTGCCGCACCAGAGCAGACTCCGAGAGACTCTGCACCATGGGGACTGTGCGAGTCCAGCGATAGTCAGAGTGGAGATGCATGTGCGCCAAGAGGTGAAATATAACAAAAACTCATTAACAAGTAAATGGTCCATGAAAGACCTGGGTACTGGGGTGTGGCTGTGTGTGTGTGCCCAGGAAGCTGTCCCAGCCCAGGCTGCCGGGGGGAGGAGACAGAGGGTGACAGAGGGAGAGAGAGGGAAAGAGACAGAGGGAGGGAGACAGAGGGATGGAGACAGAGGAATGAGGGCGATAGAAGGAGGTAGACTGAGGGTGACAGAGGGAGGGAGACAGAGGGAGGGAGAGATAGAGCAAGAGAGGGAGCGATAGAGCGAGGGAGGTGAGACAGAGAGAGGGAGGGAGGCAGAGAGAGACAGAGAGAGAGAGAGAGAAATGTGTGTATGCCAGGTCTGGTGGCTCAGTGAACGAGGGCGTCTGCCCCAGGGGCCTGTGTCCAACCACATGATCAGTTTCCTTTCTCACTAGCCCCTCCCCCTTCCCCACTGACCCCACCCCCACCGGTGCGGGACACTGCCACAAAACATACTGCAAATTTGGGACCAGAGAGAAAGTATGTAAGTACCCATGGTGTAGAGTAACCCCCAGCACCTGGCCATCTATGTACCTAATCAAAGTCATCCTCACTGGTATCCCAGTCTGATGTGTGGTCGCATTGTTGATGAAGATGATTATGTTGCAGTTCTTGTTGCTGGTGACCTATTAGCGTGACCCAATGTTGCATAAGTACTCACACATGTAAAATCAGTGTGTCAAGTCAGAGGTTTGTTGTGACCAAGGTTGTAACAATGCACTTTGATTGTAGGAAGTGCATTGTGGGGCAAATGTGCATGCATTGGCCGGAAAATGTGTCATGAAACCACCATACAGCGCCATTGGTGTTGACTGCAGTGTTGTTGGTGCTGCTGTTGATGGTGTTTAGTAGCATCTCCTCTCTCACTCTGCCACACATATTTCTCATTCTCACCCCAGTGATATGGTGTGTCGTGTGGTTGCCCGATGAGTAAGTGGATGTCTATTCAGCCACTACTTGTGTGTTATAATAGATAGTTCAAATACTAAACAATTACAAATGCAAAGAAGTGTGCAAAGGTGAGCCATGCCATGTGTATCAGCTTGGTGAAGTGTGTGGCCAGTCTGATCTGGTCAAGTAAACCATATAGTGTAAATGATTTGGAGAAGTGCTGTCATGTAAGTTTCATGCCCTGCTAGTGACAGATGACGCAGGCCCTGAAGTTTACGTTGTGTCAAAAGTTATTGTTGATGGTGTTTTCAAACCTTCACTGTCTCCAGTGGGCTCTGCAGGTGAGGTGGCTGCGGTCTGTCCCTCGTTTTCTCTCTGGACATGCAATCACATGGCTTGTGTGGTGTCACAGGTCTGCCATCAGCATGAGATGCATGTCTGAATGTGAGCTGTGTCATGGGTGGCCTATGTCATTTTAACATTCACTTGGCGGTGACTGTGAGGAGTGTGGATCAGTGCCCTGGCTAGATGTCAGGAGAGCCAGGCTGCCTGTTGGTGTCTGTGGTTTTTGTGCAGGTCTCATTCCCATTTTGTACATTTGTAGTGACAGGTATGCAACCGTGCAGCAAACACAAGCAAAATGGATGGTTGGACGATCAACACTGAGGAAATATACTCAGCATTGATGCCGCTAAATAGCCAGAAGCAACACATGTCTAACCTAAGTCTAAAAATAGCTAAAATCACAAGATAAACTGTCAACACTGCCAACATAGTATGCCTAATGAATCATGTGGATAATGACACCCAAACGAAACCCCACCCCCCAGGCACAGAGGCAGTACAATGCTACACATCGATGCACACATGATATTGTGGAGCGTACATTTGGCATGCTCAAGTCACGTTTCCGTTGCCTGGATATAACAGGTGGCAAACTGCTGTACAGCCAAGAAATGGTGAACAAAATAATACTGGCATGTTGTGTATTGCACAACATTTCTGTCAGCACAAATGCCCCCTGGATCCAAGTGCCTGCAGCACCAGGCGATGACCAGGATGATGACGAGGATCAGCGAGGTGGCCCACACCCCGCAGCCACTGCTGCTGGAATTGTCCGAAGGGACAGGATCATAAATAATTTCTTCACATGTACACATCACATTGTGAATGACAAAAGCAAATTCATGTATGTAGAAAAGGACCTCAAGTACTGTTTGTGACAATAAACAAACTCAACACACATACCCTGTCTGCAAGTTACTCTCCTGCATCAGTATATCACTATGAAATGTTACCATTGTACAATAATTGCAAGTAAGAGTACCAAAGTAAAATCATGCTGTGTATGTTTCATCATCCCAGAGATGCAATAGTGCGTCAATCATGCACAAGCTAACTTTACAATGAGTAAAATCGGGCACACAACTCATCAATGGTTGTGTCAAATAGTATGTAATTCATGATTCACAGGGTGGACTTGATATGATAAGTTATAATGTATGGGTTTGGAAGTGCCAAAAAATGATTTCATTGGTTAATTCGTTGTTAAATATAACTGTTAAGACCGTGATAAGGGGGACAAATCAGAAAATTGGGTGTGGAATGGGGCACTAATTTGAGAAGTGGGTGTGGAATGGGGCTCAATGTGGAGAAGTGGGTGTGGAATGGGGCTCAAATCTGAGAAGTGGGTGTGGAATGGGGCTCAAATCTGAGAGGTGGGTGTGGAATGGGGCTCAAATCTGAGAGGTGGGTGTGAACTGTGAGTCCAAGCAGAAAAATGGGTATGAAATTGGGGTTCAATTTGGAAAAATGTGTCCTAAATTGGGTGCAAATCTGAAAAGTGGGTGTGGACTGTGGGTCTAAGCTGTAAATTGGGTGTGAAATGGTGCCAAATGGGCAAAAAAAACTCTGCATGCATCCAAGACATTGAATGAGCCACCAGCAAGGCTCACATGCACACCATCCCTGGACACCTTCATGAAGACCGTCAAGACCGGTCACGATGTTTAACAAATTGGCTCATTGGCAGTATGACCCAACAGACAAGACAAACTATCGGACCATCTCCCTGCACCCCGTGGTGGACAAAGTCACTAAGAGACCCATAAACACCCAGCTGACTGGCTACATTGAAGAGAACTCCATCATGGACCACTCCCAGTCTGGTTTTGGCATCAAGCACAGCACCAAGAACGTACACCATGCTGCCAATGATTACATAAGCATGCCACTTGACCTGGGTCACATTGCGGAGAACACATCCTACAACACCTCTATGCAGCCTTAAACACCCTCTCACACCACACCCCAGATGCCAGACACCACCACAAGGGGATACGAGGAACAGCCCTCTCCTGGATCCACTCCTTCCTCCAAAGCCAAAGGACCATCCCCCACCCCTATCTCCAAAACCACAGGCAACAACTGAGTGCAGCGTGCAGATTATAATCGCATTTAATAAAACGGGCCGCATACACATTACAGTATCAGCCTGAGTACATTAGCGGCCCATTGGCGTGCAGATTTTTGTCGCATTGCACAAAACCTGCCGCTAACACACAGGAAGTGATGTATGCATGCTTCCTTTCTCCCAGGGGTGTGGCATTCACTTTCACTTTCTCTTATGAGCATATTGTGGTTAATTTGGCTGAGGGAAGGAGGTGTCTGGTGGATTGTGGTTTTAGAGAGTGGATTTGGGAGTGTTGCTCTTTTGCTGTGTCCTGTCTAAAGTTTCTTTTGAAATTATTTTACATTTTTATTACTTTTTACTGTCTACTGTCCTCAGTCTTGTTGTGTTTGTGGTGGATTATTTTAGTTTTGTGCCATTAGAGGGTTTTCTTTTGTTAGGCTTGGGTGAGAACTGGGGTGCAGGGAGAAGCCGGCTGTGGGAAGGTCAGGGTGGATGTCAGAGGGGGCATTGGGGGGGCTTCCTCTGGCTGGTGCGTTGCTACCTGCCTCAGATGTTGGAGAGGGGAGGATGTATCCTCCAGGGCTACAATGTTGCAGTGCGAAAGTTCGGTGGGAGCGTGTGCGGGTACAGATGCTCCGCTGCTTCAATGTCAACCGGACCGTGCGCCAGTGGAAGCACCGCTGGCAGGACATGCTGGCGCGGGAGGCCGACCTGCTGGGCTACACAGGAGTCATGCCTGGCATCCAGGGTGGTAAGTACCAATTCCCTTTTTGTCCATGACTAATGTTACGTACATATATGAGTGACGTGTGGGACAACAAGATATGATGTCTTTATGCTGTCTCAAGACCGTGACACTGTAACAACGTGGTTAATACAATGCTCCTTGCCAAAAATACTTGCGCACGATGACCTTGACTTAGGATTTGTATGTCTTACTCTTCCCACTACAGTGTGTGCAACAGTAGGGAAGGTGTTGGAATAGTCAATCCAAATATCCATTATTGATGTGCGCCATGCAGTGCAAGTTGTAGTGACGATTGGCGTTGTAATGACCGCGTAGATTATGTTTGCCACTGTAAATACCACATAGAAATGGAGATCCCCGGTGTTAACCATCCCAAAATACACATGCTTATTGTGAGCGTATACTCAGCAGGAAGGGTTGCAGGGTGCATGGCGGTGTTTGCATGTTGAAGGATAGCAAGGGGCGTGTCTGTTGAAGAGCAATGTTCAGAGTTACTGCTTGGAGATGGGGAGCAACGTTGCCTGTCAGAGGTGTAGCAGAAGGTTGTCACAGGCTATGTTTGCAAGGTAGGAAAAGGAGCAGACTCACGAGCAGGTCTCTCTGGTGCGGGGTAACACGGTATAGGCTAGCTGGTCTGATCGTCAGGTCCTTTGATGTGCCTGGAAAGAGAGTTGGACGTTAAGGTATGTTGGCCCAGTGTTGTGGATGGCTGTGTGAGCCTGGGAGAACATCTTGAAGGTGACTCTAGCTTTGATGTGGAGACAGTGGAGTGTGTGAAGGTGGTGGGAGGCGTGACAGGGTCCCGGCAGTGTGAGGATCAGTCCTGTGGTTGCATTTGAGATGTCCTGCAGCTTGCGGATGTGGTTCATGTAAATTCCGGCATGGACTGTGGTGCCGTAGTGGGGTGAGCTGTCGCACAGGGCATGAGTGAGTGTCTATGCGTGTTTGAGTAGGAGTCATTTGACTGTCTGACATTGGAGGCAGAGAGTGTGGAAGCAGGGTGATGAGACCGGATAGATCTCACAATTATTTTGGACATCGGAGTCCATGATGGATTCCATGTTGCGTGCCTTGTCCGTGGTGGGGTGTGGGTTCCCTATGCCGTGTGAGGACCCTGTGTAATTCCATGCGTGGAGGATTTGGAGCATGATGGGTACTTATGTTTTGTTGTTGTTCACTTGTATACAGCTGTTTGACATCCATTTAGCAAGGTCTTCCATGGCTTCTCAATACTTGTGTTTGCTGGAGTTGTGTTAGTTGGATGTGTCGAGGAGTAGTTGTCAGTCGTATGCCTATGATACAATGTTGAGTCCATAGCTAATCACGATTGTGGCGTGCGGAGCCATGTACATGTCGAAGATTGTAGTGCTGAGTGAGGATCCCTGGTGGACTCCACGGGTGGTTGTTGTAGGCTCTAAGACAAAAGGGGGGTGTCTGACCTACAGCGTATATCCGTTGAGGAAGGAGCAGATCCAGTTGAAGGCCTTGTCTTGGATCCCTTTGTTGTGGAGTCTGCATATTGGTGGGCTTTGAGAGACAGTGGTGAACGCCGCAGTGATAGGTCAAGGATGATGAGTGCAACTGTTTTTTTCTCGCTCCGTGTGGATGAGGTGCCTTGATATTGCGTGACACAACTCATATGTGCAGGTCTGCCAGCAGTGATGTTTTGGCTGGACAGCCTCTGCTTCCACAGGTCGTGTGTGGATGCCATTCAAAGTAGACCCAGTCATGTGGCCAACATTAAGTCAACACCACAGGTATGTAGCATTGCCTGTCACTGTAATAATTCACATTGTGAATATGCCCCGTTTGCTAAGGTTTGCTAACAACACATATTTACGTTTGTCCTCTCACAGATGGACATCAACCTATCACCCAGGGGGACATTGACCGATTCCAGGAGCCAAACGCCACTGGTGAGTAGTGACAACAAATATTGGCATGTTGCGGGGTCATGAGTGTCTGTGCCGAATGCAACACGTTGCTGATTAGCAGAATGGATGTGTAGAGCATGCCAATTGCCTACGATGTGCAGAGGTATTCAGCATTTCAGATCTGTGTCAAAAATGGAAGTTTGAAGGGGTACAATGCATCTTATTCAGAGTTGTGACTTTGTCCATCAACAGTCAGTGATACACATGTCAATGTATGTGCCTATCTCCGAGCAACTAATGCTGCCAACTGGGCATTTACACTGAAGTTGTATTGGCAATAGGCCACTTGCATTTTCTCCCATGTTCATTTGCGCAGCCTAGTCAAGATGGCACACTTACATGCTGTAAACATTGTCCAAGGGGCGTTCAGTGGGTGCACAAGGAGGCAGTGCATTTATGTCCGTCCAAGGTCAGACATCTTGGCACAGTGATCCCTAAGGTATGATGCGTGGCAGAGAACCAGAAGTGGCAATGTGTAGCTCAGAACCAAATTTGTCAATGGCGTGTTACACAAACACATTCGATAGATGAGTACGTTAATTTAAATTTAATATTTCTGCACTGCAATGGTATTGACAGGCTATGTCCGTGGGGACATTCCATGCTGGAATCAGGATCATGTGTACCAACTCAGCTGACACAATTGGTGACATTACTCAGCAAACATTTCATATACATGCAGATATGTCACATAGATTTGTAAATCCAGCCTGCGCCAACAATATCTGTGAGTACGCATTAGCCATAACAATTACACAACCCTCATGACCCCAGGGTGCCATTACAATGTGTAATCCATTGTAACAGTTTGCATAGTTGATGCATGCGTGTTCATCTCTACTATGGAGTGAGATTGGTGGTCACAACACATGCCTGAGTGACAGGCAAGTGGTTCAATGATGCCTCCCCCTCGCAGTGGATGACTATTGCATAGTAATGGTGGAGCGAGTAAGTGCCTAAGTCAGCATTCATACACCAAACATATTTCCATGTGTGCGGCATGATGCAGCATGATTGCAAGTGTGAGTGGGGCAGTCCCAGTCCTGTTATTGTGCATGTAGTGTGAGATTACAATAGGTAGTTATTCACACCTGCACACATACACCCTTGCACCCTTGTGCAAGAGTGCCTGTCTTGACACTGACTTGATGTACTGCACACAATTCCTGGGGACACACATGGCTGCACATGTGCATTGTACTTTTGATGCAGCTGTCTGTCACAGGATGGGAGAGGGTGGTGCTGTGCACGTAGGGGTCATGCCTCCCAACTGAAGTCAATTGTACATGTCACCCACAGCCCGGTTGTCCAATGGTGCCATGTTTGTAGCGTTTCATTCGCTTTTAGTTGTGTCCAGTGCTTTAAATGGGCTGGTACTCACCGGTACTGAGTACCGGCACTTCCGATTTTTTCTGCTCTCAGTACCGGCACTTCTCTGTAGCCAGGGAGAGTACCGGTACCCTGAGCCACAGCACGGCAGGCGCAGGTTAGGTTTCTCCTCCAGGGCAGATTCCGCTCTGCTTCGGAGGAGCATGTAATTATGTCTAGTGGGTTAATCTGTTTTAGTGCCATAAATGCATTTCTCGTGTGTTTTGACATGTGCTGCATCTGCTACAGAAGTCATTAGGTACGGTCATATATTGCTCTTCGCCCGCCCACTTGCCACGCCTCTATTCTAATGAGTACCTGCACTTTTTTTTTCCCATTTAAAGCACTGGTTGTGTCAGTGCATGTACCATGCAAAGCACTGTCATGTCAGTCTCCACAGCATGTAGTGATTGAATCATGCGTAGACATTGGGTTTAACAGGTCAGTCTTTGACTTAACAGGGTGAAGCGGGTGTGTTGCCTCCCATGTTGTTCTGAACTTGTGATACAGATATCATGTTGGACGTTTACATAGTGTAGGGGACAGAAAAATGACATTGAGTTTATTTTTACAGACAACATGACACCTGAGGAGCAACACACATTCCAGGTTGCCAAGGACCGGTACCTCCACGTGAGGAAGGTCCACAAGGGGTATCGACTCATGGCAAGTAGGTAGCGGGCCGAGAAGAAGGCTGGGACCTGGAAGTCGCTGCCAGAATGTGTTCCGACCTCAGGTGCCAGTGTGGGCTCCCACACAGTCAATCCCCCTGCCGCCACACCCGCACAGGTGCCAGTCCAACCTGCACCGCCACCTGCACCAGCACCTCCACCTGCACCTGCACCAAGTGATCCTGTCCTTTCCCAAATCATGCAGATGGTAACCATGAACAATGCCATTTTGACGGACATTCGGCGTGAACTTTTGTATCTGAACCGGCACCTCCATGAGATCCGGAGTCACCTGGGACTGCATTAAAGACTCCCCATGTTCTCACCCATCCCCCTCTTCTCCCTTCCCACAATGTCCCTATTTTGTGTTCTGTTGTGTTAGGTCATTGTTGTGTGTATTAGTTAGAATAGTTTTAGTATAGGCTTAGTTAGTTGTAGCCTTAGACTTTTTTACTTCTTGAATGTGATAGGATTTGGGGATAGGTTTTATTTAGCTTTGGGTGGGGGGTTGATGTCTTTATTCATTTTATGTGTTTGTAAATAGTTAGGGTAGATAGTTTTTGTTAGGATAAATATTTGTAGTTTGTTTAGGTTTAGAGTTAGGGTAATAGATTAGTGTTAGTGTAGGGTTTTTGTATCTTTTATACTGTGAAATAAATCTTGTTAAATTTTAGATTTCTGTTTGCACTTATATCATGGCTGATGCAGGGTAGTGGGGCTTACTCCATTGTGTGCATCTCATACCATCACTGGAGCAATCATTGTATGTGTAACTATGGTCAGGAGGGTGGATTGAGTCCAGATACCTTAGATGTGAGCACAATGACCTTGCATGTCTGATAGATTAGCAAATATGGTTTACGGCCTACTCTGGTGACAGTTTATTGTGACCTCCAACATCTTCAGTGTGGTGTACAGAGTTGTACTGCACATTGGTGCACATTTGCAACTCAACGTAGGGACATAGCATTGTGAGTTTATCAAAGTTACACATATAGCGTGAAAAACATGCATATCAGATGGTCCTGGGTTGGAGTCCATCTCCATTGCACTAACCTTTGCACACTTGATGCGTGGTGCCAGTGCATCAGATAGCTTTGCCTCACATGCTCCTGGGCATGGCCAATCGATCTCCATTCCATGCATGCTGTTGGTCATTTGTGTGTCCATTGTTAACGTCACATGGCACAACAGTGTTAGTGAGTCACATGAGTTATATGAGACTGAGTCATGACTTTGAAATAGAGGTCATTCACAGGTGTCTTTTTGGATTTGCACTGTTCGGAATACAGACTTAACTTTGAGTGTCTTGCTTTTGTGACACCCTTAATCAGTTGAGTTATGCATTTATACCTGATGATGTTTGGTTGCAGGTACACAGTTCTGCTGTACACAAGTGGTGACGTGCTGCATTGCTCCCAGGACCAACAGTGTCAGAGGTAAGGGGCTGAGTGACGCTTTGCACTTTGGCTTCAGTAACTAAAGTAGACTCAACTTCAGTGTGGCTTACTTTGTAGTTACATGTATTTATGTTAGACCAATGCCTTGGGTCTCATCAGCAATGTGAATCTGTTGTGAACACCTAGAGATGTGACATGCAATGTGCTACATCACAACAATCTTTGACCAACACATCCTGTGTAAGGCGATATGCCAGGAGATTATGCTTTGCTATCCTTCTTGGTGACACTACTTGTGTCCTGCAACAGACTTGTACATGTTGTCACACATGCATATTGTGAGAAAGTAGCTCTGTATATACTGATCCCAAATAGGTACAGTGTGTACAGAGTCCACAGTCCCCAGAGGTTTGGCAGAGGTTAAAGTTAGATATAACCTTACTCTCTAAAGTGGTAGCTTGGTCGAGCAGTAAGGCAGTATCAGAGGACACTGTAAAGCATTTGGGGTACACACTCAGTCAGCAAATGGTCTCACACACTCAGGAACTGAACTCTAGGCCAATGGTTTATATAAAAAATATATGGTTGTTTTATTTTAGAACCAACAATAGGTATCAAAATATACTTACTCAGAATGAGATGCTTTAGTTAAATACTTTTGCAATATGCAATTGACTTTTGTAGGTAATAGTTACAAGTTGTTGCAATAGGCAGCACAATTTCAAACACAATAATACATTGAGCTCAATGTGAGTTTTAAGTTATTTGCAATTGATTATTTTCAGAATTACTTTTCTAATTCCAGGACTGCATCTTAGATTCAGTCCTGGGACAGGTCTTGGAAACAAGTGATAATTTAGTTTTAGTTACTGTTTTGATTTTCAGGCAATATTTTGCTATTTTAAAAGTTGACACTTAGAAGAAATTTCATAGAAAAACAGTCAATGATTCCCTATGGGAGAAAATTCAAGTTACAGGTAAAGTATACTTTTGTAATCCAGGGCTGGGCTCCTAGGCTCAGTACTGGGACCTCTATCTAAAACAGGTAAGTAATTACGTTTTCACAGTTGGTACGATTTTTAAAGAATATTTGTAGTTTGCAAAAATTGACACTTAGAAGAAATTTCACAGAAAAAACAGTCAATGATTTCCTATGGAAGAAAATTGGGTGATTGGTAAGTACGGTTGTGAGTACTTTTCAGGGTCAGTGCAGGGCACCAAGATCCAGCACTGGGATCTCTCCTAATAGCAGGTGAGTATATCCATTTTCGTTACTCGGTTGATTTTAGGTGAATATTTTAAGTTTTAGAAACTCCACACTTAGAAGAAATTTCAGAAGAAACCAGTCAATGTTACCCTATGGAAGAAAATTGGGTTATCAGCTTTTGGGCAAGTACTCAACTGGCAGAGTTAAGGTTCTGGGCACAGACTCAGGGGTCTCCCAGGGTCAGGTGGGAACAGTTGTTACACCCTCAGCGGCACTGTGGCGGCCAGGTGCAGAGTGAGTTAGGCCCAAAGTTATCCTAAGGGAGGCAGGGGGGCCTTGGTTGGTGCCTGCTGACTAGCAGGCCACACGGCTGTGGGAGCTGGGCTCCTGGTCACTTGCTCAGGGCAAATGGGGAAATAGGTAGGAGTAGAAGTTACACTGCCAGGACCACTCGGGCGGCTGGGTGCAGGGTGCTTTTGAACCTTCGGGCGCTCAATGGATTTCAATGGGAAAGCTCCAGGACGAACAAAGGCTGTAGGCTCGGGGACGAAGATTCTTCAGGTGCCACCACCACTTCAAGAGGTAAGTTGGGTAGTTGGAGGATAGGTAGGTACCCAGGAGTCGGGCACAGGGGGCCGCAGGGCGCCGGGTGCAGGGGTCCCTTTTGGTGTCGGGAAATCTTACCCTCTGTTGATCGCGGTGGGGGGGTCCCTGGTTCTGAGGCTGCAGGCGTCATCAGGAGCGTCGAGGTGAGTCCTTGGGTGCCGGATTTGGGGTCACAGTCACCGGGGGGACGTCCTCTGGGTCTTTGTCCACTCCAGCACAGGCCAGGCTTGGCAGGTGCAGAGTGTGCAGGGTTCGTGGTTCCGGCCTGATGCCAGGGGTTAGAAACTTGCTTTGAGCAGAGCCACTGCTCATGGGAATCCCAGATGCTCAGAGTCACAAGATACCCAGGTCCTCCGGGGTTTGTGAGGTTGCTGGCCACAAGAGGTGCTGGGATTTAGCAGGAGCAGGTTCAAGGGTCGACAGGTAGGGCTGGGGCCAAAGCAGTTGGTGTCTTCTTAGCAGCTGCATGGCAGGTCTTCTTTCTTCTTGCTCTTCTTTGCTTTTTCAGAATCTGGAATCTGGAGAAGGAAGGTTCAGGGTGCCTCTAAATACTAGATTTAAGGGTGTTACAGGTAGGTAAAGGGCAGGGACCAATGTGTCCCTGCCCTGGGGTGGGTACACCCCCTATCCTGCCACTCTCCTGTGGGAGGGGGCAGTAGCCTAGTCCTGATTGGGCAGGGCTTCCCATCTTCAAGATGGCGAGCACCCGGAGATGTGCTTCACCTCGCCTCCCCCACCTGAGGGGTGGTGTTGGCAGGCTGGCACATCCCCTGTCCTTACTTGGGGTTTCCGGCCAGTCTTCCTGCCAGAGTGGGGGTCAGAACCGGTGTTGGCCAGTTTGCTGGGTACAGCAAGTGGCCTGGAGAAGCTCACAGAGGCGGCATGCCTTTGAAGCTTCCCCCTGCCCATCCCGGGGGAGGAGACCTAGCACCTCACCCAGGATGTGCATTGTTGCAGGCCCAGGAGAAAGGGGGCTCTCCACCCAGGGGTCCAGCAACATGTCTGCTGTGTGGCAGCCTAGGCAGCCTCCCAGACCAGACGTGGATTGTAGGTTAGGTTTCAGGGGGCATCTCTAAAATGCCCTCTGTAGTGCTTTGTACATTAAATCCCACACTGGCATCAGTGCGGGTTTAATGTGCTGAGAAGTTTGATACCAAACTTCTCAGTCTTCAGTGTTGCCATTATGGTGCTGTGGAGTTTGTGTTTGACGAGCTCTCAGCACCATGTACTCTTAAATGGCAGCACCACACTTACAGTGCCCAGGAATGGACCTGGGTACTGTATGGGCACAGGGCTCATGCTCCTGTGCCCACACCACTGGCATAGGGCACCCAGCTAGAGGGGTGGCTGATGTATGCCAGGGCAATGTAGGTTGTGGGCATGGCACACAGGGATGTGTGCCATGTCGACTCTTTGTTTTGCCTTCTACCCAGACACTCAGCCTGCAAGGGCAGTGTGGTTGTGTTAGGGTACAGGGCCTCTAAGGGTGGCACAATAAGTGCTGCAGCCCTTAGAGGCCTTCCCTGGTCACAAGGCCCTGGATACCTAGGGTACCATTTACCAGGGGCTGACATGTGGCCAGGGTTTGCCAATTTGGGATTTTAGGTTTTAGGGAAGGAACATCGGCCCTGGGCACCTGATTGGCAGGAGTCCAGGGCACACTCAGTCAAAGTACATTCAGCAATTCAGCAAAAAGTGGGGGCATACCATGCAAGAAAGATGGCACTTTCTCACACATATGTCCTACATGGACGTGGGTCAGAGTTGGTATATTGCTAAATTGTGCTATCTGATCAATGTGGGCAGTGCAATTTGGCCTGTGTAATCTTGTATGACCCCCTGTGCCACTTCTTCACTGTCTGCCTTCGGTTGTTTCATCTGCAGCTTCATCGGAAGTGTAATTTAGTTTGGCCCACTTTGCCCCCTTCTGCCTGGTTTAGTTGTATTGGTCATTTACATTTTTTACCCTGTATTCGGACACGTCTTTTTTCACCCGCCTCCGCTCTCCCTTCCCGCCACAGTATCCCCTGCTGACCCGCACAGCAACTCGCCCATTCGTACCGCCCACACGCCAGGCTGATCCTCCCACCTCCCCTTCCTCTGGCGTACGTCCACGCCTGGACCGTGCAAAGTGCAAGAACATCCTGGGACCACAAACGCAACTACACACATTGCCGCTACGATGCTAGCACCCTCAACGCCCTCAACATAGGACAATCACACACCTGCTTCCTGCCCGGACCAAAACGCACACAAGGACCCTTCTCCTGCCGGAACAGCATCGTCACCAGCATCCGATCAGCAAATCCACCCACTGCGTAGGAACCCAACTACCTCAGATGCATTGTCCTCAACACCCGCCACGGACGCCAACCCGCAAGTGAACTCTGGGACCTACTCGACTCAACCTCCCCAGACATGGACTTCATGACAGTGACCTGGATGTACCCTTCCTCGGAACACTAGCTCGCCATAGCCATCCTGTGCAGCTACAAGATCAACCACACTCAGAGTAACCCTCGTCTACATAGCCTCCAGACCCCAAACACAGTTCTGCGACTCGATCGCCAACTTTGTCAGTACACACTCCCTCACATCCACAGACTACATCCTTCACATTGACCTGAACTTCCACCTCGTGTACATTAACAGCACCAGCTCCACCACCCTGATCGACAACCTGGCCAACCTCGGACTCAGACAACTCGTAACAACACCCACCCACTACACCAGCCACATGCTTGACCACATATTCTCCACAAGCTCCCACGTCTACTCCAACCACACAACCAACCACCACTGGAACAACCATTGATGCCTCAACTTCGCCTTCCATAAAGATACCACGCACCACCACACCCAACAGATCCACCGGCGCTGCTGGAGCAAAGTCACAGAAGCCCAGCTAACCACCAGCCTCGCCCAGAGCACACCCACCGACACTGACTCCACCGCCCAGAACCTCAGACAAAGGATCGGCGACTGCGCCAACATCCTCGCCCAGATTAAGACACACTCCAACAGACACACCAGCAAGTAAGCCAGCTGGTTCAATGCAGACCACCAGGCCTCAATGGAGACCTGCCATGAGCTAGTGAAGAAATTGCACCGTGAACAGACACTGGACAGCTACGCAACCCACAAAGATGCCACCCGCAGACACCATCACCTCATCAGATCCACAATAGGGCCTCCTTCAAAGACCGTATAGCCAACAACGCACACACCAGCTAAGTGCTCTTCAACCTAGTGAAAGAACTCTCCAACACCAGCTCCAACACTAACAACATCCCACCTTTGCAAGACCTGTGCAACTCCCTTGACACTTTCGTTCATCGCAAGAGTGCAGACATCCATGACAGCTACAATGTCACGACTGCCACAAATAGCGCTGAGACCTCCATCCCCACGGACACCATCCGCACCAACCCCCTGCTCTCCTGGACCAACATAAACAACACAAACACAATCAAAATCTGGTACAACATCCACTCCGGATCAACATCAGACACATGCCCACACCACATCTGCTACAAAGCCAGCGCCTCCATTGCACCCCATATCCAGATAAGCATCAACATCTCCTTCGAAAATTCAACATTCACGTAGAGCTGGAAGCACGCAGAAATCAACCCCTTACTCCACAAACACAAGACTGACCCCAAGGACTTCCTGAACTTACTTCCCATCTCCCTGCTAGCATTCCTGTGAGAAGTCATTGCGAAGACCGTCAACAGACAACTGACCCACTACCTCTATGGAAACAGCATCCTGGATCCGTCCCATTCACGCTTCTGAGGCAACTCCTGCAGCAAAACTGCCCTCATCTCCACCACCAATGACATAATGCCACAGATGGACAACAGGGAAACAGCAGCACTCATCGTCCAGGACCTGTAATTCGCATTCAACACTGTCTTGCACCGCACACTATGCACACGCATACACGACACCGAGATCAGAGACAAGGCTCGTGACTGGACCACCTCCTTCCTCTCCGGCAAAACCCAGGCCGTCCGCCTCCACCCTTCCTGCTCAGAATCCACATTAATCATCAGCGGCTTACCCCAGGGCTCATCCCTCACACAACATTGTTCAACATGTACATGTCACAGCTCGCACACGTTACCCGACTGCACAACCTCAACATCATTTCCTACGACAACGACAGCCAGCTGATCTTCTCCCTCACCATGGCCACCCTCACTTACACAACCAAACACCATGTAGGACTTTAAGCCGTTGCCGAGTGGAGGAAGAACTGCCAACTGGAGATAAACTCGAACAAGAAAGAAATGCTCATCCTCGGATCCACCCCTCCACCTGGGACAACTCCTGGTGTGCGGCCGCACTGGGAACAGATCCAACACCAACCAACCACGCACGCAACATGGGGTTCATCATCAACTCTACTATCTCAATGCCAAAGCAGGTAAACGCCATCTCGTCCTCCTGCTTCAACACCCTCCAGATGCTCGGCAAGTTCTACAGGTGGCCTCCCATCCAAAACATGGAGAACAGTCACACAGGCACTCATCAGCAGCAAGTTGGAATACGGAAACACCCTCTACGCAGGAGCCTCGGCCAAACTCTTGAAACGACCTAAACCCATTCAAAAAGCCTCTGCACGCCTGGTCCTCGACATCCCTCGCCGACAGCACATCACACCCCACCTGGGAGACCTGCACTGGCTCACCGCCAACAAGTGGATCACCTTCACACTCCTGAACCACGCACACAAGCCACTCCACAACACCGGACCTGCATACCTCAACAGACGACTCAGCTTCTGCACCCCAAACCGGCAGGTCCCCTCCGCTGGCATCGCACTCGCCACAGTCCCCCACATCTGAAGAGCGACCTCCTGTGGAAGATCGTTATGCCACCTCGCCGCTAAGAACTGGAACCCTCTCCCCACCCTCCTACGGCAGACCCAGGACATGCTAACCTTAATAAGACTCCTCAAAAATTGGATTTTCAAGCAGTGGCAGACTCTCCCCCGCTCCTTGAGACACTCACGGGTTAGTGGTTCACTTTAAAGATGTTGTGATTGAAATAATTGATTGATTGCTTTTGCACATACACGGTCATCTCACTGCCTATCCGTGTCAGGTGACACATGTACATTGATTGTATTTCCCTTGCTGGACCTTCTTGTGAATTCACAGCCCCTTACTTATTGCCTTACTTGATTGGTCATGGAAACACACATCTGTGTGATTTTAGGGAATTTATTTACAAGACAAGGGTTAGACTGGACCAGAAGTAGCCCATACGACACAGGATTGGATGGATGCCTGTTGAAGTGGCAGGCGGAGTCCATTGGGAGTGACAGAGCCAGGGGAAGAGGCGGAGTTTGCAGTGCCATTGTCAAGGAAAAAAAGATTTGCTGCAGGTCCATGTGTGGGTCCAAGCTGAGTGTTGGTGGACGTCGGAAGACAGTGGAAGGGGAAGGTCAGTGGAATGATGGTATGAACAATCCAATGGTGAGACAGACCTTTGTATGTCACTGGTAGGTGTACTTGCGCCTTACCAGTGTGGCAGTTTTATACTCAGATTCGTCCTATGATGTGTCATGTGTCTCACATGTGGGTGGTGGTATGGTGGGAGCAGCACTGTGAGGCACAGACACATCAGGGTGCGGAGCTGAGGATGTGGATGTGCCAGCAGCAGCATATGTTGGCGCAAGACCGTGGGGAGGCGCAGATGTGACATGATGTAGCAGGGCCTGTCACATCCCTGCAACATTGCGCTGGTGTTCAGCTGTGGCAACCATCTGTTGGAGTTCCCTTTGCTCCCTGGACTCCATTATCCGTGAAAGTCTGGATAATTTGGCACAGACACTACTGGAGCCAGCCTGCTGGGACAGTGTGTCAGCTCTCCGGATCATGACCCCAGCAATGTCATCCAGGGTGCATTGGATATTATTGAGGGGTATGTGGATGTCTGACATCCTCTGCATGTTGTCGTGGATGCGAATCAGACACCCACGTAGTCATCAAATTTGGCTGCCAGGCTCTCCAACCCCACACGCACATAGTCGCGTGCCTCATGCTGAACCTCACGTACCATGCAGTGAAAGGCCACATATGGGTTACCAGGGTCCTGTGATGCTGCTGGGTGGCCGTGCTCCTTGAGTTGGTGTGGCAAAGGAATCCAGGAGATGTTGAAATTCATCCACATTGATGGTGGGGGTTTCAGACAAGTCATCGTGGCAGAGTGGGTTGTCCTGCTGTCCTGGAGGTGTTGTCTCTCCCTCTCCTATGTTTATGGGAGATACAGTTTAACCGTGGTATCTATGTATGGGCATGCATTATTTGACTTAACAAGCAGACTGAGGGAGACTGTACATTATAGATATTTTGTACAATATGCATGTTAGTTTCTGGATGGTGATTATTTCAGAGACATCACGGATGTGAGGGTGTACTTGTACATTGTAATATCACAAGTTACCTATGTGAGAAATGTGTCTTGACAGTGTCTACACACAAATGCTACCTGTTGTGTCCTGGTTTGTGTTATGTGACTAATGCAGTCCGGAACACCTATTAGGCAATGTTGATGTACTCAGATGAGTATGTGTGTACACTGCATTGTGTGATGGTGGCACCTGCTGCTTTTGTTTTGCTGCCCCTTGTCCCTTTCATGAAATGGACCTTTGACTTCTGTGTATGTACAATGCAGACATGTGGAAAGCTATGTGGATTGTGTGTCCTTGTCAGAGTTGTGACACTTGGGCATAGTAGGTCATCAAGTGTCTTGTTCACATCAGGGATTGTGTGTACATAAGATTGTGTCAGGGTGTGACATGCTCCCTTGAGGATGTGTTCCACACTCCGCAACATCAGTGAGGTGTCCTGCACCATGTAAATCTCTTTGTCCTGCAGGCATGCTATTCATCATGCCCTATCAGTTGCCTTGTCAGTGTGGCTCGAGGAGTGGCAGCTTCGCAGGGGCTTGCACAGGTGCATGTGTTTTGTGTGCTATTAGTTATGTATGAGGAGGGTCCATTTTTGACACATTGGCAATGGGAGCCTACTTGGGGGCATGTTATCAGGGACGGCCTTAATATTATCGCCGCTTTAGCGGCACAAAACTTCCGCTACAAGCGGCGATGATGTGCTTGAAAATATGCCGCATAGAATTCCAATAGAAGCACATGTTCTGGTGTGAACATGGGCTTCTATTGGAATTCTCTGCAGCATGTTATCAGGCACATTATCACCGCTTTAGCGGCAATTTCCTGCCACTGAAGCTGGGATAATTTTAAGACCGTCCTTGATTATATGCAACGTGTTTTTTCTACGGAGCTGCACTGTGTAGGACACATGTGCCTATAAGTCGCTTTGGCCCCTTGTGATTTATGTTGTGTGCATTGCGTCTGTCATGTTTAATCTTGCATGGTTTGCTTCCTGCAATTATTTTTGATTACCCTTTCAGAGTATGGTGCAGCATGTATAGCAATTGTTGTTGCTGTCTGAGCAGACAGTGTCCACACCCATTACCCACAAATTTGGGCCCACATGTGGAGTGTGTGTGGCAGTGGTGGGCCGTTTTGTGCATCATACCAGACGGTGACCGTCTGTACTCTGCATAAGCGCTTTGATTTTAGAGGGGGGACTTCCTACTCCATGCAGCGATCACAGCAGATATTCATGCGCATTGTAAAGGGGACCAAGCAGAACCTGAGGTTTCTTTAGGGTGCCAATACATATTGACAGCAGCTGTAAAGTTTAAGGCAGTCACATGCCTGTACATGTGCATGAATCTTGAGAAGCTGCCCCCTTTCCACATACTTAATTGAAATGGGAGGTAGATGTAGGGAGAGAGATACCGGAAAGGGCTTGTGCTGAGATTGTAGAGTAAGCGTGGAGGTGCACCAGGCACGCCCGCTTTCAATGGCTTCTTTTTAATGTTTTACATCGCCTTACCTCACACCGGCAAAGAGTCAATGCATGTTTCAACCCTGACTCATACGAATGTCCAAGGGTTCAGGGAGAGGGGGCAAACTTCCCTCACATGATTAGGGGTGACCACTTTGGGCTACTTATTGGACCATAGTGATGGCACTATTGAAGGTGTTGATGGACAGGGAGGTAGATCTGGCATTGGGGGCTTGTATCCTGCATTGCTTCCCACACACAGCTCAAAGTGGGATCGCAGCAAGTTTATGGATAGGGGATTATTAGGGGCCATGAGGGGATATTACGATGCACTGGAAGGCAAGTGGGGCCACAAGTTTAGATCAATGGAAGTGAGAGTTCACCAAATGGGCAGAGTGTGATGGGATAGTTAGGCTACTACTGGTCAAGGGTACGGTGAGCAAGGGATCACTTGAGGCGGCTAGGGCATGGGACCATTTATTTGGACTATTGGTAGACCAAGACAGTGAGAGCGATGTCAGCACTGAGCCAGGTGAGCTGGTACCAGGGTAGAGCCTTTATAGCAAGTAGATGTAACCATTCAACACCATTGTAGACATGCATGATGGGTGAATCTAAAGCGGCAGCCTGTATATTGGGTTTTTAGTGTTTACCTTCTTGATACCACAGATTATGCTATCAAAGAGTACAGAGCAACATGGGTAGTGACATGTCTTGAGGGAGTGTGAAATTGACTTTCGGATGGATTTATTTGTGATAATGATGTTTGTTTATATGGCCTGTGTTGAAAATTGGTTGTTATTCCCCTTATTAAATGGTTCTTCATCTTAAAGGTAGTAGAGGAGAAATGTCATAGTAACGAGCCAAGGATCCTATGCTTGGACACTTGTACATCATAGTGAGGGGAGAGGGACTAGGTTGGTGCTATTGGTAGATTTCAAGATCTAGCTTTCTTAGACCTAATGAGGTTTTGAATTTGCAAGAGGAAATAGTACATGCCAGGCATTGACGTGGGGTGGGGAAGGGTGGTGGGTAGTATGGACAGGGATATGTGTGAATGCAGGTAAGTAGATTTTGGATGACTGAATGGATTTCATGGTGCGCCCTGCATCGCATTTTGCAATGGAGGACACACGACTAAATCCGTATTTTGGTTGTGACATTGCATGTGTTGTCGTTATGCAGAGTCACTCGTTACTTTCTCATCTTGCTGTATGCAGTACTGCATAGCATGTACAGGCAAGGGGGCATTTTTGAAGAACATGCATGAGGTTGTCAGAATGTCCCCCTTGCCTCATCGCCACACATATCCAAATCATCTTCACAAGACCGCATCTCCCATGTGCCAAAATGAGTATGCAGTGTGAATGTGACTGATCACGTGCACGAGTAAGCATGCCAGCAACAAGTTCAGCACACCTGCAACACTGCACATGTGTCTGGGTCGTGTGCAAGATTGTGTGTGGCCCACCAAGTCACCCTTGTTGGCCACGCACATCTTTGCACACGAGTCAGACACATGTGCTATTTTGCAGGTGTGCTGATCATGTTGTTGGCATGCTTACTCGTGCACGTGATCAGTCACATTCACACTGCATACTCATTTTGGCACATGGGAGTTGCGGCCTTGTGAAGATGATTTGGATATGGGTTGTGATGGTGCAATGGGTGCATTTTGGCAGCATGCTGTGTCTCTATGTGATGTGGCATTTTGCTATGTGATGTAGCACTTATTTTGTGGTCTGATGTTGTACCTGGACTGTGTTTTTCTTACTTTTCAGTGCACATTTCAATGTCAATGTTTATGTTGGATCAGTTGATGTGTGTCCATGCCAACATGCACAGGGCTATCTGGGACCTGAACCCCAGTAATTGTGGGTATGCAATGCTATTTATTGTACATCTGTGCCATTGTGCCCATCCACCCCCGTCCACCCTCTCCATAGTTTGTACTCACCCTGTGGTTGTGTCTGGTCACATTCAGCAGTGTCCCGACCCGTCACTCCAACCACTGTTTCCTCTAAGATGACTTGCGCCACCATTTCCTCCTGCTCATCCAGCTCCAGCAGGGGTCCAGGACTACCACCTCCAGTCGCCATAGCTGCCTTCCGGTTGGCTGCTATCTTATCTTTGGTGTTCTTCTTGCTGTCATTCCAGCGCTTCTTTACCTCCTCCACTGTCCTCCTCTTGCTCTCTCCCACAGCATTGACCTTGGCTGTGATGTCCTGCCAGATTTCTTTTTTCCTGGACAATGGCACTGTCCTCCTGATGAACAGCTCCTGCTGATGTTCAGCCACTAGGCCATACAGGACCTGATTTTCTTGGTGGCTGAACCTGGGGTTCCTCCTCCTTTTGGCCTTCCCCTGGCTCTCTCTCTGCTCCTCCCGGCTGGCTGTGGGGTTTGCTGTAGGCTCCGCACTTGTCCCAGCTTCCTCCATGTCTCTGCTCTCTTCTGTGTTCTCCATTTTGTTTTTCTTTTTTTTGCCCTGCTTGGGGGCCTTTTATAGTGCATTTTCCTGTTTACAGCATGCAAAATGAAGGCCTGTTAGCAATTGTCGGGCGGATTTTGTTGATAATTGGCCCATCGCGCCTTTTCTCGCGTTAGCGCATGTTTTTTTATCACCGGCGCTAAGATTTTATCACAATCCATTGGCACCGGAACTTCTAGCTCTCGCCGGGTAGCAGCGCGTTGCTAATATGTCACTACTGCGGTGATAAAAACAGGACTTTGCCGGCGATAATTATCGCAATTTGTTGATGATATGCCCCTTGTTTTCTAAGTTCATATCTTTTCTAGACTGCTGACGCCAAAGGAATCTAGATTGTCATACTTTAAAATCATATTTTTATTAAAACATGAAGAACCTGTGCATCTCATGCCTCTGTAGTCTTGGATCCTGATATTTCTGTACATTGAAATATCAAGGGAGCCTCGACGGGTTAAAGGGGAGAACATGGCGGCCAGCTAGAGGCGGGTCGCGGAGGCTCCAGAAGTCGGGAGCTTTACTTTAGTGCCACGGGACGGGAGACACAAATATTTTTTAAATACTTACAGCGGTGGGCAGGGGAGTGATTTTCACTGCGGGTTCCTTGAGCCCCCTTGCAGCGGCGCAACCACGGCGTGCATCGAGCCTCTTGGCCGTGACTCACACTGGGTGATCGCAACACCCGAGCTCCACAGGGGCCGTAGGGCTGTGGCACAGATCCCTGAGCGGTAGCACAAGTATTGGAGGCCTGCTAGCTCTAGACGAGCTGGCTGAGCAAAATTTGGTTGATGCTGGGCAGGAGCCTGCAAAAGAAGCAGTACCATGGGTCCTAGATAAGAGAACCAACGGAGTAAGAAGTAATAATGTTCTCCATGGATACATTACAGGCAAAGCAAAGGGTAAGGAGTGGAGCTTACCAGGGCATGGGAGGTGCAATTCTGGCATCAGGCACTGGGAGGGAGAATAGTGAAAACTGTAAAATACAGAGCAGAAATGCCCTTAGAAGCATAGTGGTAGGGCGAGCCTCACAGGTGCCTTGTAGACCTCAGCATAAACTATCACAAGATAGCACAACAAAGTCAGTAAAGGAGTCTTTAGTAGACCAGGCAGACCAGGTAGTAAAAGACCAGACAGTAAAAGAGGAACGGGCAAGCCCCAAGAAGGGAAGATCTAGAAAGAAAAGGGTAGAACCTCAAGGGCATAAATGGAAAATTATCCTCTCACCGCAGACCTACTTTACAGTAATGCCCAAGGCCCTTACACTGGAAAACCTAGGAAATCCTTTACCTACCAGTAATTTGGTGTCCTTAGGGGGGAGAGGCTATTTTGAGTCCTAATAGATTCCAGGCTCTAGCTTATGATTTACAGAATTCAGAGGAGGTTGCTTCCTATACTCAGAGGATGGAACAGGAGGGTTCCTACCCCAGGAAAACCATAAAGGACCCACTCTCTCAGAATGAGGTTCAGTGGAATGCGCAGACAGTACAGGGCAATATAAATAAACTGTCCACGCAGGCAGAGGAAGTTTCAAGTCAACCGCCACCCCAATCAGTTACAGACCTGATCCAACTGCTAACAACGGAAATTAGGAACAAATCAAAAGGCGATAAGATTGGCTTCTGACAAGTTGGAAAACAAATATTGATGAGGTAACAGCGAGGACCATGGCACTGGAAACAACAGTGAAGGAGTTATCTCTCCAAACTGGGGCAAATAAGGAAGCTATCAGACTTCTGACAGAAAGTGGGGCAGGCATGCAAGAAAAACTGGAATCCTTGGAAAATAACCAAAGAAGAAACAACTTGTGCCTGTTAAAAATACCGGAAGGGGCAGAGGGAGACAACATAAAAATCTTTGGGGCAGATCTACAAGAACTGAAGCATCTCTGCATATTAGCAGAGATGCATCAATGAATTTGCGTCACGCAAAAAAAAACCTTGCGCCACCATGGATGCGTCGCTTTTACAATGCGCGCACCGTGTTGCAAGGACTGACAAATGCGTGACGCATCAGTTGGCTTAAAGGTAACCCATTGCTGGAGTCGTGTCACAAGCAGGATGCAACTCCAGCAATGCTTCGGAATGCCTATTTCTATTCTGCTGCGTCACTCATTACGCCTGCTTCAAGAAGGCGTAAGGTTTTGACACAGTGGCGTTGTAGAAGTAACTCAGTGAAATCTTGTAGATTTCACTGCGTCACTTTGACGAGGCTTTCTTACGTTGGAACGCCCACCCTGCATACAAATATATCTGATGCAGGTATAATGTAGAGCAGGGCTTTGCAACGTGACGCATCTCCCTAGATGCGCCACGTTGAAAATGTGTCACAACGTGGTGCATTGTTTATTACGCTGCTGGGTCACAAAAGTGAAGCAACGGCAGCGTAAAAGTGTTGCAAGGGGGTTGAAAATCTGCCCCTTTGTAGTAAGGCTGATCAAAGTTGGGACCCAAGTCGACAGCTCAGAACAGGATCTTATCAAAGACATTCAGAGGGTACTTATAGACCCATTTCAATGAACCCCTAACAGAAAGAAAGAAAGGGAAATTCTAGTTCACTTTCAAACATATAAAATAAAAGAAGAAATCCTTACTAAGGCGCTAAAACTGAAGATGCTCAAGGCAGATGAAGTAAACTTTGAAATAAGGCCAGATGTATCACAGATTACGGGAGCTAAGAAAACTGCTTGAACCGTTGAGGAAGTTAGGCGACACAACACAGTTGAAAATCTCTGCTACACTGCAAGTGATGCATAATAATAAAATGCAGAATTTTCTGTATGTGGAGGAAATGGAAGAATTTATAAAAACCATCTCAGAAGCAGGGATTAATTAGAAAGGGATGAGGGTTGAGGAGATCACCAGGTATGAGGGAGTGGTGAGTTAGTTTTAGGCTTAAAAGACAGCTTCCCCTTCATTCCCCCTCTCTCTTTTCCTGCTGTATTTCTCTCCTTTATATCTCATCCATCATGTTTTTCATTATATCTTGCTTTTTGTTTTTCACTTTTTACTTTATTTAGGGTAGTCTGTATCTCTGTCTCAGTGCATTTTGGGTGTTTAGGAGGAATAGGAGAGTAGAATATCACTAGTGGCACAGTTAGGCTTGGTTTTACCTTTTACATTTTCTCCCAATGTCAGGGTCCCCACAGGCTTAGGCCATGAAGAAAGAAAAAGGAGGGTTCTCTGGGGTGGGCGAGATTAGGGGTATTAGGGGTATTGGGAGAGACAGAGGTCACAGGGTGGGTAGCATTGGAAGAAAACACACAAAAAATGTCCTCTTCGACTAATTGTTATCTTTGGCACCCCTAATGCAGCTAGATTAGTAAACAAAAGATAAGTGATGGTCAGAGTGTTTAGGTTGAGATTCTATCATGGAATTTGAATGAACTAAGAGTAAAAGCTAGGAGGGAAAAGATTCTGTAATATCTGAAAGATGCCCGTCCAGATTATTATCCTACAGGAAGCACACTTTACTGACAGTGAAATGCGGGAACTTTTTAACTTTAGAGGCAGTGTTCAAAAGGCCATCTATACCAGTCAACAGTTGACTATAAAGGGGGTGGCTATCCTGATTAAAAAACGATATAACAATAGAGAAAAGTAGAGTAGATAGGGCAGGCATATGGATCATTGTTAAAATAAAATGCTATTACCAAACATCTACCATAGTTGGGTATTATGGCCCAAACACTGATGATCCTAGTCTATTCAGGAGACTGCTATTAAACAGCAAGGGTGGTGTGATATATGGAGGGAGAAGATGGGAGCCAGGAACAGGTTTATATACAATAACAAAAAGTATAGGCAGCAATCGGGAATTGATTTCTTTTTAATTAATCAAGAGATTAAGGAATGTGTGCTGTAGATTAAGCATGTTGGAACCCATCTGTAATATCACTCTGCGGTAACATTAGTTCTGTACCTATGCACTAGTTTAATACAGAGGAGATGGACAATAGACCTTGCCCTATTATTAGATGAGGTAGCCACCGAAGAGCTTAGATTGGGGACTGAGGATTTTTTCTCTATAAATGTGGACAGCGCCCCATCTGGGGGTTGTATGGAATGCATATAAGGCCTTTCTGAGGGGGAGAATAACTTGCATCCAAGCATTTAAAAGGAAAAGAGCAGAGGTAGGTAAGTTGGAAAGTAATATCCAGCTTCTGGAAAAGCAGCTATTGGCTGAGATGGAAGATTTACAAACCTCTATCCAAACCTTAAGGATGGAACTCTCAGGAGTAGTAGAAGAGAGATTAAGGTAAAGGTGGCAAGTGAGTAAACTCGCTCACTTCGAATATGGAGAGGGATGTGGAAAACCTCTAGCCTGGAAAGCCAAGAGTGAACAAGTCAGAGGGTCCATAAAAGGAATTAGTTGTGAGATTCCATAAAAATTTTGGGGAGCAATACCAGGAGGAGATGGTAGTTACAGAGGAAAGATGTAAAGGTTTGGCTCGACCAGTATGTTCCCTGCAGTGTCAGTGAAAGCAGCAACAAAAAAATGTATGGCACCATTACCCTTATGGAGACCAGGAATGCAATTAGGGCAGGGAAGTCAGGTAAAGCAGCAAGTCCGGATAAGTTGCCTGCAGAAATCTATAAAGCATTGGAAGAGGTATTATTGCCAGTTATGATAAAGCTGTTTATGGATATTTTTGAGTAAGAGGGTAGAAATGCCAGCATCTTGGCTACAGTAACTTTGATTCCTAAACCGGGAAAACCCCTAATCTCGTGTGAGGCCTACAGGCCCATTTCGCTATTAAATTAGGATTATAAAATGTTCGCAAAAATATTGGCAGAGAGGCTAATGGTGGGGGATCTCTTACACGAGGTTCCGAAAGATTTTGTTAGGGGAAGGGGTATCCATGAGCTAACATACAATTTAATTGGGGCAATTGATACTCTTTACAAAGTTCCTCTTGCAGTCATCACACTAGACGCCACTAAGGCTTTTGACAGAATAAACTGGGCCTACCTCCAGACAATATTAAGGATGTGTAACTTTGGTGAGTACTTTTGTAGGACCCTAGCAATGATATATCCAGAACCAAGAGCCAGGGTTCTGGTGAACAGTAGTCTCTCTATGCCCTTCAACATCTCAAGGGGAACTAGACAAGGATGTCCTCTATCTCCTCTGGTTTTCAATTTGTACAACAAACCACTGGAAACTAAGATCAGAAAAGAAAATGGAATACCCCCCTTTAGGTATAAGGGCTGGGAGAAAAACGTGGCCTTATATGCAGACGATCTAATGGTATACACTTCACATCTGCAAGTTTTAGTTCCTCTAATAAACAATTTACCCTCTCAGTTTGGTCGCATTGCAGGATATGCAGTAAATGGGGCGAAAACAGAGATAATGACCTGGAACTCAGACATGAATCATGAAACCGCTAAAAGGAAGACTCTCTACCTTACCCATTGTCTGCAATGTCAGTGATAGTGTACAGGTGTAAGTTCAAATGTGTTTGTTTACTTCCGAAGTACTCAGTTGCATGGAAGACTCTGAATCAAGGAGTTTCAAGGCAAAGCACACAAAATGATTTTCATTGTAAATATAAACAAGGTCCTGGCCATTCTGTACACAAATAAGAATAAAAGTAGACAAATAAATCAATGTAAATAAATATTTATTTTTGTAATTATTGTATAAATATGATATGTGCTGATGTGCTCTTTACAAAATATGTTTTGCTGCGCTATTACATGTGCTATATGATATTTAGGACAGTGGTACACAACCCTTTTTACCACAGTAGTATGAAAGCAAGTTCTTGAAGGTGATAATGTGTTACAAGAATATCTGTGCACAGATAAGAAAAAAAACTAACTGCATTTGGGAAACAGCAACACCACGGAATAGTAATACAATAACCCCCACAGTGCAACAAAACAACACAAGAACACAACATAAAAATAATTTAACACAATAACACAATAACAAATATAGAACACAAAATCAAACCACAAGAACAACACAACAACTCAGTACAATAATAACACACACAGATACATCACAGCATACCAAAAAAAAACACCAACACACACAATGGTAAACCAAACAAAAAAAGCACACAATTGGAATACTATGATGTTCGACTGTGTTGTTGTTTTGTGTTGCATAGTTGCCTCGTGTTGTTGTTTTCATACTGTAATTTTAATGTTGTGTTTTGATTGTTTTTTTGTATCATATTGAGTCTTGTTATGTTTGTGTTGTTTGTTGGTTTGTCTTCTGTTATTGTATGGTGCCACCCACTTAAGTAGCACTTTAAAAATGTCTCAGGGTTGCTATTGCAGTCGGTGTGTGCAGTTTTAAACAAGCCATTTCGACCTGGAAAAGAAATGTCCCAAACCTTTTTTTTAACACATACATGTCACCCCTAGCTTAGGCTCCGACAGCCCAGGGGGCAGGGTGTAATGTATTTAAAATGTTGGACATGCACTTTGAGTTTTATTTGGCATGGTAGTGAAAAACTCTCATATCCATTTTACAGTACTGCAAGGCCTCCCTATCCCATAGGATAATATTCTAGTTACCTTATTATATTTAATAAGCTGCAACTTCAAATGGGAACAGGTACCCAGTTCATGTTTGGTGTCTTTAGAATTGTAATAAAAAATCCTTTCTTATAGTAAAGTCGGATTTTAAATTACAAATTTCAAATGCCACTTTTGGAAACTTGCCGTTTCCTGTCTTAGCCATTTAGTGCCTGTAGCCTGTCTCTGGGTCACATGACTGGCTGTAGCTGACTGTTGGGTTTGTGTATTCCTCGTAGACAGCCACACACAATAGAGAGCATAGGTGTGCCTGGATGGACCATGACTGGCAGGATAGGAGAGAGGAGCTGAGCACAGCCCCACTTACACTTGAATAGGCTGTGTTTTGCCTCCACACAAAAGGTTGCCTACCCCCGTAGTTTAGTCTGGAGCCAGGGTAGGGAGGGCAATATGCCTGGTGACTTCAAAGGGTAACCTCTAGACGGTTCTCCCAATTTCAAAAGCAACAACTGGGCATATAGAAACAGTTCGGACCTTTTGAGGCCAACACTTCAGTATACTTCTGGACCTGTGGATGATCTGCCACTCTGCTGGACTGCTGCCCTGTTAGACTACTGCCCTGCTGGACTGCTGCCTTGCTGGATTGCTGCCATGCTAGTCTGTTGGCCTTCTGCTCTGAGCTCCAGGGACATTACAGGCTCACACGGACCTTAACCAGCACCCGGATCTTGCTAGAGCAAGGCCATGACCCCCAGATTGTGCTCCTCAGGTCCTAGATCCTTGAAGTTTTCGGGTCCTTTACGATTACAAACAGGCCCATTGGTGCCCAGTCCTTGGTCAGTCCCACAGCCTGGCAACATGAAGTTCTGTCAGCCTGATCCTTTGTGCTAAAGCAACGACCGCTCTCATGGAGTGATACCACGAAGCACTGGCCCGACCGTTTGTGACAACAGGAGCTTCACACTACAGCGATAACCACCTGTGACTTCCGGCCTGCTTTTCTCGCTACATCGACGACCGTCCTCAATGCTTCCCTGCTTCTAGCGGCCCCCTTCATCTTGAATGGGACTTTTTGCGCTGGACTGAGAAGGTAACTTTTTAACTGCACTAACATGGTCTTGATATCTGACCCGTGCTCCATCGTGGTCGGCCTGAACTTGTGGCTTTCTTCCCATCTCACACAACCAGAGAGCCGTGGGTGACGCTTTGTGATTTTGGGCGCAATTTTACCCTAGAATGTTTAAAAATACATAACTGCGGTTCTACTGCTTGGAGTTTTGTTATTTTTGTCTTGTTTTATTTATTAGAATTACTTCTAACTCTGTTGTGGGCCCCTTTTGTGGTGTGTTTGCACTGTGTTACTATTTGAAGCATTCCACAAATACTTTAAATTTTACCTCTGAGGTAAGACTGACTGCTGTGTGCCAAGCTACCCGAGGGTTGACCACAGGTTAATTAAATGTGTTTGCTTGTGACTTCACCCTTTGAAGAATTGTTGTTGCTGCTTCAAAAGGGTTTTATCGCCCCCCCCCCAACCAGTAACCCAATTTCTTACTCTGCTGTTCAGCAGTGAGGATTTAGACTTGTGTTTATGCAGTGCCATATAGTAATTTTGCATCACACTCCCACCCGCTTAAATAATCCAAGACTGTTTTGAGTTTTAAATTCTCCCTGATTCACTTCTTTTTGTTTTTCAATCTACCCTCATTCCTTCTACTGAACTATCTGAAAACCTACCTGGAGTAATGGAGTTTGAGCTGGCCAACTTGGAAAGTTACACTTTAGCTGAGCTTAAACAGTTCTGCAAGGAAAGTGGACTGCAAATGAAAAAAGGCACCACAAATTTGGAGCTGCAGAAAGCTCTGAGGGCCTGGACAGTGGTCCATGAGTTTATGACAGCCACAAAGGAGCAGATTGATGAGGATGATATGGATGAGCAGTATCAGGATCTGGACATCAGCCCTGAAATACATTCCGCAGGGGAGGACTCATCCCCTCAATTGGTACTCTCTTGCCAGAGCAGGAAGCAGTGTTTCATCTCATGACCTGGCCCCAGAGGAACTGGTGGACTGAAAGATAGAGAGGGAGTTTCAAACATAGATGGCCAAGATCAGGATGGAGTAGAAACTTGTTTTGGAGCATTTGGCTCATAAAACTAGAACTGAGGGCAAAACAAGCAGATTCCAGCAATGGTGACAGCATTACCTGTGTTTGAAGGAAATATGAAGGTTCTGATCCCCAAAGAGCTGGTACCCAGTTACGTGATAAGGGATGGCATTGATAAATAGTTTCCAGCTTACATAGTGCCCCTGAGACTACACCCAGGTACCAGAAGAGCACTGGTGCCAGGGTGGTCTGTTGAAGCATATTCTCCAGTGGGGAGGGACACTCTTTTGACCCTAGAAGTAGAGCCCCAAACCAGGCACTCCCCCATGAAAGCCAACCCTTTAGCTACATTTGGGCTGACCCCCATCATTTTAGCTGCTTTGGGCTGAAAAGTATTGGTAGAGGTTCAGGCACAGCCACAAACTCTCCAATCAGTCTTGGATGGATTACTTGGACTACTCTAAAAAGACACTGAAAGGCTGGGTGAGGACAGCTAAGTTAAGGATTACAGGGGGCTATACAACTTGATTCTCAGGGAGCACTTGCTCAATACTTACCTTACAGTGCTGTTTAAGCATCTAGTTGACAACAAGCTGACTGAACCCAGGAAGGTTGCTGAGGAGGCGGATCTCAGGTTCTTCACCAGAGGGTTCATAAAGGCACCGGGGTGACCTCCAAAAGGGTGTTCAGGGGTCTCACCAGAAGAAAGAGAGGGGGAAACGTATGAGTAAAGGGTTCTTAAAAGGCCCCCAAAATAACTCCCAAGGTACAATGGTAAACAGTCTCAGTCTGAACCCAAGGTGTTCTTTGAGAAATAGACAGGAGGATCTCTTCTCCAATGTAGCTCCATCAAGTGTGTCCATTCCATATGTGATGTGCTGCACTAGGCCAAGGTCACCTTTGCACTGATACTTGTAGTGGCATGTATAACACGAGTCACCAGATCTACAAGTCCCACAATACAAAGCAGCAGTAAAAAAATAGACTAGAATAACACATCATGCATGGATACTTTAAGTCTGCCCAACCTGCCTGTGACAATGCGGGCCACCTCGCGCCATGAGACTAGTGTGTTAATCTTGGGCTCATGCACCCAACTCAGGACTGCAAAGCAATGAAAAGAATGGGCTTGTCAGAGGGTAAACTCCTCACCTGAGAGGGGCTCAGGTGTGGGGCATGTGAAGTATTAATACATAGGAAAATGGAAACAGCCATGTGTATACTCACTAGCAAGAAACTACATTGCACGCAGCTGTTGTAGCATGTGGAGTGTGAGCACACATTTGTCGCCTGCCATAGTAGGGGACACACAACTTCTGTCATGTACCAATTCACACTGGGGATTGGGTTGTATGCAAGTGATGCACACCCGAGGGCCACGTGTATTTAAAGAAAACATGGGCCCTCATTTTTGGGAAATTGGTGCAAGGTAGGGCTTTGCGTGGCCTCATAGATATGATTGAGAGGCTTGCACTGTCAGAACATCAATAAAAGTGACGATCTGGTGGCGCAAGCCTCTCATAAAAAAGCCCCATGCTGTGTGAGCCCCATGGGCCCCTCGGACTGCAGCGGATTGCAGGTTTGTCTGAGCACATTAAAATGGCACTGTGTCTGAATGGGAAGACAATGCATAGCAATTGGGTGAGTAGGGACATGTGTACTGCAAGGTAGCCTGACCAATACACATGCACTGCTGTGTCTGAGTTTCACACTTGTGCCACAGGTGGGAAGGGATGACAGAGAAGAGCCCATTGATGTATTACATCCCACATGTGATGTTGACGTGTGTGAAGGTGCAGTACATGACAGGAGAGTGTCGGAAAAAAAGAAACTTCTTGCCATGCCACATATGTCAAAGTAGACGGATGTGAAACAGGGATTTGTGAAGTGACATGATGAACCAGATTGCCAACACAAGGGCAGGATTCAGGGATGGTTGGAGGGTGAGGTGTATGGGCCTGCTAGAATGTGGGGTACAGCTTAATCCATAGCCCTCAAATACAGATAGCCATGTCAGTCAATCTTATATGTACATGCATATTGTTGGTGTCAGAGTCACATGAGTCAATGTATGAACTGGGTTCCATCAGAGTGTGACAGTAAGTTGAGTACCTGAGCCTAAATGAGGATTGCCAGAGGAGACCTGTACATATACAAGCGAGCTGCCCTGAGTAATGAAATGTGTGATACTCTGCAGATAGCCAGCTCTGTCAATGATGAAAAGTGGGAAGCATCAGTGTTAGCAATCAACCTAGTTTGACAGTGCCCCTCAGAGTCGGTACCCCCGTACCTACTTCCACACATATGAAGCCAGCTGTGTGTGCAATCAAATCACATGACTATACACAAATAGAAAACCTATGGTGAGTACATACCCTCACACACACCTGCAGTGTAGCAAGGTTGTCAGCTCTGTAGAGGCTTGTGGATGTGTGTGAAAATGTAACCCTCTCTGAAAGGCAGACTGTTGGATCAAATCCAACCATCCCCTTCCCAGAGGCTGTGGGCTGACTAGTGGCCACAGGGAATGCAAGCACCCTGGGGTATTTGGGCAAATGTGCACAGTAGGAGAAACAGTCTGAGCACCGCGGTCTTAACCACCTGTGTTCCTACTACGCAAGCTGAACCATGCTTGCCTTAACCACGCAATGCGTGGTTAAGGCAGTGCGCAGTCTAGCTGCCGGCTGATACAGGCAGCAGGGACAGAAGCAAGAAGACCTTGCCAGGAAGAGAGCTGCAGTGAGCTAAGTGGGGCTGGGTAGTTTTCTGGGTTGGGGGTAGTTCTTTGGGCTGGGGGAGTCGGGGTAGTTTTCTGGACTGGGGGTCAGGGTCAGTTTTCTGAGCTGGGGGTTGGGGGTAGTTTTCTGGACTGGGTTGTAGGGAGAGTTTCTGGGCTGGGGGGTCAGTGATAGTTTTCTGGGCGGGGAGGTAAGGGTAGTTTTCTGGATGGGGGTCAGGGGTAATTTTCTGGGCTGGGGGTCAGGGAAGTTTTCTTGGCTGGGGTTTGGGGGTAGTTTTCTGGACTGGGGGTTCAGGGATAGTTTTGTGGGCTGGGGGGTCCAGGTAGTTTTTGAGGCTGGGGTCAGCGGTAGTTTTCTGGACAGGGTTGGGGTAGTTTTCTGGCCTGGGGTAGTGGGGGGTAGTTTTTGGGCTGGGGTCTGGGTCATTCTGTGTGGGGTTCAGTAGTTCTCTGGGCTGGGAGGTTCGGGCTAGTTTTTAGGGCTGGGTGAGGGTCAGAGGTAGTTTTCAGGGGTGGGGGGATCGGAGGTGGTTTTCAGGGCTGGGGGGGTCGGAGTAGTTTTCAGGGCTAGGGGAGAGTCAGGTAGTTTTTTTTAAATTAGGGGTTAGAGTATTAGGCCTAAGGGTAGTGGAAGGGGTTGAGGTAGTTTGAGGTAGAGGGGTTGACAGTGAGGGGCGGGATGGGGTCAGGACAGTGTTTGTTAAGGGACAGGGCTTTAGGCCTCAGGGGGAGGGGAATGGGTAGTCCGGGTTTTTGGGGGGATTAGGGAAGGGCGAGGTAGATTTTAGGGCTCGGGGGCATTGGGGTGGTTTTTTAAAATAGGGGTTTTGGTTTTAGGCTTAAGGGCAGTGAAAGAGGTTGGGGTAGTTTTACGGACAGTGCAAGGAGGTGGGAGGGGGTCAGAGTAGTGTTTAAAGGTTAGGGACAGCGTGGTGGTTGGTAGGGGTGTCTGGGTATTTGGACCTCAGGGTGGGGATGGGGCGGGGGAGTTTTATAGCTTAGGGCAAGGGGAGGGGGGATCACAATCTTAGACATGTATACCCTTTACCATTCATGCCTTTACCACAAAATTATGTTGTAAAGGCATGCATGGTAAAGGAATAGCTGGTTAAGACACAATCAGTAAAGCCATCAAGTAAGAGCCAGGTAATCACCAAGGCATATGTGGCCTTTACCTCGACTTATCTCCAACGGGATGGCAGCCCAGCCAGCTGTGTAACTATGCTGCAATGTGCGTCATGACAGAAAAAGTCATCCTTTTCACGCAGTGGTCATGTGAACAATGTTGAGATACTGGCATCTGAAAGACAACAAGAGTGCAACCAGGCCTCAATGACTATGAGCAATTTGTGTCCTACACATCAATGTAGAACTGAAAGTGAATGAGAATAAAGTCTGTATGTCAGTCAGATAACTCATGTCAATATCTAACAATGATCACCATTAACATATCTCTTTTCCATTGCAGATGGAAAAACAACTGATCAGCTGCCTGTCCCAGATGAGGAACCTAATCAGGATGACAGCCTGCCAACCCTGGATCAAGAAACCCTCTGGGAAATGCTGACCTCCTTGGTTTCACCCTCGTCAGTCATGGGAAGGGCAGACAGCGTTGCAAGGTCTCCAGAAGATCCGCCAACCACCAGACATACCCCATCTGCCAGCCCAAGTCCAGGCCTGGATTCCGAGGATCCTCAAGTTAAAGTCCAACAGTGTTTGGTAGGAGTGCAGTGGCAGCTTTTGGATGAGTTGCAGATGGGGATGGAGACCATGGAGTGCACCCTAGAGGGAGTCTTTTGGGGCCTCAGTCCCAATAAGCCATTAGAGATAATGGGTAACCCAATAACCCTCAGAACCTGGGTGATAGAGCTAAAGAAAACAATGGTTCTGTTGGGTAAAAACAATAATTTGTACTAGGTATACTATACCTTAAAAGAAAATCTCATTTAAATGTCCAAGCAACACACAAGAGAAACAACTTTTTATGCTCAACAAATGTTTTTACTTTGTATTAGTATAAATGCGAGATCAATAAAACGGCTGTCTGTGACAAAAAACACATACGAAAAAACTGGAAATTGTGTACATTTAGTGACTAGTGGTGATAAGTGACAAGGTGCTTTACACAGGTGACATAGGATGACATGGATAAAAAAGAGACAATTGTTTTAGTTTTGCAAGTCCAGACTAAGTTGCAGAAATCCCAGCAGTAGTTATGATTCTATTGTTCAAGTCAGGGAAATTGCGTGGACTAATTTGAGATAACAACGTCGACGTTTCGACCCTTGACAGATGTGCAATGGATTATGCATCAGAGGCAGGTCTTCATCAGGACAGGGGGACAAAGACAGCCAATAACTGTAGGTCCTAGTGTATGAGCGTTCAACTTGCATCAATTTCCAGGAAGGTGTCAGCCGACACCTCCGATTTACATTCAGGGATTGTGTATATATCAAAACTTTCCTCTTCACCAGCCGGTGGAAATACTTAAGGGAGTCTCCAAAGTGATCAATTAATTGAGATAAGCGACTGAGGGACCTCCTTGAGTGTCAGTATCAGCTCACAACTGAACTATGCCTAAACTGCCTCGCACTACCTTAACTTGAAACTATCTTAACTTGCCTAACCAAAACTTATACTACTCTACACATATACCACAACATACATGTTAAACATCATCCCCTCACCCTCCTAATTCACATTTTCACACAATACTAACATAAACTACACCTATACTCAAACTACCTAAACATTAAAACCTAAACAAATATTTTTTTTTTATTTGTTTTGTAAATATTTTAAAATTTTTACATATCCTAAACACGAACCCCCACCCACTTAATAACCTACCCATCCATATCCACAGCCAACAACAATTGACTGATAAATTACTAAACAAGCATATCCCTAAGCTACAACCTATCCTGACCTATGCTAAAATACAAACCTATAAAAACAAGGTATAAAAAACTGGGGAAGGGCAAAAAGTCCAAGGGAGACTTAAAGTTGTTCAGCAATCCGAACCACTGATTGCTGCAATCTGTGGACCATCTGCATCAGAGTAGTGACTTGCAGTTCAATACCAGCCATACGTAGCTTAAGGGCCAAATGGTCTTTAAGGGCCTTCTGTTCGAAATATGTTGGCTGTCTATGGTTGCGGTCACTGGCTCTGGTGCTCCTGCCGGCTGTGCTTTAGAGGTTCCCGAAACCACAACTGATCCGCCACCATGGAGCACATCAACATCGTGAGCGGTGCTTTACTTCTCTGGCCCAAGTTGGCCCTGAGGTGCAGACTTCCATGTCCCGTCTCCCTTCCCTGCAATGTACTTGCGTGCCATGCGCTGGTAGACCCAGGCAACGTGCCTGATATGGCGGTATCTCTCTAACCTTACATCATGGGCTTTTTCCTTGTCAGGTATCATGTGTTCTGTTGGACAGGAAGGTTATATGTATCAGATAAAGCTGAGAATGTACATGTTGTCATCAATAATTGGCTTATGTTGCAACAAACATCACTTGTGGCATGTCTAGCCAAACATATACAGTATTTGTTCGAAAAATGACCAACCATCATAAGAAACATATACTTCTCCTTATTTACCAATTCAAAAGTACTCAGGTGTTGCATTGCAGGTATATGAAATGGCAGTGTCTGACCAAATAAACATATACCCACAGTAATACTATGACTGATTAGGAACTATGATGTTGTGTACACATGGAATGGAACAAACGGTCTACCTAGGTATTCTCTTGGGTCTGTCATGCAGCATACAAGAGAGTATATTCTATGGCCAACAACCTATGTGAAAAGAGTAATGAGTAGCAAGTACTGGCATGCTGACTCAGCATTGTGTAAGTGATATGGCAAATATACAAGGACACACACTTTGCAGTATTTAATGACTGTGCCAGGTAGTGGAACATAGATGGAGGCTGGCTATCTACCTCCAACTGAACAGATCTGTTGGGCACTTCTCCAATATTGACTCATGGAAATACCTGGAACCCTATTACATATATCATGTAAGGAAATTCAAGTATGGGGCCTTTTACATATCCTAGTATCTGTCCATACATGTCAGTATGGGATGCTACCTTGATGCACTTAAGCTCAAACCATATCCATGTGAGGAGTGTGTGCATGCATGCTGTCAATCTCATATGTATGAGTATTTTTTGCAGTATATTGCAGGTATTTGCTTAAATGAATCAAGGGTGATGATTTTTTGGGATGACAGTATGGGTAATGCTACCAGGAGATGGACTGTGTAATGGACTGTATGCTGACAACACAGTGTAGACATGCCTGTAGTTATTATATACTGCTGTGCACCGCACCCACTGTTCAAGATCGGGTGACGGGGGTAGTCTCTTATACCTTTCCCATTGACAGAAGCATTAGGCAAGACTGTCCACTTTCTCTGCTCCTCTTTGTCCTTCCTATTGAACCAATAGCGAGATTCATTTGCTGCAACGCCCAAATACAGGCAGGCAGGTGAGAATGGTAGACAGAAGAAAGAATGGCATTGTGTACTGATGATATCCTTTTTTTTTTCTTGCCAATCCATATCACTTGGGCCCTTGTGCACTGGAAATCCTGAGTCTTTATGAACAAGCCTTCAGGATAGGGGTGAACTGGAATAAGTCGCTTACAGTCCCACTATAAGGTGATCTCGGGACTGTTTCTTGGCAAACCCAGGTTCCCATTAGACAACTGAGCTTCCAGTACCTGGTCGTTTTCATCTATTGTGACCTGGACTTAGTATGGAGCCTTAACCTTCCACCTCCACATGGCAGGAGAGTACGGGATGCTTAAACAAGGAGGGATGCTGGGCCGATAAATCGGAAAAGCAGAGATGGATGTTACCAGATGCAAATGTATTCCCTGTAGTTACAATGGCACATGGCCCAGCCCACATTAGTGCAAAAGGAATATGTAAATGATTGGACCCCGTATGGCGAAATGACAATATCCCTAAAGTAGCTGCCCATCTAGTGAAGCACTGCATGGTCTGCTTGACGTATAATCCTGGCAAAGATACTCCTGCACCTCCTGGCAATTTTGCACCTCCTTCTTTCCCTTTTGAGGTTCTCCAGATGGATTATATAAAAATGGAACGAGTTAACAACTTGACATATGTGCTGGTGGTTGTTTGTGCATTCAGTAAATGGATTGAAGTTTACCCCACTAAAGAGAACACAGCCATAGCGACGGCAAAGGCCCTTTTGAAGGAGGTTTCCCGCACTTCGGCTTGCCCCGTTTGATTTTGAGTGACAAGGGGAGTCACTTCAATGCAAAGGTGATTCAGCTGGTGTGCGATGGTATGTGCATTAAGCAGAAGTTTCATGCAGCGAATCACCCCCAGTTGGCCGGTTTAGTTACAATGGTACTCTCAAGTTGAAGTTGACAAAGATCAGGGAGAGCACAGGATTGCAATGGCCAGACAAGCTACCCCTTGCCCTATTATCCACGAGAGTGACAGGCCATTCTAGAATAGGATTATCCCCGTACAGAGTTGTTTTTGAGTGCCGCGCAAATGTGTGGGGAGTCCCTCACCCACGCCACTTCTCTGAGATTGAATATCCTTTGCTTGCCAATTACTTGTTTGAGTTAACTAAAACTTTGCGTTCTATCCATCAACAGATACATGAGACACTCCCACCAGCACCTGAGGGGCCCGGGCACTGCATCCAGCCCAGAGACTTTGTCCTGGTTTGGAACTATCAGAGGCAAGGGTGTTTGGAGCCGAGGTGGAAGGGGCCCATGCTGGTCCTGTTCACCAGGGGGACGTCAGTAAGAGTGGACTGCCGGAATCACTGGATTCACTCATCGCACAGCCAGCGAGTCCCATTGCCCCTCCCCTACAACAACTGGGTCCGTGAAGGAATAGGAGACCACGAGAAGGAGCAGGTGCCTTGCTTTGTTCCTTTTTCTGATGCCCAATTGACCTGGGCGCAGACGGAAGAGGAGAACGACGCTGCTTTGGATGAGGTGACCCCGCCAGAAATAAGGGCTGCCCAGGTTTCTCCACCATATGGTCCGCAGGAGCTTGAGTCTCAGTTCCCTGTCTCCTCCGAATTTAAGAGCTTTTTTCATGACGAGACAGTGCCTGGAGTGACTAAGTACAATTTTCGTCCCCGGCAAAGGGACAGTGCACCCAAGGGAAAGTCACATTAGTAGGGATGGAATTCTTGGATAAGGCATAGGGTCCATGAACCTTGTCTGTGGTACCAATGGCAGATCAGGGAAAGAGAGATTGGTGCATTGTCCAAGACATTGGACAGGATAAGTGGAGGGTGCCTTCCCAAGAAGGAAGCTGCCCTATCCTGAGCGAATAGACAGAAAGGGCTGTGACTGGGCAGCACCACCGCAAAGTGCTCGGTAGCACCATTGTTAATGAAAAATAAGGTTCTACACACACCGAACAGTGTCTTTTTTTCTTTTTTTTCCATTTTTTCTTTTTTCCCTCTTTTGTATCTCTGGCTCCATAGCACGGACTTTCCTCTGATAGTTTGATATATATAAAATGTACCCCTTTGGCCGCATTGTTATGGAAGAAGAACAGCCTTTAGAAGAGCACCGTCTTGACCAACATAGCCCAACTTAGTCGAGCTGGCCCACCATGACTAATATAGTGTTCCTAGTGATAGTTTTCGATGCATTGGTAGCAGTGTTAGGGATCCTATGGTTCCTGGTAAAAAGACATCCTGTGTATTCCCTGATTGGAACCACTACGGCCCCCCCGAACATGTCTTTGTCACTTTGGCTCCACATAAGGAAAGACATAGACAGACTTATGTGGATAATGTCTTCCTGCAGATGCTCCATCAGGCCCCCCATACCACCAATGTCACCGATTGTTGGGTTTGTGGCTTACTCCCCTCAGTGATGCACAAAAATTACCTGTTACTGTCCTTGCCCCTCTCTTATTTGGCCAACTGCGAAGCCTGGTTCCAGTTGTTCACCATGGTATATATCCATTATCATTCAGATGCAATGAATATGACATACCTTGATTATGAGGCTGTACTGGGTTATATAGCAACTCACCAAGGATTTACCCCGGGGAGGGATGGGACTACTGATACTCTACATCCCAATGCCTACATGAATGTGTATGAAAGTAAGAAAAATGTAACATGGCTTCTGGATGAGATGATAGATTTCCAAGACTTTAACGTCACTGAATATTTCAGGTCCTTTCAGTTAAGTAATATTACTTAAGGCAATTCCAGTACCGGTGATTAATACAACAACAAGTTTCTGTGTCTGAGGTGTTGGAAAGGTTCCGGTAGGAGAGAGTATTTGCAAATACACTTATGATTTGAACACCACTAGTAGTCCACCATTGCTTCCTCCCCCCAATGTGTACTTCGTTTGCGGGTCCCATGCTTACATATGGCTTCCTAGAGGGTGGTCTGTTGCGTGCTACGTGTCCTTTCTCTTGCCCCCTGTGAATATTGCACCATCCAGCTATCATAGAGATCACAGATTACGATGCAGGAGTGTGTATCTGTCCCGACTAAGAAGGGTCCTTGACACGAATGATATCGATCAGACTGACACAACATTGCAGCAATTTGCAGATGCCATGAAGGGTATTTTTCAATTTTGGGGCCCTATGCATAACAGCCATAGTATACGCCGACTCACAAGGGTTGTAGAAGGAGTTATCAACACCACAGCAGGAATACTGACCAACATCACAGCTGAGCTTCAGGCTACGAGACTCGTTGCCCTTCAAAACCGGATGGTGATAGACGTCATCCTTGCTGATCAGGGTGGGGCCTGTCGCGTCATTGGTAATAGTTTCTGTGTGTACATACCGGACCATGCTCCGAATGTCTACGCAGCAATATAAAAGTTACACAGACTAACATCTGACATCCACCAGGAGAATGGTATGTGGTCCCTGTCTGGGTGGTTCTGGGGTCTGATAGCAGCATGGGGCTGGAAAATACCAAGCCTGGGCGTAGTGGGCGTAGTGGGGCTATGTGGAGCAGCGCGTAGTGTGGCAAAATCTACGCACACTCGCGCGCTCCGCGTAGCCCCACAACGTGCTGCCCGCCTCCCGCCCCCCGCCCGCTCTAATTTTAAAATAATTAAAAGAAGGTTAAAAGTAAATATGAACCGCCTTACCTTCAGCGCGGCGTCCCGGGGCTCCTTCTACTTGCTGACGGTAACTTCTTCACGCAAATGCGCATGCGTGGACGCCCGCACATGCGCATTTCTTGCGAGAAATGCGCATGTGTGGGGGTCCGCGCATGCGCATTTGCATGAAGAAGTTACCGTCAGCAAGAAGAGGGAGCCCCGGGACGCCACGCTGAAGGTAAGGTAGTTTATTTACCTTTAACCTTCTTTAAATTATTTTTAAATTAGGGCGGGCGGGAGGCGGGTGGCGGGCAGCTCTGCTTCGCTATGGTGTGTGCGTAGCGCTGCCTGCTTCGCCTACTTCGTAAACGGCGAAGCAGGCAGCGCTACGTGCACTCCGTGGGCGAAGCGGAGCACGACGCCCAGGGTTAGAAAATACTCTTATTCTTAGAAGCCATTGCAGGTGTTGTATTCACCTGGTGTCTGTGCATCAATTGCCTTCCCGCCTGTTGTTCTTATTGCATGCAAGAGTTAACACCCAAGCTCAGAGTTCAAGAGCAAACAGCTAAACACTCCGCCATGATGTTACAGGCTGTTCATGATTTGATGTCCATCGATGAGGGCATTTTTGAATATTGATATGTGTACCTACCTAACATTGCTGACGATCCCCCCAATGGTTAACTGTTATATTTGTAACATCATGTCTCCCCTCCATTAGAATTTTAAAGACCCTAACCTGATAGAAAAAATAAAAGATTAGCAATGAATTCTAAAAGGAGGGTCTGTTAGAATTGAATGTACAACTGCCCCGTCCCCCATGACGTATACCGTGTTGTGTTAGCATTCATGTAGCTATTTCATATTGATCGCTATTGCAAATGTGTGAGTGTCCAGCCTTTCGTAAAGTTGTGCAGGCTAAAGTTAGCATCGGAGATGCCATAATCCTTTCCGTAGTTGCCATTTTACGATGTAAGCAAAACCCGGCCTCTGTGCCCCCTCTCTTTGCTTGCCTCGGAAGAAGCTGCTGTTCAGAAAGTTCTCTTATCTCATCCGAGGTTGGAACCCAGATGCACAGAGAGAATAGTTTATTCAGCTTTGCATGCCTATCCCTGGACATAGTTATGCTCCCACACTACAGAGAGAGCTGAGACCAAGTAAGATGGCCTTAGGAACCTGATGACATGTACCCATTCCGCAGGTGGTAGCTCATTCCTCAGGACCTTCTTTGTTCAGTTTTCTGCCCAAGCAGTATTTTTCCATCAGGGGCGGGGTTTTGAGAGGTGTTGGAAGGCTTATTTTGTGTTACCAAGCGTTCTGAGTTCAGTACCTCGACAGTTATCCCATGAGGCTGGTCAGACCGGTCTCCACTGCAGTGTATTTACTAATAGGTGTTAAATTGTATTCTCCACTGTCATCCCGACTCTTCATTTCTGGGAAGGCTGAGAGGTGGTCGCGAGTGACCCAGGTGGCCCATTTTGGGTGACTTCCTTCAGGAGACCGGAAACATGTTTGCCATCCATTTTGGGGTTGGCACCCTTGGCTTCCCCCAAAATTAATGCTAAATCAGCTATAAATAAAGAAAAAATGTATCGGAGCCAGGACACACCACTGTCTTTGTCCAGTTTCAATTGATACTTTATTTGTCAGGGTTCCCTATCTCTCCCTGATAAGTTGCACCCAGTTGGAGCTTTGTAGCTCCTTGATTACAGCAAGGAGATACTTTGGGATATTCCACCTTGTTAACATCTCCCATAGGTATTTACGATCCACCAGATCGAAAGCCGCCTGGAAGTCTATGAAACAGCAGTATAGGCCGCCCCTCATTTCCACCGATTTCCGCGCAATGGACCAAAGGGAGAAACAGTGATTAATGGTTGAGTTCCCTTCTTTAAAACCTCCCTGCTCTGGGGGCACAATATTGTGTAATTCTGCTCTAATAACATTTTTGAACAGACTTTTTCTCCCACATCCAACAAGTTTAGAAGTCTATAATTCTTATGATCATGTATTTCTCCCCGCTTGTGGATGGCTCTAATAACCATCCCGCTCCCACATTCCGGTATCTTTCCCAGCTCCAGTATATCCTTGTACATTTGGGAAACAATTCTGCTCACCAATCTGGTCGGGTGTATATAATTACAGCTGGCAGATATTCTGATCCTGCTGCCCTAGTTAATATTAAATTTGCAATAGTGCGTCTAATTTTGCTTATTGTAAATAAAGAACTCATATCTTCATTTTTATCATTCCAAAAATTAACCCTATTTACTGCAACTTCTTCTCTTGCCCCATATATCACTTCTAGATGTTTCGCCCAGGCCTCTTCTGTCACCACACAATTAATTTCCTCCTGTGTCCTACCAGAACCATCTTGGACTAATTTCCAGATTCTTTTTGAATTTCTAGTTTCTATTACCTCCAGAAGATTACCACAACATTTCACCTTACGGTTTCTTTTTTAATCTCAAAATAACTTTTTATATTGTCTCTTTAACTTCTGTAGGTTGTTATAATTCCTCAAGCTGTACCCTAACTGAAGCCTCCTTTCCTCTTTTCAGATCTGTGATTTTAATATCTGACATTCCTTATTAAATTAATCATTTTCTTTAGTCTGAGCTCTCTGGTTCCTCTTACTGCTGTTTTTCTTCCATTTTATTTCAACTTTTAAACACGTCACAATCTGTCTGATAGTTTCTTCATACCACCCTAAGGGGCATATTATCGAGAAACGGCGTGAAAATTATCACCGCTTTAGCGGCAGAAAACTGCCGCTAAAGTGGCAATAATGGGCTTCATAATATGCCCTTGAGAATTCCCATAGAAGTCCATGTTCTGGTGTCAACATGGGCTTCTATGGGAATTCTCTGCGGCATATTATCAAGCCCATTATCCCCACTTTAGCGGCAGTTTTCTGCCGCTAAAGCGGCGATAATTTTAACGCCGTGCTTGATATTATGCCCCTAAGTTTTTACTAGGGGCACTACTTAGCCTTTAGCTTTGTTGATATCTAGATAATTTTTCCATACTCACTTAAGAATTCTTGCTGTGAGATGTCTCGGGTAATCCATTTGAACAGAAAGCACATTTTCTCTTGGTCTTTTTCTTCCCACTCTAATTCAAGTTTTAGTGGGAGATGATCACTTCCCTTAACTTGGAACACCTCAAACTTTCTTACTATATTGAAGTTCCAGGCATGCCTAAAGATATAGGGGCAGATTTATGAGCCCCTTGCACCTCATTTACGCCGCCGTTGCGTCACTTTTGTGACGCAGCGGCGGCGCAAATCCTGCGCCATGCTGCGGGGTATTTACAACGTGACGCATCTGGGAGATGCGTCACGTTGTAAAGCCCTGCGCCAGCAGTAGGCGTACCTGTGCAGGGGGGGCCTTCCGTCGCAGGAACGCCTCCTAAAAGTGGCTGAGTGAAATCTACAAGATTTCACTCAGTCACTTTTGAGCCCATGCTGCGGCTAAACCCTGCGCCTGCTTGAAGCAGGCGTAAGGATTGACACAGCATTGTAATGATAGGGCACCCCCGAGCCTTGCTGGAGCTGCGTCGCGCTTGCGACGCAACTCCAGCAATGCGCCGCCCTTCCGCCATCAGATGCGTCACGCATCTGTTTATCCTTGCGCCACGATGCGCTGCATTGTAAATGCGGCGCATCTATTGTGGCGCAAGGGTAAACTTTCGTGACGCATCTTTCCTGGCGCATCCCTGCTGATTTACAGGGATGCGCCAGGAAACATAAATCTGCCCCATAATCTTGAATGTTCGCCTGGCCGGACAGTCTGCCTCTATCCTTCCATTCAAACAGGCTAGCCTCTTTGACCCTAAATATTTCCTTCAGGCCATATTTTTTGTTAACAATTCAACATTGGGGAATTTAGCATAATTTATCTTATATGTAGTCAATATCTCTTTATTCCATAGGTTGACCCTTCATGGGTCCAAGATATGGTTGAAATCTCCCAACAGAATAAACAGCTAACCAGGATGTAGGTCACTAAGTTCCTCTAAATCCTCAGGGAATTTGCCCAATTCTACTGTATTTCCTTACCCTTGTATATACGAATTAACCGTCATTGTGCAATCACATTTTGGGCCTGGATCCAAGAGTTGCACTTTACATTCCACCAGCCAGCTACATTTCACTTTTTGCTGTGCCACTTTTTTTGCCATTTTGTTGCTTACTAGGATGATATGTCTGCTAGATGGATGCTCCTGTTGGCTCTTTTTAGATGATCTATTTACCTGGACAAACCCATCAATCCTAGGGGTTTCGTCACACAGCCACGTTTCTTGCAGACATACAGTCTTGTACAAATCTATGTATCTCTTACAGCTTTCTAATTTTGTCATTTTCCTATAGCCGTTAACATTCCATGTTAGTATCCCGAGGCTGTGTGACCTCCCTGTATCCTAGTCTATCTCACTCAACCACCCCTGTTCTACAAATTCAGGCAGTGTAAGGGCCCTATATCTATTTCTAAAGAAGGGCCCTCCCCTTTGTTTAATCTCATCAGTTTATTCCACTGTGATTTTGAGACTTTCTATCCCTTTATATTCCTGTTCTATTATCCTAAGCTGCCTAGGTCTCAACCCGGCAAGCTGCTGCAGAAATGGTTTTGCATGGTTGCTATATTTAGACACTTCCACTTCCGGCACTAGTCTAATCCCTTCTTGAAACACCTCCTGATATGCTTTAATTTTTTCCAGCTTCACCATATTAGAATATAGTTGTATTTTTGTTACTCCATTCCCTTTATTTTTGTCCTCAAAGCCCACTTGTTTGAGGTCCTGTGTCCCTATCTCACTCAGGCTTTCAAATTTGGAAAAGGAGAAAAGTAGCAATTTAATGGTTGTATTTTCTCACTTTCTTACCTCCTTTTCCATGCTGCGTGGGTTGAGAGTATAGCCATAAATTACTCCCATTGCTACTTCCTATTTCTGCTTATTGTGACATCCCCACACACTCTCCTTTTCTCCACTTTCTACTTTCTGTCCATTCCCTTTTCTTCCCCTCTTCCATTCGTGCTATAATTTTCTCTTTCTCCTTGTCTGTATGATTTATTTTGGTCACCATCATTTCTCATACATTGAGTATATGGGCTACTTCCACTTTTCATACGTCTTGTTTGTTTTGCATCATGAGTTCCCTACATTATAGTAGTCATTGAATAGATCATTCCTTCTTCTTTTTTTCTGACTTTACCAGGCATTTATGTCTTTTATCCATCACCTCGCACCTCGGCCTCAGGTGTTTCTCCTTTTCTATTTTTATCTCTCCTATCCTCCTTCTTCTTCTTGTCCAGGGGATATATTGCCTACATCTAGTTGTCTCTCCATGTTTTTTTATAATCATTGGTTGTCTGGCTATATATAAACTTTGTGTGTTGATGACTGTAGTTCTTTCTCTGCTTCCTGATGTCCTGGGGATCCAATTGATGATTTCGCTTCTTCCACAGGCCTTATTATTGATGGCATATGGGCCTTGATTTGTTTTAGTCTACCCACCATTATTTGTAACTGGTCCTTTTGTGCTTTTAGGACATCATTATTCAGCATTGATACCTCTAATAGTCCTTGTAATGTTTTTTGAGATATCATTATTTCCAACATGAAGGCAGATGGAGTTGCCGATATCTCAAGGTTTAGTGCTGATTCTTAGTTTATTTTGGTTGGTAACTGTTCCATTCTCACCTTCTGTAGTTCTTCAGAGGGGTTTCCAGATGACAAATTATGATACTCCGTTTCTCCTCCTTTTCCTAATGAGTACGTATCATCCAAGGAGACGGAAATCCGAGGTGATGACAACAGTCTTGATTCCAGGAGTGGCTCATTGTGACTTAAATTTTGCGGTGATGTAGAAAGGTAGGTGCTCCCCTAACAATAGCTGGCTAGTACTCTCACCCTACACTGATTGCCCTTCATCACATAGCTGGGATTCTGACAGTAGTTGTTTTCTTTTGAAATGTTTCCCTACAAACAGCCTCATGCATCAAGCCAAAATCCAGTCGGTAAAATACCGATTCGCTAATAGCTCCCGGTATTGAGTTAAAAATACCCAATCCCAATGCATCAACCCAAAAGCAAAAATCGCTATTTAAGGAATCCTTAAATAGCGATTCCTTAAATAGCGATAGCATTTAAGGAATCTCAAATTGAGATTCCTTAATTTAAGGAATCTCAATTTGGGATTCCTTAAATGCAATGCATGAAAGTTAAAAAATTAGCGAATTCGCTAATAGGGGGAGCAAATTACCATGAAGATGAACTGCATGGTAATTTGCTAAAAGTTTGAAAAATGCACTTTTGTGCATTTTTCAAAGTTTCATGTTGCGCACACACATGCCCTTAGAGCATGTGTGTGTGCAACATATGTGCACATATCAATTTCAGGGGTGCAATAGGGTGTCATTTTGACACCCTTGCACCCTTGAAATTGCATGAGCAATTTGCGAGAACCTACTGGTACTCGCTATTTGCTCATGCAATCTCCAATTCATTCCTATGGGCCTGGAGGCCCATAGGAATGATTGGGATGGCATTCCTTAATTGCTACTCGCAATTTGCTAGTAGCAATTAAGGAAAGTTAAGGAATCGCTATTTGAATAGCGATTCCTACATGCATAGCCTTTTGCTATTCCTTATTAGCGATTCCTTATTTTTCGCTAATAAGGAATCGCAAATGGCATTGTTGATGCATGTGCCCCAAAGTCCTTTATCGATTCAGTAACTGATGCTCCTACCTGCTCAGTTCTCAAGAGGCTATTGTTTGCGAGTTTCTTCTTGAAGTAATCCTGTTTTTTCTCTTTTTTCCCTTCTTCATTGACCTCTACTTTCTCCTCCATATTCTTATCTCTCCCAGCTATTGTATTTTCCATTTTATTGCAGCTGTTCTGTCTCTTACACGATTTACCTTTCCCTGGTGCCATCTATTGATCTGGAGCTACACTTCCTTTTATCAGGCAGCCAGTCTTCCCTTCCTGCTATGCAGCCACTGGTCCTCACCTTGGCTTTCTCCCTTCTGTATCAATTCAGTTTTAGTTAGGATAAGATTTAAGGTTAAGTAAATGTATAGTCCTTTAGTTTCACTCAAAAATCCCACTCTCATCGGGTACCACTGGAGTGAATTCCAGACTTGGTGACCTAGCACTGAAATTCTTATCTCTACCAACCTCTTTTGGCTAAATCTCAGAACTATTAGGAGGTTGATTTGGGCTGACCTGAAATTTGCTCCTCCAGATTTAGCTCTGGATTCTTATGGATATGAACTTTGGACTTTTGTTTTGGAGTGGTTTAAAGATGATATAGCCTGTTTTAAATATGGTCTGTTTAGCCATCGACAGCCAATGTAGCTTCTTTATTAGTGGCTTAACATGATAGTTTCTCGGTTGTTGGAAGACAATTCTTGCTGCTTGGTTTTGCGCCATTTGAAGTCTATGGTTGAGGCTTTTTTTTTCAGAGGGCGTTTGCCTTGTCAATTCTCAATAGGACTAACGCAATGATGATTTGGATGGTTGCTTCCATGGAGAATAATTTCCTGATTTTCCTGAGTTGGAAGAAACAGGAGGATATTACGGTACCTATCTGAGATTTCATGGACAGATTCTCATAAATTTGAATGCCTAAATCTCTTATGCCTGTCTTTGGAGTAGGGGGAAAGCCCATCTATGTTGGCCAATAAGCGGGATTCCAGTGGCTTAGCTTATAGTAAGTTATGACAATCTCTGTCTTATCAGAGTTGAGTTTTAACTGATTTTTATTCATCCAGTTTCTGATATGTAACATGGTGTTCTGGAAGAACTCGCTTGAGTCTGATGTCTCATCGATGGTAAAGATCAGATACATGTTGTCAGCGTAATTGCATGTTTTCACCTTCTTCTGCTGAAGGGTGTTTATCACGGGCGCATATAAAGACTAAAGAGATGAAGGGATAGAGAAAATCCTTGGGGTATGCCACAATTCAAGTCAACTTTAGCTGAGCAGTAAGGAGAGAGGCAAACTGACTGGGTGCGGTCTTTGAAGAAGGATTTCATCCAGTATAGGGCAGTCCCTTTTAAACCTGCTGCTTCGATTTGGTCAGTCGGAATCCTCTGATGCACTGAGTCAAATGCCGCAGATAGATCTAATAGGACCAGTGCCTAGGTACTACTTTTGTCTGTCTTAAGATCTCATGTCATCCACCACTGAGCAGATGACCGATTCAGTTGAGTGAGAGGGGCAGAAACCTGTGTGGGTCGAGTTATTTAGTCTCCTCTAAAAATTAGCATATGTGTTTTGCTACATAGGCCTCTACATTTTTGCTGGGTAGGGGAGAAGGGAGATTGGTATATAAATTCTTTAGCAGCCGCGGGTCATTGCCAGGTTTTTTTTTAGCGGGATTACCACAGCTTCTTTAAATGATTGAGGAACACAGCCTTACGTAAGAGATTGATACATGAGTGATAGAACAATTTCTGAGAAGGAGGCAAAGATGATTTTTTGAATTTGTGGGGGGCATGCATCTTTCGGAGAGCCAGATTTCACTTTTAGTTATCAGTTCCACTAAGTGATCTTGGCTGATGTGGAGAAAGATTGAGATAGAGGTGTGATTTAAATTTTTTGGTGCTGTCTTTTTGTCTAACACACTGGTGGGGAGAGAGTCTTGTATTTCCTTTATTTTGTCCACAAAGGAGTTTAGATCATCGTATCTGGGTTTGATAGTTCCCAACAATATTGATGTCTTTTATTTTATTATTAGAGTTCATGACTTTGTTTGAAAAGTATGTTATTTTAGCCTATGGGATAGCTTTTTGATAATCTTTCATGCTTTGTCCAAAAGCTCCTTATTTTCCGTCAGATACAATCTTCACCTTTTCCATTCTGCCTGACATGTTTTGATTTTGGCTGTCTTTAACTCTTCTGAGAACCATTTGGAGGCCTCATGGCGGTGAATGGATCTAGTTTTTTGGAGTAGGATGTATATATCACTGGCCGTCCATTGCCAGTTTGAGATTGCTTCCTCCAATTCATCCAAATTCTCAGTCACAGGTAGCACATTGGATGCCAATGTATCACAGAAAGAGTTAATATTTATACGGTTCCAGTTTCTAGACATGGACCCTAGGTGAGTAGTGGGTTTGGGTAAAGCAAGCTCGACTAGTGTGAAACTTATTAGGTGGTGGTCTGACCATATGCACAGAGTGATGGAGAGATTGGATATGGTAAGGTTTATGGACCAGACCTGGTCCAGAGTCTGCCCTGTTATGTGTGTAGGCACACATATATTATGTACGAGGTTGAGGCTATGCAGCATATCAGTTAGATCCCTGGAATCTTGGCCCCCAGCCTCCTCATTTGCCCAGTAGTTCATGTCTCCAATCAGGAGATATCTTTCATGATCGATGGTCAGTAAAGACATGATGTTTGCCAGGTATTTAGGGCATTCCTGCATATGGTTTGACAGTCTATATATAAGTACGCACACCAGTAAGGAATTAGGTAAATCCAATTTGACCATGATACTATCAACAGAGGGGATGTGTGTCAGGGTAAGTGTGGTGAAAGTCAGATCCTTTTATGGTAGCTGCCACTCCCCCCTTTCTTCCCTGTTGGTCTATTGGTGTTCAAGAGATAATAATGTATCAGTATCTGGTATGGATTCGTTCATGAGCAGTATATCCGGAGATTCTGAGTTTAGTAGATTAAATATTTCTAGCTGAATCTTGACCATGGAATTCGTGTTAGGATAGATAATATTGAGGACATTTGTTTCCTGTTTAATTTGTCTGGAGACTGTGTTTTTGAGGGTGACTGATTGGTTGACTGGGCTCTGTAAAGGTGTGTTCATATCAGGGTTGGGGTTTAAGAGGCTTAACATGTTAAGTTTATGCATTACTGAGGTTTCCAGCAGCATACCTTTTGAGGAGAGGAATTTTAATTAATTAGATTTCGAGATTCATTTCTGGGCATAGTAGCTAGCCCTGGCCCTGTCCGGACCGGCTCAGACGGTAATGCCTTTGGCGTGGTGGCGTGCTGGCTTGGTGGGCCAGCTGTGCGTGTCCATGCTGCTGCCAGTGTTTTGAGGCCTCAGGGCTCTTACTGACTCTGCCCCTCTGTGAGCTGATTGGATTCCCAGGTTCAATCAGCTTCGACCTTAGCGTGTCCTAGTGTCGCCTGAATTTTAGTGTGGTTTGGCAAGTTAAAACTCAAAACCATTTACAGCATTACAGATTTAAACAGTGATTCCAATTTTTTTTAAACGGTGAGTAGCAGTAAGCTTTGCATTAGATTGGTGTGATGCAGCTACCTTTCCCAGTGCATCCACTATGCTGCCAGTGTTTTGAGTCCTCAGACCTTTTACTGACTCTGCCCCTGTGTGAGCTGATTAGTTCCCCAGGTTCAATCAGCTTCTCCTAGCGCCTCCTAGTGCTGCCTGAATTTCAGTGTGATTTGGCAAGTTCAAACTCTAAAACATTTCCAGCATTATGGATTCAAACAATGATTACAATTTTGTTAAAACAGTGAGTAGCAGGAAACTTTGCAATGGATTGGTGCGATGCAGCTATCTTTACCAGCGTGAATGTGCTGCCACCAGTGTTTGAGGCCTCAGAGCCCTTACTGACAGTTTCAAACAGTGATACATTTTTTTTAAACGGTGAGTAGCAGTATGCTTTTCAATGGATTGGTGGGATGCTGCTATCCTTACATGTGATTTGGCTATCTTTATGTGTGTGCATGGAAAGTGGAGACCAGGTTAGAAGGTCTCCACTCTCCATGCGTGCAATGGTGCAGTCTCCGTGAGTCCTGCAGCAAAGGGGTTACAGAAACACCAATGATCACCGTCACGTTGCAGTAGGGGTGGCAGCACTGTTCCCTGTGTGCAGAGCAGCACCTAGACCGGCTGAGAGGCTGGGTGACGGTAATTAGAGGTGGGAGGCGGGGGCAAACTCCTCCACATGGCAAAATCAGAGTTTTTTTTAGAACCCCGCACTATCGGTGGAGTGCGGAGTTGGCAAAACACCGCTGGCGGAGCGGAGGTCACCACCCACCCCTACTCGAAACTAATACTATAGGCGATCTGTGTAATAATTTCGTGGAGATTAACTGATCTATGTTTTTTTAGCTTCTTTAATTCTTACATCAGCGCCCAAGGGCAAGAAGAGAGACGTTGCAGTGACAGGTCCGGGAGTAGCTGGTCAGCAGGAGGTGCCAACCACCAGCGCTGCTGCCAAGGGCTCTGCTGACCCCAGTAAATCCTATTATTTATTATTATAATTTCCCTAAAGTTGGGTTTTATGACTGTTGTGTGCCTACAGTAGAATCTTGGGGAACTGGAGTATTGGTGGTGGTTTCAAGGACGAGAACTGTTGCATGGAGGCTGGTGTTGCTGGTGAGAAATAAAATTGCTCTGATACCCTTATCTGCTGTCTTCCTTCCATGTGGCGATGAGGACAGGATACAATACCACTTGTGCAAAGTACAATGGATAAGTTCTTTTTCCTCTGCCTATTATGCTACCTTTAAATTTTGCCTATTTTTTTATCATGTCTCATTTTTTCCCAATTCCCCTCTTCAATTTTTGTTTCATTCCTGCTATCCCTGCATTCATATTTTTTTCCTTAATATATGTTTTTTTTTATAGCTGACTTTTTCCAGTATGTACTAATCTTTAATTGACTTATCTTCTGCTGTGTTGGTAATAATCTTTCCCTCTCTCCTATATATATATCTTGTGGTACTGGGTACTCTAAGAATAAGAACACATTTTTGGTACTCTACTGTCTACTGTCAATTTTGCAGGCCCAAGTAAGCTAGTATTATAAATTATATTCACCATGTATGTTTGTTGAGAGGGTTTTCTTTTTTTTTCTGCTCATGCTCTAATAGTTAAGTTAACTAGGGAGTGGCCATGGACCACACCTCCCCCAATGTTGTGTGCTGTATAATTCATTTCTAAGGTGTACCATCAGTTGCCATGACAGTGCAGCATGGCTGGAAAGTATGAGATCCCATTGTGTGAGAAAGTGCCATCTTTCTTGCATGGTATGCCCCCACTTTTTGCTGAATTGCTGAATGCACTTTGACTGAGTGTGCCCTGGACTCCTGCCAATCAGGTGCCCAGGGCCTATGTTCCTTCCCTAAACAAAAACCTCAAAACCAAATAGGCAAACCCTGCCCACATGTCAGCCCCTGGTAAGTGGCATCCTAGGTACCCAGGGCCTTGTGACCAGGGAAGGCCTCTAAGGGCTGCAACACTCATTGTGCCACCTTTAGAGGCCCTGTACCCTAACACACACACAATGCCCTGGCAGGCTGAGTGTCTGGGTACAAGACAAAAGAGAGAGACGACATGGCACACATCCCTGTGTGCCATGCCCACAACCTACACTGCCCTGGCATACATCAGCCACCCCTCTAGCTGGGTGCCCCACACCAGTGGTGTGGGCACAGAGGCAGGAGCCCTGTGCCCCTACAGTACCCAGGTACATTCCTGGGCCTTGTAAGTGCAGTGCTGCCATTTAAGAGTACATGGTGCTGGGAGCTTGTCAAACACGAACTCCACAGCACCATAATGGCAGCACTGAAGACTGAGAAGTTTGGTATCAAACTGCTCAGCACCTTAAATCCACACTGATGCCAGTGTGGGATTTAATGTACCAAGCACCACAGAGGGCATCTTAGAGAGGCCCCCTGAAACCTAACCTACAATCCACGTCTGTTCTGAGGCTGCCTAGGCTGCCACACAGCAGACATGTTGCTGGACCCATGGGTAGGAGAGCCCCTGCTCTCCTGGTTCTGCAACAATGCACATCCTGGGCGAGGTGCTAAATCTCTTCCCCCAGGATGGGCAGGGGGAAGCTTCAAAGGCATGCCACCTCTGTGAGCTTCCCCAGGCCACTGCAACCCCCCACTCTGGCAGGAAGCTTGGCCGGAAACCCCAAATAAGGACAGGGGATGTGCCAGCCTGCCCACCCCAACCCTCAGGTGGGGGAGGCGAGGTGAAACACATCCCTGGGCACTCGCCATCTTGAAGATGAGGAGCCCTGCCCAATCAGGATTAGGCTACTGCCCCCCTGCCACAGGAGAGAGGCAGGATAGGGGGTGTACCCACCCCAGGACAGGGACCCATTGGTCCCTGCCCTTCATCTACCTGTAACGCCCCTAAGTCTAGTATTTAGGGGCACCCTGAACCTTCCTTCCCCAGATTCCAGATTCCAAAATCTGAAGAAGAGCTAGAAGAAAGAAGACCTGCCCTGCAGCTGCTAAAAAGAGGAAGACATCAACTGCTTTGGCCCCAGCCCTACCGGCCTGTTGACCCTCGAACCTGCTCCTGTTCCAACCCGGCATCTCTTGTGGCCAGCAACCTCACAAACCCCGGAGGACCTGGCTACCTTTTGACTCTAAGCCCCCTGGGACTCCCATGAGTAGAGGCTCTACTCAAAATCTACTTCTAATCCCTGGCAGCAGCCCAGAACCGCGAACCCAGCACACTCTGCACCAGCCAAGCCTGGCCTGTGCCGGAGTGAACAAAGACCACGAGGACGACCCCACGGCGACTGTCACCCCGAGTCCGACACCCAAGGACCTCCCTCGACACTCCTGAAGAAGCCTGCAGCCTCAGAACCAGGTGTCCCCCCAACCGCGATCAACAGAGGGTAAGATTTCCAGACACCAAAAGGCACTCCTGCACCCGGCGCCCCGCGGCCCCCTGTGCCCAAAACCTACCTATCCTCCAACTATCCAACTTACCTCTCGAAGTGGTGGTTGCACCTGAAGAATCTTCGTCCCCGAGCTTGCAGTCTTTTTCTAAACCGGAGATTTCCCATTGAAATCAATTTCAATGGGAACCCAGCCGCCCGAGTTGCCCTGGCAGTGCAATCTCTACACCTACCTACTTCCCCACTTGCCCTGAGTAAGTGACCAGGAGCCCAGCTCCCACAGTTGTGTGGCCTGCTAGTCAGCAGCCACCAACCAAGGTCCCCCTACCTCTCATAGGATAACATTGGGCCTAACTCTCTCTGCACCCGGCCGCCCTTGTGCCGCTGAGAGTGAACCAACTGTACCTACCTGACACTGGGAGACCCCTGAGTCTATGCCCAGAACCTTAACTCTGCCAGTCGAGTACTTACCTTTAAACCGATAGCTCAATTTTCTTCATAGGGTAACATTGACTGGCTTATTCCTGAAATTTCTTCTAAGTGTGGACTTTTCAAATCTTAAAATATTCACCAAAAATCAGCCGAGTAACGAAAATGAAAATACTCACCTGCTATTAGGTGAGCTCCCAATGCTGAATCTTGGTGCCCAGCACTGACAAATTCTTACAACTGTACTTACCAGTAACCCAATTTTCTCCCATAGGAAACCATTGACTGTTTTTCTGTGAAATTTCTTCTAAGTGTCAATTTCTGCAAACTTTAAATATTCTTTAAAAATCGTATAACTTCTGAAAACGTAATTGCTTACCTGTTTTGGATAAAGGTCCCAGTACTGAGTCTAGGTACCCAGTACTGGATTACAAAAGTAACGAGAACATACTATACCTGCAACTTGCATTTTCTTCCATAGGGAATCATTGACTGTTTTCTATTAAATATTTTCGAAGTGTCAACTTTTAAAATAGCAAAATATTGTCTAAAAATCATCACAGTAATTAAGTCGACTTTTATCACTTGATTTTAAGTACTGACCCAGGACTGAATCTAGGATTCAGTCCTGGAATTCCAAAAGTAATCCTAAAAGTAATCTGTTACAAATAACTTGAAACTTCCATTGAACTCAAAGCATTATTGTGTTTAAAATTGTGTTGCCTATTGCAACCACTTGCAACTTGTAAGTCAATTGCATATTGCAAAAGTATTTCTATAAAGCATCTCATTCTGAGAAAGTATATTTTAATACCTATTGTTGGTTCTAAAATAAAACAAGTATATATTTTTTATATATAAACCATTGGCCTAGAGTTCAGTTATTGAGTGTGTGAGACCATTTGCTGGCTGAGTGTGTGCAACAAATGCTTTACACTGTCCTCTGATACTGCCTTACTGCTCGACCAAGCTACCACTTTAGAGAGTAAGGTTATATCTAACTTTAGCCTCTGCCAAACCTATGGGGACTGTGGACTCTGTACACCCTGTACCTAGTTAGGAACAGTATATACAGAGCCACATTCTCACACATAGCATTTGTAAACCAACACCATGGGCCTCATTAGGATGCTTTCCGACCGACATCCTTGGTTTGACTTCTGACAGCCGCATTATGATTACGGCGTTCGGAAGTGAAACCGGCTGGTCATTCTATTTTCCGACCGCAGCACAAGCTCCCATAGAGAAATGGGAGTTAGCGCCTGCACCATGTGTGGTCGCATTGTAGTAGGGGGTTCGGAACCTCTGACCAACAGTCGGTCGGTACCTACACCGAAACGGTGTTGGGCAGACTCAAGTCTGCCCGACATCGTAATTAGGGCCTAAATGTCTTCCATTGACCCTTATTGCACACCTTCATTGTGCTTCAATGACTCTGAGTCATCATGATCATCATAGGTTATAGCTCTTCCCCTCTATTACAGAACATTTTTGTTTGACTTCACTACCTTGCTTCTCTAACAATGTGAACTAACCAAATGTTCTGAGTGATATTTTTGTTAGAAGATAATGAGTTGCTAACCGAAATGTAATGATATATTGTTCTTGTATCTTTTTGATTGAAAAAATGAAGGAAAGGCATATTTGGCATCTAAAATATGTATTTTGTTTTATTCTAGCCATACAGACCACTAGTGATGCAGGCTCAGGTGCCCCTGCAGGATGAGAGTCAGTTGGAAAGGGAAGAAGCGGCATCAGGGACAGGCACTGGCAAGTCACATAATTACTTGTTAATAGACAATTTCTATTATACTCACTAGCTAATACCAGGGCATCTTCAACTTGTGATGGTAACCTCCCAAACCTCATTCTTTACCAGGTGTGGTTGAGTTATTATGATCTTTTCTATCTGCAACTTAGCAAAAGCTCACATAATAAGTGTTGATCGAAAGGTCAAAAGAAAGGATGGTTAAAAATGATATTTAAGTGAAAGGGTGGATGAGTGAAAGGGTGCGTAGTTGGATGAAGGGATGGATGGGTAAAAGGATTGTTGGACGAAAGGGTGGAGATTGAATGGATGGATAATGTATTGGAGATTTCTGTGAAAGACTGGATGAACAAAAGAAAAGCTTAAAATCATGGTGGCTATAAGTGAATTAGAATGAAAGGATGAATACATATTTGGATTGCTTGGATGAATAAGCAAGGCAGCTCTTTTCATGCAGAGGGCATGCTGCTCACCTAATTTGCTTACATTGTTTATGAAGGGTTATCAAAGCTATGGTTCAAATTGGGGGCACCTTTAAAAGTTTTGTTCTACTCCCTTGACTCACTGTATTTGTGGAGCAAAGCAGATGTATTCCATCTATCATTATTTATCAGCCCCCTTCCCACCTATGGCATTTTGCCCCCATGACTGAAGTGCAGTATGATTCAATTTGTGACTGCAGTGTTGCCTGTGCAATGTACTTCTGCTTCAGTTAATGCTGCATTTACAAAGTTTTTAATGCATTGCAAACCAAACACACAAGGTGTGCTTTCCTTCGCCCACTCAGTCACCTCTTAGTACTTCACTCCTTTATTTTATCCTAAGTTCTTCCATTCCAGCCTACCAAAAACTTGAAATATTAATTCTTGGCATGTACCACATTTGATTTTACAGCCATGTGAATTGATCCCAAAATATATATCATGGTTTCCTATGACAGATTTATTTAAGCCTGTTCTAATTTTTCCCTTTCAACTTCAGTCAACTAGTACAGTGACTGAATAAGCCAAGGATGATGAATCGATGATCACTGTAGTGACTGTGACCTCTCTATTCTAAAATTAAAAAGCTCTACCATACCGCCCAATCCCTCTACCTTACTCTGTAGTAGAATAAGTCAAGTTTCCTTTCCTTACTGCCCAGCAAATGAATTTGTTGGAAATAATATGTGGTGGTGGGTGAGGCTAGTGAGTAAAATGGGAGTAAGAACATGATTTGATGTCAAGTTTGGCGTACGGGATACACTGTGATGAGTATGCCAAATACAATCTCCCCAACTTCTACTTACAACAGACAGGATAGTATCTGCATTTCATATGTGAGGTATGTAACATAGTATTTATTATGTATCTGCCTCTTTGGAGTCAGGGTAGAAGGAGAAAGGCATTTGAAGAAGAGCAGGGCCATTGGAATTAAAAATTAGATAACTGTCAGTAGCAAAATACACGACGCACTGGCTATCATTGAGCATGGCCCCATTAATAAAGCACAACACACAACTTGTACTCCATAGTGCTTAATGCCTTACTCATTAATGAGTGGTGATGTTTTGTTTCCACTCAAAGTGTCTGTTTAGTAGCTTAAAATGCCTTTAGAAGAAAAAACAATCAAATCACTGTTTGTTTAATCCAGTGTTATTCTGCCTTAATACTTTTCTGCAACACAGTCAGTGCTTTTTATGCAAGGCTTGTTTGGGTAACACATAGAATTGGCCTTGTGACTCTCCTAATCATAATCACATCAAATTCCAATGGTCGCAGGAACCAGCATTATACTGCTACTGTGCCAAATACTAATTTCAAACAATTGTTTGCACAGAGCATTATTTACAATTTGACTTTTTTCTTTTTGTTTTTCTCGATATACCTACTCCTGCTGGTACACCATAGCACCCAAGACGCAGGATATAGCAGCCCATATGCGGCTGCGGAGGCTGGAATACCGGCGGCTGGTGGTCCTGGAAGACAAAGAGGCAGAAACAATTCCCTCCCAGCTGGGCCACAGTGCATCTGGTCACCCTCAGACTCCAGACTCCCTGCAGTCCCATTTCCGGTGCAGCCGCCAGTTGACAGGGACCCTGACAACAACTGCTGCTCCCCCTTTCATTCTGACAGGCCATTGCTGTGGCACATCCTGCAGCGGCTGGTGGGAAATAAATTCTATCAAAGTTTTACAAATAATTGAGACCAGGCTGCTAGATGAAGACACAACAAATAATTCCTGATAGTGATAAATTAACAACCAAACCAAATAGCAATAGTAGTAACTTGAGCAATGAGGAGCTTCTATTTAATTAAAATTAAAGTTATGAAATCCTCGAGTCATGAAAACTGGACCCAAAGCCTAGCTTAGGTAAGGAGTTTATGTTTTCCCAACACAGGGCCAGAATGATGAAGCGGACAACTGATGTTCTTCATTCTATATCTAAAATATGGATCACTTTTATGCCTGGATGGCTAAATGGGCCAGTGTGGATTTTTCGCTTAGAAGATCCTGCAGTGACTTGGTGTTGCTTTCATCACATCCACCCAAACAAGTTTGTGATCATTGATGATGTAAATTAAGCCACAACTCAATATAGAGTTGTGGGTTTAAGGAATGGATGGGAAAGGAGATTTAGGGAAAGGTTTGACAAACACTACACAAGGACAACATTCATTTGGTCAATGATCAGTACATCATTCGTCATCAATCTGTTGTGGGAGGAAACAAAGGGATGAGTATGGCAAAGTACAGTGAAATAAATTGTGAACAGTCCTTTTGCCCCGGAGACCCAAATTATCGATATTTAAATGTTCTGTCTTCTAGGTTGGGAGTGAACCCACCTACCCAGTTCGCCAAATAATGATACTGTTTTGCAAAATTAGGTGGTGCATGTGCATTCTTCTCAGGAATGTCCATCACTCTTGAGTGCCTGTTTGGACTGGTCCGGTAGGTAAGCAGGAGTGTTGAGCTCAGCTTGCGTCTTTCGTTGGTACAGGAAACTAGAATGCCTGTGGATTGTAAAATTGAAACTGGATTTTAGAATCAAGGAGAAGGACAGAAGGAACGTAAGCTTTATGAGGAATGTGCAAAGAAGAATCAGAGGCAGAGCAAAAAAAACAAGAGTTTCACTTTTGCTACCAGTACAACACACACACACACACACACACACACACACACACACACACACAGCAGCCTTTCACAAACCAACGCACCTCTCTCCATTCCACAGAGCTGAGTACTAGGCCTCATAGTCATGGTTTCCCTTTGAAGTTGACAACTTCTTGCTGCTAGCTGTTGATGAGGTAGTACCACCCTGAGTTCTTCCATCCTCCTCCTGACTCAAAGTAACTCTGTCCTGGTCTTGACTGGAGCAAGTTAGATGTACTGCACTGCTGATGAAGAAAAGTAGAGAAACAAAATTGCAGTATTTTGTACAGGTTTTTGTTTGTTAACTAAAGCGACCATTCTGGTCTACGAAAAACCAGAAAAAAGGAGAGGACCCTACAGGTAAATCTGGCTAAGTGTGAAAGGGTCAATACCTACAGGAAAAAAATATCACCCATCATTCAAGCCCCAAACAATGCAAATCATCTCAAGCAAGTTCTCAAATTACACCCTCTCTCACTGTCTCCTAACACATGAATAGGCTGTCCGGAAATCGGTTTAAACCGACTGTACCGGACAGTACGCTACCGGATGAAAATCAGCTGACCCAGTTTAAACCGAGTGTCACTGATTTTCATAGTTGTTGCACCTTTTGGCCACTTGATGGAGCCAAATCATTATAAACCATTGGCCTGACTGTGGTGGCCTGGCGCGGAGGTGTCATGGAAAAACACTGCTTCTCTGCACATGGGGAGCCGAGGTGTGAATGGACCAAGGGCCAGAGCAACACGAGGCCCCCTGCCTGGCTCACGTGGGGGGGAGAGGAGCTGTTGTTGTCTTACTGCGGCCGCAACTGAGTAATTCACAGGTCTTTAAAAAGACCATTTACTTAACGAGTAGATAGATTGTTTTCTTTCTAAAGCTAAGAAAATGTGCAGGGAATGATGACGTGCCCGCCAAACCACAGCCGGGTCATGGATGAAGTACTTTTTATTTGCAGATGACACTACTATCCAGCCCGTCAGCCGATGTACCGTCATACCCGGCCGAACCCATAAACAGCAGCAATCATGGCTTGCAAACACAAAATGGTGAGCAGAAACACGTCGAAAACTCAGCAATAGCGATGAGGAAATGCTCCTCGCAAGTGACAAGAGAAAGTTTTCTCCATTAAAGATTCACTTTTTTTCACGTGAAACTCAATTCAGAAGACCAAAGTGTAATAACAGCTACCTTCCTGCCTATGGTTGCTGCTTGCAGGAAGCAGCTCATGACTCAGCAGTAAATGGCTGGTTTTAAATCCTCTGCTGTACATTCAAAAGGACAATAGGAAGCACCACCAATCAGGAACCACAAAACTAAGCTACTTCTAATTGGGCACCAACTTTTGTTTGTGGGTAGAGCGTTTAAAAAAAAAAATACTCGCCACAGGAAGGACAGAGTAATTCTTGATTACATTAATTCTACCATGAGGCTTTAGATTGTTAAGGACCTTGTTAGTTCCCCGAATTGTGTACATTTATAAAATGTGTTGCTCTTTAAGCTACCTCAGAACCCCATGAGGTGGAAGACAGGCTTTATTTTTTCTGGCAACATCTCAGTACAGGACTCTCTGAGGAGGCACGCGGCAATCGGTAATTCCTGCAATTAATTAATTATTCTTCTTATAGTTTGATGTTGGTTACTATAAGTTAAAATCAATCTAGGTGGCTGTGAGGTCCCTAACTTGTTGGCAGTGTCAATGGATGGTTTAATGGCCAGTGCCGTGTTCTGCCCTGCTCATCAGCTTTAGACATGGCTTGATCTACCACTCTGGCGGTGTATCCTCATCTCAAAAATCTAGCCCGGCATTCAGACTGAGCTCTGAAACAATCAGAGTCAGTGGTACAAATTCTTCTGATCCGCAACATCTCCCCAAAGGGGATGCTGTGGATCAAGTGTGCAGGATGATGACTTGATGTGTGTAATAGTGAATTTCTGGCAGTCGCCTTCCTATGTAGTTTCGTATGCAAATGATTGTTTTTTATGATTATTTTGACATCCAAAAAACAGATACTCTCACGACTTACCTGACCTGATAACTTCAAATTCAAATTATTCTCATTGATGTTTTCAATAAATTGGAGAGCCCCAATCTCCAAGCCCTTCCAAATAATAAGCAAGTCATCGATGTATCTATACCAGCGTATTATATGGTTAGATACAATTTCTTCAAATATTGGCCTGAGGACCTGTTCTTCCCAAAGTCCCATGTGCAGACAGGCATAACTTGGGGAAAAACAGGCCCCCATAGCCACGCCCCTGATCTGCTGATAGACTTGTTTTTGAAAAAAGAAGAAATTATTTTCTAGACACATAGATATAATCGACATTAGCAATTTGTTGTGCTCAAAGAAACAAATGGATCGTTTGCTCAGATAGTATTCAACTACTTTGAGTCCGTCTCTATGGTGAATACTCGTATATAGTGACGAGACATCAAGAGAGATGAGTAAATAGTCATCGTGCCAAACAACATCACTCAATTTGCGTAGAAGGTCCCCTGTGTCAAGACTGAAAGAGGGTAATGTTCTCACAAATTCTTGGAGAAAAAAGTCAACATATTTGCTAGCATTCTCCATGATACTGTTACGAGCTGATATTATTGGCCTGCCCGGTGGAGTTAGGGCATCCTTGTGAATTTTAGGTATACAATAGATTACTGGCATGACAGGATGGTCATTCTTGAGAAAATGGAATTCATCCGATATTAACAGTACCTTACTTTTCCATGCCAGTAAACTAGAATAGAATATGTTCCAAGATGATTTAACCAATACCATATCGCTCCTTCTGTAACAATCAGTCACACTCAATTGGCCCATGGCCTCTGACATGTACATATTGCGTGGCCAAAGTTCGATATTACCACCCTTGTCAGATTGTCTGACAATCATATTGTTGTTGTCCTGTCATTTCTTCATCAATTGGTAATACAAATTATCATGGGCAGTGTAACTTCTTTGGATAGCCCCCTGTCTTTTATATAGAGATTTAAGTTATTGAGACACCTTATCATGAAACAAATCAATATTGTCCCTCAGCATAATGGGGCAAAACGTCGATTTAGGTTTGAAATGTGTCAATGCACCAATGTCTTACCTTCCTATTTCTTGGCTGAATGTTGTCATAGAGTTATAAGCCTCCTGTTGTAGGACATGTAGATCACGCATAAGACCAACATCGCCCACTGTCAATGCTGAAGAACTGTTGGTTAAAACTTCAACTTGCTTGCTTTTAGTGGGACCTTGCATTAAGTGGAATTTGCGCAACTTCAACTTGCGTACAAATTTATACATATCGATACGGCTCTCTGCATAATCAAAGTCACTTTTGGGACTAAACGAAAGGCCAAGGGACAATATAGATGTTTCACTCTCAGTTAGGGGAATGTCAGTAAGATTGATGATGGTCTGGTCATCACATTGCTGAGTTGTAGTACCTATTTGCGGATCCACTGTTTCTTTGCTTTCCTGCTGTACTGTTTTTTGCCTGCGTTGTTTGCAGTGTTGTCGTCTTTCCCATCTTTTACTGTTGCGTTTGAGTTGCTTTTGGCACCTTGGGCATGTGGACGCAGTGTTTGTCTTCTGTCCTGGCGCAGGCAGTCCACTTCCTGCACCAAGGAAAGCTTTTGAAACCCCGACCTCTGGGCCCTTGTCAGTTCGTTACCAGATTCACTATCAATAGCTGAACTTAAATCTGAGATTGAAGTGGTAAGTGTAGGTTCATTAGATGCTCCACTAGAGACTGCAACAGGAGGAATCACCTTTTTATGTACTTTTACAGTGTCATATTTCCTGGAAAAGGTGAACACTTGACCATGTTCATAATCAAGTTTGTCCCGTTGGAACTTAAATGTCTCACTTTTCATTATTAGTTCCTCTTCTCGCAATAAGCGTGCAGTCATGTCTTCTCTATATTTGGTAACTTGAGCTGTCACCTCGAACTTGTTGATTTCAACATTAAGAGCATCAATCTCCTTCTGCGTATTTTACAAGGAGAATAACCAACCGACGTGAAGATTCTAAATTACACTCAGCCCACTCTGAGAGCATCATAGGGTCAGGGTTTTCATAGCTGGGGGCAAGCATAATGCATAGCCCCCTGGGTATGCGTCCAACTTCTAAATATCAGCTGAGAGACTTATGCTCCCACCATTTTGCCTGTTCCGAATTCATTAACGTTTCCAGTTTTTTAAAGTGCTCTCGTACATCGGAATTTAAATCAGGTGCAGTCCGCACTGTTGGATTGAGTGCGAGTTCTCCGCTTGGTGAGTTATCAAACATATCGCACGCTGCAGCTTCTCTGCTACGCAACGTATCTGAGGACATGGTGCTATCAAATCAGGGCCAATATGAATAGTAGATACAGACGCTTGGTTAAATGTCAATCGCCTGGATCACTGCACACTCCTCCACCATACACTGCGTGAGCTCCTATCTCCGCTCTGCGTCAGGGGCTGATCTCGTCCGACACCGGCTCCTTCCCGCGTAGCTGTAGGTGCTTGTTTCGCTGCTCGGGGGTAACCACGGCTTCTCCTTCCCGGAGACTGTGTGAATCCCGACTAAAAAGCCGGAATGACTGCTTCCTGCCGTACGACCCAAACTTGGAGGAGGGGTTACGCTGATACCGAGGAAGCACGCTCGGTAAAATATGTCCGAATCTCGTCCAACACTTCCAGTACCAGAAAGGACGAAGCGAACCCAAGATTTCGTGCTTAAAAATTTATTTTGTGCCCAGCACCGCTGCCATTACGCGTTTCAGCCCTCTAGGGGCCTTGATCACATAATACGTCACATGGCTCATTTCTCACAATTTAAAGTGACAATGCTCAGGAAGAACCAACAGTCGCTTCCAATTACTCATCATGAAAATGGAAGAAAGCTGACAGCGTAGTTCACAAGGTAACTTTCTATCCCCATTGTGCAATACATAGAACCTCAGTGTGCAAAGTAACGCAAAGTATTGATATGAATACCAAAAATTATTCCTGACTTGACTAATAAATAAATAAATACAATTTAAAAGCCAAGAAGTTAGAGGAATCGTTGTCAAAATACCAAGTAAAAAAGGGGAGGTTGCAAACACTGTAATCCATATAAATACATTCAATATGTCAACAGTTAATAAAGTGTGCAAAAAGATCAAGAAAAAAAGGCCATCAGAATAAAATACAAAATTCTAATGTAAACATCTTGAAAAAAATGACAACATCGGTACTCTCCACATTAAATATCATGTTATGCACTTTGCGAGTATACCCTGTTACCACTCGGTCAAACACAAAAAAGGAAGGAAAAACTATATATATATATCTATATATCTATTCACTGAAAAAACCATAGGTTTCAGACATGTTATAGTTAGCGGAAATTTTACTGATAAAAAACCAATGAAATTCCCCCGTTATAGTTAGTGCAGGCAACTATAACTCACGCGACCGCAATCCTCTGCTGATGCTACTACTGTATTTAGACACTTATTTGCCCATGTCTTCTTCCATAAATTTTTAGCTATACATATATTAGAAATATTTTTTTTTCATAAAGACACATATGTCATCAGCAGAAGATTGCGGTCGCGTGAGTTATAGTTGCCTGCACTAACTATAACGGGGGAATTTCATTGTTTTTTTATCAGTAAAATTTCCGCTAACTATAACATGTCTGAAACCTATGGTTTTTTCAGTGAATTTGCAAGGTTTTTTAAATGCTAATTCCTAACTATAACGTGTGTGAAACCTATGGTTTTTTCAGTGAATTTGTACGGTTTTTTAAATGCTAAGTTACTTTACGCCATTCGTGGCGTGCACGCCCACTTAACGTAGTTCGTTCCGTGCGCGCACGGTGAGCACGAGGTACGCTTCGCGCACCGCGCGCCCACTTTACGCAGTTAGTGCCGTACACGCAAGGTGGGCACGCAGTGCGCTACGCGCACCGCGTGCCCACGTTACGCACCGTGCGCACATGGAGGACATATTATGCGCTTCCTTGTGATAGGTAATCTGTTAAATTTAATTTGTAAGTGATGACAATAATATGCCATGCACAGAGAGTGTTTTTTTTTTTTTATTAAAATTTTTAGCGTAAGCGCACCGTACGCGTACGGTAAGCGTAATCGGCGAAATTTTCAAAAAATAAAAATTTACCGCTTTTGGCCTTTGAGGACTCAACTAACATGGCTATGTGCATGGGCGCTGTCTAAACAGCCCCTTTATATGTTTTTTGCCTTTGTTTACAGCCCCCCCTCAGAGTGCGAGAGAGAAAATGGCGGCCGCCGCTTCCTGGTTTCGACCGATTCGAATGTTTACTTAGATGTAACAGCCAATCAGAATCGCGCTCGCGCACGCCACCGTACGTGTACGGTAAGCTTACGGTAAGCGTACCGTAAGCTGGCTCAGATATATATATTGATTTAAAGGCTATTTTCTCAGAATCTACTGAACAGATTTACACCAAACCTACAAAAGGCACTTCCTTGACCTGAGGACTACCTCTCTGCCAAATTTCTAGTAATTCTGTTCAGCCGTTCGGGCTGTAGCCCTGTCTAAATGTCCTATGGAAAAATGCATGGGAAAAACGCGTTTTGGGACCCCCCTTTTATCTCAGCCCCCGCTTGACGAATCCCCCCAAGACTTTCAGGGTAGGAGCGGAGCGTAGCGCCCCACCTATTTTGAGAAATTCGCGAGGATTCGTCGACCGGCGCCAAAGTTATTCACAATAGAATGTTGCAGATTTCCTATGGAAACAGGGTCCTAACTATAACTACCTACTGGCGACCGCCAGTAGGTAATATATCTATATATCTATATATATATATATATATATATATATATATATATATATATATATATATATATTCACTGAAAAAACCATGGGTTTCACACACGTTATAGTTAGGAATTAGCATTTAAAAAACCTTAGAAATTCAATGAAAAAACCAAAGGTTTCACACATGTTATAGTTAGCTGGACATTTCACTCGTAAAAAACCAATGAAATTTCCCCGTTATAGTTAGTTCAGCTAACTATAACTCGCGCGCCCGCAATGCACTACTGATGACGTCACATATTACATCACTCATGACATGGTCACTGACATCACTCATGACATCACTGTTGACATCTCAAATGACATCACTGATGACATCACTGATGACATCATCCTTGTGATAGAGTGGCAGACCTCCTCTTCCCCTAATATAACCTTTGATACACACATACAAAAATAGAAACTAAAATTTTCAAAACAATGGACATACCAATATCAGTTACAACAACCTATTCAGTAATTCTAAGAACCACATACACATCCACTCATTCACCAACAGTCCTATACAGTCACTCATACATGCACTCACTCATCATATGTACTCATACACCTATACATCCTGTTACACAATGCCACTCATCCATAGAGTTAGTCACACATAGTCACTCATGCTAATAAAGAAACAAACATACATTTATTAGCTTATACAGTTATACACACACCACCACACTTACTTCTACGGAAACATACACATAGTTAGTCTAAAAAACAATCACTTATAGAAACACATACTTATTCATACAGGAACTCTTTCAATCTCTCACTCTCACATATACTCACTTATATACACCAATAGTCACATATACTAGTTTAATAGATATGTAGTTACTCATAAAGACACTATTGAGACAGTCATGCACTCACTAACACACCCATACACACACTCATCCACCCATACAGTCCTGTACACATGTTGTCTTCAACACATACAAAGAGTGAATCACTCATTCATGCACCAATGCACTACATAATACCCCCACCGAACCATACAGACACTCAGACTGATACTTAAAAAAAGAACTATTAACCTATATAGATACCCATGAAGCTACTCACCAACCCATGCAGCCACTTATACACAAAGTGAGAGACTGATACAGATATTTTCATATTTAAACATTACTCAGTAAGCCATGTATTCACTATGATACACTTAATCAGTCAGTTACACAAAAAAATTTTCAAAAAAAAAGCATCCATTTAGACACTTATATACCCATTTATTCTTCCATTGACCTTGAGATATACATAAATATAAAACATATTTATTTTCAGAAAAACACACATTCACTGGATGATGTCATCAGTGATGTCATCAGTGATGTCATTTGAGATGTCATCGGTGATGTCATGAGTGATGTCAGTGACCATGTCATGAGTGATGTAATATGTGACGTCATCAGTAGTGCATTGCGGGCGCGCGAGTTATAGTTAGCTGAACTAATTATAACGGGGAAATTTCATTGGTTTTTTACGAGTGAAATGTCCAGCTAACTATAACATGTGTGAAACCTTTGGTTTTTTCATTGAATTTCTAAGGTTTTTTAAATGCTAATTCCTAACTATAACGTGTGTGAAACCCATGGTTTTTTCAGTGAATTTGCAAGGTTTTTTAAATGCTAATTCCTAACTATAACGTGTGTGAAACCCATGTTTTTTTCAGTGAATTTGCAAGGTTTTTTAAATGCTAATTTTTTTTTTTTATTATTTATTTATTTTTTTCATTTTTTTTTTACATATTTTTATTTTAATTTTCTATCCTTTTTTAAAGGCTATGGTTAAATTTTAAAAATTCTACAATATGTTTTATTTTATACCATTTTTATAAAATAAACAGGTAAGATTTATTAGTATAACATATTGGTTTTTTTTTCTTTGTAAAATTTTTTTTTAACGTGCGCGTACGGTAAGCGCACGTCCTGCTTTCATTACGTTAGATTTCTATGCTGTTTGCGTTCATTTACGCAATTTGCGTAGACGTACGTCACGCGCGCGCAGCGCGTAACGCGTACGCTGCACACGCTTGTTACGCGGAAGTGAAGGGGCGTGCCTGTTTTGCGCATGCGCGCGAGCGCGTGTCTTTTTTATGCGCATGCGTACTTTTACCGTAAGCGCACCGTAAGCGTAACGTAAGCGTAACGTACGCGCACGGTGGGTCATGTGATCATGAAACACAACTTTTGATTGGTTGAAACTACTTTCAGTTCTAGAACTCTCCTACACCACACCCATTCCCCTCATTTCTGCTTGTGATCCCTTAGGAGAAGGAGCTGAGTTGTCTTTGTGATACGATGGCAGAACAGCAGAACTCTTCTGAGAGTGAGGCTAGCAGCACTACCTTGAGGCAGAGAAGGAGGAAACAAAAGAGCTCTTTCATATGGGAGTATTTTTCTTTTCCAGAGGGCAAGAAAAAGGTAAATGCACCCTTAGTGACTTGTAAGCTTTGTGGCTGTGCACTTTCAAGAGGGAATCCCAACAAGAAGTATTCCTTCGTGAATCACACCATGTTGAGACACCTTCAAGATGTACACGGTAGGACATTTGCTCGACATACTGAAGGTAACCCTTCAGTAAGTCAATCAAGCACATCCACAGCAGCTCAGCCTGGTCCATCATCTGCAGTGCCGAGTCCATCTTCGGCAGGTCAGCTGAGCCCTTCATCTGTGGGGGGAGCATCTCCTTTTTCTCGTCCTCTGGAAATCAACCATCGGTTTTCGAGGGTTTTAGTTCGGTGCGCCACTTGTCATGATCTAATTGCTCATAGGGAGACCAGTGTTTCCCTAGTGAACAATTTAATAGATCAGCACATTTGTCGTAGAGACTAATATTCCCACTCTTTCTTTCCTCTGTCCCTGCATGAACACAACGGCTCTTTTAAGAGCCAACCTTACCTTTTAACTTTTTTTTATATATTTTTTAAAACTTTAAAAAAAAAAATTTTTTACCGTACGCGTACGGTACGCGTAATTTTTTTTTTTTTTTTTAAAAAACACTAAAAATCAATTATCACATTACAAGGTCCTTGAGAGACTACAATGAAAAACTGAAAATGTGATTGTGGAGAAGTGGAAAAAAGGGACCATGAAATTTTTGACTTACCATACCCACTCAAAAATTTTTTTATTAATTTAAATTTAATTTTAATTGCTTTAAAAATGGTTCAAGTTTTCGAAAATGTTCTATCTCAATCTGAAAAAAAAGAAAAAAGTATTAATATTTAATAAAACATTTTATAATACAGTACACATATTTACATATTTTCCCCAAACATTTTTTGCCTTTTTTTTGCTGTTTTCAGAATATATTGCATTTCACTATAAATTGTGAAAGCAATTGCATTCATCATTTAACAGCGGGCAAAAAAAAAATTAACAATCTCAAAGATTGTTTTAAAAAAGCCCACAATCTCTTTTTGCATAAACATAACTTTATGGAAATGCATAATATTCTTAAAAAATATCATCTAATATCAATACTTATTTCTTTAAAATACCGTCTGACATTTTTGTTTCAGAAGTATAATCACAAAAATATATCTCAAATAACTCCACAATACATCTGGTTCCATTTCCTTTAGGCCAAATAGTAATTTTAAAATTCTTTTTTGATTAAATTTCCAATGGTAATCCAATAAAATTCTAAAGTTTAAATTGTACAGATCTCACCGATTGTCTGTAACATTTTGGTTTCCGAAAGATTAATTAATAATTAAATAAGTCCACAATAGAATTGTTTACCTTTCCTCATGGCCAAATAGTAATTTTAAAAATCTTTTTTGAATAAATTTCCAATGGCAATCCAATAACATTCCAAAATTTAAATTGTGCAGATGTTACCGATTTTGTCTAAATTTTTGGTTTTCCAAAGTTTCATAAAAAATTGAAAAAGTCCACATTACAATTGGTTACCTTTCCATTAGGCCAAATGATAATTTGTAAAATCATTTTTTTTTAAAATTCCAATGGTAATCCAATAAAATGGTAAATTTGTTTTGTACAGATGTTGCCAATTCTCTCTAAAATTTTGGTTTCAGGAAGATTAGATAGGAATTTGCTAAATCAAAAGGCAAACGTTGCTTGAAAATCAATTGGGAATCATTACACAGTGTCCAGCCTTTTTCACATTTAAGATAAACTGTGTAATGTCCAGAAGTAACAGTAGGTCCTTCATGGAAAATTATTGCAACTGTTTTTCCTGAAATTGATAATTGCTGTCCTGTAAACTTCTTTATTAAAGTATCTAATTTTGAACCATCAGCTTTACATCGTTGCATCATTAAAATTACATATTGTCCGTATTCCTTTAAAATTAACGTTGAAAACATTTCAGATTTACACTCACTGCATTCCATGCTATGATTAGCATCTTTAACTAATTTAGCAAAAGTGACTGTTTTACTTTCTGGCAATGTTAAATAAATAAACCTTTCAGAATCAACATTAGAGCCACATATATTGTAACAGTTTTCACAACTATGTTCCCATTTATAAGAGAGACCAAACAAATTTTCAATGGGAACCCCTTCTTCTTCCAGTACCTGAAGAAAAAACATCAAGAATTCCTGTGCGACTTGCTGTACATTTTGAGAAAACTGTGTTCGTCCTGAACATACATCTAAAAGTTTTCTAATTTCAGTAGCACTTTCTATTTGAGTTTTATCATTACTCAGCTTTTGAAAGAGGAGACTCAACTCAGAACAGAATCTTTTTCCCTGATTTACTATTATCTGCTCTTGCACACTTTCCAGATAAAATGCAACATTCAGCACTACATTAGCGTAGCAGTTGACACCAGAGCTATTTTCAAAATGACATCCTACAACCTGTTCTTCATTTTCCTTTTTCTTTTTGCTTGCAATTACATCACTCCTCTTTTTTTTCCTCCTCTCTACATCTTCATTACAGATATTCTCATTTCTCCTTTTACGAGAAACTACACGTTTCTCCAACACAGGATACTGACCTAAATGAGGAGCATAGCTTCTTCTTAATCTATTATACTCCTTTACACAATTTGTATCAGCACTAACTTTTGAGTCATCAAAGTCTATCATGAATAAACCAGATAATGTTTTCACTCGTGACAAAGCTACATAAGCCATACCTTCTTTGAACACAGTTGAACCAATGTTCACAAAATCACAATCTACAGTCAATCCTTGAGACTTGTGAATAGTTACAGCATATGCTAGAGAAAACGGAAACTGCTTCCTACGTACATATAAGTCTTTCACAAGCATGAAACGAACTGAACAACGACAAATATCTTTAACTTCTTCTATCTGATCAAATTTTATTTTTAAACATTCAATTCCATCTTTTTTCTGATAATTAATAAAACCCACAACTCTTCCCATAGCTCCATTAACTAAACCCTTTTCAACATCCAAATTTCTCCTTAAAAATAAACTACAGTTCATGCAAACATATAGATTTTTTTCTAATCCAGCTGTTTTGGAAATGTTCTTCTCTAGTGAATCCAATTTATTTTTCAGTGTGCCTGTTAATGTGATAGTAATTCTTCCATCTTCAATTTTGTCCACTGCTTCCAATTTCCTGATATCTTCCTTTTCCAATTTTAAAAGCTCCTCATTGAATATTGAGCATTCACGTAGAGTTGGCATTAAGCAGATGACACTTTTCTTTTCTGCAATGTTCTTGTATATCTTCTCTGCAACTATTTCTTCCTTTGGAAATAAATTATGTAGCAGCCGACTCTGTAATGCTTTTTTGCCAACTTCTGTGAGTAGTCCAATCCTGATATCTTTCAGAATACTTCCATATTCTTCATCGTTTGCTTGCCTCATATTAGTAGTAAGTTCCTTGTACTCAAAGAAGGACCAAATATTTGCATTACCGATGCTTCCCAATGACTTCTTTGTGTCTTCATGTGTCACAGTATTAAACACTGGTTGACCTTTAACTGGAGTAAGCTGTAGAAGATCCCCAAAAACTATGACATGTTTTCCACCAAATAACACGTCATAGTCTGTCCTTAGAATTTGCTGCATTCTTAAATGCACAAAGGCAAGCATTAAGTTTGATACCATGCTCACCTCATCAATAATGAGAACTTGCATCTTCTTCAATACTCTTGAAACTTCCAAGCATGCTTCTCCAGTTAGCTTGTTGTATTGTATTTTGTTCTCATGCTCCACTGGTAACATTAGCAAATGATGTAAGGTGATTCCTTTTATGTTATATGCTGCTAACCCAGTTGGAGCAGTAACCACACAAGACAAAGTAGAATCCGTTTTTTGCTGTAGGTAGCTTCTGATGACTTTTATAAGGAAACTTTTTCCAGTTCCAGCTTGTCCGCTTACATACATCCTGATTGGATGAAATGATGTGCATGAGCACTCTTTTTTTTCATGTAGAAATCCATGATCAATTTTGTTTCTGATCTCTTCATAAATTTGTTGCTGCTCTTCGTTCAGTTGTCTTTCCAAATTTTGTAAGTCTATAAATTCTTCTTGAGCTTGATTCATAGCCGTTTCCACTTCATTCATGGCTATTGATGCTTCATTTTCAACGATTGGTTGTCCTAGGGGATCTTGACTGAGTGTTCCTGAACTTTGGCTGTCCTGAGAACTGTCTCTAGCTACTTCTGCTGCAATTGTAGTTTCCTGTTCAATTTCTTCATTTAACATTTGCAGATAAGTTGTGAATGTATTGCATTGTATGCTGTCTTTGCAAGCATTAAATGAATCTTCATAGCTTTGAAATTCTCCCAGTAGTTCATCCTCTGTACGCCATGGTTTAAACAGCTGTAAAAGAGCCAAGTAGTAAAATTCCTTTTTGTCAGTAGTGTCGCAACTCAGCTTCCGGTGATTTATTAAACTTCCTTTTGTTTGCTTCACCAAACATCCTTCCTCACCAATGACTTTATATTTTCCATTTTTGATGTCTTCTGCGGCTTTCCGTGAATAAATGTAGTTCTGCAGCACTTCATAGAGACACATGTTCTCCAGATGTTGACTTCTCTTGGGATAATATGTGTCCAACATGTTTGATTTCAAAATATCTGTACTTTCTGGGTCATTCTCGGCCAAATATTCAATTTCTCCAACAGATTTCAGTACCCGATTTCTCATTGCTGCAAGGCCTAAACTTGCCCAAATTATTCTTCTTGATTTCGAGTAGAGACTTGCAGAAGATAACCTATCTGAACATTCGTAGGATCCAATTTCTCGATGCGATAACATCTTTAAACTGAAACTGTACAGCTTCTTACTGACAGTCTTCTCGTGAGAAATCTCTTCCCACATTTCTTTCAATTCAGTTTTTTCAGATTTAGTAATGTAAGACGTTACATATCGAGCAACAGCAATGGAATTGTCAGCTACATACTGTATATCCATGTTAGCATTCCACATGGATAAAATGACTGGGTTGTAGTCATTTATATTTTTTGATTCTTCTTTTCTTTTTAGGTTGTAGGTATTCTTAGGTGATTTTCTTGTGATAGTATGTCTCACAGATGACATAAAACTGTTTACTCTTCCATTTGAAAGAACAGGTCTAGGAAATCCAAATCGACATTTAGTGTAGTATTTATCTTTGCTCTTGTATTTCCGTCGACAGTATTTTCCACACCGATGACTTTGGAAACGTAAAACTTGCTCCTTTAACTTTTTCTCTTCTGTGCTTTTTGGTATAGCACATGTTGCATATTCTTCAATGTAAGATAACACTGCTTCATCAGTATCTGTTCCAAACTTTGGGGCATCCTTGATCCACAACAGCATATGAATATGAGGAGCACCTCTTGCCTGGTACTCTTTTCTCCAAAAGAAATCCACTACTTCTCCTAGAGGTGGATTTTTTTTATTGCAGATGAAGGACATCATAGCCTCAAATCTATGATTGAAATATCTGCAAACATTAACCGGATCCAATGAGCACAGTTCTCCTGCTGTCTTGTATTCGATGTTTTTAATGTTTGAATTTGCCTCTCGTAGAAAATCCAGTAAATCATCCCAAGCGTACTCGGCACAGCTTAGGGTAAGGAACCATGTTGGTGTTCCTAAATTTCGTAACATGCATTTTAATTCACCATGGCGTCGGTACCAATATTCATTTGTCCCACGCTGACAAGCCATCAGATTGATCAGTTGTGTTTCCAAATGATCATCTCGGTGCTGCACTTTCTCCATAAAATCCTTAGCAGACACATTTTGTAAATGTACTCCACTTTTTAAAATGTGATTTACTGCATAAGATAGTGCAGACAAGTCGCTTTCAAATAAAAGATGGAACAAATAAGGAATACTTTGTCAAAATCTGGGATCTTCAGCATATAGTCTTGTAGTCCGATACTCAGAAGCTGGAATCTGTTCTGGACGTTCATCGTATCGTCCTCCTTTTCCTTTAGGAAACAGCTGGGGAAAACATCGAGCTTCCAAGCTCTCCTCCCATACACTCACGGGAGTTCCTTTTGCTTTCTTCATCTGAAACAGATCAATATTGTCTCCCATAACTTCTTTTGAATGAAGAGGATGTATGCTAAAATGTTCATAAATTTCTTCTTCCTTTGACTTGTCCACTTTTTCAATTTGTCCAGTTGGTGTTTCTGTGTCTTCTTGTAAATCTTCTTCTTCTTCTTCTATATTAATTGTTTCATACCATTTGTTATTCCTTTTCAAATACAAATTTGCTCTTTGTACTTTCCGTACATCTACCAGCTCCTGCCAAATCTTCTTATTCTTTGTAGGTACACCATTAACCAGTATAACTAATGGTTCAGTTTCCAAAGTATCCGCATCAATAGTTTCCATATTTTTTTTCAAATCCAAGGGCAAATACACCACTCTACCTTTTAAACCTCTCAGTAAATCTGAAGGAGGTAATTTACCAGTTTTGGGCTCCATACGTACTATGGTCTGGAACGGATGAACACATTGAATAAGTATAGACTCATATGTATTTAATTCACAAAGTTCAGCAGGAATAGCATCCAATTCTAAATTATTATGTACAGCTCTGGTCGGCATTCTATTTTCCTCTAACTTGTTGTAACAGTATTTACAAATACGCTGATCTTCACCCAATTCAAAACAATTTTCTAGAAATATATATGTGGCAAAATCCTTCCACTTATAATTATCTTCATTTTCACTCTTTCTGTAGAGATCAACATTCCTAGTTTGTTTTCTATAATGAGTTCTGCGGCAACAAATACAAGTAATATTTGGTCTTTCATTAGAGATTATTGCAAATTTTGTTATGTGATCATTAAATGTCTTACTTACAGAGGGTTCTACATTCTCTTCCACTTCTTCCTCATTTACTGTGTCCTTTTCTGCACTGTTTTGTTCAGGACCAAAGTAACAAAACTGAATTTCATCAACAACCTTCTCTACATCTGATACCGATCCACGGAACAGAGCCCTATTCAATTCATCTAACTTTATTGCTGGACTTTTAGCAAAATACAACCGTCTCACAAACTTTCTCATTTCAGTATGATGAACAGCCAGCATCCTAAAATGATGGAAAACACTATTACACACTTTTCTAGATAGACAAGCCAGAGAATGACCCTGCAAACCAGTATTCTCTCTCACTCTGCATGGATCTAGACTTTGAAGCACCTTAATCTTCTGTTTTACACTTTTTTTACTATATTCTCTTAGAAACTCACGAAATTTATCAATAGATTCCTGACGCACAGTGCAAATACTACTACAATTCCAAGTGTACACTGGGGCTTTAGGACGTCTCCCCATAGCCTCATCCGCCATCACTTGTACCTCATCTCTTGGAACCATTATCTCCTTCTCCATTATGCAACCATTTTTCACTTCATAAGCACGACCTCTGGTGTCAACTGCATGCAGCAAACTATTACTTTGAAAATAGCTCTCTTCATTAAAAAAAGGTTCACTACTTGAACTATGCATCCATTTTCCTAAAAACACTTTACAAAAGTTTGTTCTGTTCACTACTCTTTTCCTTTTGCTTTGTGATTTCAGTACATTAACCATTTTATCTAATGTACGCATCCTATTCAAAATTAAAATGAATAGTTTCCTTTTTAATTCTAATGCCTTTGCTGCAATGGCTTCAATTTCTTTTTTTCTCTTGTAATATTTTGCCTTTTGCTTATATTTCTTCACATCCTTTATCAAATTGGACATAACTCTTCTCTGAAACATTTTTCTACGTATCTCTTTAAACGCTGTTTTTCTGTTTAAGTTAATCTTTATTGTTGCAGAAGGTATATTTGCATTAACTAAATTCTCAATTTTTTCCTGTTTTTTTCTATTGAAAACATTCTTTCCAGTACAGACATTTTGTACATTTTTCCTTTTTTTGAATATGTTCTTTAAAAAATCTTTTGTCTGCTTACCAGAAGATTTTTTCTTTTTTCCAACATGAGCATCTCCAACTAACTTAGGTCCTCCAGTTGTCTTCAAATATAGGTTTTTTTTGTGGTCTTTCTTTAGTCTGGATTTTGTAGGCATCTTAAATTTTGTTCACTGCTCTTCAGCAATACCTGAAAAAAACTAAAAAAAAAATCCTTTATTTTATTTAAATATATTACTACATTTTTTATGATCTTTAGAAATCTTAAAATACTATAAACCCCTTTCCTATAAATGAAAATCACAATAACACCTTCACAAATTAAATATCTAAAAACAATTCCTGTGTGCACACAGAGTCATGCTTTGAAATTAGGCAGAAAACGAAATTTCTTTGCCAATTGCAAAGCATACTTTCTACTACTTTTTAGGCAAGTGATAAGTACTTTTACAGACTGACACATTTTGAATCCACTTTTCAGATTCTTAAAAAAGCACATGTCCAAACTGCTTTTTCAGACCAGCACCATGTGTAACCTGGGTGACTGACTACACTCCAGCAAGGGCAACCAGCCTTATTGATGCTGAATGTATTTGCATTACTGACTGAAACTTCAAACCCCACTCGGTTGTGAATACTGTGCATGATTTCACAGGATAAACAGCTGGGTGTGTGCTAAGAGTCTGCTTCTGCACAAACAAATGGCTCCCCCTTTCCATCTAATGCAAATGTAAAATCACCAGAGCAATACGCAATAAATCTCTGCCTGTAATTCCTATTTGCACACAGAGTCATGTTTTCATATTAGTCACAAAACGAAATTTCTTTGCCATTTTGAAAGCACACTTACTACTCTTTTTTTTGGCAAGTGATAAACACTTTTACAGACTGACACATTTTGAATCCACTTTTCAGATTCTTAAAAAAGCACATGTCCAAACTGCTTTTTCAGACCAGCACCATGTGTAACCTGGGTGACTGACTACACTCCAGCAAGGGCAACCAGCCTTAGTGATGCTGAATGTATTTGCATTACTGACTGAAACCTCAAACCCCACTCGGTTGTGAATACTGTGCATGATTCCACAGGATAAACAGCTGGGTGTGTGCTAAGAGTCTGCTTCTGCACAAAAAAATGGCTCCCCCTTTCCATCTAATGCAAATGTAAAATCTCCAGAGCAATACGCAATAAATCTCTGCCTGTATTTCCTATTTGCACACAGAGTCATGTTTTCACATTAGTCACAAAACGAAATTTCTTTGCCATTTTGAAAGCACACTTACTACTCTTTTTTTTGGCAAGTGATAAACACTTTTACAGACTGACACATTTTGAATCCACTTTTCAGATTCTTAAAAAAGCACATGTCCAAACTGCTTTTTCAGACCAGCACCATGTGTAACCTGGGTGACTGACTACACTCCAGCAAGGGCAACCAGCCTTACTGATGCTGAATGTATTTGCATTACTGACTGAAACCTCAAACCCCACTCGGTTGTGAATACTGTGCATGATTCCACAGGATAAGCAGCTAGGTGTGTGCTAAGAGTCTTCTTCTGCACAAAAAAATGGCTCCCCCTTTCCATCTAATGCAAATGTGAAATCTCCAGAGCAATACGCAATAAATCTCTGCCTGTAATTCCTATTTGCACACAGAGTCATGTTTTCACATTAGTCACAAAACGAAATTTCTTTGCCAATTTGAAAGCACACTTACTACTCTTTTTTTTGGCAAGTGATAAACACTTTTACAGACTGACACATTTTGAATCCACTTTTCAGATTCTTAAAAAAGCACATGTCCAAACTGCTTTTTCAGACCAGCACCATGTGTAACCTGGGTGACTGACTACACTCCAGCAAGGGCAACCAGCCTTACTGATGCTGAATGTATTTGCATTACTGACTGAAACCTCAAACCCCACTCGGTTGTGAATACTGTGCATGATTCCACAGGATAAGCAGCTGGGTGTGTGCTAAGAGCCTGCTTCTGCACAAAAATGGCTCCCCCTTTCCATCTAATGCAAATGTAAAATCTCCAGAGCAATATGCAATAAATCTCTGCCTGTAATTCCTATTTGCACACAGAGTCATGTTTTCACATTAGTCACAAAACGAAATTTCTTTGCCATTTTGAAAGCACACTTACTACTCTTTTTTTTGGCAAGTGATAAACACTTTTACAGACTGACACATTTTGAATCCACTTTTCAGATTCTTAAAAAAGCACATGTCCAAACTGCTTTTTCAGACCAGCACCATGTGTAACCTGGGTGACTGACTACACTCCAGCAAGGGCAACCAGCCTTAGTGATGCTGAATGTATTTGCATTACTGACTGAAACCTCAAACCCCACTCGGTTGTGAATACTGTGCATGATTCCACAGGATAAACAGCTGGGTGTGTGCTAAGAGTCTGCTTCTGCACAAAAAAATGGCTCCCCCTTTCCATCTAATGCAAATGTAAAATCTCCAGAGCAATACGCAATAAATCTCTGCCTGTATTTCCTATTTGCACACAGAGTCATGTTTTCACATTAGTCACAAAACGAAATTTCTTTGCCATTTTGAAAGCACACTTACTACTCTTTTTTTGGCAAGTGATAAACACTTTTACAGACTGACACATTTTGAATCCACTTTTCAGATTCTTAAAAAAGCACATGTCCAAACTGCTTTTTCAGACCAGCACCATGTGTAACCTGGGTGACTGACTACACTCCAGCAAGGGCAACCAGCCTTACTGATGCTGAATGTATTTGCATTACTGACTGAAACCTCAAACCCCACTCGGTTGTGAATACTGTGCATGATTCCACAGGATAAGCAGCTGGGTGTGTGCTAAGAGTCTGCTTCTGCACAAAAAAATGGCTCCCCCTTTCCATCTAATGCAAATGTGAAATCTCCAGAGCAATACGCAATAAATCTCTGCCTGTAATTCCTATTTGCACACAGAGTCATGTTTTCACATTAGTCACAAAACGAAATTTCTTTGCCAATTTGAAACCACACTTACTACTCTTTTTTTTGGCAAGTGATAAACACTTTTACAGACTGACACATTTTGAATCCACTTTTCAGATTCTTAAAAAAGCACATGTCCAAACTGCTTTTTCAGACCAGCACCATGTGTAACCTGGGTGACTGACTACACTCCAGCAAGGGCAACCAGCCTTACTGATGCTGAATGTATTTGCATTACTGACTGAAACCTCAAACCCCACTCGGTTGTGAATACTGTGCATGATTCCACAGGATAAGCAGCTGGGTGTGTGCTAAGAGTCTGCTTCTGCACAAAAAAATGGCTCCCCCTTTCCATCTAATGCAAATGTAAAATCTCCAGAGCAATACGCAATAAATCTATGCCTGTAATTCCTATTTACACACAGAGTCATGTTTTCACATTAGTCTCAAAACGAAATTTCTTTGCCAATTTGAAAGCACACTTACTACTCTTTTTTTTGGCAAGTGATAAACACTTTTACAGACTGACACATTTTGAATCCACTTTTCAGATTCTGAAAACAGCACATGTCCAAACTGCTTTTTCAAACCAGCACCATGTGTAACCTGGGTGACTGACTACACTCCAGCAAGGGCAACCAGCCTTACTGATGCTGTATGTATTTGCATTACTGAGTGCAACCTCAAACCCTTAAAGTATTCCTTATTTTACCAGTACACCTTAATTTATCGTGAAAACATGGGGGCAGATTTATGAGCCCCTTGCGCCACTTTTGCGTCACTTTTAACATGGGAAAAGTGACGCAAAAGTGGCGCAAGGGGCTCATAAATCTGCCCCATAGTCCATATTATTTTACATGTTCCTCACATTTAAATTTCTCCCAAAACAGAAAATAATAAACACAACTTCAACAAAATGAATTCCAATTCTATTATTCATTTCTTAATTTACCATATACATCCCCTCTCAAACTCTAAACTCACCTTTAAAATTAGTTAGTTGTGAAAAAAATGTGGCACTCAAACAGCAGATTTTCAGAGCCAGGATCTCTGTTCTGTTCACCTCTCTCCTCTCAGCAGAACCAGATAATGGCAAACTTTCCCTCTCTTTTTCCACACTTATACATGTTAATTTCAAATCTCAGTGCTTCCCCCTTTTTTTCAAATGTAATCACACATTTCTATTGGTTGAAAACCAACCCTTTTCCAAAAGTACCCTTCCCCCAACTTGACTTCTGCCTAGTACCCTTCCCCCAACTTGACTTCTGCCTGCTACCATAGCAACAGCTCATGGAACACTGCTGTGTGGAGTTAGGTCAGAAGTTCGCCACACAATGTTTCAATTCCAAAGAGCAGGAGTACTTGACTTTTCAAACCTAACAGCAAATCCATAGTACTGTTCTTTAGTAACACATTTTTCTGTACCAATACAAAACATGCTTCTATAAATTTACACATACAGCCTAGTTTTTATTCTAGAATGGTATGAAACAGCCAATCAGTTCTTTTTTTTATAAAAAAAATATGTATGCCTCCATTTCCAAACTGTCTTTCATTTCTTTTTACCATTCTACTGAATTACACCTCCTGAGTGCATCCAGTTCTCCTTTGAAGATGTTCACAGTGTGGATTGTAGGGCACAGCTATGTCTTCTGGAGTGAAAAGTATGCAGAGAAAACAGATATGGTGAGAGACCTTGCTTTGCCAAATGTAGACATTAAATGGATTGGTCAGAGAGGGTTAAAGTGGCACCAATTGATGCCATTGGTGAAATCCTTCATGCAAATCCAACACCCTGACCTCATAATAGTGCACTGTGGTGGCAATGACCTAGGCACTTTGACTGGGGTAGGTCTGGAAATGCTTATGAAGGACACCTTTGCACAACTGTTTTCACTTTTCCCTAAAACTGCCTTTGTGTTTTCTAACATATGCCAAAGGCAAAAATGGAACTGGTCCAATCATTTTTGTCCGCAGATTGACAAAGCAAGAAAGCACGTCAACAAATCTGTTTCTGCTTTCCTCCGTGACTATGGTATGGGTTCCATTTACCACAACAACTTGCGTTACGACATGCAAGACATTTATAGAGGAGATGGTGTACACTTCACTGATAAAGGGAACAGAGTCTTCCTCTTGAACCTTAGACTCTGCATCGGTACTTACTTGTAGGTACCAATAAAAAATCACTTCATAAACACAACGGCTCTTTTTAGAGCCCCCTAATATCTAAACACTTAAATCTGCATTTCATTTCTTTTTTTTTTTACCGTACGCGTACGGTGAGCTTACCGTACGCGTACCCCGCAATTTTTTTTAAAATCAATAAATGTTTTCTTTGTACTTTTCTGTCCTTCTTTGACCCCCTTACAAATGTTAGGGGGTCTGTAACTCTCTTCCTTGCCCCCTTTTCAAGATATCACCCTTTTTTTCCGGAGTGAAATACACAAAATGGCGCCGCCGCTTCCTGGTTTCGACCGATTCGAATGTTTACTAAGATCTAAGAGCCAATCAGAATCGCGCTCGCGCACGTCACCGTACGCGTACTGTAAGCGCACCGTAAGCTGGCTCAGATATATATATTGATTTAAAGGCTATTTTCTCAGAATCTACTGAACAGATTTACACCAAACCTACAAAAGGCACTTCCTTGACCTGAGGACTACCGCTCTGCCAAATTTCAAGTAATTCTATTCAGCCGTTCGGGCTGTAGCCGTGTCTAAAGGTCCTATGGAAAAATGCATGGGAAAAACGCGTTTTGGGACCCCCCTTTTATCTCAGCCCCCGCTTAACGAATCCCCCCGAGACTTTCAGGGTAGGAGCGGAGCGTAGCGCCCCACCTATTTTGAAAAATTCGCGAGGATTCGTCAACCGGTGCCAAAGTTATTCAAAATAGAATGTTGCGGATTTCCTATGGAAACGTGGTCCTAACTATAACTACCTACTGGCGACCGCCAGTAGGTAATATATATATATATATATATATATATATAATGAACTGTGATACAGTTTGGGACTGCTGATTCCAGAATGCATTGCGCTTTTTCAGGGGGCCCACTAGGGCAATAAAATGCACAGGTGTTACCAATCAGCTGTTTGGCTTCATTTTTTGCAATAACTCTGCCTGTGAACAAGGACGATGTAAGTCAGAAACGCGTCAGACATTATTAATTGAAACCCTGAATTTGTTGTTTGCGCTGCAGCCTGATTTTAGATACTTTGCTGTTGGACGAGTGTGTCCTTTGCTTGGGCACTAGGGAAACTGAATACTTACACACGGCAGTCCAGCCGTGAGGATACCCCACCGCTCGACTGTATAGCGGGCCGGGTGCCTTGTGAACACGAGGCTTGTTCCGGACCAGAAGCATGGCGTGAGATTGTTTTTGCATGCAAATAACAGTTTAGTGTTTGCCCACTAATGGCTCCATTATTTTAAATATGGGAGAGGCATTGCATTGTATATTTCGAACTGTGAGCAGCATTTATTATGAACTGTGATATGGTTTGGGACTGCTGATTCCAAAATGCATTGCGCTTTATCAGGTGGCCCACTAGGGCAATAAAATGCACAGGTGTTACCAATCAGCGGTTTGGAATCATTTTTTGCGATAACTCTGCCTGTGAACAAGGACGATGCAAGTCAGAAACGCGTCAGGCATCATTGATTGAAACCCTGAATTTGTTGTTTGCGCTGCAGCCTGATTTTAGATACTTTGCTGTTGAACCAGTGAGTCCTATGCTTGGGCACTAGAGAAACTGAATACTTACACACGGCAGTCCAGCCGTGAGGATGCACCACCGCTCGACTGTATAGCCTTGTGAACACGAGGCTCGTTCCGGACCAGAAGCATGGCGTGAGACTGTTTTTGCATGCAAATAACAGTTCAGTGTTAGCCCACTAATGGCTGCATTATTTTAAATATGTGAGAGGCATTGCATTGTATATTTCGAACTGTTAGCAGCATTTATTATGAACTGTGATACGGTTTGGGACTGCTGATTCCAGAATGCATTGCGCTTTATCAGGAGGCCCACTAGGGCAATAAAATGCACAGGTGTTACCAATCAGCGGTTTGTCTTCATTTTTTGCGATAGCTCTGCCTGTGAACAAGGACGATGTAAGTCAGAAACGCGTCAGGCATCATTGATTGAATCCTGAATTTTTTGTTTGCGCTGCAGCCTGATTTGAGATACTTTGCTTTTGGACGAGTGTGTCCTATGCTTGGGCACTAGGGAAGCTGAATATATATATATATATATATTATATAATATATATATTATCTACTGGCGGTCGCCAGTAGATAGTTATAGTTAGGACCGTGTTTCCATGGGAAATCTGAAAATTCTATTTTGAATAACTTTGGCGCCGGTTGACGAATCCTCGCGAATTTTTCAAAATAGGTGGGGCGCTCCGCTCCGCTCCTACCCTGAAAGTCTCGGGGTGATTAGTCAAGCGGGGGCCGAGAAAAAAGGGGGGTCCCAAAACACGTTTTCCCCATGCATTTTTCCATAGGACCTTTAGTCGAAGGTACAGCTCAAACGGCTGAACAGAATTACTTGAAATTTGGCAGAGAGGTAGTCCTCAGTTCAGGGATGTGCCTTTTGTAGGTCTGGTGTAAATGTGTTCAGTATTTGCTGAGAAAATAGCAATATATATATCTATAGGCGCGCTCCGAGCGCGTACGGTAAGCTTACCGTACGCGTACGCTGCCGTGCGCGAGCGCAATTCTGATTGGTGGTTACATGACTGTAAACATTCGAATCGGTCGAAATCAGGAAGTGTTGGCCTCCATTTTGTGTGTCTCACACTGATAAACAAAGGAGGAGAACGTGGAAAGGGGGCAACGAAGAGAGTTGCAGACCCCCTAGCGTTTGTCAGGGGGTCCAAGAAGGTCATAAAAGTATGAAAAATACATTTAATTTTTTTTTTTTTTTAAACGCGGGGTGCGCGTACGGTAAGCTTACCGTACGCGTACGGTAGAAAAAAAACCAATAAAAAAAATAGAAGAAAAAAACAAATTTAAGTGTTAAGATATTAGGGGGATCTAAAAAGAGCCGTTGTGTTTATGAAGTGTTTTTTGGTACCTATAAGTAAGTACCGATGCAGAGTCTAAAGTTCAAGAGGAAGACTCTGTTGCCTTCATCAGTGAAATGTACACCGTCTCTTCTATAAATGCCTTGCATGTTGTAACGCAAGTTGTTGTGGTATATAGAACCCATACCATAGTCTCTGAGGAAAGCAGAAATAGATTTGTTGACGTGCTGTCTTGCTTTGTCAATCTGCGGACAAAATTGGTTGGACCAGTTCCACTTTTGCCTTTGGCATATGTTAGAATATACAAAGGCAGATTGAGGAAAAAGCGACATCAATTGTACGAAGGTGTCCTTAATAAGCATTTCCAGACCTACACCAGTTAAAGTGCCTAGGTCATTTCCACCACAGTGCACAATAATAAGGTTAGGCTGTGGGAGATGTTGAAAGGTTTTCACCAAAGGCAATAATTGGTGCCACTTTAACCCTCTCTGACCAATCCATTTAATGTCTACATTTGGCAAATCAAGGTCTCTCACCATACCTCTGTTTTCTGCATACTTTTCACTCCAGAAGACATAGCTGTGACCTACAATCCACACTGTGAACATCTTTCAAGGAGATCTGGATGCACTCAGAAGGTGTCTTTCAGTAGAATGGCAATATGAAATGAAAGACAGTTGGAAAATGGAGGCATACATATTTTTTTTAAATAAAAAGAACTCATTGGCTGATTCAAATCTTTTTGCAGTAAAAAGTAGGCTGTATGTGTACATTTTTAGAAGCATGTTTTGTATTGGTTCAGAAAATTGTGTTTCCACAGAAGATTAGTTTGGATTTGCTGTTAGGTTGGACAGGTGAAGCACTCTTGCTCTGTACAGAGTCGGTTGCTACATAATTTATTTCCAAGTGAAGAAATAGTTGCAGAGAAAATATACAAGAACATTGCAGAAAAAAATACTGTTATCTGCTTAATGCCAACACTACGTGAATGCTCAATATTCAATGAGGAACTTTTGAAATTGGAAAAGGAAGAGATTAAGAAAATGGAAGCAGTGGACAAAATCCAACATGAAAGAATTACTATTACATTAACAGGCGAACTGAAAAATAAATTGGATTCTCTAGAGAAGAACATTTCGAAAACAGCTGGATTAGAAAAAAATCTATATCTTTGCATGAACTGTCGAGTATTTTTAAGGAGAAATTTGGATGTTGAAAAAGGTTTAGTAAATGGAGCTATGGGTAAAGTTGTGGGTTTTGTTAACTACCAGAAAAAAGAAGGAATTGAGTTTTTAAAAATAAAATGTGATCAGATTGAAGAGGTAAAAGACATTAGTCGTTGTTCAGTTCGTTTTTTGCTTGTGAAAGACTTATATGTACGTAGGAAGCAGTTTCCATTTTCTCTAGTATATGCTATAACTATTCACAAGTGTCAAGGATTAACTGTTAATAGTGCATTTGTAAACATTGGGTCTACTGTGTTCAAAGAAGGTATGGCATATGTTGCTTTGTCACGAGTGAAAACATTATCTGGTTTATTCATGATAGACTTTGATGACTCAAAAGTTAGTGCTGATGCAAATTGTGTAAAGGTGTATAATAGATTAAGAAGAAGCTATGCTCCTCATTTAGGTCAGTATCCTGTGTTGGAGAAACGTGTTGTTTGTCGGAAAAGGAGAATTGAGACTATCTGTAATGAGGATGTACAGAAGAGAAAACAAAAAGAGAGTCATGTGATTGCAAGCAAAAAGAAAAAGGACAATGTTGAAGAGGTTGTTGGTTGCCATTTTGAAAATAGCTCTGGTGTCAACTGCTACGCAAATGTAGTGCTGAATGTTGTATTTTATCTTGAAAGTTTGCAAGAGCAGATAATAGAAAATCATGAAAAAAGATTCCGTTCTGTGCTAAGTCTTCTTTATGAGAAGCTGAGTGTTGATAAAGCTAAAATAGAAAGTGCGACTGAAATTAGAAATCTATTAGATGTATGTTCAGGACGAACACAGTTTTCTCAAAATGTCCAGCAAGATGCACAGGAATTCTTGATGTACATCCTTTTGGTACTTGAAGATGAAGGGATAGAAATTGAAAATGTGTTTGGTCTCTGTTATAAATGGGAACATAGTTGTGAAAACTGTTTCTACACATGCAGCTCTAATGTTGATTCAGAAAGGTTTATCTATTTAACATTGCCAGAGACTAAATCAGTGACTTTTAGTAAATTAGTTAAAGATGCCAATCATAGCATGGAATGTTGTGAATGTAAATCTGACATGTTTTCAACTTTACTTTTAAAGAAATATGGACAGTATGTAATTTTAATGATGCAACGTTGTAGAGCTGATGGAACAAAATTGGACACTTTAATAAAGAAATTTACAGGACAGCAATTATCAATTTCTGGAAAAACTTTTGTCACAGTTGCAATAATTTTCCATGATGGGCCTATTGTAACTTCTGGTCATTACACAGTTTTTCTTAAATGTGAAAAAGGCTGGACACTGTGTAATGATTCTCAATTGGTTTTCAAGCAACGTTTGCCTTTTGATTTAGCAAATTCCTATTTAATTTTTATGAAACCAAAATTTTAGACAGAAATTGCAACATCTGTACAAAACATTATTGCAATTTAATTGGATTACCATTGGAAATGTCATCACATTTTTTTTAAAAAAATTACCATTTGGCCTAAAGGAAAGGTAATAATTTGCATTATGGACTTCTTTGACACAAATTATTTTGGTGATTATGCTTATGCAACAGAATTTTCAGACGATATTTATTGGAATTAGTTATTGTTATTAGGTGAGATTTTTATTGCAAATGTTTCATTTCTATTACGGTATGTTTTAGTGAGAAGAGATTCTGGGCTTTTTTTAAACAATCTTTCAGATTGTTTTTTTTTTTGCCCGCTGTTAAGTGATGAATGCAATTGCCTTTACGATTTACAGTGAAATGCAATATATTCTGAAAACAGCAAAAAAAGGGCAAAAAAATGTTTGTTGAAATATGAAAATATGTGCACTGTATTCTAAAATGTATTGTTAAATATTAATACTTTTTTCTTTTTTTACAGATTGAGAAAGGAAAAATATGAAAAATAAACTTCTTTATAGAAAGTTAAATAAATCACTTTTTCTTTAATTAAGTTATTTTGATTGGCAGGTAAGTGTGAAATTTCTGGAATTATCACACATTTACTTTAATGCTCACTTTTTTTCACTACTCTTCTCTATGTTTTTCTCATTTCTGTAGTAGTTCCTCAAGGACCTTGTAGGTTGATTAAAACATTTTTGTTTAAAAAAAAAAAAAAAAAAATGTGCGTACCGTACGCGTACGGTAAAAAAAACAAAAAAAACACAAAATGTGATTACTAAAATTTTAAAAAAGTTAAGAGGTAAGGTTGGCTCTTAAAAGAACCGTTGTGTTCATAAAGGGAAAGAGGAAAGAAAGAATGGGAATATTAACAAGGACCACAGATGTGCTGGTCTATCCTATTGTTTATTAGGGAAACACTGGTCTCCGCATGAACAATTAGGCCATGACATCTTGTGCACCTCATTGCAACCCTCCCAAAACGAGGGTTTATATCCAGAGGAGCAGAAAAGGGTGATGCTCCCACCGCAGAGGAAAGGCTCAGCTGAGCTGCCGAAGATGTACTCGGCTGAGCTTCTGCAGGTGTGCTCGGGTGACTTACTGGAGATGTTTCTCCAGTATGTCGAGCATAAGTCCTGGGATGTTTATCCTTAATATGTCTAACCATAGAGTGATTGCCAAAGGAATACTTCTTCCTTGGATTCCCTCTAGATAAGACACGCTCACAAAGTGAGCAGGTGACTAAAGGAGCATTTACCTTTTTCTGCCCCTCTGGATAGGTAAAATATTCCCATACAAAAGAAGTCTTTTGTTTCCTCCTTCTCTCTCTGATGATGCTGCTACCAGGCTCACTCTCAGAAGAGGACTGCTGTTCTGCCATCGTATCTCAAAGACAACTCAGCTCCTTCTCCTAAGGGGTCACAAGCAGTAATGAGGGGAATGGGTGTGGTGTAGGAAGGTTCTAGAACTGAAAGTAGTTTAAACCAATCAAAAGTGTTGTTTCTTGATCACATGACCAACCGTGCGCGTACGTTACGCTTACGGAGCGCTTACGGTAAAAGTACGCATGCGCGTATGAAAGACACGCGCATGCGCGCATGCGCATTACAGGCACACTCGTACACTTCTGCGTAACGTGCGCGCGCGCGTGCGCGTGTAAAGCATGCGCTTACGCGTCGCGTAGGAAGTACGGACGCCTACGCAAATTGCGTAACCATACGCAAACACAGTAAAAATATTACGTACATAAAGCGAAACGTGCGCTTACGGTAAGCTTACCGTACGCGCACGGAAAAAAAAAAAAATTTAAAAAAAGGTTTGTTAAAGAGTTTCACTATGTTATACAACTATATCTTACCTTTTTTAAAAAAAGGTGAAACTTTATATATTGCAGAATGCATTAAATTTTAGCATAGTGTTTAAAGGGAAAAAAAAGTTTAAATAAAAGATGTAAAAAACCTTGCAAAGTAAAAAAAAAAACGAAATGTTTCACACACGTTAAATTTAAGAATTAGCATTTAAAAAACCATACAAATTCACTGAAAAAACCATGGGTTTCACACTAGGGGTGGGCGGAATTTGCGGAATTAACCTTCGCAAATTATCGCGAGAATGTTTAAAATTATCGCAAACAAGCAGAAATATCGCAAAGATGCGGAAGTTTTTTTCCGGCATGTTCGCGAGATTTTCTGCATGGTTGCGGGTCGCCAACTTACCCATGTGGTTGCTTGCGGGCGCGGCCATCTTGTTTTGAGTTGTTCTCGCGGTGCATGATCGCGAGAAGAAAGACGTGATCGCGCGACGCATGACGTCACTGCGGGCGCGAACTGTCGCGAGACAGCGCAAATGGCTAAAAACAATACAACATCTCATGGAGAACGCGACCGGATCAAGAAAACTTGTCGGCGAACGCAGGGATTCAGGTAAGGCGATCGCGCGCGAGAATGTATCATTTTACAGCGCGAGCAAGAAACAAATTATCGCCAAGCTGCGGAAACCGGAATTTTTGACATTTTCGCGCTCTCCGCGGAACGCAAAAATGTCAAATTATCGCAATTTCCGCGAACGGAACGAAATTTTTGCCCAGGCCTATTTCACACACGTTATAGTTAGGAATTAGCATTTAAAAAACCTTGCAAATTCAATGAAAAAACCATAGGTTTCACATACGTTATAGTTAGCTGGACATTTCACTCGTAAAAAAACCATTGAAATTCCCCCGTTATAGTTAATTCAGCTAACTATAACTCGCGCGCCCGCAATCCACTGCTGATGACGTCACATATTACATCACTCATGACATGGTCAGTGACATCACTCATGACATTACTGATGACATCTCAAATGACATCACTGATGACATCACTGATGACGTCATCCATGTAATAAATGACTACATCTTCTCACACCCTAATATAACCTTTAATACACCGACACAAAATTTAAGAGTTCCATTCTCAAAACCATACATACTGCAATACCAATAACTACATACCCACTTATTAACTCTTAGGTCTACATACACCTCCACTGATTCACCTGTACAGTCACTCATACTTACAGTCACTCCATACAAAAGTATCATATGCATTTATACACCTATATAGACACTCACACACTGCCAATCATCCATAGAGGTACTCTCACACCTATTCAGTCATGCAAATAATCAGACTCCCATTTACTCACCTACGCGGTTATACACACTCAAGTTCAATTACTCATAAAAATAGTATCACATTCTTACGCTCTTATAGAATCATTGATACAAGCACACACTCATCCATACAGTCACTCTCACAATCACAAACTCTCACATCTACCCACTTATATACTCTTACACGCATATATACTGCCTTTCACATATGTAGTTAGTCACAAATGTACCACTGAGATATACATTCAATTCCTAACACACCCATACATACACTCACTCAACCATACAGTCCATCACAGATGCACTCTTAAAACCATGCACCCATAGAATCACCCACTCACACATCTATGCATAGAGTCAAACACACCCTACCCACACAAACACTCAGGAACCCATACAGATACTGAGACAAGCAATCAATAACTCATATAGACACTTATATAGGTATTCACAAAACCATGCCACCACTTATACACCAACATACAGACACATACAAACATTTACACAGTTTAGTCACTAGTCTGCAGTAAGATACATTTAATGACTCACTTATAGAATCATGTTACGCACCACAGAAAATAATCCATTTACACACTTGTACACCCACTAATTCTTCAACTGGCCTTTCCCTATATATATTGAACATATTAAAATTGTTCAGAAACACACACTCAATGGATGACGTCATCAATGATGTCATCAGTGATGTCATTTGAGATGTCATCAGTGATGTCATGAGTGATGTCACTGACCATGTCATGAGTGATGTAATATGTGACGTCATCAGCAGTGGATTGCGGGCGCGCGAGTTATAGTTAGCTGAACTAACTATAACGGGGGAATTTCAATGGTTTTTTACGAGTGAAATGTCCAGCTAACTATAACGTATGTGAAACCTATGGTTTTTTCATTGAATATATATATATATATATATATTCACAGAAAAAAACATAGGTTTCACACACGTTATAGTTAGGAATTAACATTTAAAAAACCTTGCAAATTCACTGAAAAAACCATAGGTTTCACACATGTTATAGTTAGCTGGACATTTCACTCATAAAAAAACAATGAAATTCCCCCGTTATAGTTAGTGCAGGCAACTATAACTCACGCGACCGCAATCCTCTGCTGATGATGTCAAATATTACATCACTGATGACATATGTGTCTTTATGAAAAATAAATATTTGTAATATATGTATAGCTAAAGATACAATATTAGCATCAACAGAGGATTGCGGTCGCGTGAGTTATAGTTGCCTGCACTAACTATAACGGGGGAATTTCATTGTTTTTTTACGAGTGAAATGTCCAGCTAACTATAACATGTGTGAAACCTATGGTTTTTTCAGTGAATTTGCAAGGTTTTTTAAATGCTAATTCCTAACTATAACGTGTGTGAAACCTATGGTTTTTTCTGTGAATTTGTACGGTTTTTTAAATGCAATTTTTTTTGGGAGATTTTTGGTAAAAAATAATTTCCAACCTATGTATAAAATAATATATGTACTATATCCTGCATTATGGAATAGGTTCATTTTTTAAAAATTAATGTTTACATACAGTTGTACATCACAGTTATTATCTTCTACAACTCTTGAAATGTTGTTATTTTTTTTATGCATTTTTTGCCGTGCGCGTACGGTAAGCTGACGCTACGCGCTCCGTACGTCATAAATACAGTGCGCTTACGTGATATGTACGCGGAAGCAACGTCGCGGTTACGCAGGGGTGTGTAATGCGCATGCGCGAGTGTGTTTTACGTACGCGCTCCGTAAGCGCTCCGTAAGCGTCACGTTTGCGCATGCGTACTTGTTTACGAGTGCGTACCGTAAGCTTACGGAGCGCGCACGGTAGGTCATGTGATCCACAAAGAACACTTTTCATTGGTTGAAACTACTTTCAGTTCCAGAAACTTCCCACACCACACCCATTCCCCTCATTACTGCTTGAGATCCCCTAGGAGAAGGAGCTGAATTGACATTGAGATACAATGGCAGAGCAGCAGACCTCTTCTGAGAGTGAGCCTAGCAGCACCATCATCAGACAGAGAAGGAGGAAACAAAAGGATTCTTTTGTGTGGGAGTATTTTACTTTTCCAGAGGGGCAGAAAAAGGTCAATGCTCCATTGGTCACTTGCACACTTTGTGACCGTGTTTTATCTAGAGGAGATCCAAGGAAGAAGTATTCCTTTGGAAATCACTCTATGATGAGACACATTAGGGATAAACATCCCAGGACCTTTGCTCGACATACTGAAGAAAACTCTTCAGTAAGTCACCGGAGCCCAACCTCAGAAGCTCAGCCGAGTACATCATCGGCAGCTCAGCTGAGCCCTTCCTCTGAGGTGGGAGCATCACCTTCTTCTGCTCCTCTGGACATTAACCCTCGATTTCGGAGGGTTTCAATGAGGTGTACAACGTGTTGTGGTCTTATTGTTTTTGGGGAGACCAGTGTTTCCCTTATTAACAATAAGATAGACCAGCACGTTTGTAGACGCTCATAATATTCCCATTCTTTCTTTCCTCCATCCCTGTATTAACCCAACGGCTCTTTTAAGAGCCAACCTTACCTCACAATCTTTTGGATTTTTTTTTAAGCTTTCCTTTTTGAAATTTTTTTTTTGCCGTGCGCGTACGGTACGCGTAATCGCGGAATAGTTACGCGAAGTTCGCGGAATTTTTCTCGCGGAATTTCTCCGTTTACGCCGTGCGCGTACGCTATGCGCATTTGGCGATTTTTCGAAAAAAAATTAAAAGTCATTTTTGCCCTTGGGGGTCCTTCTGGGACCCCCTGACAAAGGCTAGGGGGTCAGGAACTGTCCACCCTGCCCCCTTTTCACGTTCTCCACCTTTGTTTTTCACCCCCTCAGACTGCGACAGACAAAATGGCGGCCGACACTTCCTGGTTTCGACCAATCAGAATCGCGCTCGTGCAAGGCGGCGTGCGCGAACGGTAAGCTTACGGTACGCGCTCGGAGCGCGCCTATAGATATATATATTGATTTAAATGCTATTTTCTCAGGAAATACTGAACAGATTTACACGAGACCTTCAAAAGGCACATCCCTGACCTGACGGCTACCTCTCTGCCAAATTTCAAGTAATTCTGTTCAGCCGTTCGGGCTGTAGCTCGGACTAAAAGTCCTATGGAAAAATGCATGGGGAAAACGCGTTTAGGGACCCCCCCTTTTTCTCAGCCCCCGCTTGACGAATCCCCCCGAGACTTCCAGGGTAGGAGCGGAGCGGAGCGCCCCACCTATATTGAGAATTTCGCGAGGATTCGTCAATCGGCGCCAAAGTTATTCCAAATAGAATGTTGCGGATTTCCTATGGAAACACGGTCCTAACTATAACTATCTACTGGCGACCGCCAGTAGATAATATATATATATATATATATATATATATATATATATATATATATATATATATATTCACTGAAAAAACCAAAGGTTTCAAAAACGTTATAGTTAGGAATTAGCATTTAAAAAACCTTGCAAATTCAATGAAAAAACCAAAGGTTTCACACATGTTATAGTTAGCTGGACATTTCACTCGTAAAAAACCAATGAAATTCCCCTGTTATAGTTAGTTCAGCTAACTATAACTCGCGCGCCCGCAATGCACTGCTGATGACGTCACATATTACATCACTCATGACATGGTCAGTGACATCACTCATGACATCACTGATGACATCTCAAATGACATCACTGATGACATCACTGATGACATCATCCAGTGAATGTGTGTGTTTCTGAAAATTAAATATGTTTTATATATGTATATCTCAAGGTCGATGAAAGAATAAATGGGTATATAAGTGTCTAAATGGATGATTTGTTTTTGAAAAATTGATTGTGTAACTGACTGATTAAGTGTATCATAGTGAATACATGGCTTAGTGAGTAATGTTTAAATATGTAAATATCTGTATCAGTCTCTCACTTTGTGTATAAGTGGCTGCATGGGTTGGTGAGTAGCTACATGGGTGTCTATATAGGTTATTAGTTGGTTTTTTGAGTATCAGTCTGAGAGTCTGCATGGTTCGGTGGGGGGTATTACGTAGTGCATAGGTGCATGAATGAGTGACTCACTGTTTGTATGTGTTGAAGACAGCATGTGTGCAGGACTGTATGGGTGGATGAGTGTGTGTATGGGTGTGTTAGTGAGTGAATGACTGTCTCAATAGTGTCTTTATGAGTAACTACATATGTTTTAAACTAGTATATGAGACTATTGGTGTATATAAGTGAGTATATGTGAGAGTGAGAGATTGAAAGAGTTCCTGTATGAATAAGTATGTGTTTCTATAAGTGATTGTTTAAAAGACTAAGTATGTGTAAGTTTTCGTAGAAGTAAGTGTGGTGGTGTGTGTATAACTGTATATGCAAGTAAATGTATGTTTGATACTTTATTAGCATGAGTGACTATATGTGTGAGTAACTCTATGGATGAGTGGCATTGTGTAACAGGATGTATAGGTGTATGAGTACATATGATGAGTGAGTACATGTATGAGTGACTGTATAGGACTGTTGGTGAATGAGTGGATGTGTATGTGGATCTTAGAATTACTGAAGAGGCTGTTGTAACTGGTATTGGTATGTCCATTGTTTTGAAAATTTTAGTCTATTTTTGAATGTGTGTATCAAAGGTTATATTAGAGTGAGAGGAGGTCTGCCACTATCACAAGGATGATGCCATCAGTGATGTCATCAGTGATGTCATTTGAGATGTCATCAGTGATGTCATGAGTGATGTCACTGACCATGTCATGAGTGATGTAATATGTGACGTCATCAGCAGTGCATTGCGGGCGCGCGAGTTATAGTTAGCTGAACTAACTATAACGGGGGAATTTCATTGGTTTTTTACGAGTGAAATGTCCAGCTAACTATAACATGTGTGAAACCTTTGGTTTTTTCAGTGAATTTGCAAGGTTTTTTAAATGCTAATTCCTAACTATAACGTTTTTGAAACCTTTGGTTTTTTCAGTGAATTTTTACGGTTTTTTATATGCTAATTTTTCTATTATTTAAATAAAGATATTTTTTTTTAAAATAAAAATAAAATTACTATATATTCATTTATATATTATCTGTATCTTTTTTTTTATTTTTTTTTTAAAAAAATTTCAATTTGGAATTTTTTTTTTTTTTTATTAATTTTTTAAATTATTTTTTGTCTTTTGTCCACTTTTTTTTTTTATATATAAATTCTTGGGGTGCGCGCTCTGAGCGCTCTCCTAGTACTATTTCGTAAGTTTTTTATGAATTCCGGCGTACGTTATTTACGTACGCAAATATACGTTATAGTGCGCGCTGGGAGCGCGCACCCAGTACGTATACGTACGTACGTACGCATGCGTGCGTGCGTCATACGTGCTCCACGCGGTTTACTTCCGCATACGCTAAAATTACGCGCAATAACGGTCGCGTATACGCGTGTTCAACGTATGCGCGCTAGGTTCGAGCATATGACGTATGCACATGCGCGCTTACGCGTTCGTGCATACGTAATCATGAGGTGCGCGCTCGGAGCTTGCGCAGTGCGCGCACCTCGGGTTTATACATAATAAAACAGCACTTCTTATTGGTTTTCATTACTTTCAGTTTCTAATTGTTTCAATACCATACCCAATCCCCTGATGGCAAGTCATGTGATCAAGAATCATCACTTTTGATTGGTTTGAAGTACTTTCAGTTCCAGATTCTTCCCAAACCACACCTACTCCCCTCATTATTAGTTCTGATTCCTTTGGAGAAGGAGCTATTCTGTTGTTGAGAGACAATGGCTGAACAGCAACCATCTTCAGACAGTGACCAGGACACTCTTGAGAGGCAGAGGAACAGGAAGCAGAAAGACAGCTTTATATGGCAGTTTTTCACTTTTCCTGAAGGTCTGAAAAATGTAAATGCACCGAAAGTTACATGTGTACTTTGTAAAAAAGTCTTATCTCGTGGGAATCCTAACAAGAAATATTCTTTTAGCATTCACACTATGTTGAGACATGTTAACAAAATGCATCCAGTAACTTTTCGTCGAGCTTCTGGAGAAAACCCTCCACCTGCTCAGCCGACGACATCTGCAGCAGCTCAGCCGAGCACATCTTCGGCAGCTCAGGGGAGCACTTCAGCTGCGATGGTGCCTTCACCTGTTTCTACACCTCTTGTTGGTCCACCTTGTTTGGCGAGGTTGTCTACACGGTGCACTGATTGCGGTTCTCTTATTTCTGTGGGGGAGACCAGTCTTGATCTCCTTCAGAGAAAATTTGATGCGCATCCGTGCACTAGGCCATAGATGTTTTTTCTTTTTTTTCGTTTTTCTCTTCCTGTTTCCCTCCATTAACTCAAGGGCTCTTTTAAGAGCCACTTATAAACTAAACCCCCCAAATTTTTTTTTGAGATATTTTTTTTTGAAATTTTTTTGAGGTGCGCGCACCCTGCGCGCACCCAAGGTTTTTTTAAAATTTTTCTTTTTTTTTTTTTAAATTAACATACACCATTTTAAGCACATAACACAGGCTGCCCCTTTCATGGGCTGCATTTCTTTCAGAACAACAACTTCACAAATTAAATCTCTGCCCACAATTCCTGTGCGCACACAGACTCATGCTATGTTTTTTTGAACAAAACAGTGTCCCTGAATAGTACCAAATAACTGTTACAGCCTGATACATTTCCCTTATTATTTACAGAAGCAGAAAACAGCACATTTCCTAACAGCTCCTTAAGACCATGTCCATATGTTACAGAGTGAGTGAATAAACAAGATCAATTTAAATGAGGCCATGGTGACGTTGAATGTGTTTGCATTACACAGTGCTATCTGAAACAGCACACAGAGCTGAGTAGTACACATGAGAGTGTTGCAGAAGCTGCTGTGTGTGTGCCAAGAGTGTGTTTCTGAACACTGTGGATTGTCTGGTGCTTGACAGATGAGCAAAGAGACTTCCAGAACTGCATGAAGACTGCAGGGATGTATGTAACAGTGCATGTGTGCTAAGGGATAATTTGTGTAAACACAACAGGCTGCCCCTTCCATGGGACTGCATTTCTTACTGAACAACATCTTCACAAATTAAATCTCTGCCCACAATTCCTGTGTGCACACAGACTCATGTCATCATTTTAAGCACATAACACAGGCTGCCACTTTCCTAGCACTACATTTCTTACTGAACAGCAACTTCACAAATTAAATCTCAGACAACAATTCCTATATACACACAGACTCATGCTGTGTTGGTAGGCACAAAACACAGGCTGCCCCTTTCCTGGGTTATCAATTCTAACAGAACTAATGCTTTTTTCAAATGAGCTGCCATTTTCCTCTCTTTTTTTTCAAAGTGATTTCTGCTAAATGCTAACCATCACAATTAAAAAGAAGCTGTCCTTTTCTTTCAACTGCAAGTCTTACTTTTCAACAGCAACACAAATTAAATCTCTGCCCACAATTCTTCTCTGCACACAGACTCATGGTTTGATGGTAGGCACAAAACAGTATTCCTCATTGTTACCAGTACACATTATCTTATGTTGAAAACATACTCCATAATATTTTACATATTCAAAACAGTTAAATATTTCGCAAAACAGAAAATGTAAATCACAACTTTAAACAAATAATCAAAAAAAAATGTTATATATCAAAATTAACCACAAACACCCCCTTCTCAAACTCATAACTCACCTTTAAAATTAGTTAGTTGTGAAAGAAATGTGGCAGTCACACAGCAGTTTATCAGACCAGAATCACTGAGCTCCACACCTCTCTCCTCTAAGCAGAACCAGTTAATGGCACAGTTTCCCTCTCTTTTTTCACACATATACATGTTAATTTTCAATCTCAGTACTTCCCACATTTTTTCAAATGAAATCACACATTTCTATTTGTTGAAAACTTCAACCCCTTTCCAAATGTACCCTTCCCCCAACTTAACTTCTGCCTGCTACCATAGCAACAGGTCATAGAACACAGGTGTGAGCAGAGAGGTCAGAAGTTCAACAGACAATGTTTCATTTCCAAAGAACAAGAGTGCTTGACTTTTCAAACCTAACAGCAAATCCAAACTAATGTTCTTTTTTCACACTTTTTTCTGAACCAATGCAATACATGCTTTTTAAAATTTAAACATACAGCCTAGTTTTTAGTGTAGAATGCTTTGTAATAGCCAATGAGTTCTTTTTTTAAAAAAAAATGTGTGCCCCCTTTTTTCAACTGTCTTTCCTTTCTTTTTGCCTTTCTACTGAAAGACACCTCCTGAGTGCATCCAGATCTCCTTTGAAGATATTCACAGTGTGGATTGTAGGTCACAGCTATGTCTTCTGGAGTGAAAAATTTGCAGAAAAAAGAGGTATGGTGAGAGACCTTGCTTTGCCAAATGTAGACATCAAATGGATTGGTCAGAGAGGGTTAAAGTGGCACCAATTAATGCCTTTGGTGAAAACCTTTCTACATCTCCCACAGCCTAACCTTATTATTGTGCACTGTGGTGGAAATGACCTAGGCACTTTAACTGGGGTAGGTCTGGAAATGCTTATTAAGGACACCTTTGTGCAATTGATGTCGCTTTTTCCACAAACTGCCTTCGTATATTCTAACATATGCCAAAGGCAAAAGTGGAACTGGTCCAACCAATTTTGTCCGCAGATTGACAAAGCAAGGAAGCACGTCAACAAATCTATTTCTGCTTTCCTCAGAGACTATGGTATGGGTTCTATATACCACAACAACTTGCGTTACAACATGCAAGACATTTATAGAGGAGATGGTGTACACTTCACTGATGAAGGCAACAGAGTCTTCCTCTTGAACTTTAGACTCTGCATCGGTACTTACTTGTAGGTACCAAAAAACAAACAATAAACACAAGGGCTCTTTTTAGAGCCACCTTATATCTAAACACTTAAATGCGATTTATTTTTATTTTTTTATTAAAGTTTTTTTTCGGGTGCGCTCTGGGTGCACGCACTCGGCGATATTTTTTAACAAAATATAAATCTTTTTTTTTTGCCCTACAAGGTCCTACTGTGACCCCCTTACAATGCCTACTGGGTCAATTTCTCCCCACTCTGCCTCCTTTTCAAGTTCTCCCCCTTTGTTTATCACCCCCTCTTTATGCGATAGACAAAATGGCGGCCGCCGCTTCCTGACTTCCACCGATTCGAATGTTTACTAAGATCTAACAACCAATCAGAATTGCGCTCGCGCACGGCAAGGTGCGCGCACCCAGCGCGCACTCTGCGCGCTTACAGATATATATATTGATTTAAATACTATTTTCTCAGGAAATACTGAACAGATTTACACCAGACCTGCAAAAGGCACTTCATGGACCTTATGGCTACCTCTCTGCCAAATTTCTAGTAATTCTGTTCAGCCGTTCGGGCTGTAGCCCTGTCTAAAGGTCCTATGGAAAAATGCATGGGAAAAACGCGTTTTGGGACCCCCCTTTTATCTCAGCCCCTGCTTGACGAATCCCCCCGAGACTTTCAGGGTAGGAGCGGAGCGGAGCGCCCCACCTATTTTGAAAAATTCGCGAGGATTCGTCGACCGGCGCCAAAGTTATTCAAAATAGAATGTTGCGGATTTCCTATGGAAACGTGGTCTTAACTATAACTACCTACTGGCGACCGCCAGTAGGTAATATGTATATATTACCTACTGGCGGTCGCCAGTAGGTAGTTATAGTTAGGACCACGTTTCCATAGGAAATCCGCAACATTCTATTTTGAATAATTTTAGTGCCGGTTGACGAATCCTCGCGAATTTTTCAAAATAGGTGGGGCGCTACGCTCCGCTCCTACCCTGAAAGTCTCGGGGGGATTCGTCAAGCGGGGGCTGAGATAAAAGGGGGGTCCCAAAACGCGTTTTTCCCATGCATTTTTCCATAGGACCTTTAGACACAGCTACAGCCCGAACGGCTGAACAGAATTACTTGAAATTTGGCAGAGAGGTAGTCCTCAGGTCAAGGAAGTGCCTTTTGTAGGTTTGGTGTAAATCTGTTCAGTAGATTCTGAGAAAATAGCCTTTAAATCAATATATATATCTGAGCCAGCTTACGGTGCGCTTACGGTGCGCTTACCGTACGCGTACGGTGGCGTGCGCGAGCGCGATTCTGATTGGCTCTTAGATCTTAGTAAACATTCGAATCCGTCGAAACCAGGAAGCAGCGGCCGCCATTTTGCACTCTGACGGGGGGTTGAAAAACAAAGGGCAAAAACATGTAAAGGGGCTGTTTAGACAGCTCCCAAGCACCTAGCCATGTCGAGGGAGTCCCCAACGATCCCCCAAGTGAAAAAAGGCAATTTTAATTTTTTCGTAAAATTTCACCGATTACGCTTACCATACGCGTACGGTAATAAATAATAAAAAAAAAAAAAAAAATTATCCACACTCTTCCCACTTCGTGTGCAAATGGTGCCCGCAGGACACCATTTGTGCATGGCATATGAAATCAAAGCCAAACATATATTTTACCTGTCACAACGATGCTCATCATATGTCCTCCATGTGCGCACGGTGCGCGAAGCGCATCGTGCGTTCATGGCCCATCTAGCGTAACGTGGGCACGCGGTGCGTGAAGCGCACCGTGCGCGCACGGAACGAACTGCGTTAAGTGGGCGCGCACGCCACGAATGGCGTAAAGTAACTTAGCATTTAAAAAAACGTACAAATTCACTGAAAAAAACATAGGTTTCACACACGTTATAGTTAGGAATTAGCATTTAAAAAACCTTGCAAATTCACTGAAAAAACCATAGGTTTCACACATGTTATAGTTAGCTGGACATTTTACTGATAAAAAACCAATGAAATTCCCCCGTTATAGTTACTGTAGGCAACTATAACTCACGCGACCGTAATCCTCTGCTGATGACATATGTGTCTTTATGAAAAAAAAATATTTGTAATATATGTATAGCTAAAATTTAATGGAAGAAGACATGGGCAAATAAGTGTCTAAATACAGTATTAGCATCAGCAGAGGATTGCGGTCGCGTGAGTTATAGTTGCCTACAGTAACTATAACGGGGGAATTTCATTGGTTTTTTATCAGTAAAATGTCCAGCTAATTATAACATGTGTGAAACCTATGGTTTTTTCAGTGAATATATATATATTCACTGAAAAAACCATAGGTTTCACACAAGTTATAGTTAGCTGTACATTTCACTCGTTAGGTAATATATATATATATATAAAGTGGATGGTGTGAACAACACTTTGTTGCAAAGCTTGTCCATCCAATTGCAGCATATCGTGATGCAGTGCTTGTTAGAAATTAGGTCTTTATTTAGCAGTGGTTTGCAGCCTGTCCAAGTAGGGGCCCTTCCTTCTAGTTAGGGTGAGGGGATTACCCGCCTGAAATAACCCCTGCTAACCCCCTGGGTAGCTTGGCACAAGCAGTCAGGTCTATCCCAGAAGCCAAGTGTAAAGTATTTGCATATACACACACAGTAACACAGTGAAAACTCTTCAAAATGGACACCCCACCAGTTTAGAAAAATAACCAATCTTTATCTAAGTAAACCAAGACGAACAATGACAAAAATCCAACATACATAAGCAAAGATATCACTTTTAAAAGGTTAAAGATAGTTCAGTCATAGAAAACTAAGGAGGTGTCCTTTTTAGCACAAAGTACCTGAGATGCGTCAAAATCAAGGATGAAAACAAAGCGATGCATCAGTTCCTCACACCCAGGGGAGGCGATGCATCGGTTCCATACTGCCAGGAGAGGGGATGCACCAGTTCTGTACTGCAGAGCAGGGGAGGTGATGCGTTGGTCCCTTGCTATCAGTGTATGTGATGTGTCGGTTCCTTACTATGACGGGAGGTGATGCATCGATTCCTGGACACACAGCCTTGGTTCCTTAATGCTGGGCAATGTTGATGAAGGGCACGCAGGTGAGATGCTTGGAAAATCCGGACGTGCTGGGATTGATGAGGTAAAACAAGGGCTGCGTAGATTCTCCCAGCCAATACTTCAGCCACACAGCAGGGTCCGCATCAGAGTCGGAGTGAGTGTCTTAGACGTCTGAGACACAATGCTTGGGACTCGGACTGCGGCAATTTTCGGGCTGCACAGCAGGCATTGCATCAATTTTTCACCCTCACCACAGTGTTGTGTTGCTTTTTCAACTTCACAGCAAACTTGTGGCGCGAAAAACAGGTGCTGAAGACCGGTGTGTTGATGTTCTTCCTTTCTTGCAACAGAAGCCACCTCCAAGGGCTCAGGACTGGAATTGGCACCACTTGGCAGATCATAACTCCCAGCAAAGGAGTTTAGGGACTGCAATTGAAGTCTTTGATGGCCCTGAGACTTCATAACAGAAGACAAACACACACAAGCCCTTGGGGAATCTTGGTTAACGGGATGATGAAAACAAAGTACAGTCCTTTCACTCTCCAAGACAGAAGCAGCAAGTGGTAGGTCAGCACAACACATCAACAAGTAGAGTGGCAGTTCCCCTCCTACAGCTTCTCTAACTCTTCTTCTTGGCAGAATCTCCTCCTAGTCCAGAAGTGTTCTGAATTTATGGTGTCACAGCTCCAGTATTTATGCCAGTTCCTGCCTTTGAAGTAGGCAAACTTCAAAGAAAAGTCTGTGTAGTGCACAAGACCCTGCCTTTCCCTGACCTTTTTTTTTTTTTTTTATATTTATAGAGCGTGACAAACACCCTACTAGTACCCTGGCGCTGAAGATACATGAACACAGACCAGCAGGGAGCTAGAAAGATAGAGCTTAAGACAAACATTACTCAGAGACAAACAGAATCAGTTTCTAGGAAAAAGCCACGTTTTGATCCTTTTCCTGAACAGGGACAAGGTACTACATTGTCTGATTTCGAGTGGAAGTTCATTCTAGTCTGGCCCTGTAGAATCTGGGTACCTTTGCCAGATAGGCGGAAGAGGAACGGAGACTTCGGGTAGGAGTATACCAAACCAGTTTCTTCTGTAGTGGCTTAGGACCGAGACCTGGCACCAGACACACTACAGGGGGGTGGAGACAGCCGTAGCCCTATTCAGGGATCAGTGACACCTCCTCCCCTCCTCTAACTCAAGAAGGCCCATCAGTCTGGTGATGGGCAATCAGGATTTGCAGGGCACACCTTAGCTCCCCTTGTGTGAATGTCTAGAGTGAATGCAGAACCAGGCCAACTGTCAGTCTAAAACAACCGGGGATTCTACAAGCAGACCGAGGCACAGAATGGTAAGGTAAGAAAATGGCCACTTTCTAAAAGTAGATAAACAATTAGGAAGTTGGGCCTATTTATTGTCAGCAGATCTCGGCCACTATATTCTGAAGGACAACAGGAAAACAACAGTACTGACGCATCTTAATGTGAGCTTTTTAAATAACTGATCTTGACTCTTAATCAACGTGATCAAATCTCATTCCTTTTATTCCTCACTGGTATTGATTAGAACACTTAATTAAATTATGTTCAAAGTGTCTGTTAAACACATCAAAACACAAAATCCATGATATACATCTTGAAACACATTTTACAACATTTTTTTACAAAAGTACTACACATTATTAACACAAATTCCATTACACAACACCAGGAACAAAACCAGAACAAATCCCAGTTCTCACATTTTTCCCACCAAAAGGGCCCCTATAATTTACTGAATTGACTTGGGCAAAATAATGGCTAGACGAAGCACCAGAGGTATTGCTACATCACTTTATTTTACTAGGCTTTCCAAAGGCACAGAAAATCAAAATCGATCAAACTGCCCATCAACAAAAGGTTCCCTTAAAGCCAGGTTGTTGCTACTAGCATGGTATGGAAAGAAAAGCTTTCAAAATTGTGCGCCTTTATGCACCATGCAATCCTATGGAAAGAAAAGTCAGAGATTCATAAAGGTGGGTACAGTTGGTTTCAGGGGTATGGTTGTATCGCTCATGTGCTTTTTTATATTCCTGGCCTCACAAGCCAAGGGGGTGACTCATTTTGGATTTTTAAACTTCAACAAATATTTTTCTGATATTTAATTTGTAGCATAAATAGGGCTAACACTGGGGCCAACAGACCCATGCCCAATAAGGTGACCTTTGGAGTATACACAGTTCCTCACAGTGTTTCTGCTGTTGCAGTTAGTAAGATGCTCACATCTTGCCACAATCGATTAAGGTAGATATTGTAATTTTGGAGCACTTTCATTCTGGCAGTTTTCTAATAGATGTGACCCTTGTCTTTACTTTTTCCTCTGAATATACTGTCTTAACAATCCTTTCTACATTTCCACTCAGCACTAACATTTGCTCATACTGTAAAGAACATACCAATAAGTTTCTGCTTTTCACAGGTGCTTACCCCTCACAAGTTGGACCAGCATGATTTCTGGTAGCACAAACAGGATGTATCTGTCTCCTCACAACTCATCATGATCACCGGGTGTGATGCAACATTTGGTTAGCACAACATTTTTAAATGTCTCTATATGATTTTGCAGCCTTGAAGAAGTCCTGTGGACGAAACATGTGTCGGCTGCCTAATAAAACGGTCCACATCATGCCAAACTGAATATTAAAAGGAGAGACTGTTACAACTGAAAAACATCTACGTACTCTATGTTATCAAGAATTACAGTAAAAATACAAGTGGGTGCTTCGGTGTCTTTTGTGGAGACAGCACTGGAAAATGCACCCAAGGTGACTGGGTGCCTTCACCATGTTAGCACCACAGTTGGGCTGCCAATGCACTATCCTGATCAATAGACTCATTGGAAATGTATTTACTAACCTAAACTAAGTATCTAATGCTGGATACTATATAATTGCAAAAGGCATAGCCACTATTTTTTTTTGTATACTGTACCCCATGGTGTTTGGCACCAAACACCTTGTCATGATTAACCCACACTGATGTCAATGGCATATTTAATAAGCAATGCACCCAGAGGACACCTTGGAGGTACCCCCTGCAAACCTACTGGCTACTAGTGTGTTGACTGACTGGTCTCAACCAGACAGCCACCATAGACTGGTTTCTGACCTCCTGAGGTGAGAGCCTTTGCTCTCAGAGGCCAGGAACAAAGCCTGCTCTGGGCATAGGTATTCATACCTCCTCCACACAGGATGTGCAATCCAGGGAAGGAGGGTTCAAAGGCCCTGCCACCTTTGTTATATGACCCAGGCCTCTCCAGATAGACGAGATACCCACCCCCTGTCCTGCTCCCACTTTTTGCAGAAGGACAGGCAGGAAAATTAGTAAGATTCGAGGTGTGCCCACATTCACCCAGCACCATCCTAGCTGATGTGGACCCCACCTTTTAGATTCCCCCATTGTGTTTTGGACGGAATTAGCCTTTTAGGGTCAGGGCCACTGTTCCCTGTAAGGTGCGCGTGGGCACCTATGTCACCTCAAGCTCGCAGTGCGGTGTGTGCAGCATGCATAGTGACAGGTATGTTCAGCAGCAAGTTCCTGCTGCACGTGCTGCATTTCTTTTGTTAAAAGGGTGCAGCTGCGGGGCAGATTGTGTGCCTCTGTGAAAGTGTTCATGTTAATCGCAGCGCCAGACATGCGCTGCAATTAACATGACACATGCTTTCAGAATTACCTGAAAGCACACGCCGTGCTTGTAGACTTGCTGCATTTCTTTTATTAATTGAGTGGGGCAGATAGTGTGCTGTGCTCTATATGTGAAATGCAGCAAGTCTGCAAACATGACAAGCTTTGTTGTGCCAACCCGTGGTGTCAACGGACTTCCTTCACGCCTGTGACTCACTATGCGGGAGAGCGGACGCACACAGAAAGTAACCCCAAACCCAAGGCTTTAAGTGGGATGGGTCTTGTCTGTGCTCAGCAGGTGCTGAGACGGGTCCCTATCGGGCTCTCCGTTTTTGCCATCACCCTCAGGGTGAGAAAGAAAATCTTAAATCTGCGGCAGAGTCACCTTTCACTACCTTTTCTCAAAACTGAAGCATCTGCAGTGTTATATGCAACAAAGGCATAGCTGGTGCTTATTTATCTTATGCAACTTAGAACCATTGACAAAGCTGACAGTCCTGGCTGGTTGTAGGTGTATTGTTACTTGTTGTATTATATTTCTGGATGCAATGATAGAAGCAGCAAAATACCAGTCGGGATACGCACAATGCGAAGAACAGATTTTTAGAATATGTGTTTTTAAGCCACACCCTTCATTACATAGGCCTCTCCCCTTTAAGGGATCCCCCCAGTTTTTTCATCCCACTTAAAGCCCCGCCCAAACCTATATGAAGATTTAGCATGTTACAGCTAGACAGCATAGCAAAGAGCTCAACAGTATTCATAGGCAGTGCTGATGAAGACTGAGCTGAACAAACAACAACCCAACTGCTGGCTACACTTCAAAATGGAAAACCACAGAAACAGCGCAGAGGATAAATAGGGCGGCCCTACTCAGTTTAGGCCGACGGTTTTCACTGGGTACGTAACTGATAGTGCCACCACCTCCATGGTTTCAAAGGTTAACCAAACATTAATACTGCAAGTCCTGGTTGCATTTGTATAGATTTCAAGTGGGAAATAATTGGAATTATTTTAAAATCAGCACAATCAATTCAGGAAGTCAAGTAAATAGGCCTGTAGCAACAGGCCGGCACATTGTACAAACTTGAATACACACCAGCTACCTCTAATTATATTTGCCAAAACTGCTTGATTTTTTAATTTGTTTTTAATTAGCATCACTATGTCAAAATCCTTTGTAAATGAAACAGAGTGGAATTAGGGTCTTTGATGCACCTACACTCAAATAGTGCATCATGCCGCTTTGCACATATGGTGCAATGGAAACACCTATATGAGGACTAACGTTGCCTCATTTGATTGCCTACTTTTAATCTCTCAATTAAAATGCCATTTTGAATTTGTGTCTTTTGTTAATGATTGCACTGGCAACCATTCCCATACTTCAAAAACATACACTCTTGCAAGCAGAGAGTCCTATATTCTGGGCTTTCATTATTTGTATAACAATGATAATTTATTATAATTAAAATATTCTTTTCAGTAAAATGCTGTTTAGTTAACATTTTGTTACAAAACTCAATTTATTAACATGAATGTAAAATTGTTCCCAAGTTGCTGAGTCACGATTTAACATACTGATAACAAGTGGCATAAGTCCTTTAATTCTGTTGAGAGGAGTGTGTAATGGCGAATGTCTGGCTCTGTCATGCCGTGTGCCCATTCGTCTGTGGTTTTTCTGCTCAGGGGAAGACTGGGATCTTGTAAGACTTGAAATTTAGGTAAACCTACTGCACCTCTCTCATGGCACAATGGTGCCCACGTATGGTATAATGACGACTATCCTTGATATAGTGTGCCCTCCTTCGCATTGAGGTGTTAGCCTGGCATAGGGATAATCACTCTTTGCCTGCTGGTGGCATACCTGGCCAAATTGTGGCTTGCCCTGGTATAATGATAGTCATCCTTTAAATACTGTGGAAATCCTAGGAGTTATGTTGTTAGCCACCTGCTTAACGGTGGCCCTGAAATAATAGTTGCTAACCTTTGCATTTTGCTGCTATTTTTGCAATTATGGTGGCCTCCCCTGCCCAGAGATGTTTGCACATATCCATGTCAGGTAGAATCTGTCCATGTGAGGCAATTACACGTGAGTACTTGAAGAAAAAAGACAAACTGTAAACTTACTAAAACTGTAAATTGGTATTAAGAGGCATACATAATGTATTTGTCTTTCCAAATGAGGAGCTTTTATGTGATTTGAATGTGTTTATCAAAAATGAAATACTTGCATTTGTCAGCGAAAAGCATTTATTTTCAAATGTAAAGGCAATTAATGTCCAATATATATTATAAGTTGATTTTTTTCAATAATAATTCTAGAGTAGTTCAGAAATCTTACAGCTGATCCAATCTTGGCACCTAAGGGGCTCTTGTTGCTATGGCTGTTATTTCATTACTCGTCCAGAGGCATTTCATACTGACAAATCGTTTAAGACTTTATTATTGGTAACCCCACTTAAAGCACTCTGGTGATCACTATTGGTAATATGGCATAAATTAGGGTACTCTCTACGAAATCTTATTTGATATGGTCACTATTGTAACAGTGATAATACTAATAGATCAGGGGGGTCTACCTTGATCAAAAGTTATTGTAACACAGTCTTGAGAAGCCTGCTATATTAGAGCTGTTACATACCAGACAACTAATGTACTGGTGGAAATCTGGCTCCAGTGACAGTAATGAAGGGATGCCTTCTCTGCACTGGAATGGAGCTACTAGAGGGTGCCAAGAAGGGTTGCAGGCATTGTTCCCTGTAAGGTGTGCACGCGAGCGCACCTATGTCATCCCGAGCGCGCAGTGTGGTATGTGAAGCACGCACAGTGGAAGGTAAGTTCAGCAGCAAGTGCCTCCTGCACTTGCTGCATTTCTTTTGTTAAAGGGGTGCAGCTGCGGGGAAGATTGTGTGCCTTTTTGAGAGTATTCATTTTAATCCCAGCACCCATCATGCGCTGCAATTAACATGAATTATTTCACAAAGGCACACAATCTGCCCCGCAGCCGCACCCTTTTAGCAAAAGAAATCCTGCAATTCTACAAGGACGACGTGTGCTTTCGGGTGATTCTGAAAGCACACATGCTTGTAGACTAGCTGTATTTCTTTTGTTCATAGGGCGTGGCTGCGGGGCCAAGGCCAGCTCTAGGGCGATGCGAGCAGTGCCACTGCACCGGTTGCTGACTTCGGGGGGAGGTGGGGGGCATCGTGTTTGCAGGTATGTTCATTTAAAAAAAGAGACCGGCTGAGAAGTTCCTTGCTTCCAGCAATTTTCAGACAATAATAAATTTGTCAAGATAAATCTGGTAATTAATGTTCTGCCTGGAGAGAGATCGCAATTTTCTCTGGTCGAAGTTTTAATGTAGTGCAGAGGGTTAATATGCCTGCTGCAAAGAACGTGTACCATGCAGATCAAAAAGTGCATAGAATGAAAATAGGTTTGCGGATTATTACTTTTGGCAGAGAGGTCATTTTGTAACTTGCAGTTTATAAGTCAAAATCCCAATATAGAAATCCTAATAAGAACTTCATGCATACTGCATGTATAGATTGGAGCATTATGATTTTTTCCCCAGCCATTCATTATCCTAATGTTGCAAAAAGAGTTCATTTGGGTACAAAGTGGTTCTTATTAAAGAGAATCCCTAACCATGGTTTTAAATTCCCTGTTTGTGCTTCTCCAGACAAAGTACTCTTAAACTATACTGCCTCCCGGCATGAATGACAGGTCACTCCTACACCTTGCAGTCCTATATCATATGTAACATTTCTTATACACTGATTTACATATCTATGATTGATTGTCTCTGTTTAATGTGTGTGCAATGTTAAGTACACCCTACACTAGTATGAGTGGCGCAATAAAACAATTTAAATGCATCTCAGAGAGACTGGTCATGTATACTTGAGGGGCACTGTCAAAGAGTGATAGTAGGGGAATCACTGGGGGAGGTGGTCATTAGGAGGCGTCAACAAAAATTGCCCCACAGAGCGCCACCAGAGATAAGGTCGGTGCTGGGCTGGGCAAATTGCATGCATCTGAGAAAGTATTCATGTTAATTGCACCGCATTACTGGCGCTGCAATTAACATGAATACTCACACAATCTGCACTTTTTGTCATTGCACCCACACGCGAGGTCGGGTTCCTACTGCACATAGCCTTAGCTGCAGCACACAGAGAGCTTACACTGCCACACACAGAGGAAAGAAATTAGAGGGAATATTGGTCAGGGCTATGCCCACTTCCCACAGAAAGTGGTAATATAGAGGGTGTCGACACCCTAAAGGTATATGGCTGGTTGGCTACTATCTGTGACTCTCCTTAAACACCCCTAAATTGAGTATTTAGGTGGCACCCCTGAACCCAAGAACTCAGATTTGATGGATCAAGAGAAGAAGGACGAAGAATTGTCACTTCCTGGCGAGAACTGGAGCAGAACTGTGGACTTTTTGCATGAAACCCGGCCTGTCATGAGCCCTTTCTTCACAATTGCAACACAGTGACTCATCATGAGAGCAAGAGAACTACCAAAGCTTTGGATAGCAATCCAGCACTTTGTAAATCGCCTACAGTCTCCCTTGGAGTAGAGGAGCTACTCCCCTGCAGTCCGCAGGCACTGACAATCAGAGTCTGGTCCACCACTTTGCAGCTTCCTGGCCTGACTGTAGATGCAGGTGACCACAATATGTCCTTCAGCTCTGGAAGATCCGATCAGTCACCCCACCAAGTATGAAGATACCAGGACCAACTGGAGAGGTGCACCACCAACCCCCTGGGTACTGGACGACCTGCACCAAACACCAACAGTGAGAGTCCAGTCTGGATTCCCACTGCACCAGGACCAGGCAGCCGTTGAGGGATCTCAGCATCACTGAGACCCACTTCGTGAGTGGCCCACCCGCCCTGATTGTGCCCCTGCCAGCTAATTGTCCTTGACTGCGATGAGCATCTTTGCGCACCCAGCCCAGCCCAGCCCAGCCTAACCACTCTGCACCTGAGATGCCTGGCTTGGGTCACGATGAAATGGCTGTGCCCCCTTGCTCCAAGATCCCTTGTGACCAAAGTATCCATTTGGGAGCTCCTTACTTGTCCCTGAGTCCTCCTGTTCAGCCTGATTTTGGGTGCCCCCTTCTCCGTAGCGCACCTGCTACCAACCTCACCAGCACCCTGCTACTGGCTGAACCCGGCGTTCCCAGAAGAACTGATTGTAGTACTTTGGACCTTGGCCCACTACAACTCTGAACTCTGAAGTTGAACCCCTGAAACCAACTTCCTACATTTATGCATTTCTGACTTTTTCTTCCACAGCATTTCATTGTGCATAAAAGTGCTCAACTTTAAAAGCTTTTCTTACCTTTACTCACCTTTGAACGAAGTTCCGGTTTTTGAAACATATAAAAAAAGTTATTCTTCGAATTTGGTCTCAGATTTACTCTTTGAGTGTGGATTTCGTTTATTGCCTCTGTGAGTACAACAAATTCTTAGTACTACGCTCTAACAAGCCTAACCGTTGCACATACTACCACAAAAGAGAGCGTTATTATTCAAAGTCAAAGTCAAAGCTTTATTTCGATAAAAAGTCATTATCATAAAAGCAGCTCAGTGTATAAAAAGTTACAGTTAAGAACAACAGTAATAAATTTAAAAAGATTTTATATCTCTGTTCCAACATTTCGGAAGGGCAATAGTTTCAAAAAATGTTTGTTCAGTTAAACTAGCCAACTAGTTGATTAAATTTTAGAGGTTAAACAATTATGGCAGCATTTTCAGTATAAGAAATTTTTCTAACAAAGAATTAAACAGATTGTTTTAGCTTTTTGGCCCGGATAGCCCAAGCCCAGGATAGAAACTTGGCTAGGGCGCAAGCATAGGGTACGCTACTGTCCGAAATAAGTATCCTGATTGCCACATCATGACTCCTAGTCCCCAGCTGACGGCATAGGTTTTTGAGCCAGACCCTCCTTGGAGTAGCATATTCGCCGCACACAAACATAAAATGTGCTAATGTTTCCGGTTTAACAAGACACGATGGGCATAGCTCAGACATTTCCATACAGGATTTCCATCTTTTAGTAAAGGTGTTAAGTGGTAAGGTTCCCATTCTAAATCTAAAATACAAGGCCCTATCAAAGGGTTTTCCAATTGCATCCAGGTACAGTTCCCGCCTGGGGCAGTCTTTGAACCTCAGAAAGTCCTCTGTTAGCCTGCCCAGGGAGGTGCTAGAGTTTCTTTGAGAACAAATCCAGTCCCAATAAAGCTTTTTAAGTGTTTGCTTTGGGGGTGAAGTTCCACTTAGCCATGATTCAAGTTGGCCCAACTTAATTAATAAGTTTTTCATGTCTTTTAGCCATTTGATTTTATACCAGCTTGGTGATGACATGATTTCCTTGAGGCCTCTGGCATATCCGCTTAGTTCTTCTACCCGCCAAATACGGGCCCATAATAATAAAGGGCGAAATTTCGCGATTTCGCCAATCTGGGTACAGCCAAGGTCCATGAATAAAGGAAGTGTCGGGGTGCCTTGTGGAAGGGACATTATTTCTCTGCAGAATTTGTTCTCAGATCTCTGCAGAGCGTCAGTGGACGAAAAGCCCCAGAGTTCCGCCCCATAAAGGGCAGAGCTAACTCCTTTAGCTGTGTAAATCTCAAGGACTGTTCCTATAGGCCTTGTTGTGCTGGAACGTTGCTCTCTTAATAGGGCACCTGTAATCCTTTTGTGGCTCAACAGCATTTTATCTAGGTGTGGCGTCCAGTCCATTTTATCCGAAAGGCGTATCCCAAGGTAATCAAAGACCTTTACTCTTTCCAGAAGCTCAGCGTTTAGGGTGGGGGAACGCACATGTTGTTTCGGTGGATTGAGGACAAGGTACTTCGTTTTGTTAGTATTTATTACCAGACCTCGTTTGGTACAAAATGATTGGAAATTGTCCAAAAGTCTCTGGAGTCCCATTGGGGTTTTGGAGATTAAAAGCGTATCATCCGCGAAGAGGAGGGTCGGTATGCGTTCGCCAGCCAGGGATGGCTCGTCAGATGGATGTTTGAGGAGATGCTCAACCACCCCATTGATGTAGAGAGAGAAAAGGGTGGGAGCCAGAACACATCCCTGGCGGACTCCTCTCTCGACCGGAATACTGCCCGTTTTCTCCCCTCCAGGGCCCCACCTGACCTGGGCAAAGCTGTCCTGGTGTAGTCTGACTAATAGGGATAGTAGATAATGTGGCAGCCCCATGTCAGCAAGTACTTTCCATAATAGGTCCCTAGGTACAAGGTCAAAGGCAGTCTTTAAATTGATAAACGCGAGATAAAGACTGCCCTTGCCTATAACCACAACCTTCCAATATACCATCATGAGCCTGAATGCCTGCTCAATCGTTCCGGTACCCACTCTAAAACCTGCCTGGAAGTCGGAAAGGATTTTATTTTCTTCTACCCAATTTAGGATTCTAAGTAACAGGACTTTGCCGACAACTTTTTGGCTGGTATCTAACAAGCTGATTGGCCTATAGTTAGATGGGTCATCCCTCGAACCTTTCTTATGGATGGGGACCACCTCCGCCCCTTTCCACGATGAGGGAATAGGGGCACCCCTACAGATGGCAACAAGAAGGGAGTGGATCAATTTGCCCCATTTGGTGCTATCGGATTTTAGCAGGTCCCCGGGAATCCCATCAGGTCCGGCCGTTTTTGTGGAATGATAGAGCTTATTGCGTATTCCACTTCCTTTAGCGTAAAATCAAAGTCAGTGGGGCAGAGTGCATAGTTTGTGGTAGGCAGGGATATAGCAGACCCTCTCCCATTGGAGCCGTCATGGCAGGAGTAGAGTTTGGAGAAGTGGTCCTCCCACACCTGGCTTGAGATGTTACAGGTTAGCAGATCACTGTCTGGTCTATTACGTGCCCTTATAGTGTCCCAAAAATATTTAGAGTCTTTTTTCAGGCTGGCTTCTTTAAGGGTTAACCAGTAGGCATCTTCCCACTCCCTTTTGGCCAACCACAAGACCTTTTTATATTCCCTTCTAGCTATTTGAATTGATAAGGGGGACTTCCCTTTAACTGCCTCAATTAGACATGTCTTGGCCTTTCTGCATGATGCAGAATACCAGTCGTGTCTGCCTTTGGGTTTGGTTAGAGGTTTGATTTTCCCTATAATCCCTTTTACCCAGAAAAGGTCCCCTATAGTTTTTATGGCTACTTCGTAGATAGTTGTTACCTTATCTGCTGCCATAAATAAATCTATGGAGCTGATTACATCTTGTGTGCCATTAATCACCTCTTCAATAGTGGACAATTTATTAGTATTACACAAGATCTTATTCCACTTAAGGCGTCTTCCACAAGAGGAGACAGTAATCTCCTGTGGACAGCTCGGTGGTGCTAGCGGCGCTCTGGTAGACCAAAAATTCATTAGGGTTAGGGAAAGTGAGTTATGATCACTCTCTATGGTAGGAATAACAACCATATCGATGACCGAACTCCAGAGCCCCCGGTCCAGCAGAATATAGTCTATCCTTGTGGTGTGACCAACTCTCTTGAACGTTGGGGCACCGATCTGATCAGAACATGTGCGGCCATTGGCTGCTCTTAATCCAAACTCTAATGTAAGTGCGTTAAGCTGTATTGCACTGCGAGTCCAGCGCTTAATGGGTGGGATAGAGAGGATGGGAATACCCCACCTACTGTCCTCTTCTCCTAAATCGGGTATTCCTTCTAGGGGGAGTGGCTCGTATGTGCAGTTGAAATCTCCTGCTATTATGATATGGCCAGGTTCGTTATGGTCCCCTAATTGGGCCTCAAGTTCCGCTACTGTTGGTGAGATGCACCCATTTTTGGAGCCTCTAACGTAGACATCGTAGAGATCTACAAGTAGTCCCCCACGTTGGCCCGATAGAGAGATACCAAGGATGTCTGGGTTTCCTGCCTTTTTTATGGTTATCCGACAGTTAAGCGAAATGCTTACCCAGATGATAAGCCCCCCTGATGGCCGCCCCTTCCCTGCCTTAGGTTTTACAGCTGGTGTATAAAATGTGACAAACCCGACACGGTGCAGTGGCTCAGTGATCCAGGTCTCTTGGAATACACAAATCTTGTGGGCGTCAATCAGGACGTTCCACTCCGGGAGGCCTAATTTTCTAGAGATCCCCGCAAGGTTCCAACTAAGAATTTTTATCTCGCCATGTGTTGGATCACCGTCGGGGATGGTAATAATTTTAGGATTTGGTGGGTCTACACTGTCCCTAGTAAATATGTGGGCAAGTGGTATTAGGGGTGCCTCTGTTGGGGATTCGGAACATATAGGGAGAGATGTGGCTGGCGGAACATCCTCCATATCGTTATCGGTGATAGTAAGATTTATATCTGGACCTTCCATGAAGTTGAGTCAGTCTACCTCATCTAGCACACAGTATCTATTTGGATGAGCAAATTGTGAATACGAGGGGTCGAAAGAAGGGGGCAAGTCCTGCCATGGCTGTTGCAAATGATGATTAGCGAATTGTGGAGGCTGAAGGGGTTGCTGCCACTGCTGAGCAGCCTGATATAGGGGTGGTAGATGTTGAAAAGGTTGTTGCCACTGAAGACTAGCATGATGTGGGAATAAAGATGAGAATTGTGGTGATTGTTGCCAGTGTTTAGTGGTATGTTGCGGGGGATACACAGACCTTCTGTTAGTTGGAAAAGTAGGCCGATGGGGATTTAGTCTTGGCGGCATGGGAAGGAAATAAGACAAAGGGAGTGGATTGATTTGGGTAGCAGGACCACTATTGGGTGTATTGCATATGTAGCTGGCTGCCCCTATATCCCTAAAGTTAATTGTAATTACATCCCCTGCTATTGTTTTCTTACTCCTGCCCACCCAGTCCCCTCTACGCACTGTAAGAATTTCACCACTCATATTGCTAGGTAAAGGTTTGTGTAGTTGAAGCCACTGAGCACATTTGTTTTTTAGCTCTACAAAGGTTTCTTTTACTCCCTCCTTCAGTGGGGGAACGGCTGTCAGCACAACCACAAAAGGAGAGACTTCCGGTGGCAGGCTAATTGACTTGAAGCGCGCCTGCTTTGGCTTAGAGCCTTCGGGCTTGTTTGTAGAATGAGGAGCTGCAGGGTTAGTAGACTTTCCTGTGAGATCTTTTGCTTGTAAGTTGGTAGTTTTATTTCCACCAGCAGATTGTTGCAAAGCCGAAGTTGGACCCACCGCCTTCGGAGTAGATAGGGGTGGGGATTGAGCAGAAGTATTCCCTGTTTGGGACAGGTGTAATACAGCTGGATCCTTGGTAACTGATGGTATTTTTGCCTTGTTAGATGCATCTTTAGGGGGCTTGACGCAAGGTGAAGGTTTGGGAAGCGTTTCTTTAATCCCTTGTGACTGAATAGACCCAGGCCCATTCATCTTATTAGGCCATTTCGAAGTTATTAGCGACGTGAGTCTGTCAAGTTTGGAGATTAAAGGCTTTATTTGCGCTGCTATTGTGGCATCAAGGTCCAGTTTAAGATCTGTTACCATGTTTTCAACCCAGCAGGGTATGCCTGACGCCAGGTGCGGGGTAGGCGATATCAAGTTGTGATTCCTTGCTTTAGCTTTAGGTTTTTCCTTAGACTTGGTCTTGGACGCCACCTTTGTAGGAATAGTAACCCTGCCCCCAGTGTCGATAGGTACAGAAAGTGTTCCTTTGTCCATTTGCCCATCTAGGCTTGGCTTTGTCTTTTCAGATGTCTGGCAGACTTCTAGATCTGGGGTAGCCTCAAGATCAACATAAGATGGATCCGAGTCAGATTGGGTGACTGACAAATCGACAACGTTCGGAACTGTGAATTCGCCGGCGGTGGTCAAGGGTAGTGGTAAGGAACAATTGATCAAAGCTTGCTGGGAGGGTGAATTTGCGTTTGCAAGAGAGCCCAAGGAAGAGCGCTTAGCGTTCATGAGGTCCAAGGAAACTCTTTTTTCCAGCAATATAATACTTTTATCGATGGTCTCATTCACCCGTGAAATAAAAAGATCTATAGGTCCAGTCACTTGTGCTACCGCCATGGCTTTTTTAGTACAGCTTCTAGTTCTATTGCGCATAGTTGACATCTGTGGTGCTGGGTCAGATGCAAGAAGGGGCCTCTCAAAAGCGGTAGATGATAGGGCTAGGAGGTGGACACTATGTGTTTATAGAAGAGATGGAAATCACAGTTCCGCCTACCTTGCCAACGGATGAAGGGCGAGGATACAGGGGTTCAGGGCCAGGGCCGTCCTCTGCCTTCCTTGAACGGCCTTAAACGGCCTTAAACGCCCCGGCCTTTGCCCCGCGCAAATAATAATATATTAACACCGTGCAATATTAAAACAATATTAAAACTAAAAATCAAATAAGATGGCCCAGCCCGGCCTGGGCACGTCCCGGTTCAGGTAGAGGTTAAGACGAGGGGATAGGGGCGGGAAGAGGACTAGCTGCAGTAAATCGAACACCGCACTGCACGCTGGTCCTCGCAGTCCCGCAAAGTCAGTCAGTCTCTCCCCCTTGCTCTACAGTGGCAGTCAGTTCTAGTGCTCAGTGAAGTGGGTTACAACCGCAGAGACTAGCAAAATGGTCCGGGTGCGACAGGGGTTAAACTTCTGCACTAATGTGCCTTTACCATGCTCACAGTCAGGATACGGCAGCCAAAGGAGACAAACCGGCACCAGAATTAGTCCCGCTGTGTTTGAACCAGAATGCAGCCGGGAAGGGAAGTCAAGGGAAGTCAAGTTCTTCTGGGCACACCCCCACTCCCTGGATGTTGCCCTATGCAGCCTCCGGCAGTCCCACCGAGGGTAGTCGGCCCAACAGCCTGCCCCACGCAACCCCTAGCTAGCCAGCTCAACCCACAGCGTTGGACTTTTTTACCTGGGGAGGAGGGCAAGGCGAGGACGAGGTGGGCATCGGCCGAGAACACTCCAGTCCGGGGTGCTTCCTGCAGCGGTGCACGGAGGGCAGGCCAGCCCTTCCGGAGTTCTTCCACGGCCGGGCCTCAGGGCGATAGGGATACTCTGTTCAAACGGGCTCTCCGTTACTAACAATCTCCAAACAAAGGCGCCCGGAGACAGCACGTGGACGGGATCCTGCAGCAGCAGAGGTGAACGAAGGAAGGCGTTCAACTCAGAGGCCCAGGAGCCGGCACGGTGTGGAGAACAAAGGGAAGCGGCTCCAACCGCAGCAGTGAAGTACTGGCAGCACCGCGCCAAAAAGGAAATGTTTTTGCGGCTCCGGCCGCAACAGTGAGGCACTCGTGGCAGCGCCGCGCCAAAACGAAATGTTTTGCGGCTCTGGCCACAGCAGTGAGGCACTCGCGGCAGCGCCGCGCCAAAAGGAGATGTTTTGCGGCTCCGGCCGCAGCAGTGAGGGACTCGCGGCAGCGCCGCGCCGAAAGGAAATGTTTTTGCGGCTCCGGCCGCAGCAGTGAGGCAGTGAGGTCACCGATTGGTAAGCATCAAGTGTAGTAATCCCGATTATTATCTACTTAAGCCTCTGTAAACCAATTTGGGACTCACTGGAGTCTCTGCGCAGTGTACCTCTTTTTAGTACACTATATGGAGTCAGCTTCCTACATTGGTATATATTGCTCCAGATATTTTAGATTATCTTTGTATTAGTTTGCCAATTTGGGATTGTTAATATGCAAGCTGTACTGTAGTTTTAGACCCAGACTTGCGCCTAGTAACTAAATAAACGTGTCTGCAGATGTGCATCACCTCCTCCGCTACAAGGCCGAAAACCCCTCACAGATCCTGAGAAGGTGCAAGCCCCCAGTCCTTGCCTTGCAGAGCTGCTCGCCAGCACTGAAACATCTTACCGTGGAGCTGAAACGCTTTTACCTCAGTGCCTCCCCTGAGTCCTTTCTCGTGGCCTTCCTCTTGCATTCACTTCAACTTTGTTTTACTTCAGTGTGTTGTGTTTTCAAAAATAGTGTTTATTGCTGATCTAATGACATTTCGAAATAGGTTACCCCCAGGGAAAGGAACTTGCTGTGTCCTATCACTTCATCGCTGCTGTAGATGAGCAGAATGACAGTTTGAAAACGATCCCTGTAATCATGTGGTAACAAATTCACACTCCTCATCCCTGCCTCCACTCTCTCTCTCTCTCCCTCCCCCCTCCTCTCTCTCTCTGACTCATTGCAGGTTTTTCTTAACACAAAAGGAACTCTAGTGTAATCATTACAAGTCGCTTTTCCTACTCATCTTTGTTTTCGAATGTACTTCAAGTTTGCATTAGAAGACCTGCCCTCTGGCATTTACTTTTAGCACCAGAGCCAGTCATTCTGTCAGAAAACACTGCGGCATATTTATCACCACAGGAACATTACTTATAGTGACGTTCCTGTGGCGATAGGGGCTTTGCCTTATTTACAAGTCAGCGTTAAGCCACTAAATGTGGCTTAACGCTGCCTTGTTAACACTTAGCGTACAAGGGGAGGGCAATGGGTGTTTCAGTGGGCATCCCACTGCAACACCCATTGATTTTGAAACTGCCCCCTATTTACAAGGGCAGCGTAAATAGGAGGCAGCGCCAAAATTAAGACAACCTGGTCTTAAACAAGCGAAACGAGGAGAAATGCTTTATTTCTCCTTGTTTTTGCTGTTTCCATGTGTGCTGCATTGTACAGCACACAGAGAAACAGCAACAGGCCATTGATTGTTTTATGTGCAGGAAGAGTCACCTTCCTGCACATAAAACAATCTTTTTTTTAAAATGACATTTTGTAACTTCTGTGTGCTGCATTAAGCAGCACACATAGAAGTGACAAAACGCCATTTAAAGATTGTTTATTTGCAGGAAGGGACACCTTCCTGCACATAAATAATCTTCCCCTCAAAGAAGGCACCCTTGCACTATGGTGCAAGGGTGCCTGCATTGGTGCTAGACTGCTAAATTTAGCACCAGCACAGGAGGAAACTCAGGGCTGCATCATATTGTTGTAAATATGGTGCAGCCTTGCGTTTCAGAAGTGGCAGAGCGTGGCATTAAGCCAAGGAGGCTAACGCCATGCTACACCACTTCGTTGTAAATATGCCCCTGCAATCTGTGAGAGTTTACTGCTGGCATTGGATTCATGGACACCATTTAGGGATCACCAGGGGTCACAGCTGCGACACCTGGCTTGCTTCCTGCGACCCCTGTCACCTTTGTTTAGTGGTGGCTGGCATGTATTGGGGGTGGCGAGACGGGGGCCATAACTGGCGGGGGCAGAATGTAAAATGATAATTACAAAAAAAACGTACCTTATCGCCGCATCTCTCCTCTTGTCGGACTCAGGATACAGGAAGCACCCAGGACACACCCAGGCTTCCCTGACCAATCACAACACTGCTATGCAGCATTGTGATTGGTCTGAGCACAGTGGTTCGGCGCTCAGACGTGGACTGAGGGCCAGGGCATGTTCTCCACCCAGGCTGTAATGCAACCTGCGTGGAGAACATGCAAAGTGCGCAAGAGAGGGCAGGCTAAACATTCATGCGCACTTGTAGGTGGCAAACCACTCCTTCCCTGTCCTGCTCAGAGAACAGAGCATCCCTGCCTGCAAAGCATCAGGAGAAATAAAATTATAATAACATTGAGTTATTGTAATTTTAAATTTCTTTTAGTTACACTGCTTAAAAGCAGTGGGGCAACGCACCTCCACCTTACCGGAGGAGCCGCCACTACATTAGTGACTTCTGGCCTGGTGGCAAAATGAGTGCCAAGAAAACGGGGGCGGCTTTGTCAGTGGCATAGGTAGCAAGTGGGGGCGGGGTGGCACGAGTTTTGGGGATGCAAATGTAGGCATCACCTACACACCACCACCCCCGCTCTTACATGTGGCCACCGGCAGGTAGCAAATGTGGGGACCGACACAGGAGCCAGAGGTCTAGCAATGCCACTGGGCTCTGTCCTCCTTGTTTTTTGGACATTTTTAATTACGCTAACAGTAAATAATTGTATATTATTCACACATAGCGTAATAAATACTGAAGCATCTGATAAGTAAAACATTTTTTTAAATGTGCGTTGTGTGCATGCTTGCAGGTGAGAGTCTGTTTGTTGGAGAGAGAGTGTTTTTCTGTAATTATTTGTGTAGGTGAGCATGTGTGTGAGTGAAAATGTTAATAGGAGTAACAATAAATGAGATTAAATGTCAGTAAGAATGAGTGAGTTAGGGTGAGTGAGAATGATGGAGTGGGAGTGAGTGGAAGTCAGAGTAAAGTAGGTGTGTGTTAATCAATGTAAAAATGAGTAACAATGTGTGAGTGAGTGAAAAAGAATGAAGATGAATGAGTACAAGTAAGTGAGAATGATTAAGAGTCAGTAGGTGAAAATGAATGTGAGTTGGTGAGTGTAAATTAGCAGGAATGAGAAAGTGGAGATGTGCTTGTGAGGCTGCTTTTGATGTGATGTGAAGGACATCTAACCTGAGCTTCAATCGGAATTCCATCGAGCATATTATCAAGCCCATTATCGCCGTTATAGCGGCAGTTTTCAGCCGCTTAAGCAGCGATAATTTTATCGCCTGGCTTGATAATATGCCCCATACTGATGCCTGTGTATCACTGGCGTTAATTTGCTAACCTGTGCTGACTTTGATCACTATTCTTATTCGTATTGTGCTGTGTCATATGACGGTGTATCATTGAGTATATTATGTTACTACATGTGAAATACTTGAAAATAAAGTTTACTAAAAAAACGAAACAAAAAACAAAAAACATATAGGCGGGAACAAACATGTCCATGGTATATGGATCAGTTATAATCAAATGGGAGGGAGAAAGAAGAGCATGTGACCCACTCAGCTTCTTTTCTCAAATGTCAAAAAATCAGGTGGAGAGTGGATCACTAGTCCTGAAAAAAATAGGGTTAACAGTGTCAGTACCGTGTACCGATAAAAAACCCTCATTCACGTTTAACAGGTGGAATAAAGCGGTATATCTTGATTCTCCGCTCTGTTGTTATCAACATGACAGCATCATCATTGGGTTAATCATATGCTTTCTCCACCCGGAGGTTCTCCCACTGATTATTTCAGTAGTGATCTTAAAAATTGGTGATTGTGTATGGTGAAGTGATGTGAAGTGATATATTCTAAAAATCTCGTAAAGCCAGTGCGCACTTTTAATTAGACTGGGTTCGAGAAAGTTAAAAGGTCTTGTCGTGCACAAAAAAGACTAATTATGGTCTGATGCACTGTGGAGTATCCATAAAAAAGGTCAACATGTTTCAGCCCTTTATATTGCCCCTAAGGGTCAAGTGGGCTTTCTTCAGGACCTTGCAAAGTGAAGGGGGCCCTTATCTTAGTAGGGTCTCCAGTGAGTAGGTGGGATAATTATTCCACCTGTCCTCGTTCATTTTGAACCTACATTGATAAAGAAAAAGGGGGTGGGGGAAGGGGGAAGTAACAAAAGACTAACTTTGTTTAGTTTGTACATATGCTGTATTAATGCTAATAAAATAAAAGCATCAAACGGTGCAACAACTAGAAAATGGCAATTCTTTAACAGTAGTCATTTCACTCTGTTATGATAAGTCAAAAAACCCTCATTTATGCAAGTACAAATCTGACAATACATCCATTTTGTCATATTAAAGCTACTATTTGCGAGTAATAGTTTTGTATTTATTTAGAAAATCATTATCAAAAAAACCATCCTTGCTTTTTAGAACAGTGGTAGCGTGAATGTATCAGTATCACTAGACACAATAGGTGGGCCTCATTCTATAATCTCTGGTGTGGGCCTCCGTGTAGAATGTGCTTTAGGGAATAGCGCGATATTGTGCTAGTCGGTATAGTCTATCTACGGACTTCAATATACGTGAAACAAATCCTGATGTTGATGTAAGAAGGATGTTCAAACAGGAGAGATTACGTGTTTGTAAAAACAGGGAGAGATTACGTGTTTGTAAAATGTCCCTTTTCCGTTCTGCCCATCTCAATTGGAGTACTAGTGCGCTATATTGTGCAAGTCAAAGAAGTGGTTTTACGTACTCCCTTGTTTGTAAATTCAACGGTTACTGTTGAACGTTTCTAAGATGTATGTGATATATTTGTAGGAGTAATTCGTATGATAGCGCGATATTGTACAAGTCGATATGGTCTATCTACAGGCTTCACAGTACATAAAATAAATATTAAAGTCATTGTTAAAAAGATGTTTTAAGATGTATGTAAAACCGTGGAGGAACTACAATACATTGCGCCAAAACTCGTAGCAACGGGTAGAATCTACTTAATGTGCACAATCATTCAAGTTTTAGCTGCACCTTGTATCCCAGGATTCGGGCTACATCGGGAGTTAGGGAGGCCGTCTCCGCTCTTGAAATAATAGGAAATAACATTCATGAGGGGCACTGCTGGGTAATACATTACGGTTTTTTGGCGGCGTCCTCGTGTTCTGTTCGTATACCTTTGTGGCAGGAGTGCACGTCTAGTGCTGGCTCTACCTCTTGTGACCCGGTACTGATCCGGGTACAGCTTCATGTGGTTAAATGGAAAAATTCATGAAGATCGAAAGAGGACTGGCAGTTCACTACGAGTGACCACGTACTTTTAGTAATTAACCCCGTTCTTTTGGTGAAAATAAAGATTATTAATTGCTGTGAGCCATCGTAGATGGATATCAAAAAGGAGTTCTGCCTTGGAGAAGGGGTAAATTCAGAGATATATGTCGTATTTGTGTCATTAAATAAAATAAAATTGCACTGACAAATTTATTATTTAATGCTGAGCCACGGAATATTATCGTTCAGCCCATGTGTATGTGTTTGTAGACGATACACCCATCTTTGCTCTTTTTCATAGAGTATGTGTTCTGCATTGTGATTTTTGGCCGCCAAGGTCTCAAGGATTATCCATTGTAGGTCGTTGACTGTATGTCCTTTCTCCAGGAAGTGACTGCTCATTTTATTAGTATTCCTCTTACACTTGACATTACTCCTGTGTTCTCCAAGTCTTTGTTTGACCTTGCGACAATTCATTCCTATGTAGCATAAACTGCAAGGACAGGTAATCATGTAAATTACTTGAGTTGTGTTACAATTGGTGTGATCTCTGGTTGTCCACTTCAAGTTTGGCAATAGTTGTAAAGTTTTCATTGCCATTGTGAGATGACAAACAGAACAAGAACCACATGGGAAGTGTACAGTCACAGGTGTGTTGTTCCAAAGTCTTGGTAGAGCCTCATTCCGAGGTTTCGCTGGCGGTCTAGTGTGGACTAGCATATCTTTTAGGTTTCTCGTTCTCTTGTTAGAAAACCTAGGTTTGGGCCATTTCAAAGATCCTGAGGTCAGGATTGGCCAGTTCTTATTGATGATTTTCTTAACATCATTAGATACCGTACTGTAGGTACTGACACAGATAACCGGGTCTTTTGTTGGTTCTTTCTTTGTAGTGTCCAGAAGGATATCCTTCTGGACACTACAAAGAAAGAACCAACAATAAGAACTGGCGAATCCTGACCTCGGGATCTTTGAAATGGCCCAAACCTAGGTTTTCTAACAAGAGAACGAGAAACCTAAAAGATATGCTAGTACACACTAGACCGCCAGCTAAACCTCGGAAAGAGGCTCTACCAAGACTTTGGAACAACACACCTGTGACTGGACACTTCCCATGTGGTTCTTGTTCTGTTTGCCATCTCACAACGGCAACGAAAACTTTACAACTATTGCCAAACTTGAAGTGGACAATCAGAGCTCACACCAATTGTAACACAACTCATGTAATCTACATGATTACCTGTCCTTGCAGTTTACGCTACATAGGAATGACTTGTCGCCAGTTCAAACAAAGACTTTGTGAACACAGGAGTAATGTCAAGTGTAAGAGGAATACTACTAAAATGAGCAGTCACTTCCTGGAGAAAGGACATACAGTCAACGACTTACAATGGATAATCCTTGAGACCTTGGCGGCCAAAAATCACAATGCAGAACACATACTCTATGAAAAAGAGCAAAGATGGGTCTATCGTCTACAAAAACATACACATGGGCTGAACGATAATATTCCGTGGCTCAGCATTAAATAATAAATTTGTCAGTGCAATTTTATTTTATTTAATGACACAAATACGACATATATCTCTGAATTCACCCCTTCTCCAAGGCAGAACTCTTTTTTGATATCCATCTACGATTGCTCACAGCAATTAATAATCTTTATTTTCACCAAAAGAACGGGGTTAATTACTAAAAGTACGTGGTCACTCGTAGTGAACTGCCAGTCCTCTTTCGATCTTCATGAATTTTTCCATTTAACCACATGAAGCTGTACCCGGATCAGTACCGGGTCACAAGAGGTAGAGTCAGCACTAGACGTGCACTCCTGCCACAAAGGTATACGAACAGAACACGAGGACGCCGCCAAAAAACGGTAACGTATTACCCAGCAGTGCCCCTCATGAATGTTCTTTCCTATTATTTCAAGAGCGGAGACGGCCTCCCTAACACCCGATGTAGCCCGAATCCTGGGATACAAGGTACAGCTAAAACTTGAATGATTGTGCACATTAAGTAGATTCTACCCGTTGCTATGAGTTTTAGTGCAATGTATTGTAGTTCATCCACGGTTTCACATACATCTTAAAACATCTTTTTGACAATGACTTTAATATTTATTTTATGTACAGTGAAGCCTGTAGATAGACCATATCGACTTGTACAATATCGCGCTATCATACGAAGTACTCCTACAAATATATCACATACATCTTAGAAACGTTCAACAGTAACCGTTGAATTTACAAACAAGGGAGTACCTAAAACCACTTCTTTGACTTGCGCAATATAGCGCACTAGTACTCCAATTGAGATGGGCAGAACGGAAAAGGGACATTTTACAAACACGTAATCTCTCCCTGTTTTTACAAACACGTAATCTCTCCTGTTTGAACAACCCTCTTACATCAACATCAGGATTGTTTCACGTATATTGAAGTCCGTAGATAGACTATACCGACTAGCACAATATCGCGCTATTCCCTAAAGCACATTCTACACGGAGGCCCACACCAGAGATTATAGAATGAGGCCCACCTATTGTGTCTAGTGATACTGATACATTCACGCTACCGCTGTTCTAAAAAGCAAGGATGGGGAACTCCTACTTGTACTCCCTATCCTTTGATTCATCCAGTACCTTACATTTTCTGTGTAATGTTACTCCTACTTTCCACTAACAGCTACATATCTGAAACTTAAATGATGAAAGAATATAGACACACGATTATTTAGAGTGTTTTTTTATAATGATTTTCTAAATAAATACGACACTATTACTCGCAAATAGTAGCTTTAATATGACAAAATGGATGTATTGTCAGATTTGTACTTGCATAAATGAGGGTTTTTTGACTTATCATAACAGAGTGAAATGACTACTATTAAAGAATTGCCATTTTCTTGTTGTTGCACCGTGTGATGCTTTTATTTTATTAGCATTAATACAGCATATGTACAAACTAAACAAAGTTCGTCTTTTCTTACTTCCCCCTCCCCCCACCCCCTTTTTCTTTATCAATGTAGGTTCAAAATTGAACGAAGACAGGTGGAATAATTATCCCACCTACTCACTGGAGACCCTACTAAGATAAGGGCCCCCTTCACTTTGCTAGGTCCTGAAGAAAGCCCACTTGACCCTTAGGGGCAATATAAAGGGCTGAAACATGTCGACCTTTTTTATGGATACTCCGCAGTGCATCAGACCATAATTAGTCTTTTTTGTGCACGACAAGACCTTTTAACTTTCTCGAACCCAGTCTAATTAAAAGTGCGCACTGGCTTTACGAGATTTTTAGAATATATCACTTCACGTCACTTCACCATACACAATCACCAATTTTTAAGATCACTACTGAAATAACCAGTGGGATAACCTCCGGGTGGAGGAAGCATATGATTAACCCAATGATGATGCTGTCACGTTGATAACAATAGAGCGGAGAATCAAGATATACCGCTTTATTCCACCTGTTAAACGTGAATGAGGGTTTTTTATCGGTACACGGTACTGACACTGTTAACCCTGGTTTTTTCAGGACTAGTGATCCACTCTCCACCTGATTTTTTGACATGGTATATGGATAACATTATTAGCAAAAGTCCACGATTGACATATTATATGTACGTTTTTGGTAGAAGAGGGTCCTCATGGCATATAGGGGTCACCTATGGCATAATGCCGGCCCTAGCACTAAGGAGATTATTTTTTTGCATAAGGGAGCACCCACAGCACATTTTTAAAACACGGGGGTCAACTCCTACGGAACATCAGGTTTGATTGGCTTGGCACGCCATGAAAGGACTTATCTATTTACCAAGTGCCCTTTCCTAGACCATGGCTTTATAGCAGTTTTATGTGATAAGTTTCCTTTAAAATGCACTATTTAACACGTTTTTACGAAATGTTCTTCTGAGGACAGCCAGTTACCCCCGAACCCAGTCACAAGAGCTCTGATTTATTCCCTTTGTCCAGTACAATTTAGGGCTAGTACTGACCCCTTACTTACACCCACACCACTGTCAAAGATTTGTCAGCAGCCTAACATCCTAATATAGATGAATCCAAAAGAAACATTTGCGTCGCATTTTAACATTAAGGACACGGTTATAATGTAGATGTCAACTATTGTGATACCATCTGGGGTTAGGGTCAAGTGACATCACTACTGGGAAAATTTGGGGTCAAAGGTCATATAATATTACTTCCTTTGATGCCAATAAGGTCAAAGGGTGTGTAATTTCACTTCCCTGACCCCGGCATTTTGGTGAATCGAGGTCCATGGGTGGATTGAATGTTGCATTTATTGAGAGACAGAAAATATCACTTTAGACTGACTCATCAGAGGTGCTCATTAGTATGTTCTATAGCACAACGTGAAGTTAGCCACCGTTTCCGCTTTTGTTTGCCCACGCCCTGTATTAACTGGTGAAATGCACTGTGGCTCCGATGCGCGCAGCCTCCGTCTCCTGTGTGCTGTTGTGTCTGTGCGGAGGCGGCAGGACCGGCGTCCTCGGAGCGCGGTTGATATAACAGATGTCTGCGCGCCTCCATGGTAGACTTTCCACCAGATGTGTCCACGAAAACTGAGTCCTGTCAGTCAAGTATAGAATGATGAATGTGGGGGCAGGGTTTAACGGAAACGTGAGTCCCAGTCAGTCCACTTTTAAAGCGTGGTATTTTTGTCCCTGCTTTAGAACAGAGTGGGCTCCATTTTTATTCTGCGGCGTCATCTCGGTACTCTTTAGCCTGATCTATAAAATAAAAAAAGTACCTCTATTGACAGGAGCCAAGTTGCGTTTGCACATGATCATCTGACTGGCGGAATGTTCAACGAGTTGTTAATACAGCGATAGGTGGCAACTGAAAAAACTGTTTGAAATATTAACAAGAACTCAGTGCTTGCACACGCACACGTATGTGTGTGTGTATATGTACATATATATATATGTATGTATTTATATATATACACACAGCAAATAACATACAGTGCTGCCCATCTGTGCTCGCTCTTTGCCCGCTTGCTCAGCAGTGGCACGGTGTGGTACGCGCTGCACGCTCGCTGGCACGCCCCTCCCTCCCCCCCCCCCCTCCCAGCGCGTCTAACCCCTGGTGGAGTGAGCGTGCACTGGCCGGGTCGGTCTTCTATCTCCCGCACACTCCTTCCCGGACCCCCGCCTCGGAGAGTTGAAGCTGCCTGCTCAGAACCCTAGCGGAGCTGAGAGATGTCGCACACTCCTCTCTGGGGCCCCGGTAAGTCACTTCATTGATGCTCTGTTTCCGAATCCGCTGCTGCCAGTCAGTCTCCCCATTTGCGCGCCCTTGACTGATGCTGCTCCTGACAGCGCCACCTCACACGCAGGTTCTCTGTCTGGATCCCAGTTTTGGCTGCCACTTGCTTCTGTATTATGTGTACTAGTATGTACTCTGTGATATTCTGTACTATTGGTGTGGACGGACCCAGTGGATATGTGTACGTGCTTCGCGGGTTTATTGTCAGTCACTCAGTGGAAAACCTGTCTCTGGTCGCTGGGGGCCACGCAACGTTTCGGCCGGCAGTGAGAAGGGTGCAAGGAAGCTTTGACCTGAGTAACTCATATACGCAACTCTCACTTTTCGCGTCTTCCAAAAATACAGTAGGGCAGATTTACAAGCCCCTTGTTGCCTTGCACCACTTTTGCGTCACATTTAACATGGGAAAAGTGACGCAAAAGTGACGCACGGGGCTTGTAAATCTGCCCCAATGTCGATAAGTGAATAGCATTACACGCGGTAGGTTGTTTATGAGGCACACTGGTTTACAAGTTGGGTTCTGAACCAGACCGACAAATCGGTGTATGCTGGTAATTTGCTTCCCCTGAGATCATGATGTCTTTAATGCGATTCAGTTGTACGGGCGGGTGACTCAGCGAAGGCTGGTAGCAGCTGTGTTCTTCTGCTTCAGTTTCACTTGAAGTTATTCTTTTGACGCTGGGACGATTCTTGCACGGTGCTTCCTGCAGACGGCGTGTTTGTGTGCGTCTCCGTGAGTGTCTGTGTGTGCCTGATGCGTTCTTACAGATAGAGCGACGTTATTCTCTGTTAGTTCAAACACAATAAGTTTGCGTACAGCTGGTGTTGTACACGCATGTATATGAAGGCGCTTTCATTTGTGAGAGTGAAGAAAAAGGAGGATGAGTAAAAAAAATATTTGTCCAAGATCACACGATTTAGGTAAGCAGGAAGCCCTCATTTGTCCCTCATATGTTTATGCTTTGTTTACCTCTTTCTGCATGAGGGTAGAGCGAGCGTGGCAAGAAGAAGCCACATGAAAGCTCTGCTCGATATAGGCTCGAGATTCCCACAGGACCTCGAGCTGAGCCTGTGCCATGCTTCAGGCTCGAGTCTGGCTCTAGCTTCCAGTGGCTCACTACTCAAAATAACCGACATTTTCAATTTTTGTATGTGTCACAGTACTAAACCTTAGTACTTTTTTCAGAAGTCCCTTTAAAAAGTTTGTTTAGGTAGACTCATTCATGCATGCATATATTTGTCTCCAGCAAGAAACATATAGGGGCATATCACCAAGCGGCAGCGATAATTATCGCTGGCCGCGTGAAATCCTAACGCCGTCTATCGCCGGATTCAATCGCCCGGTTAGCGCACTATCAACAACGCGCATCGCCAAGGCGATAGTAATCTAGGCAATAGCATAAAAAAAGAGTTAGATAAAAACATTGCTGATAGGGAGATGTGGACTCAGCATAATAATCCACCTTCCATGATAAACAGCCAAGTCAGAAAATTAGCAGGCGTAAGAAACCTGCTATATAGCCGGTTAGCGCTAGTTTAAATGTCGCTAGGCCGGGTAGCGATTTCCTTGCTGACAGGGAGAACCTCTGTTAGCGATTAATTTCGCTGTATTTCACACGGGAATGCCTACCTCGCATCTCATTAGCGATGCGAGGCAAGGCTAAAAGATAATGGGCGCTACAGCATGGATTCACGCGTTAGCGTGTCCATGCTGATAGGGTGTTAAAATTATCGCCGCTTTTTGCCCGAAAACGGACGCAAAAGTGGCGATAATGTTAATGCCTGCCCTTGATGATATGCCCCTAAATTCGGCTGATTGCACTTTACCACAGATAACTCCACCCCCACAACATTGTTTTACATGGTTTGCTCCACTGTGATCTTATTCTCTGTTTAATTTGGTCCCACACGTGATTTACTCCATGTCATTTCCTTCATGTGGTTTGTTCCACGCTAATTTTTTTGCTTTGTGATTTGCTTCACGTGATTTTTTCAGTTGTGATTTGCTCCATATGACCTGCTCCTTCATGTTTTTGTTTAATGGCGATTGGCATCTCCATCTGATTTCCTCTATCATGATTAGCTCGTCAGTGTGATCCTGTGATCCTTTAGCCATGTGATTTTTGATATCTCCATCTGAAATTTTGTGCCAGGAAAGAAACTCAGCATGGACAGTTGATTCAAAAGTTAGAGCTCTCCCTATCAGATTAGATTACAGAATTTAAGTTACAGTGCCTCAGAGATCCTCTCCCCTCCTGGCCATTTCAAAACAAGCATTGGCATAGCCAATAGGTGTCGCCTTTGGGACCTTATAAGTATTTAGTTATGCAGCACAATATCCTTGGTGCAACAACATCAACTGTTGCATGGCTAAACACTTATAAGGTCTCAAAGGCGAGACCTATTGGCTATGCCAATGTTTTTTGTATTTATGCCTTCCGTGATGGTTGAGTAGCACATACATGCCTGTTCTTGGTGATAGAACACAGGGGGATATTACCAAGAAATTGCGATAATTTTTTATTGCCGGCTATTGCTGGATTTCATTGCGGAGATAACGTATTATTATCAACGCTTATCTCCAAGGCAATAGAAATTCCAGCGATAGCGGCAAAACCCAGCAATAGCGCGAGAAATCCAGCGAGAAATTCAACGCGCTAATGAAAAGCTTGCTAATAGGCAGGTGAGGACTTAACCTTACAATCCACCTCCCATTGACTAGAATGGTTAAGTCAGGTTTTTAGCAGGTGTTAGATTCCAGCGATAGTCGCGGTTAGCGCAATTATTTTTATCGCTTTGCGGGCATTGCTAATAGGGCGAAGCTGTTTTAGCGACTGTTTTCAGTCGCTTTAAGTTGGGAACGCCTACTTTGCATGTCATTAGCGATATATATCGCTGACATGCAAAGCTGCACGAAAACGGTCGCTTTCGCCATAAAACTGTCGCTAACAGCTGTTAGCGACAGCTTGCAAATAGGGCGATAGAAATATCGCCGCATTAGCGGCAAAAAGTGCCGCTAAAGCTGCAATAAGGCCCTTGCTCATATCCCCCACAGTGACTTGCTGCTCTCTAGAGCAGTACGTATTTGCCCAGTTCTTCAATCAACGGTTTTCATTTACTTGGTGCTGACTGTGTGCCTATGTGAGTTGCGTGAGTCGGCTGTTCCAGCTGGTCGACAAGGAGTATCCTGCTTGATCACTTTTTAGACTCACCAACAGATGAAAGTGAGAGAGAAATGGAGCAGTGGTCTTGAGTCTAAAGAAATATGTTGGAATCGACTAGCTTAGTTCACATTAGGGATTTGGGGCTTTCAAAGTCGGTACCTGATGCCGATCGAGTTTACATCGATATTAATAGTTAAAATAATCTGATTTGAACAACAGCTTTATCGAATCAGTTGGTTTGATTGTAAGTGATTTGAAAATGTGTATTTGAAAGGTAATTTATTACAATCAGTTTATTCAAACTTCGATTTAAGGCGATTTTTTGCTACTTTTTGTTAGTTAAAACCAACACTGAAACATGTCTTCACTATAACACTGAAAGAGCGGTGCCGAGGCTAGGGCTGAGGTTTCTGCCCTGGAAACAGCCCCTGCTTGCATGGTTGTAACCCCCTTTGCATTTAAAATCTCTGGGCCCGCAAGTCTTCCATGCCCTTGCTGTATGGTGGAACTGTTGGCACCAAAGTGGCTACTGCAAATGTATGTTAAAACTTGGGCTGCATTTTCCACACCCACATGTGTGCCAGGGGGTTTTCATAAGGGCTTGGATAAAAGCCTCCAGAAATATTGGTGGTCTGGCCACACGATACTGGAAATCCCATGTCATGCCATTTCCGGCTGCATCACATCAGGCCTGAAGTGTTCTGATAACAGAGCTGCCGATGACCCCCTTCCCTACGCTCTAAGGTGTAGGGGAATGTAGCAGTGAGTGGACAGGACCCATGTCCTCTCCTGTGTTGAACGCTGGCTGGCAAATATATATAGATACAGCCTTAAACATTTCCTACCAGGTCATGAACATGTATTAACAGGAAAGCAAAGTTCAGAATGAATGGATCTAGAGAGCTAAATTTGCTTTTTTTTTTAATGAACTGAGAGTTGGTGTTCTGCTCAGGAGGAGACTGCCTATACTGTTTGTTAGTTCTGACAGCAGTCATTGAGACATTACAACTCAAATGTTTTAAAGGATTACATTTTGTAATGAGAGAGAACTACGGATATTACGAGTACTATAATAAGGAAATTAGGTTAAAGTTTCATCCAGGTATTTTTGACTTTTATGTTTTTGCAATACCAAAAAACACAGCTTGTCTGTGTGTCCTTTGGGTTGTATATCCACGGAAAAGCTTTGATATAAGGAATGTTATGGTGCGAACCAAATCCAGTGCTTAATTTATGCCGGTGGTTGAGGCACTTGGCATTACCCTTCTTTTTGTGTGCTGGAGTTATTTTTTCATCTTTTTGGAGGGGGGGGGGGGGGTGCGGGGTTATATAGCGCGAACTAGACCAGAAGGTATCAGAGGCTTTACATGAGCACCAGTCACGTTACATAAGGACACATTCATTTTTGTTATGCGGAAATTAAGTGATTTGCCCAGGATCACAGGATGTTGAGCGTCCCTGTCGAGACTCAAACCTGGTTCCCCAGCTCTGAGGTCGACCGCCCTAGCCATTAGACTATGACTCACAGCAAGAGAGAGAGGCAGACGAGTTAGAAAGGAGGAAGAAAAGAGTAAACCAGCGACAAAGGGTCATATCTGGGATTAAAAAGAACCCGCACGAATGGTGGACCGGCAGCACCCCACAAACATCACCACTGAGCGAAACTCCCAGAAAGAAAAGTGTTTGGCTGACAGCCTTTCGACCTCCAAGGCACCCGTGGAGGGGGAGAGATGACCTCAGCTGTTGTGAAATGGCCACACCAGTGTCCGTTCATTGCGCGCTGTCTCAGGTGTTTGGGACACAGGGCTGCTCCGGAAGGGAGCTGTGTGGGAGAATAGAGCTGTGTGGGAGAGAGGATCTCTCTTTGCGACGGCCCTGCGTTAGCAGCTCACTCCAAGGCCCGGTCCGCCGATGACAGCACCCAACGCTCAAGGGCATCTTGTTGCCTTTTTTGTCCAGAAATCCGATGCGCGTCAGAGGATAGAAGAGCTGAGGTAAGAGAACAAGAAGGAACAGTGTGGGGAGTGGGCCTGGAGTGCCGAGGGCAGAACCAGCCTCCCTCCAGCGTGAAGCTTGGCTTCAGTGCGCCTCTGACCTTGTTACGGACTTGTGGAAGTGAAACACGGGTAAAAGTAAGGTCATCATGTCTCAGAATGTACAGTAGCGTGCTAGCGTGTAGGCTGCTCATCATGGATAAGGCGGGCGATACAAATACAATTGCTAGTGAAACAAGTGTGCGCGCCTCGCGCTCAAGTAAAAAAATAAATAAAAGTTTCACGAGAGGCAGCAGGGGTAGGGGAGAGAGGAGGGGGCCGGCGCCTGTTTCCCTTGCGTAGCAAGCAGGAACCATCTGTTAATTACTAACAGATGGTTTTGAAAGCTCGCTCCCGCAAGGGAATCGCCAAACGTGCACGTGTTGCCATTCAAAGCAATGCAATGTGTGCACGTTTTTAGAAGCAAAACGGAATCGTTTTCAAAAGGTCTTTTTCCTATGCAGCGCATGCGTGCTGGTTAGGCAAGACCTAAACACCAAGAAGTTTCGCAAACTGAAAGCCTTGACTGAAAACCCCACACTTTTAACCAGTGATACCTATCACAGTTTCAGCGTGGACACTATTAAAACACATATGATGTTTTTCACAAGCAACACACATGCCTGGTAATACAGTCTCTTCTCCATCTCATGAAACAATTAAATTCCCTAAGGGAGGAAAAAAACACACATCTCTTCATTTCCTCCTTTGTATTGTAAATAAACTGCAATTGGCTCCCCATACCAACAAATTCAACCCCCTATAGCACTCTTGCTACAGCACTCCCTCACATACAAACTTACTTGGGGGCATATTAGCAAGGGCAGTATCGTCGCTTTAGCTGCACTTGTTGCCGATAAAGCGGCGATATTTTTATCACCCTATTAGCAAGCCGTCGCTAATAGCTGTTAGCAACAGCTTAATGGCGTTAGCGGCCGTTTTTTTACCGCTTTGCATGTCAGCGATATTTATCACTAATGACATGCAAAGTGGGCGTTCCTCACTAAAAGTAATAGGAAGAAGTCGCTAACACAACTTCTTCCTATTAGCAATGCCTGCGAAGCGATAAAAAAACTTGTGCTAACCGCGATTATCGCCGGATTTTAACACCTGCTAAAATCCTGAATTAGCCATTGTTTTCTATGGGAGGTGGATTCTACGACTGAATCCTCACCTGCGAATTAGCGACCTTTTCCGTAGCGATGGGAATTATTAGTTGGAATTCTCGCGTTATTGCTGGAGAATCGCCACTATCGCTAGTTTATTATCGCCTTGGAGATAAACGTTGATAATAACGGGTTATCTCCACGATGTAAACCAGCGATAGCTGGCGATAAAAAATACAGCGCTAAGTGATAAATTTCGCTTAGCCTTGCTAATATGCCCCTTGGTTCCTTCCCTCATTGGCACACAAAACAAACCCACCTCTGAGTTTACTTATACACAGCCCTCCGGCAGGTCTCTTTATTATCCCCCTAAAGAGGGTGTAATTCTCCAGACACATCTCAATACTATCGCAAATGCGCGAAACGCTCTCAGCACCCCCACACATGAAATTCGCACCCTGCCAAGAACTAAATAAACAGCACAGAACCCAATATCTAAAGGGCAAAGTAACCTCCGAAATATCACATTTCATACTAACAAACCAACATTTATGCAACACACAATGCTGACCTCATATTCTTTAGGTCTGCAGCTGATAATGCCAATACCTTATTTCCAGTGCCTAATTTGTAAAAAAATAAGTGACAGGGCTCTCTTCAGGAGGCCACTGCAGCTTTCACCACCCTTTGCCCCTGCTATGCTGCCAATGGCAGTAACAACACAACCACTAACCATCACACTCCTACAAGTGTAACAATTCAGACTAGTCCAGTCCCCATAGCTATACGAATGGCATGTGCTGCATGTAATAGTCAGTTTGAATGTATATCAAATTAATAATTAAATGTTGCTGTGGTCATCTCTAAATTAGAAAGAAGCAACGAATTGTCCTTCGGAGACTATTTCACCACCAATGTTTTCTACTCAATCACTCCAAATTATATACATCCAATCTTGAGGGTTACTGTTCTGACAAAAAAACTGTGTGTTTACATATAAAAGTAAATTACAAATTTGTAAAGACAATTTACTAATAAAAATTCCCCAAGTTAAAAACTTTTTCATACAAATTACATTGTGTACAGTGGCAGCAGCATCATCATATCAATCCACATAGAATTACAAAAATTGTGCACGAAGACGGATTAAAAAACAATTTAAAAAACAATTAAAAAACATAGCGAGATTAATGAAGACACTACTCTTTGTCGTAGGAAACCATATCCATAAAACGAAATGTTAAAGATGAACCCTGATTTACTACAGTCCGTCAACATCTAGAGTAACATCAAATTGGATGGATTTATGGTATGAAGGCGTCGACGCGTTTCGATGGTTTCCTGATTTAGATCATCTTTATCAAGACCAAAAACATACACTCTCAGCTATTAATATATCTTCAAATTAATTGAACCCAATTGTAGGAGTTCTATCCGGGGGATGATTGATCCTGTTCCCAGTATCCACGTCTGAGTTTAATAATTACTACCTTATTATGAGGCTCACAGTTCACCGTAGTGAGGGCAAAGTTGTTTCTTATCAGAAGTGAAACGTGACAGACGCGAGGAGGCGCCGGTAATTATCAATTAAAGACCCGATCATACGGAGGGCTTTTAAAAAATATTGGAGCTGGCACTCTTTTTTAATAAACAACCGAAAACAAATCATTTCACGCCGCTATTGGATGAGAGCACCAATACTGTCAGGAGAACCCAAGACTCAACTTTTCTTGATTCGTTAGAAGCTGCATTGCTCTGACTCCTGACACCATAGTGCAAGGGTGCCTGCGTTGAGGGAATGATTGTTTATTTGCAGGAAGGTGTCCCTTCCTGCACTTAAACAATCCAGAATGGAGATTTTAAACTTCAATGTGTGCTGCATTGTGCAGCAAACATAGAAGTTGCAAATTTTCATTTTTTTAAATGATTGTTTATGTGCAGGAAGGGACACCTTCCTGCACATAAACAAATAATTTGTGGCGATTTGCTGCTTCTGTGTGTGCTGCACAATGCAGAGCACATAGAAACAGCAAAAACAAGCAGAAATAAAGTATTTCTCTTCGTTTTGCCATATAGGACCAGGTATTCACTGGTCTTAATTTTGGCGCTGCCTCCTATTTACACTACCCGTATAAATATGGGGAAGCATAAAAATCAATGGGTGTTGCAGCGGAACGCCCACCACAACACCCATTGCCCACCCTTTTCACCCCAAGTATAGCATGAAAGGGTGCCTTATTTACAAGGCGGCATAAAGCCATGTTTACACCTCCTTGTAAATAAGGTGAAGCCCCTGTCACCACAGGAACGTCATAAAAAGGGACGTTCCTGTGGTGATAGGAGCTTGTAAATATGCCCTTATATTTTTAACATTGCTATTATTGGCAACAATGACAACTTACTTTGATGCTATGTCGATATATTTTTGCTGTCCCAATAATTTGACCAATTTCTGTCAAAGAATATTTTGGAGTCCATATTCTGGTGGCATAATCAACATTTAATTAGTGGTTAGTATATGATAAAGTCAATGTTTGGCATTCTTTGAGAAGCAGCAAAACAATGAGTATATTCAAATTCGATGACTGAAACAGAAATTGATTTCCTCTTATTACAATTTTCTTTTTGAATAAAAGTCGTTCCATTTTGTATTTCAGGGAAGTAGTTACTGGTAATGCAAGAATGAACAACTTCTGGAAATGAGCTGATATTCGCATGACAAAGATGCATGTTTCCTAAAAGAAATAAAGTGACTCAGAAACAGGTTCAAAATATCACCCTCAGTCCCTTTAGAAATCCCATAGCAATTTTATAGTTGCAAGGCTGAGTAAATAAATGTATAGCCTTATTGTGATGCCTCCAACCAACACCACCACCGTCTCAGGACCGACCGACCTTCGATCTGTGGTCCCGACACCATAATTACAATGCGACCGCACATGGCGCTGTTACATAATCCCATTTCTCAACGGGAGATTGTGCTATGGCCATATATCGGCCATAGCACAAGCACCCATTGAAAAATTGGAGATTGTGTTCATCCCTGCACCGTGTGGCAGGCACCTCAAGGTACCAGCTACACAGTGCATGGTTCAACAGGAGGGCACCACAGGTGCCCCTCGGCTCCCAACCGGAGACCGCAAGGCTTTCCATGTCGAAAAGCCTGGCATGGAGAGCCTGGGGTAAACCGAGCATCGTAATTCCAATGGCTGAAACGCAGTCCAAGCTGGCCAGAATGACCGGCCAGTTTGAATTCTGACCGGAAGTGAAACCGACAATGAGTGACGGAAACTTTCCGACACTTATCGTAATTGGCCCCTAAATGTTCACCCAACGATGATACACTCCATTACAATCAAACTAAAATCAGTGTATTCATTTTAGGTAACGATTGCTGCAGAAAAAGATGCCATGCATCGTTAAGGTGTAAGCCTTACTGGGCTGCAGTATGCTTCACTACACTGAAAGCAAGTGAAGCACAGCCACTTACAAACCACAACATCAAATGCTGAAACACAAAGGAAGTTCTTGTGAAATTTTGAGATCTCTGAGTAGGGAATATCAAAGGTGTATACATACTTAGGAGCATATTTACAACCCCTATCGCCACCATAACGTCACTTTATTTGACATTCCCGTGGCTGTACGGGTTTCGTCTTATTTACAAGGCAGCAGTAAGCAATTTAACATGGCTTAACACTGCCTTGTAAATAAGGCCCTCTTTCACGCTATACTTAGAGTGAAAAGGGTGGGCAATGGGTTTGCAGTGGGCGTTCCACCGCAACACCCATTGATTTTGATGCTGCCCCATATTTACAAGAGTGGCGTAAATATGGGGCAGCACCAAAATAAAGACCAGGGAAAACCTAGTCTTACCATGGCGAAACTAGGAGAAATGCTTCATTTCTCCTTGTTTTGCTGTTTGTATGTGTGCTGCTTTGTGCAGCACACACAGAAACAGCAAAACACCATTGATTGTTTATGTACAGGAAGGTGTCCCTTCCTGCACATAAACAATCATTTTAAAAAAATGACGAGTTGTGACTTCTATGTGTGTTTCAGTCTGCATCACACATAGAAGTTAAAAAACACCATTTCTAATTATTTATGTGCAGAAAGGCACATCTTCCTGCAAATAAACAATCTTACCCTACAACGCAGGCACCCTGGCACAATGGTGTAACAGTGCCTGCATTGGAACTTGCCAGCTGAATTTAGCACCAGTGCAGGGTGAAACACAGGGCAGCACCGCCTTGTTGTAAATACAGGGCAGCCCTGCGTTTCAGAAGTGGCCGAGATAAGAAGGCTAACTCTGCACTCCATCACTTCCTTGTACATATGCCCCTTAGTTTGCTCATACGTGCACTTGAGACTGAATGGGAAACACTCCTGCAACCCTCTGACAAACAAGTACTGATAAAGTCAATAGTTCTGGGGGTGGCCGCCAGCCTTGATTTGGCAATTCCTTTTATTCTGCTTTGTTTTTGGAAGACAGTAGAGAGAATCGATAGATAGATAGATAGATAGATAGATAGATAGATAGATAGATAGATAGAATCACAGAAAGAGTATACAAGTAGATAGGTTGGCATATAGACAAGTAGATAGACAGGTAGACAGACAGGTAGACAGAGACAGGTAGATAAACAGGTAGATGGATAGACAGGCAAACTGGTAAAGAGACAGATAAGTAGACAGACACACTGACAAATAGTGTTGTATCGACAGACATATAGATAGGACAGAAAACTGCAATAAAGGGCACAGCTTCAATTAGTAATACAATAGTTAAATGCCTATATAAAGAAGACATGCACAAATGCTGAAAACAAACTAGAAAGCCATACCAGCAGACTAAAGGGGTTTGCACATATAACTGTAATGTATTTCAACATTTATATATTGCATACTACCCCTATGTGGGGGCTGCCACAACGTATATGGTGTGTGGATGCGAGTGTGTTGGCTTTGATTTGATCCTGCGTGGGAAGTCCTTCCATGTCGTGTGCGATGACCACCGAGGTGCTGTTATTGGGCTATGGAACTCAATGCTTTTCAGGGTGAAGTAGTATGAGAGACAGGGGCACAGTTTATGGTTTTCAGTACACTGGCAGCTTTGAGCAGACCTGCAGGTCCCTTAAGGGCATTTCTTATATTCATAGTCAACGTCGCTGGTTACTGCAATGGTTGTCCATTCTGAGATAATTAGTTTAAAGTTTATGATCCTGAGCAGGCATAGGTTAAAGTGAGAAATGGTAAGAGATCTGCTGAATGGAGTTTGATAATATCATCCCATATCTGAATGTCATTGTGAGATGTCAAGAAGCAGTAATAATATGTACTTGTTGGGACCTGCGGTGGTGGACTACATTAAAATCCTCCATTGGCCAGCAGCATGTGGCACATATTCCATTTCTATACACATATTCCATTCCTGTTTAGTTGGTGATGATCGGTTTATTAGCAGTGGACAATTACGCTGTTTCGTAATGGACACAACCCACAGCAGTCTTGTCTAATGCGAGTGTAAGAGTGTCACACGAAGCAGAAAAGAGAATTATTATGCAGTCAGTATAAACCTCTGTGTGTTATGGTATAAGTGTGGGTATACATCTTTATTTGATAGTTAATTAAAACCAATAAAATATTATTTAAACATACATTTCAAGTATGAGAGAATTAGCTGTCATTCAATCTAAAAAAACATTACAACCAATTTCATCTTAAAAACCTATAGTGAATAGATGCATCATCAATTATATCAGAGAGATAGTGTAGGAAATTGGGTTACTGGTTGAGAAGGAGTGAAACCCTATTCAAGCAAAAACCACAATTTCTGTCAGGGTGAAGCCACAAGCAAACAACAAACTAACAATGCTGATTGCTTGGCACAAAATCAGTCAGGCTTAACGTAGAGGCACTGTTGAAAGTATTTATGCAGCTCTTCAAACAGTAATAAAGTGAAAATACAACACAAGAAAAATCCCACTACAATTTAGAGAAATAGAATAAATGTTAATAAATTGTTTGACACCAAAATAACAAAAATCCAAAAAGTAAATCCGGATTTATGCAAATTTGAAGATTTCAGTAAAAAAGTGCAAGGATGCACAAAGCTCCAACTGTGGTTACCTAGTCATGGTGACCCGGAACACAATCACAAATTCAGGCTAACTGCAACAGAAACCAGTCTGGGAGCATGTACTAAGTTAGGCCCACTGAACAAAGTACCTTAAATCCTGGTTGTAGAGCATTGCGAGATCCTGCATTGAAGATCCATGCCTCAGATGCCATTTCAGGGAGCTGCGAGATTCATTGTGAGTCTGGGATTGAGAAAACGTCATGCAGCGGCAGTTCAGAGGAGCTGCAGGGCTGCAATGTGGAGTCCTGCATTGAGGATGTGTCACATAGAGGAGGTTCTGATGGGCTGCGTGGCGGGGATGTGCAGTCCTACATCAAGGGCGCATCAAGCAGTTGCGGTTCTTAAGAGCCGCAAAGCCCTGTGTCGAGAATGCATCGGGCAGTGGCAGTTGCAATATGGTGCTGTGAGGAGATAAATCGTGCTGCATCAGTTATGCCCACAGGACCACAGCTGGACTGGCAGAGCACCTTCAGACCCGTTTGGCTGGGGTAAGGTGGATGGAAGCTTTTCTGTCCCAGAGGCTCTGATCAGGAGGCCAGCCAGCTTGCTCTTGGAGTCACTCTGGTGATCCTGGGTTACAATGAAGGTCCAGACCTTTTCACTCAGACAGCAGGGAATCAGAGAAGCAGAGTAGCAAGGCAGTCGAGTAGCAGTCCTCCTTGCAGCAGAGTAGTACAGGAATCCTTCTGAGTTTTCCACAGGCCCAGAGGTGTACCGAAGAGTTGGGTCTCATGGTCCAATATTTATACCTGGTGCCATCTTTGAAGTAGAAGAGGGTTCTAAAGGTCTCCAACCCCAGATGTGTTTGGAATTTACCATCTCCCTACCCTGGCCTCAGCTTGCCTGGAGCACAAAAGACTAATGCCAAACCCTTTGTGAGTGTGTTCAGGCAGAGCCTTTGTGATGTGCAAACGTGGTAGGTGACAGCTCCTCCACCTTTTAAGGCAGAGATGGCTCATCCTGCCAAAACCTATTTCCTCTTTTTCTTACTGTTAGGGAGCAATACACAAAGACTAATTGCCAGCTACGCTTAGTCATGTGACCTAGGATACAGGCACCAGATGGTCAGAACAAGAAAATGTCAACTATCTAAAAGTGGCAATTTCCGAGTTGTGACTTAAAATCTAACTTTACCATTTAAAGGGTTTTAAATTACAATTCTTTAGCCACCAAACTCAATATTCCTACTCTCTCTCAATTGAAAGTTAACATTAATTAAATGTAATAATGTAACCTAATGGTATCCCATGGGAAAGTTGGGCCTTTCAGTAGTGAAAAATGAATTTAAGAGTTTTTCACTACCAGGACATGTTTAAAGGGCTACTTAAGTTGGTGGAACAATGAGTGCTGCTGGTCAACCATAAGCATTTAATTGACCGGCCCTGGGTATATGTAGCATCACTTGGCTAGGGACTTAGGAGTAAATTCTTGTGCTCATTGGATGTAAGCGAATATTACCATGTTTTAGTTAGTGAGCACACACACTTTAACACTGGCTAGCAGTGATAAAGTGTACAAAGTTCTAAGGCCAACAAAAATTAGATCAGAAACCTGGAGTAGAAAAGCAAAAAGTTTGAGGGAAGGCCACCCTAAAGTGGACAAGTCTAAAAGATGACCAGAACATTTGCATGGCGAGATAATGAAAATGCTAAGTGCAAGTATTAGTGCTTGTACTTCTCAATTGGGTGCTCCCACGGCTAGTCTGTTGGTTGAGTCTCGCAGCTAACTTATCCATGAATATCACAAAATGGACAATGAGTTTACAGTCTAGGCCCAGGAAGCACTGATCAATTGCCTCCTGGCTAGAGTGAATTTTCAGTTCACTAAATGCTTCCTTTAACACAAATCATCTTTATCACTCAAAACAGGGGCAGGTGCACAGTACGTGAGTCAAGAACTCCTTCGGGTAGGAGCAGAAGTGACAAGAAGTGTCAACAAATGCATGTTTGCATCCTTCAGCAACTTCCCTATGTCGAATAGGACCATCTGTTATCTTAGAAAACGTAATTTATGTGGTTTTTGACAGCGGCAATGTCAAATAAGATTGAGGCCTTGGTTCGACTGCAGTTGTATATTGATTGTGAGACTCTGTAACTAGAGTCAGGAAGTGTTTTTTTGCAGACAAGATTTTCATTGACCTTCCCCGAAGTGTTTTGAAAGCACTGTTAGAAATATTCAAGGCACATGGTTGGGTCATTTGGACTTTTTTCAGGGTCTTCTGAATTATGACTTGCCAATGCGATATGGGAAAATTGAACAGGTGTTCACTGTCAGGATCATTTGGACATCTTCCAGGGTCTTCCAAATTACAATTTGCCAGAGCAATATGGGGAAATTGAACAGGTCTTTCCTGTGTGGGTTATATATTGTAGTGTATTTGCATATATTTAGTGCTTACCACCCCTGGTGAATTGTGGTACTTTTGGGAAGGCAGCAGGGTTAGTAGTTTTTTATATTGTTGGTTATTGGGAATAATCTTTTGCTTATATAATGTATTTGCTGTAATTTCTATGTGGTAAATTAAATGAATAGGAGTTTGAGGTAATCTTTAGTGCGAGAGGGGGATATGCACTTTCATGCAATGGTTGGCTGTATTAATAGATGAGCTACATGAGATTAGGTATTAGTGGGCAAAGGAATGTAAGGAGAAGTTGTGATCTTTGTTATAAGGTGGGGGCAATTTGCAGAGATACAATAATAGGAATTAAGGCAAATATGCATATGACTTACAAGAGGCTGTACTCAGAGAGAGGAGGCATGCAGAGGATGGAAAGGAAGAAGAGAGTCATTTGAAAGAAAAAGTAGAGTCGACAATTGGAAGTGTTAAGTCAAAGTCAGTTATTCATGCAAGGTTTTTAGGAAGTTTGTGGAGGCAATTTGAGACTGCATGCAAAACTGCGGAAGGAAACAACATTATTTGCATGTGGGCCATGAAAACACCAGCACTCATACATCCCACTATCACCCAAAGGTAAAAAGCTCTTACCCAAAGGTAAAAAGAATTTAAATAAATATGGCTTTATTTTCTAATAAAATCTAATAGAAATAAAATGCAAAACAGATACACTGTATTTTAAATGTTAATGCTAGATATACTCTTCCCTTTTATCTCTGCCGATCTGGGCAGAATGAAGGACGACAGAGTCTGCCTGAGTGAGAATGTGTAAAGTAGTAAGTAATGCTCCACAGGCCAGGTAGGACTGGGCATCCACAACACAGGCACAATTAAGTGTAACATCCTGCATCCTGCTGTCATTTAGCCTTACTGTAACAGTCATCAAACCCACTAAAAATGTCTTCATGTGAGTTATACAAAATGCAGTCCAACTCCTCTTTCACACAGCACTGTCTTGTCTCTACCCTTAAGCCACAGGAATGCAGGCAATACACGTCCATTGTCTGGGTAGATGTTTGCATCTGTTAGTACAGCAAAATGTGGTTATGTTCATCAGACAACCCAGAGCTTCTTTACCAAGGTATGCACTGTGGGCCTGATTCACAAAGGTAATCTTTTACATTTGTGTACGTTTATGATTGTTTGGAATTCACAAAGGGATTTATGAGTAGTTTCTTTACAAGTGTGGAGTTTCCGCACCTGAAAAGATAGGACAGTCCTATCTTTTTATGTACATAGTCTCCTTACTTATGAAGATACTACTTGTAAATCCCTTTGTGAATACCAAACAATCATAAGCTTATACACAAGTGTAAGTTTACCTTTGTGAATCAAGCCCTGTGTCCTCTAACCATGGGCTCAAAATACATTTTTTGTACATGCATCGTGCATTAAAACATCTCTGCCGTACAGGTAGTTTATGGTTCATAGAAGTGATACTCAGTACTGCCCAAGGGCCGCTTGTGGCCCTCCTGACCTTCACATTCAGCCACCTGGTCAACTCTGGGCTGCTGTTTACTCGACTCAGTACTAATATTCACAAAGATTTACGTAAATGGGGAAGCATTTCTTTATAGGTTAACTGAATTAAAAGAAAAGAAGATGTCTTACACCACTTAAGGTTAGGAACACTTTCATTTTTGAAGACATCTTTCAGCTAAAGTGTAAAATTACGATAAAGTATCTTCAAAATTCAAAAAGCTTGTGTCATTCATCTGCAGAACCTTTCCACCTTAGTACATCAGATAACATCCGTGCACTGAGAAGTACTATTTTAAGTTTTTCAAGCATGATTTTGGATACATTCATTCCTCTCCCCACCCTGACAACAGTGTCAATAATGAACAAAGAGGCAAGTCAGCTGTTTTGTGCACCCTTTGGGGTGCCTGGGTTGATATTATACATAAATAACAATATAGTTTATTGAATCAAAGACAGGAGACGGTTTTTGAACAGCGCACATCTTAAAGTCATGTATCTCAAGGTCCTCTTGCATGTGATAATGAAGAAAGAGCAAAAGAAATGAAATAAATGAACTGCCTAGGATCACAAAAATTGGGCAAGGGAGGAAGCCAGGAATGATCCAGGTTTTCTGGTTTCACATTATGCATTTCAGCCACTAGACATACATGCTTCGCGGGCCTTACACTTACCTTACTGCCCTTGCTCCCTCGACGCCACACTGCGGCCATCAATGCGGCCCTCGGTCACATCACTGACCAATCTTTTTGGCCCTTGGTAAAATGTTTGAGAGTATCCATGGTTATTGTGAACTTGCATTGTACTCTCTAGGACCAATGGCCTTCAGTCGCCTATTTGAAAAGCATGTAAATGCGTTTAAACTTGCAGTGTCGTTTTCTCAGGAAGACTATAGGACTAATAAGCATGGGGCCCACTCAGTTACACTTAATTCATTTATTCATTCATGCATCTAAAAGCAAATTGGCACACTCACAATAAAGTAGAAAAACACATTATCCTCACAAACGTTACTTGTTTTCTGTGTAGTTTTTGCAGCCACAAAATGAATATGACACACATCAGAATTAATGTAATATCTGTCAAAATAAATATGATACCTGGCAGAGTGAATCTGACTTGAATCTACATAAATCTGAAACCTGGCAGAGTGAATATAGCTATTTAGTGACTGATATGAATAACACACACTTCGAATTGAATAAAGATATTCTGAAATATATATCAATCATACTGAAATGAATACGGCCCGCCCTGTAAACAATATAGCAGTCTCTGAAATGGATACAATATGCATCCAAAAGAATGGGGCATTTCTTGAAATGACTGACATATGCCAAGAGGAACATGACATACATTGAAATGAATATGACAGATTGAAAGGAAATGAATATAAGTTACTGAAATAATATATTATATTTTGAAAAGAGTATAATGTACATTGAAAACAATACAACATACACTGAAATGAACATTACACATGTTGCAATGAAAATGAAAGGTGGAAACTTCTAATACATACCCCTACTTAGGTATATTATTCAACCAGAAGGGGTAATGGTCCCAGGCTGTCAAGAATAGGAAACTACTATTTATGAAAGCCACGGTAGCCCTAGTTAACTTTGCCAAGAAATTAGGAAGAAGAACCCTTGTTGAGTTACTGCGCATTTATCAAGCAAAATGTGTCAGTACGGTCATATATGGTGCCAGCGTGTGGGGTTATCGCAAAATAAAACCCATCCAGCAGGTTGAAAACGCCTTTTTAAAATTTCTCCTGGCAGTTCCAAGTAGTACATCATCTTATACATGCTACGCAGAATTAGGGATTCCGTTCATCTCAGACCTAATTAAAGCCCAACCGGTTCTTTTGTGGCACCGGATTTGGACTTCCATAAAAACGTCTTTTAATTGCGATATTATAAAATACAGCCATAAGCTAGATCAGGTAATCGAGATTCCCTGGCTGAAATACATAAAAAAAAATTATGAACGATCTGGGCTGCCCTGAATACTACGATGACCCAGTTTCCCTGTGCTATGTCTCCAGAAGGGCTTTTAAAAGATATTGGACGCACTTGGAGGCAAATAGACTTGCTGTTGAGGCATCACAACCATCGGTAGAATCTAACCAAATGATTTTGAGGACCCCTCGGATCCAGGCTTATTTAATTATTATATCAAGTGGGTATGAGAGATTGTACTGACCCGTTTCAGAGTAGGTATCTTTCATCGATTGGTAAGCTTCCCTACAATAAATGATTGGTAAAAAAACATTGAGTAACTGTCCGTGTGCCGAAATGTCTCAGCAATCAATGTATGTAGTTTTATTTTGCAAATTTTATATTACACAAAGAAGGAGGAGGATTTTCCCTATTTTAAGATTGTGGGGTCTGAGACAATCCCAACCAGCATTTCTAGCACTGCAATTTTTAGATAACAAATGTTTTTAAAGGTTAATTTCATCATTTTTAAAATGCGTAATCAAATGCAGAAAAGCTATTTGCACATGAAATTGCGTAAAAGTAAACTGGTCGGAACTATATTAATAGACATTTTTAACCTAACCTTGTTTAATTGAACACCTGTAATTAATATTAACTAGTTACTGTTTATATGATTTTAACTGCACGCTTTTATGTTTTCTTAATGCAAAAATCGAATAAAGCTTACTTGATTCTGATTCTGTTTCTGAATTGTGTTCAAATGATTATTTCCCAGATTGCAATGAATATGAGATATACAGAAATGAATAGGAGATGACTAAAAATTTATATTGCTTGTGTTGAAATTAATATCAGCCCCATTGAATTGAATTTAACATGCTTTAAAATGAGCATGACCAAAGCTGAAATTCCCATGACATTTGGCAAAGTTAATATGGCATGCATTTAAGTTAGTATGACACATATTCAAATGAATATGATATATGTTAAAATGGATAGGTTGCATCTTAAAATTAATATGAAAAGTGTTAATATGAATATGACATCCATTGAAATAAATATAACAATGATTGAAAGGAATATATCACATGTAAAAATGAATATTACATGAGTTGGCATGAATATGGCTTGCATTGAAAGTAATATGATACACATTGGCATGATTATGATACGTCTTGAAATGGATATCATTCATGTTAAAATATTATTAAATGAGTTAATATGAATGAGACATCCAGTGAAAGGAATATGACACATGCTAGAGGAATGTGACAGGCATTGAAATGAATATGAGCCCCATTAAAATGAATCCAACATGCATTAAAATGAATATGACCAATGCTGAAATTAAGAGGAAACTTGTCATAATATATATGTTATGCTTTGAAAATAATATGATACATATCAAAATGAACATTGCATGTTTTGTTAATGTTATAGTAATACTTTTGTAAGGCATGTGAATAACAAACCCTGTCTTGGCGCTAGTGTCAGTTGAGCCAGACAATTACAGTGCAAAGGGAGGGGTATGTACTGGACTGAGGCAAGAAAACAGAAAAATGTTGCTGAGCTTTAGGAGAAGTTTTTAGGCCGATGAGCTAAAAAGATACGTTTTCAGTTCCTTACTGAACTTTAAGAGATTGGACTGAGCTCTTACATGACTAGGCAAAGAATTCCACCATTTGGAGGTGGAGTAGGAGAAACGTCTTCCTCCCCAGAGAGAGTACAATTAAAAAATATCCTGCAGGAAGTGATGGCCGACCTGATGCAGGGCTTTAGAGACCCAGCATCAGGCCTTTAACTTATTTAGGCAATAATAGGCATCCAATGCAGTTCTTTATGGCTTTGTAGGTTGAGTACAAGTTTGACACATTCATCAAAACTCTAGCTGCCCTGTTTTGAAGTGTCTGAAACCTATTAAGAAGGCACATTTGAGAGCCTACATATAAAGCATTGCAATAATCTATTTTAGAGATGACTAGGGCCAAGATGACTGTTTTCCTTTACTCCAACGGGAGGAAAGGGAGAATGTTTTTTTGAAACTGTTAACATGAGAAAGCAGTAGGATGTTACCTGCTTTGAGCGATATATGAAAGCTAATTTGGTATCAAAGGGGACACCATATTTTGTGCCTTCTGCACTGGGACTGGAAGGGACCCAAGGTTGAGTGGCCACCAGGAAGTGTTCCAGAAGGAGGAGTTGTTACCATATTGCAACACCTCTTTTTTCCAAATTAAGCTTTAAAAAGTGCTTCTGCATCCAGCTGGCAATGCTACCCAGACATGTTTTTAAATGTTTGGCCACTTTTTCAGGTTCCTATGAAACATACAACATTATTTTGGTGTCATCGGCATATGAGAATGCAGAGAACCCACAGGATCAAATAAGTTTGATAAGTGAGTAATGTAATTAAACAAGGTTGTACTTAATGAAGATTCCTGAGAGACCCGCAGGGAAGCGCAAAGGGGGGGAGGTAAAATCCTCCAAGGTCACCATTTGCGTTCCATTTGACAGAAAAGACCTGATCAATTTGAGACCTTTGATGCCTATTGTTTGAAGATGGTTAACGAATGAGGAGTGGTCAACCGCATCAAACACGGCAGACAGATCCAATAGGATCAAGGCTGCATTGTCACCTCTATCAACAATGACTCTGATCTCTTCAGTGGGCGCCAATAAGGCGGTTTCTGTGCAGTGATTAGGTCTAAACCCATGCTGTGCAAGGTCAAGACGAATCATAATTTCATCAAAAGTAGTGGATTCCTGATTCATGGGCTTTTCTAAGATCTTAGCAGGAAGGGGAAGGCATGAGATAGGTCAATTGTTCTTCACCTGTGAGGGGTCATGGGAGAGTTTCTAACGAATCAGCAAAATGGATGCCTTTTTACAGGTATCTGGGAAGCAGCCCAGACTCAAGAGTCCTATTTAACAACAGGGAAAGATGAGAACAGATAGTTTCTGGAAACTTATGAAGTACCTGCGGATGGCATGGGTCCGCAGAAGCTCCTGATTTAGTCGTTTTGATGAAAGTAGTAACCTTCTCTTCAGTGAGTGGAGTGAAAGTGCTCAGTACCAAGGGTCAGTCACTTAATTTATCAACCATGTATTGAAGTCAATATGACCTTAGTTGAATTGGATATGACCCATGTTAAAAATGTTATGACAGATGTTCAGCAGATTATGACATCCATTGAAATTAATAGGACATTCGTTGAAAGGTGTATGACAAATAATGGAGAGTGAGTGAAAAAAGTGGGAGATAAAGAGATGGAATAAGGAATGAGGGATGTGGAGGAATAACTATAGAGTGAGGGATGAAACAAACAGTAGATTGAGTGATGTAGAGTGAGGGATGTGAAGTGGTTATTAAAAATCAGAAGTGAGAGATGACTTATTTATGAGGAATAGAGGGAGCCTTATGGGTGGTGAGGGATGAGGAGTGAGTGTAGAGGAGGACGTAGGGCATTTAAGGGCTCCTTTATGTTTTGTTGGTTGGCCCTTCCTCCACCAGAGTCACGTAGTCAGCAGGGAGATAGGGGCTCTTTACCTCCCCTAAATATCCCGACCTTTTGAGTTTTTAATCCTACCAAGGGGCCTCAAGAATAAAAGAGTATGATGGTATTCCCCTTAGGTAGTTTTACCTGTATATGTCTGCACTTTTTTGGTCCCGTTTGAGGAGAATACTCTTCTCTCTTTCTTGTTATATTTTTTCTATATGTTTTGTGAATGTCTGCTTAAATCTTTCACATTCTCTGTATCCTCACCACTAATCTTCTTATATATAAAAAATGCGCTCCGTCCAGTGTGTTGGTCTGCACCTGGACATCAGATGCGGCCCTATGATGAAGCATGACACTGCAAAGTGTGTGAGGGCAGTATTAAGACATCTGTTGTCTTTCTTGTTGTATATCACTTTCCTCCAATTGCCATAGAGTGTTGAGGGTAATAGTAATTTTCACCCCTATGCTATCCAACACTTTCCTTACTGTTGCACTCTTTGGAGTGGGGATAGTAATTTTTACCCCTACGCTATCCAACACTTTCCTTACTGTTGCACTCCCTGAAGTGGGAATAGTAATTTATACCCCTGCGCTATCCAACACTTTCCCTACTGTTGCACTCTTTGGAGTGGGAATAGTAATTTTTACCCCTACGCTATCCAACACTTTCCCTACTGTTGCACTCTTTGGAGTGGGAATAGTAATGTTTATCCCTACGCTATCCAACACTTTCCTTACCGTTGCACTCCCTGGAGTGGGAATAGTAAGTTATACCCCTACTCTATCCAACACTTTCCCTACTGTTGCACTCCCTGGAGTGGGAATAGTAATTGTAAGCCCTACGCTATCCAACATTTTCCTTACTGTTGTTCTTTTTTGGAGCTGGAATAGCAGTTTTATTCCCTCCGCTATTTAATATTTTAGTTAATGTAGTATATCATTAATTTTAAAAATATTAAAAGTAAATAATTTTTTTAGAATTTGTTATAAATTATTATTTAATTGTTATTTATGTTATTGTTTCATGTGTATAGATGTATTGGTAATTTATAATATTTTTTAATAATGTATAACTTATTAAAATAATGATTAAAACTCATTATTAAGTAAGTATATAAATTATATATTATATGTATATGTTTAATTAATGTTTTATTAAATTATATGTTACTTATTAATTTTAAACATTATAAAATATTTTTAACTAAGTGTATTGTATTTATAAGTATTATTTAGTTTATTTTACATATTTATTTTAACTAAAAAAAAAGATATTTTTAATAACGATATTTTTTACATCGATATTTTTTCGATATTTTTGTACTTACCTTGTTGTAGATAGGATGTCGATATTCTTGACATCGATATTCTTGCTCCAATATTTATGTAGGTCGATTTTTTGACCTTAGATATTTTGTCAGTGATCCAGCTTGTACACTTAAGACCTCAGAACCACTACTCGATACTGTAAACAACTGTAAAGAAGATGGCACACCAGCAAGGACACAACTGAGAAGAACGCCTTCAAGGTAGCCCTCAACTTCTACCACAGACAGTTAAGAGAATCAAAGAAAAAGACCTAAGCCTCATGCATCCAATCAAGCTCTAATAACAGCAAAGAACTCTTTGAAATCATGAGAGAGTTTTCCAACCCCTCAGCTGCAACAAACAACATTACCCACTCACAGGAACTCTGTTACAACCTTGCAAACTTCTTCCATAACAAGATAGTCAACATCTACAGAAACTTCAAACCCAATCCTAAGGCCACTGACTTCTTCAAGCAATACAACGACCCCGCTAACACCATAGACATATGACTAACCGAATGGAGCCAGCTCGTTCCACAGGGCACTGCCTCACTCATGAACTCGGTTCATTCAAGGGCCCCAACCGACCCATGTCTTTACCATATCTTCAACCACGTACTCACGATCTTGCTCAACATCTCATCTGCCAGGGCCACTTTCCCCAAGGACTGGAAACATGCAGAAGTCAACACTCAACTAAAGAAACTGTCGGCAGAATCCAGTGAGCTCAACAACTACCGACCGATCTCTCTGTTCCCATTCCTGTGCAAGGTATTACAAAAAACCATCAACCAACTGGCCTCTTTATTTCTAGAACAGAACCTCCTACTCAACTCCTCCAAATCCGGATTCCACAGCAGACGCAGCCCCGAGACAGCCCTCATCACAGCAACCAATGACATCTGAGCCCCCTTGACTAAGGAGGGACTGCAGCTCTGATCCTCGTGGACCTCTCAGCAGCCTGCGATACTGTCACTCACCAAATATTCATCATTAGGCTGCACAACATAGGCATCCAAGGAGCCGCTCTCAGACGGATCACCCCTTTCCTCATTGGAAGAATGCAAAACGTCTGACTTCCCCTCTTCACCTCTGAACCCCAGGAAATCTTCGGTGGAGTTCCCTTCGGGGAACTTCACGTGCCCCCTGTGCAGAAAAGATACTAGTTCAAGCTCCTGGCCCATGCATACAAGGCCCTACACAACTGCAGACCCAACTACTTGAACCACCGCCTGAACTTTCATCCACCCACAAACACCTCTGTTCAGCGTCCCTTTCTTTAACCCTCACCCCATTTATCCGACGAGGCAGATGCAGAGGTCACTCCTTCTCCAACCTAGCAGGAAAGTCATGGAATGAGCTACCCTTTTATCTACAGACCTCCCCATCTCTTCCAGAGTTCAGAAAAGTCCCTGAAGCCTTGGCTATTCGGCTAATCAACTAGACCCAGCCAGTGCCTGGATACCCTTGTGGGTGCCTAGTAGCACTCTACAAATCTACTGATTGATTGGCTGTGATAAGATTTCATTTTATTAGTACCAACTGAATACCAAATGCAGCAACAAGCAAATAGAAAATGACCAAACAACGTTTTCGGAGGGCCTTCCAGTATGCAGAACCATATGTTGCCATGTTTTTCATAGGTTTTTGATCTGTTTGAGCTGGAAACAACATTTTTTAAAATCTGCAGATTGTCTAGCAGATGGTGGATTATGTGGCATATGCTGCAAAAATGCAGCTGCGGCAGAATCACATAAGTCCAGTGGCCCTGAGTATGCAATATGTTGTTCCATGTGTGTATTGTACTGTTTTCTAATGGTGGAAAGTGTACTGTTTTGTATGGAGGCAATATAATATAAAAGCTAGTTTTAAGAAAATTACATTAGAGAATGATTTAAATATAACAGATCTTGAGATAGATATAAATAACAGTGGATATATGCATCACTGTAACTGGGTATGAATCACGTTGAGGTTCACAAAATATTGACTGAATCGGAAAAGGATATGAATGAAATAGAAATGGTAAATTGTGTGCATAACAAACACTGAGGGGCCGATTCCGATCCGGGTCGGATAGCACTCCGACTGAGCCAGATCCGGAGTGTTTTCCGACCGAGCCGGAGTCCTGCAGTCCGACCGAGCGAGTACGATGCGGCCGTATGCTGCCGGACTTGGTTCGGTCAGACTCCCATAGCAGTCAATGGGAGCCGGGCGTATGACGCGTACATGGGCTCCCATTGACTGAATGGGTACGTCGTGGACAAGTGCGACCCCTACAGTGGGTACGTGTCGGTGCCATCCGCACCGTACATGCCTGTGTTGGGGAGACCCATGGGTCTCCCCCTGTGTCCGAGTCATAGGGCTGCAGGTGACAGGGTGTCCGACACGGACCCCCAAAGGCAACCACCCGGATGATTTTTGACCCGGACACTCTGGCTCGCACAGGCTGTCCGACGCGTGCATCGTCCTGGCTCAGTCGTGAATCGTATCCCTTGCACGCCACGGTTAGCTTATGAACGAGCCGTATGGAGCAGTTCGGATCCGGAAACGACTCGGTGGGTGAATTTCATGTAGCTCGCATCGTACTTGCTCTCTCGTACAGCTGTATGAGTTGGCCGGAAAACACGCGTACAGCTCGTAGTTTTTCCGTCCGGATCGCGTTCGGTGCCCTTCCGACCCGGATCGGAATCGGCCCCTGAATGTCACATGACACTCACAACCAATCAAAGTGAAGTGCAATGGAAGTTGCAGAGCTCACTTTGGAAACTCTTGTTCTTAGCAGCTCTGGGGCCTCTCTATATATAGATTTGTGAGGCTAGAGTGGGGCTGGTATAGTGCTTAATTTGTGCCGGTGCTTTCCGGTGTTTAGCACCGGTACTTTATTGTCAGGGTATACATTTCTTTCAGGAGGCAGTGGTGGTGAACGTAACTTTTCAAAAATACAAACACAGAGTGAGACGGCTTTATTTTTCCCACGTCGTCTGTGCTGCTCAGCCTCTGACTCTCACCTATTCGAAAACGCATGCACTTCTGGCTGGCTGGTGACTGAATTATAACTTTCAAGCTTTCACTAATAATAAAATAAAAAGCAAACAGGGCTCTCCACGAGCTGTCTTTATTTCCGCGGTTAACATGTCTTCCCCCTCCCTTAGAGCAAGTTAGAGAGCCCCTATCCCCCTCCCTTAGAGCAAGTTAGATAGCCCCTTGAGGAGCGGAAGAAGGCTGGACTCTTAATGCCTGTTACCTGTCACGTACGCCTTCAGCAGCTCCCTATTGGTTAATGAAGGTCTAGGGAGTTTCTCAGCAGACACTGAAACTCCAGGCCGAGATCACTCCAGCCACGCACACATGACAATTTCTTTCAAGATACAGAGGTGCTTGTTTATGATTATTGAACCTTCCCGGGCCGTCGAGTCCAGCCAGGAAAAATGAGTTATGAATGGCTCTGCTCACCACAGGTACCGATTGTTTCAAAATGTGAGGCATGATGCAGGCAGTGATCCTTTACCGCTTGTATTACATAGGACGCATAGCTTTAAGGAGCTAATACTCAGGAATTCACAGTGCCGATAGCGTGCACATGGATTTTAAGAACTGGAGTTTTACCTCTTAAACACTGTGCATGCGGGGGTAAACCTCTTATTTTTTCACCCTTCTGATCCTCCTGCCCTTTCTTTTGCTCCACTTGGGCCTCTCGTGCTGAACCGAGGTCGCTCCTCTCCTCTCCCCTCCCTTCACATCCAAGGCTTGCAGTGAAGAGCCTTGATTCCTCGTGTCATACAATTCTTGGGCCCTCCCTTCACAAGTTGCTTTCCATCTGTTTCATCCGGTGCCTCTGCACTGCTATTCTTGGCCTCTAATGTCTCAACCAGCTCTACATTTAAGCGCCTTACTTTTTCTGTGGGGCTCTCATGCAGCCTACAGGCCTACCCCCAACACTTTCCTTTTCATGAGCCCCTAATTCCTAAACCACTGCCTGCACTACGCCCTTTTCTTCCCCCTATGGTTTAGATTTATTCCTTCACCAGCACCTGGCAATCAGAGGCCAGAAAAAGAAAACAAAACGTGCAAGGCAGAGTTTGCTTTTGCAGGCAGGTTTACAGTGATACATTTACCACAAACTAAAAGCCTAAGCCTTACTGTCATTAATACGATGTCACCAAAACCTTGCACTTGAAACTATGAGGGGCTTTAGAAGCTGTTATGTGCAGCACCAAGTATGACTTTAAAGCAGCACTGGGGCGCTAGACTGAGGGTGATTTCTTTAAGTCAGGACAAAAGCCATCCGTTGACATCTGCTACGTAATGCAACCTCAGGCTCTCACAGAGACTATAGCCAGGGCCACTGGAATTATGTGACTGAGCCACCGTGGCGATTTTCACATGATTATAGATTTGTCTCACAGTGGAAACCTCTTTGTAAAGCTGGGCTAGTCAACCTTCAGTTGCTTATTGCTGTATTTGGATGCTAAACTAGTATTGAGTTGCAAGTAATGCCCACAGAGTGTTAGCAAGTTTAAAAATGATGAAACAATAAACTAATTCTATTACAAAATGTGCTGCATTGTGTTGCATATTTTGCCTTTTACTTGTCACGTAATTTACTCAACCCTGCCACATAATTTGGCCCTGTCCTAACTATAGCTCTGGTCTCACTTACAACAGGCAAGCCCACAGGCGTTCCAATATCCCACATTTTATCTAATTTACAACAATAACAGGCAAGCTCTTTTTGTCCCTTCTACTCCCTGCAAACACTATTAAAGTTCGGGTTAAACACAGTGCTCCTGTGCTTTTTAGCAACTTGAAGGTCAGAGGATAACTTCATATCAGTTTAGCATAATTTAATCTCTACTTGTCCTTTGGACAAAACAGTCATTAGAACCTGCCCTTGCGAGAAATCTTGCTGTCTCGGGCGTTGGGCGATATGATTCACCCACCCCTGATTTACCCCGAGTCAGCAACAACATTCACTAAGGCAGCCCCTAGAAACGCTACCCCTTCCACTTCACACAGCCCTGATTACAGTGCTCATTATAACCTTGTGTGGTGAGATAAAACGGAATATTGTTTTTAACTTCGTTATGCAGACATACACTTTGCCGCCATTTTTTCTTTTACTTTACACAAATCTTAATAGTTTTAATAGCTACGAATACAAAATGCTGTATTTTACTTCAGTAATAGCACTTAAGGTTCTGCAGCATCCCTCCCTCGCCTCTCAATACATGTAAGCTGATTCGGCTTTAAAGAAGTTTTAAAAAACTGCTTTGACACTGCACTGTTTCGTTCTATTTTGAAGAACAACACAGACAGAATGCACTTTGGCCACATGTGCTTGAGTTTCATTAATTTTCTTGAGTGTAAGACACATATGTGTGTTTTTGTTATCTCAACTCGAATTTAAAAAAAAAAAGACAAATACCAATATGTAGGCTTAGTGTGATTTTCCTTTATTTTTCAGTTGCAAGGTTACTGTTTGATTGTTACAAAATGTATTGATTCATTAAACGTTTTCAGTGGTAAAATGACAGAATGCAAAACTAGTACTCAAATCTAGCAGAGCGTATTTGGCTGTTTCAAGTGTTTTGTGCATGTGTAATATTGTGTGTAGTGCATTTTGTACAGTTGAGTTTATTAACCTTAAAATGTTGCGTGTACATGAAAACAAAACAGGATAGTATCAACATTCTAATGATTTTGGTCCATTGTCTCTTCTTCTATGCACCCTGTCAAACATAGACCTCTTTATAGTCTGTTGTCAATTGTATTCTGTGCTGGTTGGGGTTTGACAGCTACATCATTGTGTATTACCTTCATGTTAGGGAGCAAAAGACCCTGTTGTATGTTGGGAACATTATTTTAAGGGCTAAGGGGTGCCAATTGGAGTAAGAGGTGTCCGGTTTATTCCCATTTACAATGCACTTGTGAGAGTAAATCCCTTTCTAGAGGCTTGTCCCTCCTCTATCTCTCCTTTTACTCCACCCAAGCCTCATCTTACTACTTTGATCACCCTAATAACCCTTTCTAGATTCTTCCCTCCCTCGACCCATCCCAAACCTTATTTTACTACTATGATCTCCTAAATAACACTTTCTAGGTGCTTCCCTTTTCTATCCCTCCATTGTACCATTCAATGAAACTAACAGACTTAAATGCCCATCGCTCAAATTAGCATACATTTCCCTATATTAACTCACCACTAATCCTTTTTGGGTTCCGGAGTAGTGTGCTACTCACCGAAAAGTGCTCTGATGCCTCGTCAGGAGTGGGAGCGCTATCTAAATACAATTACAATATTGGGCATATTACAGGACTGAATGATGTGCATAAATCATTACAGGTTGTGCACATACCAGGGAGGTGCATATTGTGCCTCTAACAGAGTCAATATATTCTTTATGTGATAGATGCATTCATAGTGGGTTTGTATCTCTGAGCTCTGTAATGTCATGTATGCTTTGGCAACAAAATGTACATATATCAGTGGCGAATTCCCCAAATTCTCATAGCAAAAGAATTGAGAAGTGTGTAAGGAGTGGTACTGTCTTTTAGTAAAAGATTGGTCCGAGCAGTTTAGGGTCAAGCCCGGGGAGGCACAAAATACAACAGAAGATGATAGTCATATCAGCATTACTTTAGAGTCAGGTCTCTAATGACCAGAAAAAATTCATTATCTTTGGTTCCAAAAGTCATGACATCCAGTTTCTTTTGCGGTTTTGCCTTGATTTTATTAAGATATCCTTTCCAAGGAGCTCGAGACCAGCACTTTTCAAGTCAACCATCATATTACTAAGGGAGGAATTCAAATCGGAAATGGGTAGAACCATGGGAAGTGGGTGTGGCCTCCCACAAAAATGTGAGCACCTGCACTTCATATTTTACAAATTAAGCACTGGGCTGGTATATGTAGAAGTGAGCCTCTGGAGTGCCCCATTGCAGCAGGTAACACTGCATCAAGCCACAGGATGATTGAGTGCAGGTTGGGCTCCTGATCCTGTACTCTGTACATTGGAAAATTATTCTTGTTAAACACGCATTCTGAGTTCTAGTGTTCAAAGGTTCTCTCGTATGGACTACTGTGTTTCTGGCTCGTTTGTGCATATTTATAATTTGTTTTTGTCCTTGTCTGTACCCATTTTCTGCTGGTTTCTACCTTTGATCCCCTTTCTGCTTCATTTTTGTCTTTTTGCGCCATGTTTTCTGCTCATTAGGTCTCGCCTAGCTTTGCAGCACATGCGCTGCTCGCTCTGCGAGATCTATTGTCGCCGATTTTGCTTCAGAAGTGGGGTGGAAGCTCCAGACATGCTTTTGATTGGCACGTGTCATAAATGCTTGCTTTTCATTGCAAGGGAGGCTTACTTGTTCCCTCCCTGTCTCCTGTTTGCCTCGCCCACCCGGACTGGAGATTGTGCACGCGCACTGCGTTTCTTTTGCTCGCTGCGTCTCTTCCGCCTTGGTGTGCGCATGCGCCACACTGACTTGTGCCGGTTACCCAGACAACAGTGAAGCCATCGTGATATATCATTGCGTGTAGGCGTCCTTCCAACGGGTAACACCCGCCAAAAGTGAATGAATTTAGCGGCATGAGCCAACGTTCTTAAGCGCAAAGCATTAGACGGGTGTCGCTCCGTATTCACCGAAACGGTCTAAGCCCCAGAAACATTGGTCTCACTCCAGCAGGGTTTTCTTAACTAGCTAAGAACCAGCATTCACACAGTAGACCCATCAGTCAAGCGACCGACTACATGGGGACCTAGTGTGCCCAAGCTCTGACTAGCACTCACTCTAGCTGGGGCTTTCTCTAACTTGAGCTCTAACCACACTTCTCTGCTCTTGGCTGAGAACTCACTGACTCGGGTCCAGGTTACAGCTTTGTCCATCGCTAACGGACTCCTATAAACTACCCTAATGCACACTGCTCCAATTTTTTTTTAATGCACTTTGTTCCAAACTACAGGAGAACCGCCACCTACAGCCCTTTTCGGAGAAGTCCTAAATGCTGGTTGCCGCAAAAGGCAAATGCAATTCCATAGCCAATCAGCACTTTAGAATTCAATGCAACGCACTGGTATTGAATGACATGCTATCAATGTTCCAATCCTAAGTCACTTTGCACAGTACGAGCCCCTCCCAATCCCAGTCGTCTCCCAGAACATGTTTAGACATGGAATTGGCTGACGTACGACCCTGAAGTAATGATATTATTGACCAATGTCATCTGGTAAAATATCAAATAACGGCCAGAAGACTGAATTCATGGGACGTCCTTGTAAATATTAGACAGAAGGTGGAATTCATGAAAAGTCCATGTAAGTAGTGAACATGTGTTTACCTAAAATAGAGGTGCCGGACTTGTTTGAAAGCTTGCCTCACTTTTGTTGTAAAAAAACACATAATCTTTGGCTTCTAGTGACGCCTTCTATAATTGTACATTTGGGTGCCGATTCCGATCCGTTAAAACAAATTCGCGTACGACTCATATCCGTATTTTTTTCATACCCGGGTTTTACAGGATCGGAATCGGCACCTTGGTATTTGTTCTGTCTGTGTTTATGGTTACCATGTAGTCTTCATTTTCTACAGCAGAGGATACTTCTAGCTTAGACATATACGTTTCTGTTAAACGTTCCAATGAGGGTCGTGTACCTTGCTTGGCTGGGGGAGTTAAATAATAGAAAAAGTAATATTTCAGTCCACCTGTATATTCTTCTGAGAAACCTAGTAACAATCTGAAAGAAATATTTTTTGTGTTTCTTGCTTGAGAAATTCACCTAGGGCAGAACGTTTTCAAGGAAAATTGTAAATTTCACATGGATTAGGAGTAAATACATCTATTGCCCACTGTAACTTTTCCCTATGCGTCTTGTTAGTTGGTCTAGTCTATTTATTCTTTAGTTCATTGCTTATCCTGTAGATGCTGAATGCAGATCCAACTAAATGGTCTTTTGTATTTTATATTAGCTTTTTTGCATTGAACGTTTACTAAATGTCGATGGAATCTGGCATACATGACAGGGCTGGGAATTAACCATATTCCCTTTCCAGTAAGTTGCAGATAGCATGATTTATTTCCCCTTCTTTATTTCAGTAGAAATATTAATTATAGACTGGAAAGTAACACATGACTAGCATAACAAAATTGTACATGCATATAAACTGATCTTAACAGCAGCTATCTTTAGTATTAATGCTCATTACCACTCTTGTTGATCATCTAAGAAAGTGTTTTATTTGTTCCCGTTGTTCTATTCAAGCTGTGTAGTATGTAGTAGCATAGTTTCTTCTGAGCTTAGCCTATCTGGAGAGGTGGAGGTTTAGCAGTATGGTGGCTTAGTAAACCCCATAGATCATGGGTACTCCAAACATTTTCCCAGGGGCCACAAAGTACGGACTGTGGTGCATAGCTGCCAAAGGTTTCCGATTGTTATGTGTGTCATCTTTATAATTTCAGTGTAATTATGAGTGCCATTTCATCCACCATGAGTGACACTTTCTCACAAGCAATATGAAGCAGTAAAGACAAGGGAAACATATTGAAAATATCAGAAATGACAACCATTTGAGCAAACAAGAAACTAAGAAAATCTTAAAACTGCTGGAAATCACAGAAATAGAAGGGCAATAAACTAGTGCCCTTGTAAACTGATCGAAGATTTTAGGTCACGCCTAACGTTGCAGCGCATGCGTTGCTCGCTCTGCGAGATCTATTGACGTCGGGTTTGCTCAGGAAGTGTGGTGGAAACTCCACCCATGCTCTTGATTGGCGCGCGTCATAAATGTTCGCTTTTCATTGCAAGGGAGGCTTGTTTGTTCCCTCCCTGTCTCCTGTTTACCTTGCCCACCTGGACTGGAGATTGTGCACACGCACAGCGTCTCTTTTGCTCGCAGCGTCTCTTCCGCCTTGGAGTGTGGTCCCAGTGGCCTCGCCGGGGCTTGGTTAATTAGCCGACCCAGAACTTTATGAGCTGCGCGCCTTCATCTATGATATGCATATCCGACACCAGTTCCAAGGCAGCACCAACTTGTGATGTATAGTTGCCCACAACAACAGGACAAGCTGAACGCATCACACACACACCCACAGGCACCTTAGTTGCTACAGCGGGGTACGTTATTGTATACATGTCAAAACCCCCAGTTCAAGCATAAGACTCACTGTTTTCAAGTGAAAAAGTGTACCAGGTTAGGTCTCTCTCAAAAAATGTCATCCACCCAATGCAAGGTGATGCATTGAAACATTAATTACCACAAACCTTTCTCCAACTCTACCCATTGGTTATTCAGAAGTGCTGGCATGCGCGCTATAGGGGACAAAGGAATACGTTCACCCTTCACAAAGCATTACATCACTCTTCAAATACCCAGTCGCAATCCTGGAAACCTAGAGGCCCCAGTCCACAAGATTGTAATTACAATACCAATAACTCTAACTGATGCGAGACCTGTTGCATTGCAAATGCTTGTTTTTCCCTTGTTTTGTGTCTTTCCCTATGCCCATTTTCAACTTGTTGCAACACTTGTCTGTGCCTCTGTGTGCTTCTTTTTAGTCCTTTTTTGTACCTTTGTATGCTTCGTGTCTGCTCTTGCCTGTGCCACATTTTCTGCTCTTGTTTGTGGCTCTTTGTCCCGTGGTTTTACCCTTGTCTGTGCTCCATTTTCAACTCCGCCTCTTGCACTTACCACCCTCCCAGCACCTACTTAATGTCTACCGCAGTGCAGACTTTAAGCAGGTGTGCTGCAAGCATGCCATAGCAAGACTACCTGTGCCTGGAAAGTGCACACTGTAGGGAACCCTGGTCTTCCGCTTACCAACCTCATTCCTCTGTGTTCTCAACCCCTACTGCCACTCGACGTACTGCTCCACACAACACAAAGGGAGTCTTCACTTGCACCTTCCTCAAGCCCTCATGCACCCATCCACATTCATACCTCCCATATCCAGAACACCAGTTTTGCGCTGCCGTTGCATCACTTTTAGTGACGCAGCGGTGGCGTAAATAATGTGCCATGTTGCACCATATTTACGAAGTGACACATCTAGGCAGATGCGTCACTTTGTAAGCCCCTGCGCTACATTATACCTGCGTCAGGTATAATGTATGCCGGGTGGGCATTCCTCCGCAAGAAAGGGTCGTAGGAGTGGCGCAGCGAAATCTATGAGATTTCGCTGCACCACTTCTAGGACACCAATGCGTCACAACCTTACGCCTGCCGCATGGCAGGCATAAGAGTGACGCAGGCCCTTTCACATGGGGCTTGCCCCATGTGAAAGGAACATTGCTGGAGTTGCGTCGGGCTTCCAACACAACTCCAGCAATGCGCGACTTTTTGTGCTGACAGATACGTCAGTTATACTGATGTATCTGTCCTTCCTTACGACATGATGCGTCATATTGTAAATATGACGCATCATTGGTGTCACAAGGAGGGCGCACTGAGAAGTGCCGCATCACTGCTTTCACGCAGTGATGAGCCACTTCTCGTAAATGAGACCATAACCATCCACCACCCACACAGCAACCCACCCTCTCATGCACAGTCACTGAACCAAACACGCTTTTAGCCTCCTCCTCTCTTCCTGAATCCTGCAAGAAGATGAAAACCTAGCTTTTTTACTTACCGTTCTGCCCCGTCCTAGGCATGACTAGACACACTCATCTACTCAGCTCCAGGATGCCCTCCTGAGTGACAGTTCGCTTTACACATACACATAACATATGTATACTTACTTTTTTGTGGTGTAGATTTGTATTGAAGACTGAGCAGCATTACGGTCTATTAAACAAAAACAAAACCTTCTTGGATACCATACATCCTGATCGCCCATATTCGAAGGCTCTCTCAAATATGAGAATGAAGGAAAAGGAGTCCTGGTGAAATATAATATTTGCATAGGATAACATAATTTGGTCAAGCAGGGAAGCTGGGATTTCATGTTTTGCACTGTATAATTCGGCCACTAGCTGAGTATCTGCTTTGCTCTTGCCTGTTTTGCATCAAATGTTTTACATCAAAGATTTGTCATGAAAGTTTTGTCTTCATTTCTTGGTACATGAGGTGACAGTCTGAGTGGCAAGCAGCAACATGAAAGCTTGGCTCATTTTGCTCCAGCCATAATTAGAATCTTGTACACATAACTATATACTATACTATAGATGCAGTGCTACTGGAATTATGTGTCAGAATAGCCCAAAATTATACAGCAGTGTTGACTAAATTATGAAGCAGGAAAATACAAATTATGTGGCAAACTATACCACGTAATTTGATGCTCTTACTTCATTGGTTTGTAATTTTTACACATGGTAATACTGTCTGGGCAAAGATTTCACGTCAGTAGTAGTTGTTTCACAACCAAATACAACAAGAGCAACCAGTTAAACTTTGCAAAGGGCCTTCAACTGCTCGCGAACCCACATCGCCAGGTTGCAGTAACTTTTCATCCTTTTAAGCTAAAAACTATTTAATTTGTTAAAATCTGCAGATTACACTCAGATGTTGGATTATGTGGCAAATCCATAAATATGTACAAAAAGCTGTTGCTGCTTAATCGCATAATTCTAGTAGCCCTGTATATAGGGTATCCATAACATGTGCTAGTGAGGTCATTAACACATATGAGAGCGCCTTGAAATACATGTGTTCAGGATGTGCGCTATACAGAAAGGATTCACTACAATATAGACCACATGGGTCAATGACTTTGAGTACTAGCCTGTCAAACGCATTTCTGTTTAAGTCAATAGAGACTGCTTTGCATGTGTCATACACTATTCTAACCAGTCTTGTCAGAAGAGGTTTCAGGAGCTCCTAGTCCTTTCCAGACCTGACTAAAACAGGAGGAATGCACCTGTGTAGCTAACATCAGTTTCCCCTCAGGATTCCGGCACAAAGGCAGGGTTTAGTAAAGTGTGCTGTGGTCAGCCTGTTGGACGAAGGCTGACTCAGGTTTGCTCACAGTTATGCAATAAATGACCAAAGTGCAAACATAAGGGCAACATAGAGCACACACTTGTGTAGTCAAATAAGACATTTCACACTGTCTGGCTGGACATTAAGAATGTCCCTGATTTGACTGGGAGTCAACCAGGATGGCAGCTTGTCTCTATCCCTGGACTTTGGATGGCTCAACTCAACTTTGTCCCACACAAACTTAAAAAATCCCACAGTCTGGGATTGTTTTTGGCTGCTTTTTTTTCATTCATGGGAAAATTGAGCTCTTCTTATCAGGAGTTTTCTGCAGTCTCAATTGTGTAACCACACTGCACAGCCCTTAGTTTAGTAAGAGCCACAGTATGGGTGTTTGGTAATTTGAGTGGGGAGAGGGCAGGCGGGCCACACACATGCGTACACATGCACACACACTTTCATGTCCTTTAGGATAGTCTTATCATATACATACCAATGACATACGTTTTGTCCCATCCACACGACATACCGGTTCTACACCGGTGCCCTTTTACCTACTAGCTTACTTCTGACTCTCCGACATCAGGCTCCCGTTACCGTACGTTAATCCCTGTACCTGACATACATAAACATGTCCCCAGACACAGCAGATTTATTCTGTTTAAGGGTCACTACTTTTTTTCATCCATAGCCAACAGCCATGATCATGTTTGTTTAGAAAAGGATTAGCAGAGGATTAGTGAATGTTTTAAAAAAAATATTGATTCTAGAAGAAACCCTAGAGTGGCCACTTTAGTATAAAAGACCCTCACTCCCCTTACAGACAGAAAGGAGAATTCCTTCCAGGCTGGACCGAGACTTTGCAGGCTGAACCTTCGACAGGCAGAGACCTTGCGGGGTGTCATCCTCGACAGAGAGACGGGGTCCTTCATTCAGAACCATCAGGTGAGGGGTTAGCACTTCCCTGGGGGATTCTTGGCTACATTAGGTTCTATCCTGACATTTACATACACATGCTTCACCTAAATATCTATGCTAGGTACATTTAGGTAGGCTACGCATCGTAGGAGTACGCCTATGCTATTGTTTTATATAATCTGCTTTTATTCATCTTAGTAGCACTACGCTAGAAATGTATTTATTATTTACGATATTGGTGCTAGCAATCACATTTGTCTGCTCCTGTCAGCGAATATGTTTCACACTAGACTGACACATGACCAATAAGTAATTATTGAAACCATTCCAATCGTCATTCTATGTGTATTCTGAGAAAAGTGCGCGCAGGTGACTGAGCGAAAGATACCGTATTGTTTCCACGATACCTGAAGGCTCAGGATTGTCATGTTCAGTGGTTACCAGAAACTACATACACCACTGTAGAAAACAGGTTGGTGGTGGTGTCACTGTAGAGCTAGTTGGTCTAACAGATGACTCATCCTGTGGGGGCGTCCAGAGTCTGTCTGCACACCAAGCCCTCAGTTTAGGTCATCCAAAACGTGCAGGTCCTAGGGGCTCATAGGAACCACACGACATGGCCCCGCCAACGTTGGTTTGGTTCTTATATTAAAATAAAATCTGAGTAGTTCAGTCGTGCTTTCTTAGACAACTCTACTCACACAAATTCAGAGACGTCTGAAGTGGGAATGTTTAGCCGCCACAGCTGAACAGGTACACCTTGTGTACTGGCTGAAGGTTTAGACAAGCTTGTAAGGATTAAAGGTTCCCATATTGTGCTAAACCCTACCTCCAAAACCTTTACTTTCTTCTCCTTTCAAAATGGCTTAAACTGCGAGTAGCAGTGGAAGCACAGAAGGAGACGAATTTGCTAACGCTCTAAACATCGGAGACAACTTCAGACAGGCAGTAGCTCTGATATTGGTAGAACATGGCATACCTGTAACAGGTGGCCATGTAACTTTCATGATTGAGGCACAAGAGGTGTTCGGATCAGAGGTATTCTATTCCTGGGTGAAATTCCCACCTGCATATCCACAAACACATTTATTTTACGGATACATTGAAGCGGGTCTACATGAAGAATACATCCCATATGAAGACATTGAAGTCATGGCCGGTCTTAGCGAATTACACGCCACATCCTGAGATAGACACACTCCAAATAGGCGAAGTGCGCACACTTTATAAAGAAGTAGTAAGGCTATACAGACATATTGTCCAGTTCGTCATGCGTACAATCACATTACAACCTGTGAGAACTGCTCCACCTGGAATAGTCTAGACCCAGCCCACACCAATATTTAGTCCAGAAACACTAAAAGCAATATTGGGTTTCTTCCCATCAAAGAGAGATCAAGCACCATTCTGGATTTCTAAAAAAATAGCAGTTGGAAACAGATTTTCCCTATATGGGTGCAGAGGAAAAACACAGAATGTTAACAATTTGCTTGCCAATGAGAATGGTTCCATCACTTGAGGATTGTACCACATGGGGAATCTTTGCTGCAGTCTATATTAGAATACACGGTACCCCGACCATATCAGTTATTCCTGAAGTATTGAAACAGATACAAAATGAGTACATGGCAGGACCTGCCCTGGACTTGGGGATGAAACTGATGGGTAATTTTGACCAAGTCTTAGCAATTATGCTGAGCCCCATCAAGGGGGAAATAGCAGCGGTGGCTATACGCCAACACTTAAGGGAAACAGCTCCTGCAAATCAGGAGTGTGCATTACCAAAAATAATTATCAAAGAAACCTATGCTTCACTAGGTAGAGATACTTTGGGAGCCAAACCAGGGAAACCACAAGTGGTGAGTAGTTCTGATAAGGATAACTCAAAGCAAGCACCCACTTCTTTAAAAAAGAAATGGGATAATAATAATCAATCCAACAATAATAATAACAAAGGAAACACTTTACGATCAAGGGGTGGGTCTCCACAATGGAAGTCCTCTGGAAAGAGGTACAGCCTTCGGAATCGTGATAATATTAGGAAACCTGACAGGTTTCGGGATACTGAAACACATTCCTTTCTTTCCTTTCAGGGTTCATCAAAAAGCTTGGAGACGCAAGGACGGTCAGAACAAAACAATTGAAGAAAGTAGCTGGCTTAAAAATTTGAAATGCCTAGGTTACTGAGGACTCAGCTTCTGAATGGGGAATGGGCTCTGACGATGCTAGACAGCGTGGCAGAAGTAACAATAGCTCACCAGAAACAGAAGGAATTGCTGGTGACAGCAGTTTTGAATAAATACATCATGGTAGAAACACCTGATACAAGAGTGAGTGTTCCACACCGTTATACACAAAATTAATCTCCAAATAGAGGGGGACATCGCAAGAAAAATTAAAGGTCTTTTTTGGGAAAATTTGACATTTGGATACGACATCCAGTTAGTAGAAAAAGATTGGCCGTCTGAATTTATAATGGATTGCCCAAAAGGTGAATGCATCATTTTGCCTGCTTTTTCTGACCTCGTTCCTGTTTCCTTAAAACACTCATATGCGCTGGAGTGAGTGCAAGCGCTAGCCCTGGCATTATACCGCAACCATGTAGGGTAGGACGTGAAGTCCAAATATCACAACATCAATTAAAAACTACTCCAATTCCACAGAGACAGTACCCTATTAAAAATAAAGCAAAGAAACAGGTCAAATAAATCTTAGACCAACTTGAATACCAAGGTGTTATTGAAACTTCCCCCTCTCCAATGATCAACTCTTTGTTTCCACTCATGAAACCTGACAACACATATTGTTTGGTGTTAGATAACAGACACTTGAACACATGCACAAAAACATTTGCAGTTCAGAACATAGTGCCGCATTAATGAATAACATTGTGTGGGAGAAATACAAAACAACACTAGATATCTCGAATGGATTCTTTTGCCAAAATATAGCTCCTGAAAGAAGATATTTGACTGGATTTTCTGCCCTCGGCAATCAGCGTCAATTTTGTTGTCTGCCCCAAGGCTATAAGAACAGCCCCGGGTTATTTTCAGGAAGGGTGTCAGAGCTATTACAAACTTGCGATGAAGAGACAGTGTCCTACGTAGATGATATTTATCTGATGGACAATTAATTACTTGGACATTTGTGCAGGGTACACAACATAATTGTTGGTTTTGCCAATATGGGCTTCAAATTGAACTTCAAAAAATGTAAAATTGTCCATCTCAGCGTCCTATTTTGGGATATGAGCTGTCAAGTGGATGCAAAAGGCCGGCTGCAAATTTTGAAGAAAAATGGGCGCTAATCAAGCTTCCGAAGACTCTGAATGGTTACAATCCATTTCAGGATTTCTGAATTTCGGCAGAACATACATTCAAGACTGCGCGGAAAGAGTCAAACCTTTCTACTTCCTAATCAGACCAGATTTAACAGCAAACAAGTGGACTCAAAAACATACAGTCACTCTATGTTCAGTTTAAGCTGACATGATATCTACAAAACACTTGCAGACACGAGTAAACATCTGCAACCTCGTAATACGGGTCGTCCCCGGGTTATCAGGGTATACTTACATCACATTCAATGAAGGTGAGACAGTTCTAATCGCATACAAATCTCATTTGTACACAAATGCATTGCAGTACGGGTGTGATGGCGGCTCTGTGGTTGATGTGTGGTGGGCAGGGGTCTGTGGGGGCCCCCGAGTGAATGCTTTTCATGGATTGAGGTGGTCTCTTTGGTCGTAATCGGTGTCCAGGAGGAAATGGTGGGCTGGCCACGTTGCCGGAGGGTGAGCTGCCTGCAAAGTCAGGCATATGGTTGTTGAAATTGTCGTAGAGGTTTTTGATCTTCAGGTGGAGGTAGGATCCGAGTTTGTTGCAGAGGTCCTGGGAGGGGGCGATGTCCGTGGCTTCACTGGGATCCTGGTGAATTCATGGATGATGCTGAAGAGTTACTTGTGGTTGCTAGAGTTGGCGTGGATTTGTTTGTGGATGAAGGCTCTTTTGTTGGTTCTGATTTGTTGATGGTATTCCATCATGGTGTCCTAGAAGGTGGTGTAGCTTTCAGGTGTCTTGATGTTTCTCCAGTTCATTTCCAGGTGTCTGCAGGTGTGTCTGGCTTCTTGGAGGTCGGTGGTCAGTGGTGAACCAAGCGGCTTTCCTGGGGCGCTGTTTGTCGGGGTCGTGAAGCGGGGCGAGCTTGTCTGTGCAGTTGGAGGTCCACATGCGGAATTCCCTGGCTGCGAGGTTGGCGTCGGTTGCAGCAGTGAGGGTTTTGCAGTTGAAGGTGGAGTTGAGTTGTTCCTCAGTGACTCTGCTCCAGTTTCTTTGCAGGGGGCGCAGAGCGAGTTTGGGCTGTTTGGGTTTGTTGATGAGGAAGTGTACGCAGTGGTGGTCGGTCCAAAGGGGTTTTGTGGTGTCACTGAAGTGGACATTGTTGCCTCCAGCGAAGATGGGGTCGAGGATGTGTCCTGCCTTGTGGGTCGGTATGGTGACGAGTTGTTTTAGTCTGATGTTGGCAAGGTTGTCAACATCAGATTTTCCTTGTCCCTCCCCCTACCCTATTCACGGCGGCCACTGCAGAGGAGCGCGTGCAAGTCCTCTGACCTCCTTGTCTGAGAACTGCTCTCCTTTCCCCAGCAGCTCCGCTCTCTGCGCACACCCCGTTTCACCTCCTCCTGGTGTTTGAGGCTGCCCAGGTCCACCTTGTGCCCGCTTCGCTCCGCTCTGCCCCATTCTCCTGCTGTGACTGAGCCTGATACTAGTGTGTTTTTGCTCTCTTTATAATTTATTTCCTGCCATTCTCTTGGCTCACACTGTATTATTGTATTGTTGTTGCTAGTTCTGCTTTAGCCCCGTTTTCCTCCCACCGCTGCTTCCCCTGCGGCCCCTCCCCCATGCCGGTTCCCGCCTCCCAGCTCCACGTCCCTCCCCCCTTCCCTATTTATGGTGGCCGCTGCGAGATCGCGCATCGGACGTGCGCCAAAGGCAAGCCCTTCTGCGCCCGGCCGTGACCAGCGCCAGGGACTCTGGATCTCAACCCATCCACCGCTACAACGCTGCCACCCTCCTCACACTCAACCCAGATGAAACAACAACTGCGAGCAGGCCACGCCGAACACAACCCACTGCCAATTCTCCTGCCATAACTGCTGCCCATCCCTTACCACCCCCCCGGCCGCCAAAACCACCGACATGCCGTGGAGATCTGGAGCCTCCTGGACTCACTCACCTGCACTTCCAGGACCAGACCAGCCCCAACTCCACACTCCGCGGCACCGTCGCTTACAGACCCACCGGGCCCTCTTCGCCAACACTGACACCATCACCAACCTCATCGCATCCCACGCTATCGCCACCTTGAACTACATACTCATCGGACACCTGAACTTCCACCTTGACAACCCCAGTGACCCCAACTCTGCCACCCTCCGCAACTACCTCGCGACAACCTCACCAACTGTTCTGGCAACATTTGTAATTCTTTGCCATGAAACCTGAAAACTCAACCCTCATTAATGTTCTTTTGGAACACCTTAAACACCTTCATGCTCCACAAATCTGCTAGAAATAAAAATAGAGCAAGTTCCTTTCAGTTACACGTTCACTATGGAAAAATAGGCAGTTCTTTGGAGAAATAATGAAAATGCACCATTCTTGAATTTTCATGAGTTTTGCAACATCTGACTATGAACATTGAAGACCAACAAAACGCATCAGGTGCACTCCCTATACATGGCATTCTGTGGATTTTCTGAAAGTTTCTACCCAGCACACTTAGGGCCTCATGTAGGTAGCTAAATACCGGTCGGTAACGGCCGAAATTCGGTAAATATCCCGTTACCGACAGGTATTTAGGCATTTGAGATGTAGGAGAAATGATTTAAGGATTCGGTAATTTACCGAATCGGTAAGGGATCGGTAAAATACCGAATCGGTAAAATACAGATTCGGTAAATTACCGAATCCTTAAATCATATGTAGGGAGCACTCAAGTGAGTGAATTTCAGTAGTAAGGATTCGGTATTTAACACCAACTACAGGTTGATGTTAAATAACGAATACCTTTCAAAAAGCTAAATTTGGCTGCTTTAAAAGTGCCATGTGGCATACATAAGCGCCACATGTGCACACATGCACGAATCAGGGGTGCAACAGGGTGTCAATGTGACACCCTGCCACCCATGATTATGCTTCCCCTATTACCGATTCGGTATTTACCGAATCGGTAATAGTAAATGGCTTCCCATGAATGGGAAGGGATGCATTATTACCGATTCGGTAAATACCTTATTTATTTATTTATTTATTATGCAACTTATAACGCGCAGACTAAACCCGAAGGTATCAAGGCGCCTATCAAAATCAATAAACAATAAACAGAATATACAAAGCACCACTACGGGAATGCACGTGTAAAAAGGTGAGTCTTAAGCGCGGATCTAAAAGTTTGCAGAGAGGGACTGGATCTTACTTCCAAAGGGAGGGCATTCCACCACTTAGGTGCCAGGAAGGAAAAGGCCTTGCCTCCCCATCTTGCTTTTCTGACACGGGGTACAGAGAGGAGAAGTTTGTGACTGGAGCGAAGATTTCTACTGGGGTTATGCCGAGAAAGAATGGATCCCATGCTTGTAGGGCTGGGTTTAGCTAAGGCTTTATACACCAGGCACATGGATTTGAAAAGGATCCGGTATTCAACGGGGAGCCAGTGCAGTTGTTTTCGGGCTTCGGTGGCAGAGGCACGTTTTGGTAGGTCAAGAGCCAATCTCGCTGCCGCGTTCTGGACCACCTGCAAGCGCTGTAGAAGACTCTTGTTCAGCCCTGCATACAGCGCATTGCAGTAATCCAGTCGCGAACCCAAAAGAGCGACAGCAAGTTGCTTTCTTGCCTGGGGTGACAAAAAGTGCCTGATTTTCCTCAGAATGTGGATAATCCCCCAGCAGGTCGAAACAGTCCTGTTGACCTGTTGGCACATACTAAGGTTGGGGTCGATCATAACTCCCAGGTTTTTTGCTGACAAGGTGGGCTCGGGACATACGCCCAGCGAGTTCGGCCACCACTCCGCCGACCAGATCGGTTCCTTTCCTCCAAAGACCATCACCTCCGTCTTCTCCCCATTCAGTTTTAGTGAATTGTGGATCATCCACTGGCCAACTGCCTCCATGCAAGATCTAAAATTGGCGGCAGTTGATGTAGCTGGCTGGGAGAGAGAGACTAAGATCTGGGTGTCGTCCGCGTAGGAAACTACCTCCATCCCAAAAGATCTAATGAGTCTGGCAAGGGGGGTCACATAGATATTAAAAAGGGTAGGACTGAGCGCTGACCCTTGAGGGACCCCACATTGCACAGACAGGGATGGAGATAGAAACGATCCCAGCATTATCCTTTGTTCTCTATGGTCGAGAAAAGAGGAAAGGAGTCCCAGAGCAGGCCCGCGGACCCCAATCTCCCTCAGGCGAGATGTTAACACCACAGGAGACAGGGTATCGAAGGCCGCTGTGAGGTCTAAAAGGATCAGGAGGGAGGTCTGACCCTCATCAACTCTAGTGCGGATGGTATCCAGCACTATGGTGAGGGCAGACTCAGTGCTGTGTTCCCTCCTGAAACCATGCTGGGAGAGATCCAAACAGCCCGAGCTCTCCACAAATGCAGCCAGATGTTTATTTAGATGGGCTTCGAGCATCTTTGCGGGAGCCGGGAGCAGTGAAATGGGGCGAAAGTTCTTTAACACCCCGGGGTCCAGAGAAGGCTTTTTAAGCAAAGGTTTTACAACAGCATTCTTCCACTGCTGGGGAAAAATGCCTTCCTTCATCGCTCTGTTCATGATGTCAACCAGAGGAGGAAGGAGAGATTCTCTGCACTGCTTGAGGATCTTTAGCGGGCAGACATCCAACGGAGAGCCAGATTTAGTTTTATCAAGCAGGATTTCAAGATCCTGACAGGAAAGGGGAGGAAAGGAAATCAAATCCTGATGTTGAGAGGATTCAGCAACACTGGGCTCAGGGAGAGCAGGCAGCAAAGGAACGGCGGTCAGGGATTTTTGGACCTCCAGAGAAGCATAGATGTCGGCGATTTTTGACTGGAAAAAGGCGGCTATCTTGTTGCACAGGTCCTGAGAGGCAACCACAGGATCCGGTGTCTGAAGGGTCGTAAGGGAATCGACAATCCTAAAGAGTTCTTTAGGAGATGACAATGAGGAGGTGAGTGCCGTGAAGTATTCCTGCTTGGTCTTAATAACTTCCAGTTTGTAATTTTTAAGCAGGACCCTATGGGCTTCTCTATCCTTAGGGGCCCAACTAGAGTGCCATAAGCGTTCCTGCCTTCTTACTTCCTGTCTCCGAAGCCGGAGCTGTTCGGAGAACCAGGGAGCTGAAGGTCTTTTTCTAGCAGAATAGCAAGACCTTGCAGGAGCAAGTTCCTCTAAGGCCTCAGCAATGGTATTTTCAAATATAGAGACCGCAGTGGAGGTATCTGCCTCCTGAGGAATGGACAGACTGGTTGTCCATGGATGGAGGGAATCTTCCCTGATCTTTTTGAGGTTCCTTCGCACTTCCATGGTGCTCGAGGCCCTTCTAATATAGCCCCGTGAGGGATACATCATATTAAAGGGAACGGCCAGATGGTCCGACCAGGAGAGATGGAAGGGGCTGGCAGCTGTCAGCCTAGGGTCGTTAGAAAAGATGCCATCGAGCGTGTGCCCCGCTCGGTGGGTGGGACCGTTCACCAGCTGGGTGAGTCCGCAGGCTGACATTATTTCTACCAAGGAAATAGTGTCGTGAGCCTCCAATAGCTCAAGATGGAAATTGAAATCACCTAGAATGGTCAGATTTTGTCGGCCAAAATAGGGTTCCAGAACCTGCATCAATTTCAGCCCAAATCCTGCTCTTGGGCCAGGGGGGCGGTAGACCAAGATTCCATTAAATGCTGGATTAGCAGAATCGGAGAGGGAAAAATATAGGACCTGGAATGTGTCCTTGGGGTCAGAAAGGGGTATAGTGTGGCAGTGAAATTTGTCCTGATATAAAATAGCCAGACCACCGCCAACACGGCCTAATCTGTCAAATCGAGTTAGGCAGTAACCCTCAGGGACCGCTTCAACCAGATCAGGACCCGAGGAGTCTTTGGCCCAGGTCTCCGTAATAAAAACCCAAGAAGGTGTTTTATCTAAGACCAGTTCCTTGAATACAATGTTATTTTTAATGAGCGAGCGAGCATTGAGAAGAAGACAGGACTCGCTGGGATTTTTAGATGTTGATAAAGAGCAAGACTCCGGAGGAGCAGAGGAAAGAGAAAGCAGAGGCTCATCTGCATCAATCGGAAAGCACGCACAGCTAGGACATGTCAAATAATCCTCAGGTCTGTAGCGATGTGAGCAAGGGGCAGGGGCGGGCTTAAGCCGCAGCATTTCCCTTAAAGAGTATTTCAGGACAGGGGCGCCTGCCTTGTAATGGCCAGTGGTCCAGCCGTCCAGCCCGTCCTCAGCGCGGACGGGCGCAGACGGGCAGGACTCAGGCCCGACTCCGGCGCAGGTTCGGCGCGTCCACTGAACGCGTCCGCTGCGCGGAGGCATTGCCTTCCGTTTTTATAGTGGCCAATAGAGAGCGTGGAAACGCTGCCCCAAACCAAGATGGCCGCCAAAGTCGATTCTACCTGGCCGAGGCTCGGCTATCTCAGCATCCAAATCGGCTGAGGGTGATCCGAGTATCAGGGTGAGTGCTAAGTTAAACAAGCGGGGGGCAGGGGGATAATTTCTGCCACTTTTACATCAAACAGAGTAAATCAGTCACAATTACTAAACAGTGCAGCTAAGCTTCGTTTTTCAAGCCAAGTGCAGTGGAGTTAAAAGCTAAAAATACGGCGAGGATTTAAAAGGTGCAAAACGAAATTATAATCAAACAAATAAAGCAGCAACCTCCCGGCTTCCGCCTCAGGAGGGGATTAAATGCACAGCGAATAGGAGTGCTTGATAGGGGATGTCCTTTTATAGTGGCCAATAGAGAGCGTGGAAACGCTGCCCCAAACCAAGATGGCCGCCAAAGTCGATTCTACCTGGCCGAGGCTCGGCTATCTCAGCATCCAAATCGGCTGAGGGTGATCCGAGTATCAGGGTGAGTGCTAAGTTAAACAAGCGGGGGGCAGGGGGATAATTTCTGCCACTTTTACATCAAACAGAGTAAATCAGTCACAATTACTAAACAGTGCAGCTAAGCTTCGTTTTTCAAGCCAAGTGCAGAGGAGTTAAAAGCTAAAAATACGGCGAGGATTTAAAAGGTGCAAAACGAAATTATAATCAAACAAATAAAGCAGCAACCTCCCGGCTTCCGCCTCAGGAGGGGATTAAATGCACAGCGAATAGGAGTGCTTGATAGGGGATGTCCTTTTATAGTGGCCAATAGAGAGCGTGGAAACGCTGCCCCAAACCAAGATGGCCGCCAAAGTCGATTCTACCTGGCCGAGGCTCGGCTATCTCAGCATCCAAATCGGCTGAGGGTGATCCGAGTATCAGGGTGAGTGCTAAGTTAAACAAGCGGGGGGCAGGGGGATAATTTCTGCCACTTTTACATCAAACAGAGTAAATCAGTCACAATTACTAAACAGTGCAGCTAAGCTTCGTTTTTCAAGCCAAGTGCAGTGGAGTTAAAAGCTAAAAATACGGCGAGGATTTAAAAGGTGCAAAACGAAATTATAATCAAACAAATAAAGCAGCAACCTCCCGGCTTCCGCCTCAGGAGGGGATTAAATGCACAGCGAATAGGAGTGCTTGATAGGGGATGTCCTTTTATAGTGGCCAATAGAGAGCGTGGAAACGCTGCCCCAAACCAAGATGGCCGCCAAAGTCGATTCTACCTGGCCGAGGCTCGGCTATCTCAGCATCCAAATCGGCTGAGGGTGATCCGAGTATCAGGGTGAGTGCTAAGTTAAACAAGCGGGGGGCAGGGGGATAATTTCTGCCACTTTTACATCAAACAGAGTAAATCAGTCACAATTACTAAACAGTGCAGCTAAGCTTCGTTTTTCAAGCCAAGTGCAGTGGAGTTAAAAGCTAAAAATACGGCGAGGATTTAAAAGGTGCAAAACGAAATTATAATCAAACAAATAAAGCAGCAACCTCCCGGCTTCCGCCTCAGGAGGGGATTAAATGCACAGCGAATATTCATAAATACCGATATTTACCGAATCGGTAATAATTACCGATTGTTTACCTACATACTATTTACCGATTCATAAATACCGAATCGGTAAAATTCGGTATTTATGAATCGGTAAATATAAATTATCTACATATGGCCCTTAATATCAAAAGCTGTGGCATTAGTGATTCCTTGCGGGGAGTTGTGGTCAAGTGGCTAAGCTACACACACAAACACACACACACAGCAATGCAATAATCTCTATGTTACAGAACATGTACAGCAGAGGCAACATCAACAACATAGAGAACATGCACAGTTCAAGCTGCGGCAATTAAAATGTTTCTCACACACAGAGCAGATCAAACAGCGCAAACTACTAAACTTCTCCAATAAACGCAGCAGAAGATTGTAATATGTGTCAGCAGTCCACACTTGTAATACACATTCAAATCAATGTAGTGGGTTCCTCAAGTATCACATCAACTGACTGCAAATCTCAGCTCCTAACAGTCATAGCCCATCCCCTAACAGGTTCCACAGCACAATGTTTTCTAATTCCAGCACTGGGAAAGATTGTTGCATATAATGCTGGAAAGAAAGTAATTTGCTGATCTCTGATGTCCAGTGGCTGTTAATATTATTTCATAAAAGTCTAGAGTTGTGTGGAAGTAGGTAACATGTTTATTTGTGTCTTCAATTGTAGTGATAGTATTAGCAGTAGTAGTTGCATCAGTTGGGTAAGAATCCTTAATTGCACCGTAATAGTGTTTTGTGGGGGGGATCAGTGAGTAATTCTTACATGCCCTTTTAATTTATATGTGGGAATAGTTAACATTGCAACATGTGGGGGTAGGAGAGATATTGACATTTGCTTTGGGCTTTTCTTTATAGTCAAAGAAGGCTGGTTTAATATAGGTTGGTTTGACATACAAAATATGGCTGCAAAGAAAGCACTTCAAGACTAGCTGTTTACAAAAGGGACACCAGAACCCATTTGGGCACCGTTGATTTGGTGTCTCATTTTCTACTTTTGAGATTTTAAATGCCTGAAGGCCATTTTATAGACCCCAAGAGACGATTAAGTGAGTGAGCTCCTCCTGGAATGTAAAGGAGCTCAATACATGTATTAACTCACTGACTCCCGAACTGTTTGAATTTTTCAATTTCAGTTCACTGTTAGGATGTTGAGGTGATTGATACCCCACCCAGGGCCACAATGAAGCACTGCAAATTATATATTGTTTGGACTTCTGACCGTGCGTTGCCTTAATATTCCTATGATGGATGGATGTACATGTGGTATATATATAGAGTGACTCCAGCTGGGAAGAAAATGAGCATTAAAAGGCACAACATAATCCCCTGCCCTCTGTAACCACATTACTGGAGGAAAATATAGCAGCACCATATAGTTTCTGATTTTTCCTGCACTGAGGAACCTATTGGTTGATGGTGGACCTTGATCCCCTGACTGACTTCTCAGGAAACCACACTGAAAATCCAGGGACTCATTTACAAGCCCATTGGGCCGCCAGTGCATCACATTTTTTAAGCACTGGCACGCAATGGGCTTGCACATATATACAAGGCCTCCAAAAGTCACCCTGATTGACTTTTCATGGCCTTGTAAATATGCCCCCCTTTCACACATTACTCTGCATGAAAAGGGTGTTCCACGAGTATTACCGTGGGTGTTCCCACACAACATCCATGGAACCTGGCACATTCTCCAGATTTACAACATTTTGTAAAGATGGGAATGTGTCAGAATCCTACACTACACCAAGGGAGGCACAGGAGTGGCGCAACAAGGAGAAAGACTTCTCCTATTTTTTTCCTCTTTCTATGCGTGCTGAATTCTAAATCACGCATAGAAAGAGGAAAATGCCATCAATTTTAGTTTTTGTGCAGGCAAGTGCCCCTTCCTGCACAAAAACAAGCATCCCCGCAAAGCAGGCTACCTGGCGCAAGGGTGTCTGCATTAGCACATGACTGCTGTTGTGCACTGGCGCAGAGGAGAAGGACAGAAATGTGCTGTATCTTGTAGATATGGCGCATTCCTGCCATTTTCTTTTGACCAGTGATGGGCCCGTGTAGGGCGTTTTACCGGGGCGGTGACGTGGCGCAGAGGAGGGGCAGGGTGGGGGGTTGCAAAATGCGCCAAACTGCCGAGTTCAGGTAAGTTACAAAAACGCCCTACACGGGCCGTCACTGCTTTTGATGCAGAGCAGCACAGCAGGAAGGCTTGCTGCACTGCTGTGCATCAAAATATAGTAAATGAGGGCCCCAGTTCCTTTGATTTTGTGCACAGTTTCAATAGACATCCAATTCTATGAGAACTCCCTCAGGCAAGAAAACAGTAGAGGAATAAAATATTATGGAGGACCCATAGCTCTGTTTCTTTGTAAAAAATCACAGAACTGGCCGAAAAGTAGCAATGCCACACAGTTTATGTTACTGAAGGGATCTGCATTGGGAGGTGGGGATATGGAAGAGTATCGGGTTGTCTGGCCAGGAGACTTAGAAGTAGAAGTTGTTTAAAACATTCATTTAAGAGCAGTGCTTAATTTGTAAAATTTGAAGTGCAGGTGCTCAAATCTTTGTCAGAGGCCACACCTACTTTTATTTGGCTCCACCCACTTCCTCAACTGGCTCCACCCACTTCCTCTATTAGCTCCAGCCACATCCTCAACTGGCACTGTGAAACATCAGATGAATTTCAGCAAGGGAGCCTGCCTTCCTCATAATAAGGTTTTGATAGGAGGTTCCCCTGCCCTGTGAACCTTTTTTTAAAAAGATTAAATCAAAAGTGCATTTAAAGCACAATTTTGGAATAAATTAGATAAAATCACTAATGCATTGAAAAGGGACAATACTTCCTGTGCTCTATGTGCTGATTTGGGGAAAGGACAATACTGGGGTAGGGTATGCCCTTTTTAATAGTCCATGCCTGCCACCCTGGCGAGTTTGTAGTGGGAAGCTGACCACTATCGTATGGTAACAGAATATGTTGTCCGAATATAATGCAGGTAAGGAAATGGATCCCTTGCTGATTCCGGCTTGATGTAAAAAAAATAACAGACATAGTTGATGTGCAGTGGGCCCCTCACACCTAGACCAGGTGTTTGTGTACTAGTAATGCCGGGTCTGGTGGCTTAGTGGACCAATGCACCCACTATAGGGGCCTGTGTTCAACCACATGGCCACAGCTTCAAACTCCACTCCTTTCATATTTCCAAGGTCGATAAAATGAGTACCATTGAGTTGGAAACAATAAACATCTGTTATTCAGCTCCAAGACGCCCTTGGGTGAACGTGTGCTTTACAAATACACATGTTAAGTTATGTAACAGATGTGACCCTGCTTACCGATCGTCAAGTTCCTCATTTTACCCGTCTTTTCCTCTCTCCTGCCTATCTTTATACCTCCACCCTCTCAGCTTCTTCCTCTCTCCATCCTATCCTCTTTTTCCGTCTCTCACTTCCCTCCTCTCTCTCTTACTAGGTTCTCATTCATCTCCGTTCAATATGACATCCTTACTTCTGGACCCATTCTCTTGGTCATTCTTTGCCCCTTTTCCTCGTCCTTATCTTACTTCTGATCCCTCCCACCCAGTATCTCCTTTTTCCATATATTTCACCCCCTCATTTTCCTTTGTCTTTTCTCTTCTCTATTTTTTGTTTTTCCTCTGGTTCCATTTCCCCTGTAAATGAAATGTAAACACGGAACTAACAAGGCCACAGTTGCGCTGCTTTAAAAAAAGAAAAGAAAATCTGAGCGGGAGGCCTTTAGAATAACCTCAGCAGGTGCAGGGCAGGATGGGCATCACCTGACCCACCTCTATGTCCCGGTGCCTCTGCACCGGCCGCACCACAGATAGCTAGGTGGGTCCCTGATTCTTTAAGGAAAAGTCAGGGAATGTTTCCGTTTTAGAGGAACTTAACCTTCATTTTCAAAGGCTAAATATCCCCGACTTTGATGGACTCTTTCTTTTTTTACAGTGTCGCCAAAGATGGTTTTGGCTCCACAATTTCCACTGAGAATCATTCATTGCCTCAAAGCTCACTAAAATGTAAGGGGGAGCCACAAATTTAACCTTAACCCCTTCAGTGCCCATGACGAGCTGGACTCGTCATGGGCTGCGGTGGCGCTGTGCCCATGACGAGTCCAGCTCGTCATGAACTCCGCCCGCTAATGGAAGGCGCGGCACTGGGCGGGGAAAGGGGCGGGCATGCAAGGGGTTAATGGATGGAGTTATTAACCAAATGTAAATAACAATAATATACTTTTTTGCTTTCAGAGAGGCCTTGTGTGCTTTCATTCTATGTATGTGTCGATATTTTGACTGAAAAAAAACCCACACAGAACCTTTTTTTCCAATTTTGTCAGTGTCCCTGCCTGCAAGCACATCTTGCACCCATGCCACTGCATAGGACCGAAAGCTCCCACATGGCAGGGCACAGGTCAAGCTGAGCCTAGGCGCTGTAAATCCATGGCTAACCGCGTAAATTTGCTTAGCTTTCTGGTGCTACCAGTATTCTCGCACGTTTGTAGAGGACATTGTTAAATTAGTGACAAGGAAACACAAGTGCACAACGTATGAAGGCGAACCTTACATTAATGTGCTGTGTAAATCAAATAATTTTTGAGTGCGCGAGAAAACATTTAAAGCACAACACTGCTCGCGAGCATATGCTTACTTGTCACTCACTTAACACTGTTCTGTAAAAACGTGCGTGGAGACGAGCAGCACCCAGAAGAAACGCATCCTACGCGGATTGCCAAGGATTTACTGTAAAGTGCTTAGAGACAGACTGGCTCAGAGGCGCGCCTGCAACACACTTCGCGAACTGGGCTGGCTGGGGAGTGGATGGATCGGATGGTGATGGGGATGGCTGGGACCGTGGACGGGCCGGCCGGGCGCCGGGGACAGTGACACCGGGGACCAGTTGAGTGGACGTGGGTGGCCGTGGGACTCGGGACTGGCTGGGACTCTCTCTGTGCACTGCCTGCTGCTGCGTAGCTAACTGTCTGTGTCTGCCTGATTGATTATGGCTTGCCTTAGGCCTGCCAGGAGGCCCTGTCTCACCTGGTGCAGCTGTTGCCACCTTGGCTAACTCACGGCTCACAACGTCGTCGGCCGGGTTAATTGAGCGGAGCCAGTGAGTGAACGCACGGCCGTTTCATTGAACGAACCTCAACCACCACCACGATGACTAGGTGAGGGTATGCTGGGGCGTGGCTCTGAGACGAATGCGTGATTGCGCTTGCGCAATCAATCCTCCACAATAATCTTAAACAATCTGCGCAGCGCACAACCCCAACCCTGAGAACCAAAATCCAGCCCTACCCAAAAGTGTCCCGCCCACTGGGCTGGCGCCGGCGGCGACACTGCAACATTTAGAGCCGTGAGCGAGCAGCCAGTCAGTGAGATGAAGAAGTGAAGTGACTACAGTGTCTCCGGAGTCGGATAAGAAGTAACACTTGAGTGTTCGTTCAACAGTAACACCGTCACTCACTGTCTGTGCCACTGCCAAGTCCCGTAGCAATAGCGAAGCAAGTAATATTTACTTGTATTGAAATCAATTACATGCACCAGCATCAGCGTGTGTACTGTAGACCCGGCCCTGATAATTAGGTGCCGGTGCTAACCACCGGAAAGCACCGGCACAAATTAAGCACTGGTTGAGAGGCAGCTAGAAATAACTGATAACACAGAAATCTCAGGGTAATCTCTCTTTGGAAAATTTAGGAAATGTGGCGCCATCACCTTTGATTACCATCACCCTTGTTTCCGCCCAAGGTGACGGATATTGGCCCCTGTATGTTGACGAAAGAGCTCCTTCACAAACATGGGCAAATAATCAAATGCAAATAAACATTTTAGTCAATAATGAGAGTTGTGAGTAGTTTTAAAGGGATTTATTTTACAATCAAAATGTAAGATTCTCTGACTCTTTGTTCATTCGTCAGATATCAATCAAGTTACAGAATTGATAATAGAAATATAAAGTTAATACAGAGCATATCAAAAATTGCATACAGCGCGTTCCTTAAAGGAAAGACTGCCTATTGTAAGAAAATGAGGTTCAAATGATGTCAGTCAGAACTCATGAAGAGTTAAAAAATTGAAGCAAGAGTGAGATTAGCATGAGGCTAAATCAATATTTAATACTGACAGAATTTCACATAAAGAGAAATAAATCATAGGGCAAATAAGCCTTGGGGAAGCCAGTTAGTCAAAGCATAAAGCTACTTGTCCACGGTCTTACCCGCTGCCAGCGGTGACATGGTTGCATCAGCTGTGCACAGCACAATGTATTGTTGGGCCTCCATGCATACATCATGACCACACGGACACACACAGATAGTTTGTGGAACTGTCTACGGGCACGTGCGCCCAGCCACTTTATTGGCAAAGTCATTTGTACAGTGACGCCTGTGCTGGATGGGTGTGGGGTGAGTGTAAGCCAGCCCGCAAGGAGTGGTTGGTGCTGGCAACAACTTGAACAGTGAACACCATTAAAACGGACACAGAAAACACCAGCATTACAGAGACAACTGCGGAGCATCATGGTGGTAGCCAGAGCAAGTACAGAGGTCACCCAATATGCAAACAGAAGTGTCCGTGAGTTGCAGTGCACTAAGGTTGGGGCACTAGAGATAAGCGTGCTCATGTGAGAAAAATGTCGAGGATTGTGTCCCTTTGGGTTATTCCTGATGCAGCTGCAGTGGGGTGTGTTACACATGTATCATCTTCTTCATCATCGTACTGGGTCTCCCACACTGCCTGAGTTGACATTGCTGCGTGAGCTCACCACAGCACACAACTCATTCAGAAATGGTCCATGAGTCGTGGTGCACTGAGTTAGTGGCACCTGGAGTGCTGAGCAGGGTATCAGCCAGATGATGGCATCCACAACAGGTGTGAGCAACTCCGTTAGTGTGCCAGTACGGCTGTTTTGACTCTGGCAGTAGGCGTTTGGAGGTGGTCCTGGTGGTGGTGGCGTGTGCCTCCTGTGGTGATGCAACGTCCTGGCCGGTTAGAACTCAATTTGATATGTGAGCCCTGTGGACCGCATTTGAGTCCGGAGGCAGCGGACAGCACAGGGCCAAAGACACATGGCATTGAGGACCCCAAGGCCATCGTCTCAGAGGCCATCCAATATCTCACTGGACAGGGTCCCTGACTTGAGCTGCACAGAGTTAGTGGCCCTGGATGCATTGCGGCCGGCACAGGCACACCGCCACGGGACGGTGACTTGCGGTGCAGTGAGAGGGGTCACGCGAGCTGAGCGGGTCCTCATCGATGTTCGAGGTGAATGTGGCGGAGGGTTGCGGGTGACAGTGAAAGGTGTTCTCCAGGGCATGAGGCAGAGGGTAGAAGCCATCCGGAAGGGGCAAATTGAGGAGTGGAATGCTACAGCCTCATTTTCGCCAAAAAATCAGTATCACCGACATGATAATGAAGACAACCCCCAGTCCATAGACTCAGTCGCCACCAAAATTCAACCAGAAAGTGCTCATGGCTGTCGGGGAACAGACTTAGTGGCACTGGAGCTGTAGGGGTGTGCAGTCTGCGATGAGGCCAGTACAATGATATAAAAGCTGCCATTAAGAAATCAAGACTGAGTTCCCAATGTGTGACCTACTCGACCGCAGTGTAGGCCCGAGGCAGTGGTCAGCAGGGGCCCACAGCCACGTATCGTTGGCTCGCGATGCACAGAGTTAGTGACACCAGTGCAGTTGTTGGCAGTGTTCGATCACCTCCGTCACGAGGATCCTTTTTTCCTCCGGACTGCACAGCGTCTTCCTCTTACTCCTCTCCATGCGTTCAATGATATGAACTCTGCCATACACAAATCAAGACTCAGTTCCAAATGTGTGACCGACCTGGCAGCTGTGTAGGCCGGTGGTGTATGTAAATGGGAAAGGAGTACTGTGGGCCTGTGTTGCGGAGGCCGTGATGGTCTAAGGAGGCTGCTAAGCTCACCGGCGTCGGGCTTGCGGCTTGCGCCGGCATGTGGTGGGCCCTCCTTGACACACGCCAGTGTCGGCAGGTGAGCAGTGAGGCCTGGCTGTGCAGGGGCGGTCATGACGTGTCAGTGCCCAGCGTCCCGGGGTGCAGCAGGCACACAGGTTCGCAGGCAACACCACTCACGGTGACGGCAATGGCCTCATGGTGGGCTGGGAGGCGCCGCCCTTGCAGAGACATTGGTCATTCCAGAAGAGAACCATGCCCAGAGCTACATGCTTTTTTTCACACCCCTACACTGGCCTGGCGTATGCTGGGCCAGCCCACTCCGCACACACTTACAGGGGGGGATGTCACAAGCTACATTTCCGGGATCTTCCCCACTGGCTGGGGTGACATGGTTGCGTCCACTGTCTACTACACTCCATACACCAGTGGTGTATGTGGACTTGGATATGTCTGTGGTCTGCATACTGCAGTCTGTCCTGCACATCTCTGCCACACTTGGCGTTGTGTACCTTCTCATTCATGGGTCACTTGCCGCTGTCGCACATGCCTGGTTCCCACCTCTCTCAACATTCCGCCATTGTGTGGCTGAGGTGCCATGCCATTGATGGCTCATGTACATGGCTAGCCCAGGTTGTCGCAGTAAGTTATGCTGTCATGTCTGGTGGGTGGGCATGTTGTTTGGCATGTTGAATGTGAGTTTTGATTTGCATGATTGTGGAGTTGAGGGGTGTGTTGTGTTTATTTGGTACTTGCCAACGAGCAGTGCAATTCCATGGGTGCCATCCTGTTAGTGCTGGTTGATGATGGACTGTCGGTAGAAGTAGGAATCATGCACACTGCCTGGGTAGTTGGCGACGACGTTGGTGGCGATTCCCAGGTGGTCCACTCTTGCCTGCACATTGATGGAATGTGTGTGCTTTCTTTTGAGGTAATTGTGTGCAGTGTCACCAGGGGGCACAAGTAGGACATGTGTGCAGTCAATTGCCCCCTGACATGTGCAGGAAGCCAGCTATGATGCAGATGCCTTGCTTTGTCTCAAGCTGTTCATACGCAGTGTGAGGGGTGTATGGGTACTGGGGTACCAAGCTGATGATGGCATCCAAGACAGTTGTGATGAACTTTGATTGGGCTGGCTGTGAGACTCCTCCGACTAAGACAGTTGTTGGTTGGAAGGTACCAGAGTCCAACATGTGCAGCACAGCCAGCAGCTTTGTCCGCGGAGGGATGTTGGTTGTCCGCTGTGTCGGTACCGTCAGCTTGTGGGCAATGGTGGTCAGGATGCGTAGGATGGTTGTTCTTTTGAGCCTGGAGTGGGCAATGACATTCCCTAGTGTTGGGTCTGTGAGGTTGGTGCATTTTCTGGAGGTCCGCTGTCTTGGTCTGCGCTGCCTCTGTGGTGGTCTGGGGGGGCAGAGGGGGTACAGGGGTGGCGGTCCTGGGTGTTGTGGCGGTGGGTGTTGTGGCCCTGTTGGGGCTCCGTGTTGCATGATCAGTGGCCCCATGGCATCTGTTGGTCTTCAGGAGTGGCTGTGGTCTGGGCTCCCTTGTCTGGTGCTGGTTGTCGCCCGACTTCGCACCAGGTCAGAGCAGGTGTTAATTTCCTGCTGCTAACGCGCCATATCACATGTTTTTTGTTCTTATCGCCGATCTGGCTGGTCGTTGGGAATGTTGCGAAGTGGAGTTGTCACGACTTTTTGCTCGAGAACGCCTACTCTGCATCTCATTAGCAATAGTTGCCGGGGTCATCCGTGGCAATGTTTTTTGAGGATGCTATCACAGGAAAACTGGTGATATCGGCTGTTAGCACCAGCTTGTGAATGGGGCGATAACTTTATCTCGACTTTAGCTGCGCTAAAGTGATGATAACTCAGCGATAACTCCTTGAGAATATGCCCCTCTATGCGCTGACGCTCGTAGCTTCCTCAGTCGACACTGAGCAGACGCGACTAGCCTGGATGTCTGACCTCAGGGATGTTCCCACAACTGCACAATGGACGTACTGCTGCAATCAGTCCCAAAAACGTTTGCTGAATTACCGTTTACACCTCATACATTTTAAATACCTGTACAGGCTTTACCACACACCCATTGTGCTTCATAAAATGGGACTGATTGCAGAATCTAACTGCATGAGATATGTTGCTCCCGTCGCCACATTTATACACTTAGTCTGGATGTGCCCTAAGGTTACAGCCTTCTGGCATGACGTATGCCACATAATAAGTGACATCACCTCAGACACCCTAGCTCCAGACACAATGACCTGTTTGTTGGGCTATGTCAAAGATATTCCGGATGTCAGTAGATGTTTGTCCGCCATGCTGCTAATACTGGCTCGCCGTCGTGTGGCGATCCATTGGGGTCCCAACCTGCAACAACTCCTAAGGCCTGGTTGGCAGACGCAGCATATTGCCAGACTCATTTAACTGAATACTGGAACCTCATGCCCCCAGCCTGTCAACTACATGACATATAGCCCCCCCGGTAGCGTACCTACAGCGATCAGACAATAACTCTCCCTCCCCAGATCACACAAGAGCAGACCTGAACGTGCCCTTGAGAGTCATGGTTGAAAACGACGATGTGGACTCTTACATTAGCATTACGCAGTGATTTTGTATGCACTAAATTTCAGATTGTTTTTCAAACTAGAATATTTGTAATGTTACCTCAGTGGCTACCATTGCGTGGCAATGTTCATGTACTCATGTTATTGCTATTCCGTACTTCTGTGTCTTCCAAATTCTTAACCTGTAATGTTTGTTTTACCCAAATAAAGAAGAAAAAAAAAGATGGCCGCTAGTTAGTGCAGCTCCGTCAATCGCCTCAAATAATCCGACAAACTTCACATGAAGATCCAGTTTGTTCCTTGACCTGGAGGTGCCACTGTCTCTCTGTAGTCACGAGCATTACAACGCACCCAGCAGTGTAAAAATCGGTGCGATATTGGGGGACCGGCCAACGGTGACGCACTCTGGTAGCCATGCAGCTCTGGGCCTCGCTGCGGCCCGATCAACGTTGTGACCCATCTCGGGAGGGAGGTCTCTGACAAACGCCTTCTTCGCAGACCGCTACATGTCCCATGAAAGATACGGTCTGTGGGACTGGCTGGACTCCTGCGACGTACAGGTACCTACCGCTCCAAGCTGCCGTGGCCACAGAGTGACTGGTGGAGTAATGGGCCGGTGCCTAGAATCCGCCTGAAAGTGCCCACGCACGTCAGCGGCTGTCCGCCCTCACTGGGGGCTACCATACAGTCGGCGGGCACTTCCCCCACGAGGCGGCCCCTGCAATACCATCTCACCACATCAAGGCACCAGACACGGGCTGGTGGCGACGAGTGGGGGCCCTTCGATAGACGTCACTTTGCGATCCCAAGCAATTGCAACTCCAGAGTGTGTGATAGACTCGCAGGAGACAATCACTTGGGGCCCTTAAGTACGCAAGTGCTCTCCCGGAGTGTGCCCTTATCTCTGGAGAACCAGGCCACCATGTGCAGATGGCTCTGGCTACCTGAGGACAGAACTGCACAACGCTCAACCATGTAAGTTGGGTTTACCAGGTGAGGAGCGACGCCACATCAAACCATCCTAAAGGGGCAGACACCCACTAATTATATGTGCTGACACGACAGGGGCAGGGTGTGCATCACGGCGATGGAGCTGAGATTGCTCTTAAGACCCACCGCAGCACCAAGACCTCAACGAGAGTGAGCTCCTGTCCTGCATAACTGTGACTTAAGTCCAGCTAGAAACCCTGTGCTGCTCACCTATCCTGCACCCATCCTCACATCATGGGCAAGACAGACTAGCTCCAGTCCAAGCTACATTTTGACTTTGCTCCTACTGACCAGGATAATGCTTCAGACGACCTGGATGCGGGAGTTGACATAGATGTGAAACACACATTCTGCACAATACAACAAAGTTTCTCCAAAATAGATAGTAAAATTGACGCACTTTCATTTCAGATGGATCGCATGTCAGAACGGTTGTACAAGGATGGGGAGCGCCTCGATGCTGCGGAACAGCGGGTCTCTGATATGGAAGATGTAATACGTGTGGATGCTGAGACTGACAAAGAAAGTGACAAAATTCTACGTGTGCTACAGGTGAAGGCAGAAGATCTTGAAGCACGATCGAGGTGGAACAACATGCGCGTTTTAGGAGTGGCCGAGTCGTCCAATATCGGCAACATGGAGCAGTATGTGGAGCAACTTCTTGTCACTCTTCTGGGTCAGAACACCTTCTCGGAAATTTTCGTCATTGAATGGGCTCATCGATCGCTGGCACCCATACCAATTCCCAGGGCACCCCCTCGGCCTATAATCGCACGATTCCCTGACTTCACACTGCATGTTCAGGAGGCACGCAGGCTCTTCATCCCAGCAAAAAAGAAGCTCCGGGACTTGAACCTGGAATACAGCATGCTCTATCCCGCGAAACTAAGAATTAAAATGGACGGTAAAGTAAATTTTTTTTCACCGACCCCAAACCCATCCTACGCGCCTTAAGGAAAGACAGCAGCTCCCGAGATGACGTGGTTCACCGACCGCTTCGCAGTCTCATGTGGAAGACTCGTCAAGTCTACAAGAAGAACGTGTGCAAGAGGAGTAACTGCATAAACTGTTCTGCTAAAGATATCCCAAGGACTGGTAAGTGACACTATGGGTACCTAGCGTGGCATGAGGCATAAGGAGTAGCAAACACAGTTAAAATATGGCAAGCCTTGTGGGTGATAATGGGCGCGGGTTCGATTAATGATCCAGAGCACAATGACTGAATGGCAGTTGCAGGCACATCTTGCAGGGCGCATAGACAATGTTATTTGGCACCCTACAGAGATACAAGTTTCAGCTGTTAGAGATCTATTCTATGGACACAGTGGCGAAGGGAACTAGATCTGATGGCAACATCTGCCCCCAAGTGTATCACACTGTCCGCTTTCTTTTTTCTGAGGTTATTGTTTGTTGTTGGGAGTTGGGGTGGGGCGGGGGAATGCAATTAGCCTTGATGGTTGTGGGTTTTCGTGGCGTGGCAGGGAATGTTCTCTATATGCACATGTATGTTTGCACTGGTATTTTTTTGCTATGTTGTTTCTGCACATTGTAGACCGTAGGCAAGAGGTTCCGTCTACCACAGGGGTCACCTCCATCACATGGCCACTGACAATGTAGGACCACGGGGTCTTCAACTCATTACTTGGAATGTTCGCCGCCTAAATAATGACAGAGAGTTAGAAAAATAGGTGCCTATTTAAAAAGACACTCAGTATCTGTTGCCCTCTTCAAGGAGACACATCTCAACCCAGAACGTAGTAGAGACGCGCAACGTAAATTAAATGAAATTTGCTTTTCCTCTGATTTCACATCCCATGCTAAAGGGGTTCTGCTAGGGGTCAACAGAAAGGCAAGGGTGGAGATGACAGGCTTGTTGAGTGACCCACAGGGTAGGTTCACGGTGGCTCTTTGTAAGAAGGGCGACCTGCAATTTCTACTAGTGGGAGGGTATGGCCCGAATTTTGATGATCCTCAATTTTATAATTCCTTGGCGGCCAAACTGGTACAATGGAGGGGCATTCCACAGATTTGGGGGGAAATTTAATTGTATTTTGGAACCACACTTGGATAGGTCACAGGGCCCGCCCAGATGTCCAGCAGGCGCAGTAGTAGCCTTGCAAAACATCATGCACGCAGATGGCCTCCTGGACATCTGGAGACATAGATATCCCGCAGTGAGTGGTTACACTCATTACTCATCAGTGTATGATACTCATACCTGTATAGATTTTTGGTTAATATCTGGGAGGTTAGAGACTCGGGTACTAGCCTGCCTTCATCTCCTGCGTACATATTCGGACCACTCCCCGGTTCGACTAACACTGAGCTACAAAGCTCCTCATGCCCCGGCATTCACGTGGCACTTTCCCCCTTACTCTTTACTTGACACAGCATTTAAGGAGGAGCTGGCAACGGAAGAGTTCTTTTCTACCAACATTGGCTACGTCCAATCATTCACCACAGTCTGGGAAACATTCAAAGTCTATATTCGGGGGGTGGTGATTTCAAAGCATGCAGGAGTGCTTTGCTCTATTCGGGGCAGGTTGTATCTTTTAGAAAAGGAGATTGGTCAACTAGAACATGCTCTGTCTGAGACTGGGAATGCACAGGGCGCCGCACTTCTAAAACTAAAATTGGTGGAGTTTCAGGATACCGCTAATGATGAAATTAAACACATGGAGAAATAAGCAACGGCACGTATCTACAGGGAGTGGGATCAACCGGGTGCCATGTTGACAGGATTACTGAGGCTCAAGAGAGAGCTAGATAAGATGGTAGACATGTTAGATGAGAGCGGGAGTCCGCTTGGCACTACTGAAGATATTGTTACAAACTTTCGTGAGTATTACCAGAAATTATATACTTCACAAATCCCAACAGATAGTGAGGCCCTAGAAGAATGAATCTCATACATAAAAATGCCCTGGTTAGTGCCGAACATAGAGAACATTTGATGGCACCGTTGACAACTGATGACATTCGGGGTGCCTTGAGTGGGAAGGCAGCAGGGAAGGCCCCAGGGGCGGATGGTCTTCCTGTGTTTTTTTACAAAGAATTTCTGGATATACTGATCCCTCACCTCAAAACGCTATATGAAGACATGGCAGAGTCGGGTATCATGCCACCCTCTATGCATGAGACTATCATTGTTACTTTATTAAAACCAGGTAAGTCACCAAGCAATTGTTCCTCATACAGACCCCTGTCCTTGCTCAACGTGGATGCGAAGATCTATGGCAAAATCCTGGTCAATAGGCTTGCCCCCTTGTTACCTGGCATTATACGACCAGAACAGGCAGGGTTCGTTCCCAGCCGTAATCTATCTCATAATCTTAGAACCTTGTTAGGGATTGAACTCAAAAGTCAAAGCTGCTGCAGTGTTTCTCGATGCTGAGAAAGCTTTCGACTCTGTCGAGTGGGGGTTTATGTTTTCGGTACTGCGCAAGATAGGAGTTGGAAATATATTGCTACGTCTGGTAAAAGTGTTGTGTGCATCACCCAGACCTAGAGTGCGGATTGGGGACGTAGTCTCCCAGCCATTCCACATTACACGCGGGACACGGCAGGGGTGCCCCTTGTGCCCTTGGCTTGTGCTATTCATGAGTATCACACTCGTAGTGGGCTGGGATTCCCCAAGAACACCCTCAACATTTCCACCTATGCGGATTACACTTTACTATATGTTTATGACCCAGATGTAAATTTGTCCCCCATACTGCGGGAGGTTGTTCAGTTCGGTGGGCATTCTGGTCTTTGAGTAAACTGGACTAAATCCATCATATTCCTCCTCACCCCTATCACTACAAAACCCAGCATGAAGTTCCCACTAAGCTGGACTGATGAGGTCGTACGGTACTTAGAATTTCATACAGATCCCACAAAAGTGATTCAGGAAAACTATTTCATGGCCACACAAAAGCTGGTGGAAAATGTAGACAAATGGATACAGCTTCCACTTTCATTAATGGGACAAATCGCTATAATAAAAATGATAATCTTGCCAAGGTTCCTCTTTCTCTTTCAGAATACACCTATTCTTCTACCCAAATATTTATTAAAAGTCTGGTGCACACAATTGATAGGACTCGCATGGGCAGGTAAACAGTTCCGAATACGGTGGTACTCGCTCACTCTTCCTTATGAACTTGGCGGGCTGGGCGCCCCGGATTTAGAAAAATATTACAATGCGGCTAACAACACATTTGCCCATTATTGGATTCATGGTCCACAAGATGCGCCCTTTTTATATCTGGAAAAGAATGCGGCGGCTCCACTTTCATTACCCCTATTACTTACCCGTCCATCCTCTAGGAGAATACGTGTATTTGATTCTCTGGCAGTCACAGTACATGCATGGCAGAAGCTTCTATACTTGCAAGCAGGGGCCTTCCTGTATTCCCTAGAAATGCCACTCCAGTGGGGATTGTGGTTCTCGCTGAGTCGGGATGCGGGAGCCAGGCAGGCACTACAATCCATGGGTATCACTAGAATGGGTGATTTCTTCCGAGATGGTACACTAGCATCCTGGGAGGCTTTGTAATGAGCGGAGGTGACACCGAAGGTACATTGCTATTTCACTACTTCAGGGCTAGGTACGCATGGCGCGATCTCCTTGGGGACGATTTACAGGAACCACAAGCCATAGAGACATTCACTAATCTCATTAAAACCGAAGAACCCCTTAAGTTGATCACTGAATTTTATACTAGTCTAGAGGCCACTCGTGGGTCTGGAGTCCTCCGAGTCAGATAGAAATGGCAACAAGATCTGGGCACCCTGTTGAGCGATAAAGGGTGGCAGTATTGTTGTTCCCGCACCCAATCGATTTCTATCAACGGGAGGTACAGACTCATTCATTATAAATTTCTATATAGAGCGTACTGCACCCATGCGCAACAGTTTAGGTGTGGGCTAGCAGAGGACTCCCGCTGTCAGAGGTGTGGGGTGGAAGATGCCGGATTCTGGCACCTGGAACCGGACCCAAAAATGGCCCTCCTGAAGTGGCATCTCACAGTTAACAAGACAGTGAGGCTGTTTATAGCCATTGGGCTTCTCCTAGCTAAACGCGGTGTGGCACTGTGCTGGATGGGAGTTCCACTCCCACTGATAAAAGACTGGCATGCCAACATGCTATATTGCAATACTCAGGCCGTACCTACAATGAGTTGCTCCCTCCCAGAAGCAGCCCCAGGAATTACTGGGGACCGTACCAAACACACCTTTCAAATACAGCCGCCGACACAGCCTCAGACTCACAGACCACTCCTATCGAGACATCATCACAGGTGGTGGGTACATAGCAGACTGAGGAGGCCACAGGTGTATACACAATACCTATGGCAGGACCACCAGACATGAGCTGGGATTTATGTGAGCCACTGGCAGACCGCATTGAGCACTCTGTCAGCACTGGCTGAGATCAGTTCCATAGCTGACATTGAAAAGACAGTATTCCCTAATTGTCTAATTCATGTTCTCGAATAACAACCTTGCTGTGTATTAAGTTGCCTTGATGCGACGCAACGGTGCGTGCAATTGTTTGTATCCTGTTTTATGATGAAGCTAAAAAAAAAACTGTTCAATTCACAGAATCGTACTGTTTGCGACTGGAAAAATGCTTTTTCAAATGTACAAAATAGGATTCAGTAGCATCTTAGCAAATTGGGTTTTGCATTTGCAATGTGGTATTTGGAAGAGGCGTTTTTAAGGCGCCCATTCCAAATACTAAATTGGTATGATACGTATTACTTTTCACTTTTTTTTTATTGAGAGTTCAATTCACAGTTGGTCATATACAAAATAAAGTGCTTACGTTGTACAGTTTCAATTTTGGATGACACATTCATGCAAGCATGTTCCATCCTTAAAACATATCACTATAAATAATGCCATTAAAAAGTACATCAAAGCACATCTAGAAACGGAAAGCCGCCTATTTCACAATTTCCCTTTAATATTCCATTTTATACAATTTGGTGTCTCGTTTCCTATGGTCTTACAGCGTTTCTAAAATTTTATAAGTGTGTCTGACCTTAGGGCGTAGCGTCTCTCCAGCTTTTTAACTTTGTGCAGTTTAGCCTGCCAGGCATGGAATGTGGGTACAGTGGTACTTCGCCAATTCTGTAGAATTAATGATCTTACCACAAGGGCCGATATAAATAAACATTCCTCTTGTTTTTTATTTATCATTATGTTTGGTGAACATCCCAGAATTGTAATATGCTTTTCAATGGTTAATGCATGCCCTATGTTCGTTCTAAGGTGTTTCTCAATTGCTTCCCATAGTTGCTTGATCTTTGGGCAATCCCAAACAATATGAGTGCAGGTACCTCCCCCTCTTCAGGACAGCAAAAACATATATCTTCAAAATGAGGGTATATATTGTGGAGAAAGGATGGAGTCCTGTATATTTACCAATTTGTATAGAATTGAATTCTCCTGAAATTGGTGCCTCTTATTATTGTGGCATTAAATTTGTTGATTCCCTTCTAGACCGTTCTTGAGATTTGGAGGTCTTCTTTCTCCTGCTATTTGTCTCAGGCTTTTTCATTGACAGTAGAGGTTTTTTTTTCAATAAAAAATTTCAACCACCTACTTACTGACCGCTTGTTCATTGTTTCTACTAGTGCCTCACTTAGTTCTAATCTTGATCTTAGTGGTGTTAAATCAATAGTTTCTAAAAAGTGCTTGATTTGAATAAATGATCACTTAAGCATATCTAGAGAATGAAGAAGCTCATTCTCTATCTCTGAGTTGAGAAAGTCTCCCACATGTCTGTTCCCATTTTACTTCCATTTCTTTAATATGCCAGGTTGCAACAACCCTGCATTTAGATTGCCCAAACATATAAAGCCATTTATCCTGGGAATTCCATAATGCTTTGACAGTTTTTGTTTTAGATACCACTGGAGAACCTTGTATCATACTTTCTTGGTGTTCTTCACTATCCTCACAGGATCTACTATTTTATATTTGTTCAATATGTTTATCATAAAAAATGTATCCATATCTGATAAATTAAAATGGTTATGGAATCTGTGATTATTATGTGCAAAATTTGCATAGTAGTATTCCCTCAGATTTGGGAGAGCAAACCCTCCATCCTCATTTGGGTAGCTTAAAGTGGCTAGTGCAAGTCTTGGTACCTTGTTGGCCCATAGGAAAGATTAGAATAGAACATCCAGGGGCATATTATCAAGCACGGCGTTAAAATTATCGCCACTTTAGTGGCAGAAAACTGCAGCTAAAGCGGCGGTAATGGGCTTGATAATATGCCGCCGAGAATTCCAATAGAAGCCCATGTTCACACCAGAACATGGGCTTCTATGGGAATTCTCTGCGGCATATTATCAAGCCCATTATCGCCGCTTTAACAGCAGTTTTCTGCCGCTGAAGCAGCGATAATGTTAACGTCGTGCTTGATAATATGCCCCCTAGTTCTTTAAAAAAGGATGTTTGTAGTGGGCATGGGATTGCTGAAAACAAAAAATTAAATAGGGGTAAAATTGTCATTCGGAGAAGTGTCACCCGGCCTAATATTAAAATTGGAAGTTGATTCCATTTCGCTAATAGATACTTAACGTTTTGCACTAAAGGGACATAATTTAATGTATATAGCTCATCCACTCTTTCCGACACATAAATCCCTAAATACCTCTTGGGTCTGGAGTTATGTAATAACTGGAAACTTGGTAGTAGTGTCTGTCTTAACATTATTTATTTTATGGCCACCCAGTGCTTGAAATTCTAAAAAAATCCCAAATATTTCATTTTGAATGTTCTCCCCAGGTTTTAGAAATAGAATTATATCATCTGCAAAAGTTGTATATTAGTCATGCCTTGTAAAGGTGCAGTTTGTAACGCTTTTTGTCTGATGGCTTTTGCCAGGGGCTCTATGAATAAGGCAAAGAGAATTGGAGATAGAATTATTCTACAGCTGCCTATATTTCTAGAATTAATTATTATCTGTGCCATTGAGTCCTTATACGGATATTTTCACTATATGTAAAACATTCTGGAAAACCGAATCTAGCGAGAATTAAAAAAAAGATACTCCAAGGACACCAGATTGAAAGCCTTCTCAGCATCTAAAAAACACACCTGCGCCTCTGTTTTATTCTTGGTAAATTAGTTCACAGTTTCTATCAAAAATGTTGTATTCAAGAAGAGTTGTCTACCTGCTACAAAACCACATTGGTCTCCGTGAATTATTGATCCCAAAATTTCATTAAGCCTATTTGTGAGCTCCGTAAAAAATTTATAATCAGTGTTGAGAAGGCTTACTGGCCTGTGGGAATTGATGTTTTTCCAGATTTTGTCCTTCTTCAAAATGCTAACTATTACTGCCGTATAAAAGGAGGCCGGAGACTCACCCCCTCTTAGTTTATAGTTAGCAAGAATAAGCAGTTGTGCATTTAGAGTTGGGGTGAACCTCTTATATAATTCTGCTGGCAGTCCATCCTCCCCAGCTGCTTTACAATTAGCCATTGAGTTCACAACTGTTTCTATTTCTTCAATAGAGATTTCTGCTGTTACTATTTCGCTATGTTATTTGATCATGGATGGAATTAGTAGTTTACCTAGGAAGTTTATAATACAGTTAAGCATTATTTGTTGATCTGTCTGATATACTTACTCATAGTGTCTAAAAAAGGCCTCCCCAATCTCCAGGGGACTGTTTATTTGTGCTTTACAATTCTCATATATCAGTAATTAGATTCTATTTTGGACCAGTGTTTCTCCTTTGCCTTCCACGCAAGTAGTCTCCCTGTATATTTGCTCTCTCTATATGTCTTCTGGAGGTAGGCTATGTTAGCCATGTCACCTTGTAGATAGTAATATTCCTGCATTTCTAGCTTCGCCTGTAGCAGCGCCTGTTTTGTTGCTAGGTTTCTATCTTTGGTGTACTTTCTATTTGCTTGCTCCAGACGAGACTCAAGCTCAGATCTTCTTTCTCTTTTTGCCCTTTTTTGCTGGATTTCTTTCGAAGTAATAATCCCTCATAGTGTAGCCTTAAAGGCATCCCACACTATGCTTACCGTTGCATTATTTGTGTTGCTAAGGAAAAATCAATTGATTTAATTTGCTACCTCTGTGCATCATTCCTCTCTCTAAATTCATTTTATTGAGGTACCATCTTCTAGGTGCTCTTTAAGGCCCTACCCCGGCCACTGTCAGTTTGACCAGTGCATGGTCTGAAAAGGCATTGGGAATGTAATTATGCGTACTCATTTTAAGACAATGTGAGATCAGAAAAAAGTCTGTTCTGGAAGCCATATTGTATTTTTCTGAGAAGCATGAAAAAGCATGGTTCCCAGGATGCAGGAGGCGCCATGGATCTACTAAGTCTAGGTCCCTTTTGCAGCTAGCCACAGTAATGGCCACTTGTGGCTTGTTCTGATTTCAGTCTTTGGTCAAGAATCAACTAATGGATTCTGAAGGAAGGTGAAGTCGCCACTCATTATGATAAAGCCAGGGATGCTGGACGATCCTTCAGATGCTGAGAGAACGTCAGTGGTGGAAAATTATGAAGATGTTCTCAATCATTCCCCAATCCACGACTGGATACAATGAGCAGCATGGAACATGATAGGCGCATGGAGGTGCAGGATCCAAATTATAGCCCTATCCCCCCAGGCAATACCCTCTCTTCCAGAAATACCTGAAGCATGAGACTACAATCAGTCCCCGCTCCAGTGGATGAAGCCATGCCCATTGGAGAAAAGGCCAGATCAGCAAACGTGCAAGAAAACAACGATCCTCCAAAAGACATCCCTAAAGGTATACCCCCCTCTCGAGCTACTCAACCAGCAATCAGGATTGCATGGGCGACAGCCTGCGAAAGTGAAGGAAGAAATGTAATGACTAAACCGAAGGCATCGGTAGAAAGAACTTGAGAAGGAAGGGAGAGCGGAGAACAAAAAATGCTGCAAACCATACTCAGTGAAATTAGAGAACTGAAAGTGTCTCAGGCCTTAGAGATTTCTTCACTACATGAAAGGCTGGCTAAACTGGAAGAGAGTATGTCTAGTGTGACAAAAAGAATAGATGTCGCAGAGCGCCGCATCTCCGATCAAGAGGACAAGTTGTCGGCCATACAGCTAGATCTGGGTAAAAGCAAGAGCCAGATGGAATTGAAGCTTCAGGACTTAGAAAACTATAATAGGCGCTCAAACCTCCTCCTAGTGGGAAGGCAGGCAGGTGACTAAATGGGCTGACTCCCTGCTGAAGAAAGTAATGCCGGAGCTAGAAGGGGACCTTACGATCACCAGAGGCCATAGAGTCCCAGCGCAGAGAGACTCAAATGCAAAATTCCCACTGACCGTACTACTCAATTTTGCGGATTTTAGGGTCAAGGAAAGAATATTAAGTAGTGATATGATGAAAAGATCCTTCTCCACTGCAGAAATTCCTCAATTTAAGATATTTTCTGATATGTCTGCAGCATCAGCACGTAGATGAAAAGAATATATCAAGATTATTGACTTTTTTAAGGAAAGGGGGACTCAGGTCTCGATAGTTCATCAATCAAAACTTAAAGTGCTAGCTAAAGGAACATTTTATGTCTTCATAGATATTCAGGAAGCTCAACTATTGTTATCAAAACTGTCTGGCGGGAGAAAATGAGGCTCATCCTCAAAGGGGGCACAATCCAAATAGCCAGTCTGAATGGAAAGGTTCGGTCATTCGATGGGAGGAAGGAAGAGCACTTAACAGCACTGGGCAAGTGGGTGGAGAGCTGGATGGCGCAAAAGGATGCAATCCAATGGCATCCAGTGACAAGTGGGAGGAAGAGGGAACAGTGGGTAATTCCGTCTTTCTGGGGGGAAAAGCAGAGGGAGAGGTGGTGGGGGTGAGGCAAAATAAAAAAGAGAGTTCAACCATAAGTGCTTAAATACCCTGCGGGATGAAACAAGTTAGGACACATAGGTCAAAGTTTGAGTTGGTATATGGAACAGGGAATAGGCATCACAGGGAGGGGGGTAATAAGAAGGCACATGTCACTTCATTTAAAAAATGCTTGGGTCACTTTATGACATTTTAGATGCACTTTAGAGCTATATGGGTTGTATATCAGCTGCTATTCTATTTAACTGGATGGAATTTAATCAACAGATGAAGTATGTACGCACACAGCACTTTCTAAGAGGTTGGGGGTCTATATGTGTATAGTATTTGTTTAGAACAGCACAAGTCCATTTGTGAATTTCAGATGCACTTTAGACCTAAATGGGTTGCATCTCAGCTGCTACGGTATTTAACTGGATGGAATTTTTTCAAAACATGAAGGTATTCATGCACGCAGCACTTTCTGAGAGGTTGTGGGTTTATGTGTTTACAGCATTTGTTTATAACAGCACAAGTCACTTAAATTTAGCAAATAATAGGTAAGGAAGAACTTACAGTACTCTCTTTTAATGCCAATGGACTGAACAGCAAACGTAAAACCCACACAATATAAAGCTGGCTCAGAAGCCACAATCTGGACTCTATACTACTACAGGAAACTAATTTTAAGAATTTAAATAGTGCGAGTAGGATTTTGCATTAGTGGGCCAATTTCTACTGCTTGTCAAACGCTGGCTGTGCACAGAAGTGGGTGGGAATCAATATAGGCAAAAATTTACCATTCCAAGCAAAAGTCACGCAGGTTGATCCAGGAGGGAGATGGGTCTTTGTGCATGGGAGACTAAACCAATATAATCTCACCATAGCAATGATATACACATTAGATAACCCACTCCCCTTGCTTCAGCTTAAACAGGCCCTAACCAGCATCCCTGGCTGTATGGTACCTATTACTGTTTTGCAACTGAATTCTGTTTGGAAAACAGCAATACTTTACCACCTGTTTAAAAATGGTGGTAACTCATTCACAGCAGGTAGGGGTCCCTTGATTGTAAATAATAAACAATTTTAGGAGCAGGCAGTGGTCCGACGTACCACTGCCTACTCTTAAAACTTGAAACATCACGGTTTCATTTTTTTCTTTTTAAATGCATCTTGTTTTCCTTTAAGGAAAATGGGCTGCTTTAAAAAGAGAAATATTGCTTTAAAGATTGCTTTATTAAAAAGCAATCACAGACTTGGTGGTCTGCGGACCTCGCAGACCACTATCCCTGTGATGGCTGTGATTCCTAACGGGTCGCAAACTGCGAAATACTGCATTAATATTCATGAGGCAGGTCGATTTGTCACCCACAAGGAATCCCTCAATGAAGCTCAATGAGTTTCACACATTAGGAATGCCAATTACCTAATTGCGATTCGGAGAGAATCTCAATGAGGAAATCAGTGCTTCTAATGTTTGTACATCTGTCCACTGAGCTTTTACACGGTTGGCAAGTCAGGCCTTGAGCTCTCAATTAGCACCCGGCCACCATGGAGTAGTGTCAAACTGAAGTTGGACAGGCAGACTCTATAATAGATATTCCAACAGACACAAAAAGTGGAGCAAGCAGTCCTTTAGTAGAGGAGACTAAATATATTGGCACCTCACCTCAGCTGAAAATAAAGAAGCAAAGCATGACCTCAGTACATGTAGTGCATAGAGGAAGAATGACTGGAAGACAGGCTGGAAGGAATGTTATGTGAAATATTCATGATTCATCACCTACCCCTGTCATGCCTTGGAGCAATTCATGCTAAAAATGCAACACAAGCAGCACAGAGCAACATCTGAATTAAGTGGAAGGGTAGGAGGATTAGAGAGAGAGAGACAGTTATCAAGGCACTGAGGTTATAAAAACAGACTTTGAGAGCTTAACTATGACTATTAAAGATCTGGCAACAAAAATGGCTCAAGATTCTGTGTCACACATGCATTAACAAAGACACAAGAACACACAGCTGCTAAATTTAGAATGTTCTCTGGAAAGGTTAGCTACAGTGACATCAACAATATGGAGAAGAACAGGAAACATGCAGGTTGAATAAGTATGCTGTGGTGAAGTGGTAAAATACTTTTACAAATAACAAATATGCTTGAGGAAATACAAACTACTAATGAAGGGTCCGATTCACAGATTTAACTTAAGACAAAATCCTAAACTTACTACTTTTGGTATTCACAGAATGCACTTACTACTTTTGGTATTCACAGAATGCACTTACTACTTTTGGTATTCACAGAATGGATTTACGACTACTAACTTTACATCTGCACTCGGGCCGGAAATTCCGGCCCAGAGGCGGTGCTTCTAGCCCAGAGGCGTAGCTTCCGGTCCGGAGGTGGAGCTTCCGGCCCGAAGGTGGAGATTTCGGCCATGGCTAAATCTCTGCCACCGGCCGGAATCGCCACCTCCGGGCCAGAAGCTCCGCCTCTGGGCCAGAAGCTCCGCCTCCGGGCCGGAAGCTCCGCCTTACTACTTTTGGTATTCACAGAATGCACTTACTACTTTTGGTATTCACAGAATGGATTTACGACTACTAACTTTACGTCCGCACTCGGGCCGGAAATTCCGGCCCGGAGGCGGAGCTTCCGGCCCGGAGGCGCGGCTTCTGGCCCAGAGGCGGAGCTTCTGGCCCGGAGGTGGCGATTCCGGCCGGTGGCGGAGATTTAGCCATGGCCGAAAATCTCCACCTTCGGGCCGGAAGCTCCACCTCTGGACCGGAAGCTCCGCCTCTGGGCTAGAAGCACCGCCTCTGGGCCGGAATTTCCGGCCCGAGTGCAGATGTAAAGTTAGTAGTCGTAAATCCATTCTGTGAATACCAAAAGTAGTAAGTGCATTCTGTGAATACCAAAAGTAGTAAGTGCATTCTGAGAATACCAAAAGTAGTAAGTTTAGGATTATGTCTTAAATTAATTCTGTGAATCGGGCCCGAAGTGAATAGGCCACCATGGTCTGTTGGCGAGACTGAGTAGGGCTCAATCATGAGCAGTGTGTCCATTGGTGAGCTTTCTACATATAGGAGCAATAAAAGCCAGTGGGGAAGGACAAGGAAGGGCCATCTTACATTCTAATCTACAACCAAGTACTGGACGTCAAAGGTGTAAACAGTAAATACATCTATGACAGTGTGTATTTGAACATGAATATGATATGGTTTATTCTCTTGGTTTGAATGGAAACAATATATTGTTTGAAAAAGAAATTCTGTTCTTGCCCACCAGAAGACGTAATCTGTGAATAAACAGAAAAAATAATAATTTCCACTTTGAACATTTGCAGTAATGTTTTTCTCTATATTGACCAAATCTATTGTAAGTACCGTAACAATAGTTGTTTGTCACATCATTTCGGCATACACGTCCTTCTGCAGCTCTTACAGCATCAAGACCTAGATGTGGTACATGAGGGGGAATTTTACAATTCTCCACTTCAGAATCATCACTTGCTGCTTCAATTGGCAGAATCCTACACACAACTAGGTTACATAGCATAGCACCCATGGCAATAATCCTGAAACACCTTGTAGGGTCACATTCCAGGTCACCCCCACTGTCATAGAGACATCTAAATTGGCCTTTATGAAGTCCAAATGTTCTTTCTATCATGCTTCTTGTTTGCTTGTGTTTAAAGAACAAGGGGAACCCTTTGACCTGGGGGAAGTGTAAAAACCCAACTTCCTTGGAAAGTAGTAAATTACCATCAACTGATTGGTCTTATTGAAAAAAACACAGTTTTATTCAGTTGTTTCTGTAATGTACTATCTGACATCCATCATATGATTGTCCTTCATTGGAAGCTTCCCCGTCTTTGTCGTGATGATGACCTTGCATAATTATTCCTATAAAGTTGAACCATTGACACAGTAAGAGTTACTGTTTTTATGTGATTTTGGAGCCTTTCACTCTGTTTCAGAGTGTGTATCAAACACCACTGCATCCTTAATCAGTCACTATTTATGTACATATACTGCATAGCACAAGTGCACTTCATACTCACTTTCCTCACTTTCACTGCACTGTTGCGTCATTTGGGAGCACCACTCTATCCCTATATGCTTTAAATTAAAAAGCTTAATGAGTTTTTCTTTTGTGATCCGAATGTTGAACAATGGAATAAAACTGTGTTGTTTTCAGTAAGACCAATCAGTTGATGGTAAACAACTGCTTTTCAAGGAAGTTGAGGTTTACACTTACCCATAAGGAACCATTGTTTTCTTTATTCTTGTTTGCTTCTGGGCAACATTAAATATCCATTATTTGGGGGTTATATGATGTAAGTATAGAGTCATAATCTGTTGCAGGGATTCTGTTTGTAAACAGAACTATGCCTGGGGCCACAGAACATCAGTATGTAGGGAGTCACCATGTCACATCTGTGCCTATGATCCCTATTCCTGACTTGCTTATAGTGCTTTACCTACCCTCCTAATTTTCGAGGAGTGACAAGTAAGTTAGCACCCCAGAACACAACACTCTAGTCCTCTAATGGAACTGTGGAAATAGATCATCAACCTTTTGTTATCGCACTCATGCATTTCCATAATAAACAAAAAAGACACAAGAACAGTTTACAATATTTATTTAAACTTATTGTGTTCTATTAGAAAACATCTGTGCTGCAACTAGAGAACAAATGCATCTCAACAGCATGAGGAGCATTACAAGAAAACTATAAACCATAAGAAGTCCTACCATGGTGAATTATTTATTTGATTCAGCCCACCCTCACTATAAAAACACAGTGTTATATTATTGATCTCAGGAATGAGTGGGGGACTCCATACCTGTCATGCGTAAATAGTTGTACTACATGTCAGCCGGCCAAGCCCTCTTTTCTGTGTCAATTCTCTGTTGTCAAAATGACCCATCTCTGTGTATATGTTACCAGGTGTCTTTTCGAAAACAGCAGATGTGAATGTATGTTGTTTCTAAGTGTTAAGCTATGTTTGCTAACCTGATTACAGCAAAGACCGGGCACAGTGTTGCTTGACCTTGTACAATATGTTCAGACAGTCTGAAGCAATAACAAAAACAAGGGGACTGCTTTTCTGAAATAATGCCGTGGCACAAAAATAAACATGCCAAGAGTAACGTGTGCAAGGCAAAGCAGCCTAAATGTGCAAGCAAACTAAAATACGAGCAAACTAAGTGGGCCCTAAAGGAAACACACAACACCCCCCTCTGATCGAGCTAGTAACAGAGCTACTAAATAGACACTATAAATTACAAGCTAAGCAAATTTAATGCTTCGCTAATAAGCAGGTTATTCATAAAAAGATTATAATGATAAAACTAAACAAATAACAAGTCAATTTTGAATGGTATCCAAAATAAGGTGTTTTGGAGGGTCCATGATGTCTTCCATGAAGATAATAGGAAGTGAGACCAGGATGGACTCAAGCTCCACAGACAATGACTCCATCATAGCCCAGTTCAAATCATCCAGAGAACAGACGTGCTCCTCGTTGCCAGCTGATGTTGAGGAGGTATCAGGCCAACCTGCATCTGTGCCATTATGGCCAAAGTTGAATGAGTCTTGTGTTGAAGCACTCGTCTCCTCAGAAGAGAGGGGCTCATATCTAGCATTGAGCAGCAGCCGTAAGCCTATGGGACAACTGTGAAAATAGGCCATTCGAGGACTCATCACCGGGGTCATGTCCACAGGAACCGGCATTTGCAGAGCCTGGCAAATATCTAGTACCCATTTGAAGGGGCACCATAGGCAATGAAACACGAGCTGGATGCAGGAACACCAGAGAGGTCGGAATGTCAAAGATCAGTCAAAATCTACTACTTGGAGCAGTCAAATCCCAAAGAACCTTAGCATATGTTCACAACATAGCTTGACCGGTGGTATTTCCAGAGGGCAAGGAGACAGAACATCCATTGCGGGGAATCAAAAATAGAACCAAATTGCCGCAAATGAGGAATAACACCAATGGGATGTCCCCGAACACACTGGAAAAAAGGGAATGAATAAAAGCTGGTACCACTCCAAAGATTTTTTGGGAAGAAACTGACAATGCCAGAACCGAGGGTTTTAAAAAAGTGAGCAAGGCCCACAGTATTAGCTGCATTAAAGATGTGATGTACCAATTTGCAGAAATGTATTGGAAGGCTGGTGTTTCACAAGGTCTGTATTCCACTGGATGTCCTTGCCACCTACAATTTGAAAGTTTCTCAAGCAGAATTCAGTGCTACTTCTTTTTAACCCCTTGTATGCGCATGACGGCTCCCGGCAGTCATGCATCAGGGTGGGCATGTGCGCACGATGGCCGGGAGCCGTCGTAATCCCGCCCACTGTTTATTTCTCCCGCACAGCGCGGGAAATAAACCCGCAACCAAGGGGTTAAAACAATAGTGCTTTTAGTCAGCTTAACTTGTTAAAATCTATCTTCAACATTGGAATGGAAGGCCACAATGATCTATTGTATCCTACTTGCGGAGGGGGAAAGAGCACATTATTGCAGCAGGTGACTACCTGGGAAATTGATAAAATATATAGGATCCCGGTCTTAATTCCACAACATTTGTGATCATTTAACATTAAATAGCTTCCGTTTGAAAGAACTTGAATAAGGTAAATGATTGAAGGGACTGATATTCCTTTTAGAAAACAGACTAAATTCAGTACAGATGCGTTACAAGTGCCATGACCTCAACGTGTTGACAAATAAGTGAATATCTGCATTCATTTCCAGTAAGGAAGACCATCTTATTATTGCATTCAAAACAATAACAGAATGGGAGGGACCATAATTTAGGAATTAAGCTGCCTTTGAAGGGCATATATCTACCAACAGGGAAATGTTTCATGCAAGCTGAAAATTGAAATGTTGAAGTTGACAGAGATATTATACCATGTATTAACTATACAGTGGAAGGTGTTTCTGCTATTGTGAACGGGAGCTGATCTGACTTCTCGAGATGTATCATTGTGTAGGTTGAGTCTTTTTTTGCCATGAGTCATTGTTTATGTGTAGGGTTGAATGGCATGAATAGCTGGCTGGAATTAAGGTAATGCCAAGGGATGGAACCATTTTTAAGGATTTGAAGGGTCCAGCTAAACTGCATGATGGAGCGAAGCTGTCTTTGCTCACGGTACAATGAAGACGTCACTTTGCATGATATCAACAGATGACACAATGTTATTCAAATTGCAAATGCGAGAAGACAACTTATTAATACTATTATCAACAACAGCAAACACTTTATCCAAATTATCTTGATCAATTGGTCTTAAACGCGCAGCAGCTCTTATTTGTGACAATATCCAAATTTCATTATATGTAGCATAAATAAATCTTTTAATACGTGGAGATTTAGGACCCAACATGTGTTTTCACTGCAGATAGTGTAGAGTGCTCTAACGATTGTTGTCACAGATTTCCCACTGAATAGGTAGTAACAATTACTGAGGGTTGGGATTGGGACTAACGGGGATCAGGTTGGCTAGCATTAAACCCTGGCATGGCATCCATTTGCTTTCACTGGCCCCAATAACCATCTATGAGAACCTGAAAGCGTAATATACTACTGCGTTGGTCAGCAGCAAAATTTGTTAAATGTTGCAAGGAAGGAATGATTAGTGCATTCATTTTTTTTAGCCAATTCTAGACATGTAGTCTGCTGAATGGTGTCATTTGAGTTGGAATTAAGCAGGCTCGAATAAAAGTATCTGTACACTGGACCTGCCAGGATTTGGTACCCCAAATGGATTTCAAATCAATGGTGTTCTTCCAATAATCATAGCCTTTCATAGCCAATTGTGCAACGAATGATTCCATATAGATTCATTTAGTTTGAGTAAGGATATATTTTTTGAGTGTGTAGGGACAAGTTTTAAATAAAATTGGATCTGACCTCCCATATCCTGAAAAATATTTTAATCTATCTTTGTATATTTTGGAACTCCCTTGAGGGGTGTGGGACAGTGTTCCCATTGTGTGTAATTGAAAAGTGTGTAATGAACACTAGCTCGATGTAAATAATGATGTCCATAATGGTGGTAACAGAACATCTAACCATAGTTAGCAGGATTAAGGTACAAATCCTCTGATTCAAAAACAGTATAATATTTCACCATCCCAGTTATCTGAATATAACCCAGGTTCTATTCAATCCTCCATAGAAACTCTGACATATTTGGTAACTGCAGGATCTCCATAGGATCAAATATGTTGCAGGGAACTTTATCCCAAACAATTCCAAACATCACTGGAACAACTGAAATGTTAACAAAGGACAAGTCTCTTTTCAGCGTATGCCAACACCCCATCGACCAATTACACAGCAGAGCATTCTGGAAGGTTTTGGCCATTAATCAGCACGAAAAGCACTAGGATGGAGAGCTTTAGTATTAGGAACTCTAGCCTTTGTGACAGCCTTTAAGGCTCGCATGGGAGTAATGTCAATAATGTGTTTTCCTTTTGCAAGTGGCCTCTCCTTAAGAATAGCCATCTACAGCGCAGTCAGTATTTTTTCAGTGGAGGCAAAACACATTTCCATATTGGAATATAAATACAATTTATATATCATCGGCACTGTCTCACCTTCATTAGTGATATAGGTGAATCCAATTGCACACGTTACAACATGGATAACTAGGTTTGTGGTATTTACACGTGGATGCAAGCAAATCAGATTGCAATGATCTGAGTGTATCTGTGTGTTCTTTTAAAAAAAAAAAATGTATTATCAATTTCATATCCAATTGCATAATACAAAACATGAGACCGTCATTTTACCCCAATATAAAATCCAAACTCCACCCACCGCGCTTACACAATTAAATAACATCTATTTACCAATGGTACAGATCATATTTCATAAGCTTTCATTCAAGGAGAGGACCTTAGGGGCTAAAATACATAAATCCTAACAAACACCTAATTAAAGTGCATCCTGCTTAACATCCTCAATGCCTTGATTCAATCCAATCCAATAACAGTCCCCATATCCTAGGACTCTTCCTTTTACTATGAATCCCTTTCCTTGAGAAAATAGCTTTTTCTTAAATTACATGTTGCCACCACTCTAGTTAGCCATTGTTGAAACATGGGTGGATTGTTATCTAGCCATGCCGAGGCTATACATAAACGGAAAATGGTCCTGGCGATAAAAACCAACACCCTACCTCTTGACAGCCTCTCATCGACAGATACCACCAGAAGAATCACAGCGGGGGTCAGAGATACCTGAATGTTTAATTTGGTGCTAAAAAATTCAGTGATCTGTGTTTTAATCAACGTTAGGGACTAACAGGTAGAAAAGATATGTATAATGTCAGCCCCCCTAAGAGGACATCTAGGGCATCGTGAACCTTTCCCATCCCCCTATTTGATGATCCTTCTAGGACTGTAATATAGGTTAAAACTAGTTTTATAGTACTGTACATGTAGTTTCGAGGACAAAAACGACGACTGAGCCAAAGTGAAGGACTCCCGGAAACTAGATTCAGGGACGGCCAATTGTTCTTAGCATCTCAAGAAGTGTTTGTCCATATCATCCTTCATTCTTTTATTGAGAAGGGAGTAAATAACACCAATTGGAGGTTTGCGCCCCACTGTCAGAGCGTCAGCCAAATCGCACCTTTTATATCCGATCGGGCCACCTCCCTTATGATTAAAAAAATCCCTGACCTGTAGATACTTAAAAAAGTCTTTATGGCTAATATCGAATTCGCTCCTAATGTCTTGGAATTATGTTATACCCCTAGGAGAAAAGAAAAAGCCCACCTTATTTAGGCCAGTTTTAACCCAGGGTAGGGTGTGCTGATCCCCAAAAATACCTGGCAAATACTTATTATCATTCAGGAGGGTGTAGAAATTAAGCCTGCCCAGACCCGTTTGTTTACAGACCATTGACCTGATTTTAAAAGAGTTCAGTAAGGTCTTGAAGCGGACCCTCTTGAAGTAGTTCAACTCGATTTGCTTCCAGAGGTTCCCCCACACCCCTTCACCAACCAATACTTTGAATGGAGAGGGGAAATACTCAGCTCCTATTTGCCTGGGTGATTTCTCTTGCAGAAGGGCCCCAATACAGCTTTAAAATTGGGAGCCCTCACCCACCTCTATCAAGGGTCAAGAATTTTAGAGCTCTTCTTGGTTTTCCGTATGACCAGACAAACCGGGAGATCATTTCGTCTAATTTTTTGAACCAGAGGTTTCCAGTCTCTAAGGGAATAGCACAGAAAAGATAACGGATTTGGGGGGAAAATCGTTTTAATAACATTGCAGCGGCTGGCCATGGATAGGTGCTAGTTGTTCAACCTATATCAATCTTTTTTAGATTTTTCGATCAAGGGCTCGAGATTATTTTTAGTGATAAGATCCATATTGGGAGAAATGGCCACTCCAAGATATACAGCGCTGGTGGATACCCGCGAGTCCTGTAGGCAAATCTGGTTGTTGACCAATATTACAGTTTTTTCCCTATTTAGTGAATAGCCCGAGGTACGTCCAAAATCAGCCGCCTCTTTCTCTATCTCAACAAGTGTTGTAGAGGGTTCGGGCATGAGCAGGGCAATATGGTCAGCATAGGCAAGTGTTTTTGTGTCCCAACCATTAAAATCCATGGGAGAGATCCTAGCATTAAGCTCAAGCCTGTGTAAGAATGGGTCTATGTAAAGGACGAACAGGAGTGGGGAGCATGGGCACCCCTGCCTGGCCCCTCCTGAGATTTCGAATGAGTTAAAGAGTTCCCCTGTGACAAACACCCTGGCCGTTGGTTTAATTTATAGAGCCTTAAGAGCTTCCTGGTACTTGGGTCCTATATTTACCTTTTCTAACACATTCCACATGTAATGTCAGGAGACCCTATCAAAAGCTTTCTCCGCATCCAGCAGAATCAAAGCCATAGGGTCTCTTGCAACCTGGGCTGCATCGAACAGTGTAATTACACGTCTAATGTGGTCTGTAGTGCTTCTCACGGGTATGAACCCGTGTTGCTGCCCGACTACTACCTTGCTGATGATTGGGGACAGTTGGGAGGCTAGAATCATTGAATATATTTTGGAGTCCCCATTAAATCAATGTGATCGTCTATAGGACCAGAGTTCGTTTACAGGTTTATTCTTTTTAGGGAAAACCATGATCTTTGCCTGCGACCATGAAGGTGGGGGCTTGTTTCCTTCAAATATATGCATAAACAGCCCAGTTAGACAATCCCTCAGTTCCGGCGCTAATACTCTATAAAATTCTACGGGTATGCCGTGAACCCCTGCTGCTTTTCCTGTTGCCAGAGAGGAGATAGCAGTTAAAATCTCTTCCCAAGGGGAACTCCCCTCTAGACCCAGTTGTTCTTCTTCACCAAATGTGGAGGACTGTATTGACTCTAGATAATTTTTGATATCATCATCATCCCCCTTACCGGTTTCTAAGTTCAGTGTCTATTAGAATCTTTTGAATGCCGACCTGATTCCTACCCGATCAGAAATCATACCCTGCACTGGATACCGAATTTCCCTAACTTTGCTCTGGCCTCGCTTTTGTCTGGTTCTAATAGCAAGAGTATGACCCATTTGTTCACCACATTCATACGCTTGCTCCCTATATACTGTGAATTTATCAGCTATCTTTGCTAACGTGATATAATTGATAGCTGCTTTTGCTAACATAATCCCCATCTGAACCTCTTGGGTATTTACCCCCAGTTGTGTGGCAGTTATTAATTTCCACTCTTCTAGGGCAAGTGTGGTATATAACTCCCGCATTTTCTATTTTTCTTTCTTCACCCTAGTCAATGTAAACTGCAAGGTTTTTCCTCGATTCCCCGCTTTCAGTGCGTCCCAAACAATCTCCAATGATGTGCTACCTAAATGTTCTCTAAGAATTAAAGTTATACAGCTCCTCATATGGCCGAGATATTCGTTGTTGAACAATAGTATACGCTCAACGCTCCAATTATTGCCCTTTTGTGGAGCCCCCCCCCCCTTTGAAATCACAAGAACAAGAGGATTATGGTCAGACATGACCCGGGGGTAGATTTCAATATCATGCAGTGCGTGCAACTGATGAGGAAAGGAAGAAAAGGTATAGAAAAGGTATAATCCTGTTCAGTTGGTCTCCTCATTTGCCAAACATCCACCAGGATGTGGTCTTTACAAAGGCCTTCGATAGCACTTATACCGTTCCTCCCACAGCCAACTAGTGGGTAGATTGATGTTTAGGTCTCTACACAAAACAATAGGCGAAGGCCGAGATACCAATTTGTTTGTCAGCCAGTCAAACAGGCCCGCATCAACTAAAATAGGCCTGTATACAGAACACAAAGTAAAACTGCACTCAGCAGACCGAAATTCTGAGATAACCCATCTGCCCAGTCTATCTGTACGGGTTTGTGTGAAAAACGGAATAAGGTCCTTTTGGCCAAGATTGCCACCCCACAGGTCCGAGTGCTTTGGAGAGAACCACCAACCAGGTTGAACCCTAGTGTGATACCTGAGCCCCCTCAAAAGGAGTCTCTTGGAGGCATATTTTGTCTGCCGCCAGGACTTGTACCTCCAAGGCTACCTTGGCCTGCTTTTTCTTATCATTCAACCCGCAGATATTTGCTGAAGCGATTCTCAACTTACTCATCACCCCTCTTCTCTCGATTTCTTTTAGACACATCAGGCCTACCATGTTGATGCTGGCCACCCAGTAGCGACCCCTCCCCCTGACCTCCATCTCCTCCTAAGATACTGTACCCTCTATTGTCTTGTGCAGCGCCGCCCCAACCCCTCCCCGGTGCCCCCCTCCCGTTGTCCCCTTTCTCCTCCCCCACTCCAACTGAGCAATCAGGCAGCATGCCTTAATGATGGCACCTGTGAAAGCATGCATCCCTGGTCGCTCCCCTCCCATAGCACCCCCACAGATAAACGTAGAGGTTTTAACCCAAAAAACACCCTGTTCAGGTTAATGTGTAGAGGAACTCATCTGGCCTTTAAACTTTAGTGACATTTCCTGCAAAAAAAGAATGGAAGCCTGTTACCTGATGTATAAACAAGCAGGGGAGAGCATATGACTCAAACATTGAAATTACCTACACTCTAGCTGCTGGACCCCTGCTAATTTCTTTCAGATATTCCTGAGCCACAATCTCCGAAGTAAAGCTACGGGTATGCCCTTTATATATCACTTTGAGACGAGCAGGGTTCTGGATGTATACCCCTGCCTTGACCTGCTGAAATGGGGTAAACATTTGCTGCAACCGCAAACGCCTCTCTACCATTGCATGAGCAAAATATGATCTAACAAAAAACAATACCCCCACCCAAGTCCTTTTTTGCATTGGGACAGACTTGCTCAAAAGTTCCACGATGAAGGAGGAAGTTCCAGAAGTAGACTAAGATCGCCCTGGGTCTTTCTACTTAGCTGGGCCGGGGTCTCATTAACATTAAAGGGAACCTGTGGGCGCATTAAATTTCCAACTCCTAGTCCCACTTTGTTTTTTCTGGGAAAGCACCCTTGAACAAAGATACAATGTAAGCTCTGGTATCTGAGCATTCAGTTCCCTCGGGCACTCCCAATAGTCTCAAGTTGTTATGCCTCTGTCTATTCTCCTGATCATCAAGCTTCCAGGAGACATCGACCATAGTTGCTTTATGTGAGGATTCCTGAAGTTTTATAGCGTTGACTTCAGTTTCCTGGTGCTCAGTCCGTTCCTCCACCATTGTGATTCAACTAGCACTGTCTGAACAAGTTTTGTTGAATTTTTTAATTGTCCCTTGTAGTTTTTGGTGGCTAGCCTGGCACGCCGACTTTAACACCTGGCTTCTTCCTGGACTTGCTTGATCGTCTGAGGGATTAGTGCCAGTGATCCCTTCATGGTTAAGGATTGTAGGGGCATGCCTGTTGATGCCCCCTTAGGTTTTTTGGGGTTCCTTTGGGTTCATCTCCTGAGAAGGCCAGCTGTGCAGCTGAATAGTCCCAATGCAGATTTCCCTCGAGGTGTCTTTACTACTGGCATTGGAGACTTCTCCGCCCGCTCCCCTTTTCTTGCTCTTCTTTTTTTCCCCCTGCATGCCCCTCCTGGAAACCTTACGTTGGGGTAAGCAGGTGATGTTATCTGGAATGTCGCTGGAGGACAATAATGAGGCTAGCTCATTGCTCAGGGAAGATGACGAATCCTCTAGGTTAGAAAGATCTGACTCATCTGTAAGTGAGTAGAATTTCTCCCCAATGTCGGGAGATTTAGATGAGCACATTAAGAGCGGCCCCCTAATAGCCCCACCCTGACCCAGGACGTCCTCCAAGTTGGTCGACGTGGTATCGGTAGCGTATGTATCATGATGAACAAGTGTTGCATTCTGGTTAGTATGCTGGGATTCAAGGTGGGCATCCCTCAGGTGTAGCTGTATAACTGTGTAGTGACCTGGACCTTCTTCATTAGGACCGTCACCAGTGGCGCCTTCGTACTCCGTAACCGGAGTTGAAGCTACATAATTTAGTGTCCCCTCGCTTACCTTTGGTGTGAGATGGGGTCGTTACTTTGAATTGGTACTTCATTCTGAGGGATGTTAGATTTACTTGGGACCTCAGCTTCAATCTGTTGCAGCGGGGGGCATCCACCCTTCCCTCTGCCCGCAAGCCAGCCGTGTTTGCCTCAGCCCCCCTGTTCAAACTCAGATCTTTAAGGTCCATGGAATGACCTTTATTACTGCCAGAGAATAAGGTGGAGATTAGGGATTGGGACCCCCTTGAGTCTCCTTGTAAACCAGTTTTGCCAGGTGGAGTCCTTGTGCGGCTATCCCAGTTACTGGATTCACCATTTCCCCTATCAGGAGCCCCTTCATAGTTTCCCTGTCCCTCGTCACCTTACCAGCATCCAGCGAGGAGGGGGGAGTCTGCCCGATGAGCCGGTGGCTGCTCCCATTTTCTTGGCCCCCCGGCTGGACATTCTTGGATTTTTGTCATTTTAACCCTGATCCGCAGCGGGAAGCGTCAGAACCACAGAAGCAACAGGGAAGCGAATAACGCGATGCGGGCAGTTGCCTGGAGGATCAGGTGGAGTTGTGATTCAACTCCGAGCACGCCTCGCCTGCAGAGTCCATGGAAATGAAAACTGGACAGCATGCTCTTGCATCTGACACGGCGCTTCGTTTCCTTGTTGGGGAGTATTGCCGAAGGGAGCGACATGAGCTTGTGTTTCACATTGGCGCCATCTTGCTCCATCGCTATCTGTGTGTTCTTATGTCCAAAGTATATTGGAAAAATCTGGACAATTTAATTCATATAGTGATTTAATGCCCTGGGCATAATCAGGTATGTAGGTTCTGCCAAAATGTAGAAATCCCAGCAGGGACTGCAATTCTTTGAGCATGCTTGGAGGTTGTGGATGTGCACATTTCCCCCAAAAATAAGGGGCAGGACTCTCCCTCATGCATAAGTTCATATGCTAGGAAAAGGACACTCAGAAAAGCTATATTAGATTTTTTGAAGTTAAACTTGTAACCCAGTTCAGCAAATCACAATATTATGCGATCCACTCTGGCCCAGTGGGGATTCAACTCATTGTCTGTCAGGTAGAAGTCATCTACATGACAATGCGTCAGGGCCAATATTATGTAGAATTGACACTATGGGCCTCCTTTACAAGGTTTTAGCTCAAGGCAGCACACATAGAAAGAGGAAATAACGAGGACAAATAAGGCAATTTCTGTTCATTGTTCCTCCTGAACTCCTTCCCTGGGGTGGCTTTAGATTCTGATGCATTTCCAGGTTTACAATTCCTCGTAAATCTGGAAATGCTTCAGATTTAATGAGTGTTGCATGGGAACACCCGCAGCAACACCCATGGATTGTCCCTTTAACACAGTATTCTGCATGAAAGGTGCACATATTTACTGGGCCATGAAAAGCCATGCAAAGTGGTTTTGCATGCCCTTGTAAATATATTATGGCACATTGTGCCACGGAAGTGTCAAAATAGTGATGATCCAGTGGCTCAAAAGTGCCACTAGGAGCCTTGTAAATGCGGCCCTATGCGAGCAGCAAATAATCCCAGACTCTTTTTATAGCCCATAGCCAAGCAGGCAAAGCAACGCTGAAAGCCAAGTGCAGAACATTTTGTCCAATCTCTGCTCCCAGGCGCTAGATTGTGACTGAAATATCTGTAGGAAATATTCAATGTTGTTTCGTATTTTTTACAGACTATATTGTTAATAAGTGGTATACTGTGCGTATTTTGTATTGCAAATGTGCATGTATAACTGTTTAAATGGCTGTAGTCTAAAACTATTTGATATGAATGATCCAGTTTCAAAACAGGAAAAGGAGGATTATTCATCTGAGAGACACAGAGAGTTTAATTACTCTCTGGCACTCCAATTGTGAGAGTATTTCTCTAACAGGTGCCTTAGCATACCGTTTAATGGGATATTGTGGTTGCACTTGCGGTTGGACTATATGGGTATGATATGATAAGGAGAATCCTTATCCCAGCCAACATGTTAACATGATTGTGATATAGCACAGAGGCTAGTGCAAGAGCCCAATCTGCTGCATAGACTTTATTTGACTTGTTCAAGGACAAGAGCAGAGAAGGAAGGAAGTAAGACATCATCACCCTGTGAAAAGTTTGTATGAACTATGTTGACCAATTGACCTCTCTTGTACTGCGTGTCAGATGAGTCCTGCAAGGAATGAGGAGAATGTGGAGCCTTGGTTTTAGTGTGAATGCGGAAATCGTAGCATCTCTCAGTGGGGTCATGGGGTGGAGAACCTCTGCGAGGTTTATCTTTTCAGTTTTTATTTAACTTTACCCCATGGTTTTTTAACAAACTCATGGTTTTGCTTAGCTCCCTTGACAGTACTAGGTTTGCCAAGAGGTGGTTTAGTAGTTCTGATTCCCAAAATATTGCATCCCAAGGATGTGTACACATCAGCAATAATTATAGGTAGCTCAAATTCATGGTCAGCTAGTGTGACTGCTGTGAGCCTCTTGTGGATAGCCACAGATGCTGCTTTGCCTTTAATGTTAGACAGAATCACTGAGGAGCCCACAGACATATTTCCCATCAGTTTCATCCCCAAATCCAGAGCAGCAGCTGCCCCATGCTTTTTCTGAATTGGTTTTAACACGACCGTCAAGACTGACATGTATGAAGTGCCGTGACTGATGGAATATATAGTTGCAAAGACTGTCCCGCAAGTTTGACAGTAACTAATCCGGGAACCATTCCAAGTAGTAAGCACATAGTTAATATTCTGTTCTTGTCTTGTGGTCCCATAAGGGGAAACACAGCTTCAAGTTGATCTATGTTTTTGGCAATCCAAAATGGAATGTCCTCACGATTGGTGAGCATCTTGCCCATATCTCAATGAACAAATACAGGACTTAGGGTTGGCACTACAGGCCAATGGGCTTGTCCTAACAAGCTAGGCCAAGTTGGGACAGCCAGCAAAGTGTGTAAAACATATTGAGTCAGGTGTCCATATAATGTAACTAAAGCCTCATATAATGCTGTTGTTTGCAAAAGATTAAGAGCTCCCATATCAGGGTATTGTGTATATCCAGCTAATGCTGGCCAAGTCGCTCCATCATTAATGAGCGGACCAATGTATTAGGGAGCAAACGATCCAAGTATTGTCTTCCCAGTAACACAGTGGTTTTTCCATGAGTGCATATGCTCTGTATTGTACTGGTGGTGCATAAGTAGTATATGTATGATTGTTGTTTGAATTAGTATCCACAGCCAAAAAAGAGACCCAAGAATAAAAATCTTAAAAACAATAATCATCATTTGCTTCTACCACAAAAATTAAAGCACCACCTGCTTTAATAAGTTCATAATGTGTTACATGTGCATTGACAGCAGGCCTGCAAGTAATGGAATGACAACAGGTGGTGCAGCCATTAGTAAAACAGAAATTAAAATAAAGTACAGCACAAAAATTGATTTTCCTTTAAAACTTTCAAGCTTGAAACAACACATAATCTGGTGCTTCCTAAATACTGTGGAGGATTAATCCCCCAAACCATGGAGGTGTCCATTGGTAGTTGTTAGGGGTATTATGGACACACACAAGCACTACTCAGGAGCATTGGCGGCTGGTGACTTTTCGAAGTGGTGGGGAGTAAAAATTAGATATAAATGTTACGTTGCAAGAGCGTGAAGCAGACCAGCTGGACCATCATAAAGGGTGTTCGAGGGTTCTTCCCCAGAGAACATTTTTAAATTAACAGTGGCACATGGTACATTTTAATGCAAATTAAAGAAAGGAAGATTTAGAAAGCGATTGTGGATGTGTAGTGTTGAAATATTTAAACATATCAAAAATTGCCCCCTTTTTTACTGCATTAAATACTTTCAACAGTTACTGTAGTGAGCCACTTCTACAATTGAAGATAAGTACTCTGAAACTATGGAAATGCACAACACAAGTAATATGAAGACTAGGCAGCAATAAATAAACAGTTTGACTGTCAGATCACAGCGCCCAACCTGACATTGTGAGCAGATGTACCCCTTCAAAGAATGATTTACAATTAGTTATTATGACCAGCGTCTTAATGTTGTTGAGTCAAATTTGAAGCTGGAATGTAGTCCTGCTGGATGTGTCGAGCGAAAGTAAACATTTACAATGATACACAGCCCTCAAAAATCAAAATCTTGTCTTGAGTATTAGATGGTGACATTCATATTTGAAACAATTACATTTGCTTTCTTTAGTTTTATAATTGTCAATTAACATTTGAAAGCTCACAGAAAGCTAATTCAATCGCTTTATATGTGAATGTCATCATCTAAAATTCAGACCAGCATACCCTTTCTCTTTTTTTCACTCTACACACTCCAGGGAGGAACACAGTCTAGCTCACAGTTTATAACATTCCAAAAATAAAACCATTTATCTAAGGAGCTTATAGTTGCGACAATCAAGGGTTCTCCAGTTTGGCCAAATACCCGGCACCTTCCCAAGCATTCATACAAATGAAATCTCATAGATTCCTAAGATTCTGTAGCCTGTAATATTTATGCTGCTCACGTGCCATATGCAGAGCAGGGCTCTTTTATCCTGCACTCAAGACAGCGCATCAGTGTCAGTTAAGTACAATCCTGGCACTGAAGAAATTTCTCTGTACAATGCAAGCTTGATTAGTTCAAAGGAAGCGGCGTTGACACCAGGAGCCGGGGAGCAGCCTGTGATGACCAGTGCTCAGGGTGCAGGCTTTTGTAATATTACAATACCTGAGTGGATTCGACACAACAGCCTCTTGTATAACGTTCTATGTAGTTAAACTTAGAAATGTCCTTTCCACCTCTCATGACTGTGGTATAAACCACCAATCTGGCCCGCCATGTAGTAAGTGCTAGTTGATGGCTCGGTGGCTAGCTGTGTGACAGGGAGATATGCTATGAATGAAGGATACAGAAGGCCTACCTCCCATACTTTGTGGACCCACAAGAACGAGTTCTTAAGCTGCATTTAGCTTCCTAGGAAGTCGGGGGCAGCTGCATTCCTCATAACTCCCGTCTCAGTGCACATTGCATACTGTTTTTTCAAATCATAAGCACTGTTTATAGTAAGATTACAGATGATCGTATTCCCGTTGGGAAAGAAACGCTCACTGACAGCATTAAACTGAAAAAAAAAACACAGGAATTCAATAATAATCACGAAGCTCGAGTGAAAGAAAGCTCTGCTCATGTTTAAAAGGTTCCTTGCTGAGAAATCAAGCACCTTAACAAAGGCGACAAATTTGATAGAAATATTGGTGGGTGTGCAACCACAGGAAAGTCTTGTGCCTGTGTTCCTATTCATTAAGACAATAATTGGAAGTCTTACAGACAACATTTGCTTGTGCTGGCAACTTTTTTACTTCACATTTCAAATTTTTCATAATAAGTGGAAAGAGTGTGGAGGCACAGACTTACAGTGAAAATAAATACATGTAGCACACGAGGCGAACCGGAGGAGGAATAACAGGAAAAACGCACTTAGCGCTGCGCTAGTCTCAGCGCTGGCTCTAGTACCTGTGATTCCAGCAAATCGCTTAACATCCTGGTGCCTAACAATATCTGACCTCATGTAATGCGCGCCAAAACTTTGGCGATTGAAAAAAATTACAAATCTGTGCGCAGAGACTGTGAAGCAATCCTTCAAAGGGGAAAGCATATGGCATGAGGGGAATGAAAAGCGCAGCCAGCTGCACCCCTCCTGCACCCCGCCCCTTCTCGTGATGACTGTTAAAGTGTTGCCACCCACTACCTCATCCTCCCTCTCTGCTTGTCCTACTCCCCTACCTTTGAAATGAACGGAGTTCAGTGAACTCATCCCAGGGCCACTGTGTAAGCACCCAAAAAACAACCTTATCTACGGTATTGTAAACTCGACACACACTCTTCCATGACGTCACTGCTGTAGCTTGTGCCTGCAGGTCAAAGAATAACTCACTTAGCACGCACTTGTACAGCAGTAGCAGGACATCTGCAAACACATCGCAGCTGCCCCATTATAAATGAGAGATCAGCCAGCAAGTAGTATACTCTTTCTTTTCAGCTGCTTGGCGTTTTTTTAACTCTCTTCTTTCCTCTCTCCTTGGGGTGGAAGGGCAATGCTCATTTTACGCATTAACACCAGCCACCCCTGCTCAGGAGACCTGTGCAATAAGTACCAGACCAGGCGTTGGTCACACTATGTTGCAGGGATTCCTGTTAGTAAACAGAACTATGCCTGGGACCACAGAACATCAGTATGTAAGGACTGAGTCAGCATACAACATCAGTACCTATGAGCCCCAATCCTGATGAGCTCATAGTGCTTTTCCTGCCCTCCTACCCTTTCCAGAGGGACAGGTAAGTTAGCACACCAGTACATCACACTCCAGTACCCTCAGGGAGCCGGAAACAGATCGTCTGTTTTCTCACTCATACATTTCCATAATAAGCAAAAAAGACACAAGAACAGTCACAAGATTTATTCAAACGTATTGTGCTCTATTATAAAACATCTACGCTGCAACTAGTATACAAATGCATCGCAACAGCGTGAGAAGCATTACAAAAAAACTATAAACAATAAGAAGTCCTACCATGGTGAATTCTTTATTTGCCTCAGCCCATCCTCACTATGAAAACACTGTGTTATATTTTAGATCTCTGGGATGAGTGGGGGACCCCATAACTGTCATGCATAAATAGTTGTTCTACATGTCAGCCGGTGCAGGCCTCTCGTCTCTGAACCATTCCTCTGCTAGAATGTCTTCTCTCTGTTTTCAAAATAGTCCATCTCTGTGTATATGTTACCAGGTGCAGCAGACAGCAGATGTTAGGTCTAAGTGTTAAGTTACATTTGCTAACCTGATCCCAGCAAAGACTGAGCATAGTATTATTTGACCTTGTACAATATGTTCAGACAGTCTGAAGCAAAAGCAAAAACATGTGGACTGTTTTTCTGAAATAATGTTGCGGTACAAAAATGAACGTGCCAAGCCTAACATGTGCAAGGCAAATCAGCCTAAATGTGCAAGCAAACTAAAATACGAGCAAACTAAGGGGGCCCTAAAGAAAGCCCAGGACAAAACCAAGGCTTTAAGGAATATGCACTGTCACTAGAAATATAACACAGCTGGTTTAATTTTTACACCATATTAAAAAAAATAAGTAGATGTGCATGATAATTACCTAACAACCAGTCATCTCAGAAATCTTTTCCACCGTGTCGAAATATGTAGCAGTCATGAATTCTCCCAGAGCTTCTAACCTGTGCATTTCATAATATTTGTATTTTTAAAGAATGCTGCCTCTTACGGTTACAATACACATACTTTGTGTCAGAGTGTAGGCAAATTAAAATATGTGTAGCTTCTTCACAACCAGGTACTTGTGGGAAATATGCTAATGCATAGAACTGGAATTTAATAATTTTCAACTTTATAGGGGTGCTATGTCGAAAGACCCATTGCCTCAATAAAATTATGGAAATCCCACCATAATGCACCTTGGGAAATTCTCCCTGCTGCAGCCAAAGTGCCTTGGTAGCTACCAAAAGCTAGTAGGGGTGAAGTGTACAAAACCTGAATATGTGTAATTAGTGCTACATTGTGTTGGGTAGTCCTGCAGAACACAGGGTCCCGCCCATTAATAAAACTCAAAATAACCTGTTTGGTAAATCTGTATTTGGCATAAAGCTCTCAGTTTTACCTATCAGTTTGCGGATTCTTGTGGAAACTTAAAGGAATGCAAAGAATGCACATCTGTGGCCCTGCTACGACTCAAAACCCTCTTGGCTATGTTTTCCCAAGGAAGCACTACCCGCTTTGACACCTTATTTTGACTATAACGCCCCAAAGGGGGATTACTTTTAAAGGGGAGTCAAATCACTATTTCATAACATTTTAACATTTGTAAAACACATTTTTATTGCAAAATTTAATTCTATTTGTCACACACTTTTACTTCAAGAATAAGTGAAGTTACACAGATTTTTTGAAGAGATCAAATGATGATACAAGAAAAATCTTTATTTTTAAAAAGTTACAAACAACAGCCAACATCTGTTTTGCAGAGTTTATCTCTTCCGCTTTCTCAGGGCTGCGAAGAAAGATTCAATTCGATCCCGTAAAAAAGTAGTGAAAAATAGAGAAAAAAAGAAAAATAGTCATAACAAGCCACAATCTTTTTATTTTTTAGTGACAAAAAATTACAAACTTTTTAAACACATATAATATTTTAATACCAGTTCTTTTCATTATAGAACTGATTACACTCACAAGTCATTCCCATTTCCCATTTTATCAGTATGTTCAAACAAAGTCACCCTCTGACTGAATATCCTTTCTCTCCTCCTCATCTGTTAAGCTCCAGGAATATGTATCCTCCTCTTTACATCGTAGAATGCCACTATTGTGAAAGATTGCAAGGAATTTTAGGACATCTATTATACTTTGCACCTGGTTACCACCTGTTTCCAATCCATGGCATTTTGCATGAGCAAAACACTTATTTTTACTAAATGTCCTAATTTTGAATGCTTTGCACACCGAAATAGCGACTCACAAATTGGATATCGCATTTCATATCACAAAAATAAGAAATCGTATTTTATTTGCTGAAGTGTGCGCCTATAAGAAATACTCATTTAAAGTGTCCTTGTACATCAGTAATAGCCTATTCAGAAGTCACTAACCAGTTTGAGAATGGTTATTAACTCACGAAACGTTCGTACAACAGACCCCATGTTGGAAAAAAGGAAAGAAAGAAGGTATGAAGACAACCTAAGTGAGGGAGACAACAGAAGGAAGGAGGAGGAGAAAGAATAAAACATAGGTTAAGGAAGAATGATGGCACACAGTGTAAACTTCTGATTTTAGAACTAGAAAATCTGTGTCAATCCCGCCTGCACCATTTACCAAAATTACGTTATCGTCAGCTAATAACTTATTGGTGCCTTAGTTTTGCCAAGTTCATGAGCATGTAGAAACATGTTGAATGCCAGCCTTCGTTGCCATCTTAAACAAACCCTGACAAAACCAGTAGGTCTGGCTTCAATGTATGAAAGTAAACAAAGACAATTTATACATATCTGTTTAGGCGTTTAAAGGTTGACTTCTTTCCTTTGTCATTGGAAGTGAGCATGTTTTTGTTAATCCGTAGAAAAGTGGTTTCAGAACTGCCTAATCTGAATTGATAAATAGGCGGATTGCAGGCGGAATGTTCTGCAGCACAGATATTCCTTGTTCTTTGCAGTGAAGAATGCACAGAATGAGGAACACTTGCACGGTACCTAGCACTAACTGGCACAGAGCAATATGTTTACCTTAATGGTAATTACATTTAATTAATTACACTGCCCAGACCCTGATAGGGAAGAAAAGAAAGTTCTGTAGTTGGAGATCCTGTGTGTGGTGCCTGCCTGCGACAGCCTTGCACTGTGCACCTGCTTACCTGCCGGGGAAGTTGTTTTTAAGAACCCTGTCAGTTAATGGGCAATTTATTTACCTTGGTGCAATTATCATTAAGGTAATTACAATGCCTGGCTTCTTGCAATGCGCCTTTTGTTCGAGCTTAGTTGTTTTCTGCTTTTTGAACATATCTTAATTTTGCACCGCAGTCAGGAAAAAGCTATTATGCAAATCACCCGCAAATTTTGCCCACGCCTATTTGCCACTGCTTGTTTACCACTTTATATGAAGGGTTCAAGCCAGCAAAATGTAAATAATGAATACAACATTATCTAAACGGCTGCATCAATGAAACAAACATTGGCAAAGCCAATAGGGCTGGCAATTCTTGTTTTGTTTGGTCACGGTTTTTGCACACCATTGTTTGGGAATATGCCAGGCACTTATCAGTCTAAAGAAAATCATTTGTAAAGGCAAAAAGTTTATTTGTTCGCAATAAACCACACATTACCATAGTACTCCCTAGCACTGCAGGGAACTACTTTGTGGGTGGATGTGTTTCTTGTCAAAGAGAGTGTTAGAAATGGGGGTCTCTAGTTGGCTGAGGCAGTTACCTTAGTCCAAATAGGGAACCTTGCTTCTATTCAGGGAAAGGGGGGACACTCTCTTTGATAACCCCTGCTCACCCCCTGGTAGCTTGACACAAGGAGCCAGGCTTATCTTAAAGGCAATGTGTAAAGTATTTGCAACCACGCTCCCAGTGTCACAGTGATAACACCACAAATGGACACCACACTGATGTATAAAAATAGCAGTATCTTTATCAAGAAGAAAAATACGGTAAGACCACACGATAACAATCCAACATATGCGTATTTGTAATATTTCACTTGGCCGGCTATTAGGCCAACAAACACTTGTAGGTTCTTGCGTTATTAATGAGCAGTTCACGATGTTCAGATGGAGTCCTAATGCAATGCTATGCAGTTTGTAATGAGATTTGTATCGTTAGAATAATGCAATACTCAAAGCAAGTAATAAGGTAGTTCGTAATGCAAGAATAATGCAATCCTCAATGCAAGTAATCAGTCAGTTCATAATGCAAGAATAATGCAATCCTCAATACACGTAATCAAGCAGTTCGTAATGCACGTATAATGCACTCCTGCATGCAAGTAATAAGGGACTTTGTCATGCGAGAATAATTCAATGCTCAAAGCACATAATAAGGCAGTTCGTAATGTGAGAATAATTCAATCCTCAATGCATGTAATAGGGCAGTTCATAATGCAAGTATAACGCACTCCTTAATGCAAGTTTCATGCACTCCTTAATGCAAGTAATATAGCAGTTCGTAACGTAGGAATAATACAATCCTCATTGCAAGTAATAAGGCAGTTCGTAATGCAAGGATAACGTACTCCTTAAAGCAAGTAATACGGCAGTTCGTAATGCAAGAATAATACAATCCTCAATGCAAGTAATAAGGCAGTTCATAATGCAAGTATAACGCACTCTGTAATGCAAGTAATACGGCAGTTCGTAATGCAGGAATAATACAATCCTCAATGCAAGTAATAAGGCAGCTCGTAATGCAGGAATAATACAATTCTCAATGCAAGTAAGAAGGCAGTTCGTAATGCAGGAATAATACCTGGCCAATCGAGGCGATTAGCATGGGCACCACTAGGCCCCAACCACAGACAACAGTTCTGAACTTCCGAGGGTGGCCCCGGTACTGCCAGGCAGGTTCGGGCCGCTCGAGGACTCAGCGCGGCTAACGCGATGCAGCGGGAGATGGGAGCACTCCTGTACTCCTCCTGCGCCTCCCCCGGCCACACACGCTTGCGACTCCTGACCGGAGTCCAAGCCTTACCTGTGGGATACGCTGCCTCGCTCTCTCTCTCTCCTCGCTCGTTGGACGTCCTGCTGGGCGCTACCGATGACGACGCAGCTCCGATTACGGTGCTGCCTTCTCCGTTGCTGACGATCTTGGGCAGATTCCTGTTGCGAACAATGATCACAATTACCTCACAACTTCCTTAGCTTTATGAAATCCTTTAGCACACTTCGGCTCGGACCAGCGGCGGCAATCTTGATCCGCAACCTCCGTTACGATGACGGCTTGGGCCACAAACGGCTACACAGCAGTGTGGACGATGATTCATGCTGCATGGGCACTGCAGTCACGGGGCTTTTTCCACCCAGCACCATGGACCCCACGCAGTCTCAGGCTGCACACGCACAAAGCTTCGCTGAGACTCGATTGGGTTTAGGGCCACACAGTTCCAGGGCAAGGCTTACAAAGGTCTCAGGCTGCAAAAAGCAGACGCACACAGCACCTCTGAGACACACTTGGAAACTTTTGTGTTCCTGAGTTCCGACAATAGGGAGCCAGCTCTCCTGGGGCCCTTAGGGACAAGTTACTTCAGGACACAGCGCACAGCAACGTCCTTTTAAGCAGCGGGACACAGCACACAGCAAAGTCCCTTAGCCTCTCCTTGGTTAAATCAGCAAACTGCAGGCAAGCCCCAGAACACACAGCAAGGCTCAGTCCTTTCCTTCAGTCTCTTCAGCTGTTCTTCCTTGGCAGAGGATCCTCTTGACCACAAAGTAGTTTCAATTCTTTTCAGTCTTGATAAATCCAATGTTCAGGGGTTTCAGCTCTCATAGTTATACCCCAAAATGTCTTTGAAGCCTTTATGTTCAGGGGGGCACTGACCCCTGTCCAAACCAGTTGTGGGTGCCTCCCTGCCAGTGACACCTTCTTCATTTGATGGTGGGGGTCTGGGTCCTCAATCACTCAGCAGGAGATGGAGCCATTGTTTTATGACAGCAGCCCAGGCATTTTCACCTCCAGGGGCTACTCCTCCCCCCTACACTCCAGATGCAGGTCAGCCTATTGCTGTCTCACCTCCTCCCCTGGGTCACGACATTTCCCAGATCCTATCACATTTAAATCCAGTCAATCCACAACCAGGCAGAGACACACAGAATGGTTAGAACAAAGAAACCAGCCATTTCTAAAAGTGTGGTTTCTAAACACAAAATTCAAAAGGCACCTTCATAAAAAGTTGTGTTATTAAATTCTGAGTTCAGGCACACTAAACTTCACCTCTCCATCTTAAGCCTATGGGAAGATAGGCTGGAAACATATTACACAGCCTTCCCCATTCTGTCCCATGGGCAAGATGGCCTTGCAACAGTGAACAACTAAATGGAGAGTATTTCACTGTTAGGACATGGTACACACCTCAGTACATTTCCTACCTTTCACAGACACTGCACCCTACCCAAGGGGGTACCCTGGACCTACCATAGGGGTGTCTGATGTGCATGGAAAGGGAAGGTTAAGGCCTGGCAAGTGGGTGCACTTGTCAGGACAACATGGCAGTTAGCAAACTGCGCGCAGGCACTGCAGTGGCAGGCCTGAGTTCTCTCTTTAAGGCTACTTGTGTGGGTGGCACAATTAGTGCTACAGGCCCACAAGTAGCATTTGCATTACCAGCCCTGGCACACATAGTGCACTTTACTAGGGACTTTACTAGTAAGGGAAACATACCAATTATGGACAACCAATTTCCATAACACTTTATGTTATGTTATGTTACGTTATTGAGTTTTATAGCGCTCAGCTACTCCTAGGAGTGTCCCGGCGCGAGCCTGTAAGGATCCAGAGAGGGGAAAATTAAAACAAGAAAGTTTTGAGCTGTTTTTTAAACTGACTAACTTCTTTAATAGTGCGTAGAGAAACGGGAAGCGAGTTCCAGGCCATCGCGGCCCTAACAGCAAAAGATCTGCCTCCCATTCTTTGGAGGCGCACCCGAGGAATTTTTGCAAGCAGCTGAGAGGACGATCTCAGACGCCTAGTAGGCGCATAAAAAGCAAAACGTTTCCTGAGATATGGCGGACCACCAGCATATAGAGCGCGATGCGCTATCACCATGGAGCACTTGCACTTTGACACTTGTCAGCAGTGGCAAAGTGCCCAAAGCATTTAAGTCGGCAACATAATGCAGAAAAAGGTCTAGGAGGAAGGCAAAAAGTTTAAGGAACTTTAGCCACAAAGGGCCAAGTCCAACAGAGAGGCATGCCATAACTCATAGTGAAGTCAGCCAATGGCTGAAGTGGGCTGGTACATTGCCCCATAATGTATGTTGGAGTGGGTAGAAGAAAAATATGAATGACACAAACCACAAACTAATGGATGAAGATTGGCTAAAACCCATGTAAGTAACTGTGTTATGCACATCATTTTAGTAAATTAAAAATCAAAAATTATTGGCTATAATATTTCAATCAAACTGGCATTGGAAGAAAGAGAGAAAGAAAGAGAGAAAGAGAGAAAGAGAGAAAGAAAGAAAGTGAGAAAGAAAGAAACACACAAACAAAGATAAGAGTAAAAAGAGGATAACTCAATACTGAACAGTGCCCAAAACATACAATTTGGCAAGCTGTAAAATAGAAACCGTCAGAAAATCAAAACACTCCAAAAGGAATTTACAACAACATTGGCAAGAGATGGGATCTGATAAAGATAGAATGTGCATCATAATCGTCCTGCAATCAGGCTCTAAACACAAAGGCAACAATAAAGTAATTATAGGGTAAAAACAAAAACACTGGCAGTGAAGGAAACTAGCTTGTGAGTGGATGTGTTCCTTGTGAAAGAGCAAAATGCAGTTGTTTAAAGCAAAGTTAACCAGTAGCTTAAGTAGGCTGCCCCACCGCCCCCTGCTATATGCTTTATTAGGCAGAAGAAAAATGTGAATGGCACAACAATAGACCAATGGTTGAAATGAGGTGGCCGAAGCCCTTATGTGTAACTATAACATACACAGTTTAGTAAAATCAAATGGTATTGGCTAACACCAGACCTAAAAACAAAGCAAAAGGGCTTTTGTTTCGGTATATGATGCATGCATGGGATAAAAACAATAATGTGTGATGATTCAGTTTACTTTTGCAATGTGAAATCGGTCCTCAACCATTGCAATTAACTACTCCATGGGAGGGGGAATAATACACTAAACAAACAATAACATGAAATGAGAAGAAACTACTCACCTACACACAGTCAAAACCCATACTTTGTACATGTTAAAGAATTGATAACACACACTATGTAGAATAGATCTCTGAAATCTGTGCTGCCTCTCTCATTAATGAAAGGTGTGTCATCCAATCACCTGCTTTAGTCTGGGGAGGCAAGTAGCAGGCACTTCACAGTGATTTGGCAGCATCTGGTCTATGTGGCTGTGTTAAAATCAGACCAGGAATCATTGGCAGACATGGCTACTGCAGAACCTCACATGGTAGAGCATGTACAATGGCTTTACATGAGTTTGGTGTTCTTCAATGAGGAAATTATGTGAGTAAATACAGTGTTATGTATGTTATTTATATTGAGGTGTGCTTTGCTGTCAAAAGTATAGCGTGTTTGACTATTTATACATCTTTATTTTTTGTCATTTCAACATTGAAACTCCTCTAGAAGCACCTCGAAACACATGATGACTGAAAACAGTTGTAAATTATGCTAGTGTGTTTGACAATTAGACAAGATTTTGGTGCCGATTCGGATCCTGGAAAACTTTTCCCTGTTCGACTCGTATCCGGTCTTTTTACCGTACGAATCGTACAAGTGCCGTACAAACTGCCAAGTACGATTCGCATGGGAAAAACTCCATACGAATCGCATTGGGAATAATTCCCCACACGTCCTCGGGTCGGAAAATGTGTCCGACACGTCCCCGGACGATTTACCGTACAAATGTGAAAAGTGAAGTCCGACCGCGCAAGTACGATCCATCCCGTGCGTCCGATGTTACAACCGTATGGAAAAAACACCGTCCGCACCGAACTCCCATAGCAACCATGGAGACATGTGCCCGCATACGCGCCGAACACCCCCCCCAGCCCCCGTATGTACGTGCCGAACCACCCCCCCAGCCCCCGTATGTACGCGCCGAACCCCCACCCGTGCATGTACACCCCCGTACGTACGGACCATACACCCACCCGTGTATATACACCCGTGTACGTACGGACCGTACCCCCACCCGCGTATGTATAGAGCGTACCCCCACCCCAACAGTGTATGTACAGACCGTACCCCCACCCGTGTATGTACACCAGTGTATGTACGGACCGTACCCCCACCCGCGTATGTATGGAGCGTACCCCCACCCCAACAGTGTATGTACGGTCCGTACATACACTGTTGGGGTGGGGGTGCGCTCCATACATACGCGGGTGGGGGTACGGTCCATACATACACTGTTGGGGTGGGGGTACGCTCCATACATACGCGGGTGAGGGTACGGTCCGTACGTACCCGTGCCCACACTGTGGAATGCTTGTGCAGCCCGTACCCAGGCCTTTGGCACATGGGTACGGGCCGTACCGCCATTGTTGGGGTGACGGGGGTGTGGGCGTGGTACGACTCGTACCCACGCTCTTAAGGCGTGGGTACGGTACGTACCTGTATTGTTGTGTTTCCGGTTCGCGTCGTCGCCCACTTCCGTTGTGGCGGACGCTGGCGTTGCTGGACACGCCCCCACCCCCTCGAAGTGACCAGGGCCTGGAGGTCAGGTATGTCCAGGGCATGTGTGCTGTGTGACTTGGGTGGGGGTTTTGTGTCCTGCCCCTGCCCCCCCCCCTTTGCCCCTGGGTGTTGTTCTGACCTTCTGCGGCGTCTGCGTCGGTACCTGTAGAGGAGGTCGACTGCTATGAGGGCCGGAATGACACGTAGGTTCGGGTCCATGTCTGTCCGTCGCGTACAGGTGCTCCTTGTGCGCGTCGTCCTGATTTCCCGGCAGTTTTTGGCTGCCGGAAAATATTCTCCGCGCGGGATGACGTCGGTGCGAATCGTACTTCCTGGTTCGTGGAACGCAGGCTGCATACGTCCCGACTTCACGTCGGCGCTTTTCCGGATCTCATTTGTATGTTTATTTTCCTCGGTTGGTGTTTTGTACAAATCGTACGGAAATAGTGTTTCCGTGCGAATCGTACTTGCATGTTTGTAAAGTTTTGCAACCGGGTACGAGTCGGACGGAGAAAACCCTCCGTCCGACGGTTCGTACCCGGTTTCTCCAGGATCGGAATCGGCACCTAAGTATCTAACAAGAGAGTTTGGACAGCTGCAAGCATGTGTAACCGTTTTTTGTATCCTACTTCATTTTTAGGTTTTGTCTGCACAGCGCTTGCGAAATCTCTTGTGTTAAAAAAATAGTCTTAAAAGGGGCTTAGAACCTGACCATTACTTACCAATAATTAACATTCGTTGGAATCAACATCGCCTTAATTTCCATATTTATATTTGGTCAATATGTTGTCTGCTTTCACTTTTCACAATTTCCAGTTTTGCTTGTCCATGCTGTGGAGCATAGCCCAAGTACAACTTACGGTCACTAGCTTGTGGCTAGTGGCCAGTATCCTTCCACCTGCTCTGCACTTAGGAAAGACTTTTTTTTATTTACTGCATCTGCAGGCCATCTCCTCTCCTTCCCAGCGCTCTGCCACATCATCCCTAACAACCTTCCACACTTGCTACTGCATCCTCATTATTGTTTCCTCCCTCCCTCCTCATTGCTTGCCCGTCCCCCACCCACTCCTACCTTGCTGCCTAATACATCCCCCCACTCATTTCTAAATTTTAGGCGTGCAAAAGCAGGGAATATTTGCCTACACAATGGTACCTGCAAGTAGGATATATAAACAAAAAGAAAATTTTACAGTGCCAAAGTGGATTTGAGTGACATGCACGAACACAGCATTGTGTGTCTACCACCTCTCATACTCAAGATAAATTTACGGCAACACAATTTTGGTACAGGTATCATGCATACGATGCATTCCTGTTTGGCGCATGCAACGTTTCATACATTAGTATCTCAGTATTGAGACCATGCCAAAACACATACACACTCAAATGTCTATGGTAGTTGTCCAGAAAATCATCCTGCAAACGTGAAGATTAAGTGAGCCGTTAGGTGTGGTTAGCTTACATTAATTGTGACATGAGGTGGGCTTTAAGACTTACCCTGGCAGTGAGTATTTTCAGACTCCTCAGTGGGCAGAGGGAGGTTGGCCCAGTAGTCAAACACTAAAGACCCTAATGGCAAATAAACTGAGGAGGAAGAAAGTGCAGAGATTGCAATGCAGAAAAAAATACACAAATACGTCAAAGTGATTGTTCTTACAGCAGTGAAAACGGCAAACATAGGTCAGAAGAACAGGGCTACTCAATGAGCGCCAACCAAGACAGCCAAGTCCCAGGATTACTCACATCTTCAAGGGTCCCTACCGTCAGTGTACCTACTTTGGTCTGCTCACAATCGAACTGTGATACAAATGAGTGTCTGACGAGGGAGGGTTTTTATTCCCCAAGGAGAGCTTAGCTGGACCGGGTTAGTGTCAGTGATCAGCATGTGACGCACCTGTAGTGTTTAGATTTTGTTACCATTGTCTAAGACACCCATGAGGCAAGTGGTGTGTCATGACGTACCCCATGGATCATGGGAAATGTAGTTTATGAAGAAATTTCACGAAATGTGCCTGGGAGCAGATTCTGAGGGCTGCGGATTCAGACTTCAAACTTGGGACTTTACAGATTCTTGGGATCTTGGGAAAACCCATCTCCCCGTGTTTCAGATTACTTGACCTCTCCCCATTGCCACCTGAAACAGGAGCTTGGGGAACCCGCAGAGCTAACTGTGTATTTTTAAATGGTGGACAAGGGAGATACTCCTACTGCAATTTTCCCGTAAATCTAAACAACTCCCCCTTCATTTATATTTGTCTTCAGTCGGGGAAGAGCATGTTACCTCACCTGCATGGGGACACGTGTTAGGAATCTGTTCACTTGCAGATTAGCTTTGATTTAAGAAATGTATTCTCTAGGCTAATGCTGTCTAATACAGTTTCTTCTTGGCCTTGGACTAATTTGTTGATTTAACCAATACATGGTTGAATCATAAAAAGAGTTAATGTTATAAATTAATGTGGTGTTAAAATGATACAAACTACCTAAAATTGCTCAGATTAGTTGTGTAGAGTTTCTAATTGAAATTATGGTTGAGCTTACCAATGGGGCGGGCAGAACTCGCAGTGTTTCACTCCGTGGAATTCTGTGGGATTACATGAACGCTCCACAAGATTCCACGGAGTTCCGCCAACGGGCTGAAAATATGAATGTTAAGCTGCAATTTAGCACCAGAGGTACGGGAAGTGCTGAAATATTAGTGCGAATGGCACAATGCGGTGGGCAAGAGTGTGCGGTCATTTGAGTTGATTTTGCTGCCCCTCGTGTAGGAAATCTACTCAACAGGCAGAAAATCTACTCAAGAAACAGCCCTCAGACCGCTTGTGACCAACTACAACGGTCAGTGTTAAAAAATGGTGCTAAGGGACACCAAATTTCACTCACCTTCACATTTTAGGAGCCTCGCAAGAATTCTTTTTGCCCCTCTGGGATTGGCGGAATGTGACCAGAATTCTGAGTTAGAAGAGTAATGCAGAGTCACCAAATTCCATCAATGCCGCGTGCAGAATGAAACATTCCGCCGACCTATACTTAGCAATGTCTTGTGGGGCGAAATTTACATTCTCAAAATGTGTGCTCTTACCTAAATGTTATACTTATTTCTGAATTTATTAGCAAAAGTGGACATATTTTCAATTTAAAATGAGAATGTTTTATGTAATTCACGATGTACCTAAGCTCCTATTGCCTCTTTTGAAGTTAGAGAGTGGTTTGTTTTCATTGACTTCAACTTTCTTCAGAATACTGTTTCTGTGGCCACCCCTCACAACCGATAAGTTCTCCAAAACTGTACTACCCAGTCTGCATCTTTTTGTTTAATAGGGTATTGTGAATTTTTCCCACACACTGTTCAACGAAAGGTCTCTTCAAGGCATCGGGTACAATTCATAGCATTGTGGGACAGCTAACCACAGGCTTTCCTAAACAAAACCACTTTAAGTGGTTTCTTGAATTGGATAGTTTGAGGCATGTGTTCCGAAGCATATCTCCCTAGAACACTGCTGTCTGCCCTTCCAAGAGTGCTGTTCCATTCCTATGAGGCATCATCCAGATGTTATACTTAGAATCAATCAATATTCTGGGCTGGAGTCTCTTAAAAAACATGATTCAAATATTGTGGACCTTTGCCCCAGACTACTCTACGACCCAAGCGGAATATCATAGCAACTCTCTGACTGGAAGTGACTAAAGGCACAGTCCGTGAGGTCAAACCTAAGCATATTTCCGTACCGTTTAGCTTGCCCTGACAAACCTATTTTGCACTGTGTAGTCTTTGGCATTAATAGACAACGAAACCAATGAACAATATACATCGACTTAAGCCAGTTGGAATTTATTTTTAATCTCTATTAAGTATGTCCCTTGACCATAAATTGTGGAATTTTTTGGTCCAGTTTAATATTAAAGGTACAGCTTTTCAGCAGTTCATTTATCCCCAATGGCTGCGGATAGTCATTGGTCAAAATTATTATTTACAATTTCAACAGTTAGAGAAAAAAATCCCAACATTCTAGGCCGGCCACAGACAATATCGTAGAGGACAGCCATTAGAGATATGACGTCCTCAGTTTGCTACCATTTAAAGCTGATTTGCTGTTTCTTATCCACCTACTGATTTCACACAGATGGTGTAAATTAACACACTGCTACCTCTTCCCTCTTTTAAGTGAACTACCAGTTGCATGTTATTGGCTTACATCTGGATAATCATTTCTGGCTCATCCACTCTCAGGCAGTCCATAGACATACCCTGAATTGCTCAACTGTCTCACCCAGAGTATATTTCATACTCAACATGATGTAGGTGGATTGAAAGTAATGAAGCAAGGAGGCTTCTTCTGGTAATAAAGTTTATTTAAACCAACACATCTCCAGCTTGCCAGAAGACTCACCTACTGGCACTGCCGTTAGCTCTTCACTCACATAACGTTCCATCACAAGCTCCCTGACAACATTCTACATTCTAAACAGGATGACCCAAAGGTTAGAAGCACAGGGGTGTGCAGGGGTGAGGAGGCGGGGAAAGAAAGGAAGGGGAGAGGAGAGGGTGAGCAAAATGAAAGAGATTACAACAAGGTGGCATTGGCAAAAATGTGTAGAAAGCAAATCAGTTTCTAAATAGTAAGGTGCAAGCGGCTTCTTGAAAATGTTTCAAAAGAATGGCGATAAAGAGGAGCTCGGAAGAACGTCTCATAAAACTTTTTAGAAGGTGTTGTATCAGAGCCGGACTGGCCGTAGTGGGCACCGGGCGTTTCCCAGGTGGGCCGCCAGGTTTGGGGCCTGTTTTAGGCCCTTGGGGGGTCATTTTTGCAGCAGAGCTGAAATAACGGCCACTTTAGCCCCTGTAACAAAAACGGCTGAAACTGGCCCTGGCAAACAGCTCGCCCGCACCCCCATCCCCCTCCCCCCGGGGGGCCGGCCGAGAACTTTGCCAGGCCCGATTTTGGTTCCCAGTCCGGCCCTGTGTTTTATAAGGGCGAAGGACATTGTGTAGGAGTGAGGGAGATAAGTGTCAGGATCTGATTAGCTTCAAATGCTAAACCACAATTCCAGAGCCAAAAAAACACTAGAGCCAAATGGTCTAAGATTGGAAGAATCATTTGAATGTAGATACTGGTAAGGTTCAAAAGTGCCTTAAGACCAAATTTGTAATAAAAAATGAGTGGTCTCCAAGTATACTTATAGCCTGAAGGATGGATAAATCAGGGGTCTATGATTGCATTATGGGTAGCCTGTGAGGGGGCTGGTGTGCTTTGATCTTATGCAAGTTCGTCATCACCATTATAATCATGTATTTATAATCTGTCAAAGAGCTGTAGGCATCTAAGCACAGCGAGATAAGGTATCAAATCACATAAAAAGATTGGCCTTCAGTGTTTACCAAATATACCCTGCCTCTGCTCTTCGAACAGCCCATTCCAGAGGTTGCGTGCATGCACCATGAGGGATGTACCATCACATTTTTAAATACATTTGAGAGGCATTAGAAAGTTTTTACATTCTGATCCCAGTAACCTGCGAGGAGAGTCTGTGGTTAAACATCTTTAATAATCTGCAACACTGCCATAAAGTGGTGGATGTGTTAACGTTGCAGTTTTAAAATGGAATATGGCCACGGTAGACAGACCGTGTAGCTTTTGATTGTAGGCACAGGTGTACACTGTCATGGGTAGATTAAAGACTGTACTTATCAGAGAATGTTTTTCAACTTTTCTCTTCAAAGTAGTCTCTACTTTAGAAATAGACCGAGAGTGTATCACCTAATGCCCCTGATGGAATGAAGGGAGATGGGGCTTTTACCTGAGGAGAGTCCTTAACTCACTTTGTAGATTTCTTTCTGTGTGTTATATGATGCAAAAACATGGGAAGCACAAAACATATTTTGGGCTCTAGTCATTGGCGTCTTGTGTTCATTCTAGGTGTATTTGTAAGTATTCTTGGAATTGTAATCATTGTGGTGGCCACGTCAGGGTTACAAGCTTGGGGTGTAATGGCTGTGTCATTTGAAAACCACGTCACTTTTTTAGCTCTGTTATATTTATTAGTTTTAATTAATTAACATCAATGAGCCAAGTCCTCCCGCAAACATGAAGAAAGCTGATTATAATCTATGTTGATGCTGGAAGCTGAAATGCAGGTGGCATTAGCATGACGTTTACTTTTAAGGGTTTCTGGTCGGGAATTGCTAAATCTATGCAAACTAACGTCATCTGGTGAGAACTGTAGTGAGATGTCAAGGGGTACTTGAAACAGAAACAGAGAGCTACGTGGCCGCATCTTGTGAAAGGAGTACACAGGCGACAGAAAGAAAGTTGAGCCTGGAAAACATCAGGCAAAGGTCTGGCTCAACGTGTAGGGCCAGTCTAAAGCTGTTCTCGGCCATACATTTACACGTTAAGTGCACCTATTTGGTAGGGGAGAGATGGGCCCCCAATCCAAAGGTTGTATTTGGCTGCACTGAAGCACTTTAAGCAAGTCTTGGACGAGTGTGACCCCAACGCCACAAGATCAAAAAGAAATGATACGTCGTGACCATATGGGTACATTTCTCACCACCGCAAACAACAGGGTATACTAAGACTTTTCTGAGATCTGCAGACAACCCTTCGAGCCTCTACATTCGGCTGTTCAAGTAGGCTACTGTAAGCAGGATTAAAGTCCTGCCAATCGCAGATCAAAGAAACTGGTCATTGCACGAACCAGTTTACTTTCTTTGACTGAGCTCTAATGGCGAAATTCAGCTAGGTTGGATACAGTTAGTCCCTGTCAACAGGGATATTGTCTATGCACAGGTACCTCGATCAATCCACATGTATATGTGGTTAGACTAGCAATACTATAACCAGTGTGGATATCTAGGATCTCAGTAGTGGTCTTATTTTGAAATTTAATTATGTTATGGCGTGTTTTACTGTAACCTAATGATACGGCGCTCAGCCAGGGGCTGTAGGGGTGGCCCTGTTCTCCATGCAGACTGTAAGGCAGCCTGCACGGAGAAGTGGGAAAGTGCGCATGACTGATTTGGGCAGCTAGAGAGGGCCGACCAAACATTTCACTGCGCACTTTTAGGAGTGAGCAAACCACTCCTCCACTGCCCTGCTCGCAGTGCAGAGCAGCCCTGCCCGCCGGCCAACCCTAAAGCAGCCAAACAAAATGATAAAGTTATTATCATTTTATGTTTTTGCTTCTGCACTGCTTGAAAGCAGTGGAGCGACGCCATAGTGGAGGAGCCCCCCCTGGCCATTTATCCAATTTTCAGAGTGCATGATCAATTAATAGAATATGGTTTTGATGTGACTATTTGCCCGAGTGACTTGTGATAACTGCCATAGCAATGCCAGTAGGGGCAGGGATTAATGTGAGGCTTCTTTATGAGGTGGTCCTACAGGCATGCAATTAGTCTCGGTCAAAAGCAAGATCTTGATCACATACTTTTGATTGCTTTAATTACAAATCTTTGCAAGCATGGGCCGCTCTTTGAAACCATTCGGGCTTTAAGACATAGCAAACCTTACTTCAGTAGTAGATTGCTCTCATTGGATCAGTGTCTATTCATGGGACATCATACTGTGACATTTGCCTTTGCCTGGTGTTCTGCATGCCTTCGAAATGCTGCAAGCACACTCAAAGCACCATGTGATCAGAAGATCCAATCGGAAGTATGAATTGGTAACCTCCTCGCATAGTGCAGCCACAGACCAGACATAGGACCTCATTTTTGGGGATTTTGCATAGGGCAATACACCAAAGTTTTAGGGCTGGAATGCACCGTATTTATCCAATATGGTGCATTCTTGTCTTTTCCCCCTGAGCAGGAGTCGTCTCGAATGCCAAGCACCAATGCAGGCACCCTTGCACGAGGGTGTGAGGATGCCTGTGTTGTCTGCAGGATTGTTACCTGCACAAAAACAATCATGAGAGGCATTTTTCTTTTTCTATGTGAGCTGCACAATCCAGCACACATAGAAAGAGGAAAAATTAGGAGGAATAGAGCTATTTCTCCTTTCTACACTTCACCTCGGGAGGTATAAGATTTTGACACTCTCCCAGGTTTACAAGTACTTGTAAGTCTGGAAAGGCATCAAAAACCATAGGAGTTGCGTGGGAACACCCCTGCAGTGCCCATGCTGATGCAGCGATTTTCTCTATGTTGCCTTATTTAAGATTTGAGGCCACTCAAAGCCACGCAAGGTGGCTTTACATGGCTTCATAAATCTGACTCAGAGTCTTGCATCATGCATGTATCACTTTGCGTGGTGCAAACCTGGTGAAGGCCCATGCTCCTTAGTGAATTGTGGCCATGCTATGGGGGGGGATAGTGACTCATTCGGCATCGGCACACCTGCCACACGCAATACAAAAAGCTGCTCATTATAAAGCTGAATCCAGGTAAAAAGTATATCTTCCTACTAAATCCAATGGAGCCATTATAAAGAAGTTCCCTTTTTTCTCATGCAGTAGATTAAACCACCGACACTTTAAAGGGGGATGAAATCAAGGAGCAGAATCAAGTGTCTGCAGAGGGGATAGCGAGGCAGCGGCAAAAACCAAGGTAACGTTGAACAGCAGGTTGACCCACAGGTGAGGCAACAGGTATGCTAAAAAGGGTTTCAATTAAGACCATGGGATCGATAAACCCAGTCAGATGGATCAACAGACACAAGGCAGCCTAAACGGACTCCGATAAACCAAAAGACCAGAAGCAGCCAGTGACCCACTTTGCATATATCTACTTCGCAATACAAAACTGTCATTGAGGACACTATGTCCTCGTAAAGCAGAGCCCCAAAACAAATGCATGTGTTATTCCCACAACCAATAAAGCCTGCACAAAGGATTTCCTTTTTTCTTCTACAATGAAATAAAAAAGACCCACATTTAAAAATGAAGACACATTTTCATGGGTCGAACGATACATCAGCAGTGAGGTAAGTGGCCACAGGCAATGAAAATGTATTCGGCGACTGAAATGCAAATACTTGAAACCCTCTTCTTGCCAGTGATAATGCCAGTTTATCGTTTCCACATACGGTCTTAGCCAGGTCTCTAAGTGGGCTAAGATCCGCCAGGACCCAAACCATGCAAGAACTGAACATGAGTCCTGATACTGGACTCAGCCAGGGCCTCTATTCCTGGCCTTCATCTTCTGTTATCTCAAAGGAATAAACATTAGTCAGCAACTTGCATTGACATGGTTTACAAGAGATGGTGCTTTAACTTCAACCTAGAGGTACTGTGTTATTGGCAGGGCTGGACTGGGAACAGAAACCGGCCCTGGCAAACTGCTCTGCCGGCCGCCCTGGGAGGGGAGGGTGGGTGCGGCCGAGGTGTTACAGGGGGCCGATATTGCCGACCCCCCAGTAACAAAAACGGCCCCCAAGGGCCGAAAACCGGCCCCCACCCTGGTGGCCCACCGGGGAAACGCCCGGTGCCTGCTATGGCCAGTCCGGCCCTGGTCATCGGTCATCATCTGAACCAGTCCATATACTAGCTGCCTTTTGAAAGGGAGTGAAAGACTTGGCAGTGTACATCTGATTTTTTTGTCTCTCCAAAACATGTCCAACATACCATGACTGGTTTATGTAAAAACATGTTTGATAATTCAGGCTTCCAGGAAATGATTACTGAACCATCTTTAATTAATGACTATGCAAAAAACACTGTGGAGTCACGCCTCTAGGAACTTTGTGTAAGATGTAAGATGTTGAATATGAAGACTGTGGAAGCTTATTTCCCATTGTGACAGTTAAACGCCTTGAACCATACTTGTGCTGGATTGAAAACCTTTCTAATTTTGTCATTTTAGCCCTTTTCAGAGTTAATTTTATACATTTTAAAGTGACCTTTCACATTCAATGTGCCTAGAACAATCATTTGCCACCATGCCATTGCAATCATGTATCTAAACAATGCACATTTCAATTCATCCAGTTTTGTCCCCTGTATGTAAGCTCTAGATCTGTTTTCCTAAATCCTTTACTGTGCCAGGCTAGTTTTAAAAATTATTTGCCCTCTATGGAATTTTTACAAAGGTTATCCTCTTTCGAAATATGCACTGGAATATTGATTTGTATTAAGGACGCCTTGACAATAAGAAACCTTAAAGAACGGCTAACCTTTTAAAACAGATCCTTTTAGCTTTATTCGCCGGATTCTATTGCTGTTTTTTAAGATCCTATTGAGCTGTTGTTTGAAATTATTTTGACATTTTAGTGGATTTACCCCATGTATGTTTGTATTTGTATTCTTTTATGGCATTTTTAAGTGTTGAATAAAGATTTGAATTGGAATTGGACTTGGCAGTACTGCTTCATATAGGAGGTAACATGGGCACTCTAATAACATTGGCGCTTGACAGAGAGGGTAATGAGAAAATTAGCGTACAATGTGTTCTTTTCATACAGGGCAATGTGAAAATATGCAGGGCACTAGTGAATTTGTACCTGAGAATGATGGTTTACCTACAAAGCAATGTGGAAATGTGCATGGGACAGACAGGGCAAAGTGAAAATGTCATATCAATATGAAATGCGCCTGATAATAGTGCTTCGAAGCCAGGGCTCAATGATTGATAACAGTGCATTTCATGCATGTCAATGTGGAAATGTCATTGCAATGTTGTTTTACAGAAAGGGAGATGTTGAAATGAGCATGGCAAGCAGTGCTTTATATAATGAGTAATGTGGGATCTACCACTGGCATTGTGTGCTTTACGTACTGGGGACATATGAAATTCACGATTGCATTGTTCGCTTTACCTATTGGCCCTGGGGCAGTAGGATGGCTAGAATGGCAATGTGTGCATTAAATTCTGTGGTAATGTAGAAGATAGCATCAAGGGGATTTCTAGCCCGATGGAGAGTTTGGCCCTATGTCATTGTAATTGTTAATTGTATTTATAAAGTGCTTAATATCCCTGATGGGGAGTAACCTGTGACAACTCTGGGATGCTGAGGAGTCTTACCAGGCTGGCATATTAGGTATAATGCTGTTTGCAGTCTTCGGGAATATTTGAGCAGAATCCTTAAAGATAATATGCTGCTCCCTAGACTGCTTCAGGAACAACATTTCAAATGTTCAAGACTTAACATGGCGGTACAGTGGCATTTAATTCCACAAATTCTGGTGGTATTTTATTTTCTGCCACAACTATGTTTATAGGTCAGCATATCTCTCTCTCACACTTCTACTGGTACAGTTCTAGCACTTCTCAGCAGGGTTGTAGTGCTTACACTGCGTTTACTTAACAAAGGCATTTTCACACTTATGTGACACTTTGGTGTGCAATTCCCCAGCCATGATACTGCTCGAGGTGTACTTCTACTAAAAGTGAGCCCAAAGTTGGAGTGGTGCACCACCTGTTAGGTGTGAAGGGATTTGTTTCCAATAAGTATCACAGCCTTTCAGGATTAGTCTTTTAAACAGTCTTTTATTGCGTAGATCCAAATGTAGAAAATTTCAGCCAACGCATTTCGTTCATAACAATCGGAGTGGACGGCTGCTCTACATTTGCTCACTCAGATTCTGCAGCACACTGGCCCTTATCAAGGAGGCCCTCGCAGCTGTTTAGCTTATGATCACTACAACTCGGACGTCTTTAAACATTTTTGCCCTGAAGAAGTTCATTGTTATGAACGAAACGCGTTGGCTGAAATTTTCTACATTTGGATCTACACAATAAAAGACTGTTTAAAAGACTAATCCCGAAAGGTTGTGATACTTATTGGAAACACATCCCTTCACACCTAACAGGTGGTGCACCACTCCAACTTTGGGCTTAGTATCTCTCTGCTTTGCAGTTAGCACCAAACAGCAGCTGGTGCTGGAGCAGTCTGTGCACACCTAACTAAATTGACGACTCACGATCAAACTAAGGGAACACTACAGGTGAAGTGCCGTTGTCCGCTTCTACAATCCACTTCTACTAAAAGTGAGTCTGAATCCAGGGTAGAAATGGGTAGGTAACACTGGCTGGGGTAGAATAGAAGAGGTTGCTCAAAAGGGCAAATTATTTTCATTGTGACGAAACAAAAAAAGTTTACAAGCGCAAATGCATTTTAGCGTGACATTTCCACATGAGAAAATTTATGGCCAGATTTACCAATTTTGCACCCAGTACAACATCCGCAAAAACTGCACTTCGCTGCTTGAGAAGGAGAGCAGGAGAGTGCAGAATTTACTGAAATATGGCACTCTCCTCCCTTCTCCCTAGCGCCAGCGCTGAAATCCCCTGCAGTGTGCCACAGAGACAACTTTGTGCCATAGTGCAAGGGTGTCTCCGTGAGTCAAGCATAAGTTTTGTACTGGAAGGATACCTTTACAGTACAAAATACTATGCATAGACTAATTTTTAAAAAATGTCCCACCTATTATGTGTGCTGTACAGTGCAGCAAGCATGCGAAGTCAAAAAATAAAAGGAGAAAAAAAGCATTTCTCCTTCATAGCACCTGGTTGAAGGGTGCGCTATCTTCTGACACTAAATCCTGTAAACTTTATGTAGTAGATTGGGTTTAGAGTCAGAAACCATGGGTGGTTGCATGGGAATGCCCATCCACCACACCATGGTATACCCGCTTAGCACTAAGTAATGCAAAGCAGTGCTGCTTCGCGTTACTTTCACTTTATTTCCAACGTCTAAACAAGATTTTGCTCCAATTTGCGTAACTTTTGTGACTGCGTAAATTCTTAGTAAATCTGCCTCAATCTAAGACAGTAAAAAGCTCCCAGGGTACTTCTGGAACGCCTTGTGAATTCCAAGGAAGTCAGAAATTCATGTGAATCCCTAAAATAAGCCTATAAGCGTACATTTTTAACGTCATATTTGGGACATCTCCTAAAGGAGCCACCATACCTTTTTAATGGGAAAATGCCAACCCCTTCTCAGAATGGTAGCTAACTTTCAAGTCTAGGCTATTAAGAGCTTGAACTTCAGCTTTAGCTGTCTGCTGGCAAGCCCTAGGGGTATTATTTACAAGTGAAGTGGCGGGGCACAGCGTTAGCCTTGTTGGCATTAAGCTGCGCTCTGCCACTTCTGAAACTAAGGGCTGCACCGTATTTACAAGTATACAGTGCAGCCCTGCACTTCTCCCAGCGCTGGCGCTAATTACAGCTGCCAAGCGCCAACGCAGGCACCTCCTGCTTTGAGGAGAAGGATTGTTTATGTGCAGGAAAGTGTCCCTTCCTCCAAATAAAAATCTGAAATGGCGATTTCTAACTTTTATGTGTGCTGCTTTGTGCAGCACACATAGAAGTTGCAACTCATAATTATTTTCCAAAATGATTGTTTATGTGCAGGAAGGGACACCTTCCTGCACATAAACAATCAATGCTATTTTGCTGTTTCCCTGTGTGCTTCACAATGCAGCACACATGGAAACAGCAACAAAATTAAGAAATAAAGCATTTCTCCTTGTTTAACCAGGGTAGACCCAGTTTCCCTGGGCTTAATTTTGGTGCTGCCCCATATTTATGTCACCCTTGTAAATATAGGGCAGAGTCAAACTCAACGAGTGTTGTGGTGGAATGCCCACCACAGCACCCATTGCCCACCCCTTTCAAGCTAAGGATAGCATGAAAGGGTGTCTTATTCACAAAGCTGCATTAAGCCATGTTAAGTGGCTTAATGCCGCCTTGTGAGTAAGGCGAAGCCCCTTTCGCCACAGAAACATCATTTAAAGTGACGTTCCTGTGGTGATAGGGACTTGTAAATATGCCCCCAAGGTATCAAATGCATTACTTATTTAGAGTGGGCTTTGGGTTAGCCCCTTGGTCATGATTGGTGACCTTTATTGACTGTCTCAGTTTCCTCCTCCTGCTTCAATGGCATTCCTCCCTATTCTTGTACTTCAACCGTTCAGGAGCATTGGGGCATTGGGGTCTCTAAATGTTCTGAATAGATGAGCTGCATCCCTTGGGGACTCCTTTCCATTTGTGAATGGGTTACCACCTACTTCAATAAAGTGGTAAAATGAGAATGTTTTACAACCGCATTTCAGTCGCAAAACATTCCTACATACTACTGGTATTAGGAAGGAACGCCCTAAACACACCCCTTCTTAGTACTGAATCGGTATGTATTCGCAGTTCCAAACTGTGATTCAGTAACATGTCACCGGATGACAAATTGGAATTTAATCATACCAAAAAGCATTTTACTGGTCAGAAACAGCCCGATTCTGTGAATCGGGCCATTTGCGACCAGTAAAATGCATGATACATATGGCCCATAAAGTGGTTACTAACAAAATGTGCATTCTGTCCTCATTATCTAAACAAGTTTTGGGGTAAAACAATCAATCAGGTTTTAACCAATGCTGACAACTGGTAGTGGTCCAACGTGCATTCAGTGCGAAATGTCTCAAGCATTCACCCTGATGTGTACCTGCCCCCCCTTTACAGTCTCCAAAGCTTTGAACATACCAATACAACACAATACAGTGGAAAGTTTCGTCAATTGTCTTATTGCCCCTCAATTCTAGTAAGTACTATTAAATTCCGTTATGATAGTGATATTTATATGTAGCACTTAGAAATAGCAGAGCTGCAGCATGAGGCACTATATAAAGATAATTTATTGTATAAAATCCTTGAGAATGCTTGTCACACGTGGCTTGACGTGAAATCTCCTAGTAGTGTCACTCTGCCCCAGAAGAGCACACGAATATTGGTGAGGTCAGTCAGCCCTGCAATGTTTCGGTACTGACAGTGTAAAGTATAACATGGCCGCTGAGAAGTGCTAGTTCTATTATGTTGTTGATATTACAATTTCCAAACATACAATTCAACTATTAACTGCTTCATACCACGAAGCCGCAGCTTCATTTTCGCTTCTCATAATCCCTTCCATTTTCTTTACGAGTAAATCTTGTAGATGTGCATTACTTGTGGCAGGCTGTCATGCTTCCTATCGTCATCAGGGTGAAAAAGAAGCTTCAGTCAAGCACTGCAGGGCATATTTACAATAAAGTGTCTAGGAGCGGGTTAGCTACAAAATATCTAACGCCGCGCTCCATTACTTTAGAAACCACAGAGATACACTGCATTTACAATAATACGGTGCACCCCTGCATTTCTCCCTGACCTGGTGCTATATTAAGCTGCCTAGCACCAATGCAGGCACCCTTGCACCATAGTGCAAAGGTGCAGGCATCATAGTGCAAAGGTGCCTACATTGAGAGAATGATTGTTTATGTGCAGGAAGGTGTCCCTTCTTGCAAAAAAAAAATCCAGAACAGCGCTTTAAAACTTCTATGTGTGATGCATTGTGCAGCACACATAGAAGTTGCAAATCGTCATTTTTTATGATTGTTTATGTATAGGAAGGGACACTTTCCTGCACATAAAGTATATGGTATAAAGTATGCTTTCTAGAGTATGCTACACTTGGGGGACAGTATTGCATGTGCCCTGCATGTGGATGTATGTCCAAGCAAGTTATGCTTTCTAGAGGATGCTGCACTTGGGGGAGAATGTCACATGTGCATGTTGGTTCAAGCAAGATATGGCTCCTAGAGGATTCTGCACTTGTGGAAACGCATTGCATGAGCCCTGCATATGCACATCTGTCCATGCAAGGTATGCTTTCTAGAGCACGTCTGTCCAAGCAAGGTATGCTTTCTAGAGTTTGCTGCACTTGGAAAAGAGTGTTGCGTGTGCCCTGCATGTTGGTTCACGCAAGATATGGCTTCTAGAGAATTCTGCACTTGTGGAAAAGTATCGCATGAGCCCTGCATATGAACATCTGTCCATGCAAGGTATGCTTTCTAGAGCACGTCTGTCCAAGCAAGATATGCTTTCTAGAGTTTGCTGCACTTGGGGTACAGTGTTGCATGTGCCCTGCATGTGCATGTTGGTTCAAGCAAGATATGGCTTCTAGAGGATTCTGCACTTGTGGAAATGTATTGCATAAGCCCTGCATATGCACATCTGTCCATGCAAGGTATGTTTTTTAGAGCACGTCTGTCCAAGCAAGATATACTTTCTAGAGTTTGCTGTACTTTGGGTACAGTGTTGCATGTGCCCTATATGTGCATCTCTGTCCAAGCAAGGTATGTTTTTAAGAGGATACTGCACTTGGGGAAAAGGTCACACGAGCCCTGCATGTGCATGTCTGTCCAAACAACGTACGCTTTCTGGAGCACGTCTTTCCAAGCAAGGTATGCTTTGTAGAGTTTGCTGCACCTTGGTGACAGTATCGCATGTGCCCTATATGTGCACCTCTGTCCAAGATAGGAATGCTTTAAAGAGGATGCTGCACTGGAGGAAAATGTTGCATGAGCCCTGCATCTGCATGTCTGTCCAAGCAAAGTATGCCTTCTATAGAATGTCTGTCTAAGCAAGGTATGCTTTCTAGAGGATGCTGCATTTGGCGGGACCGTGTTGCATGTGCCCTGCATGTGCATGTCTGTCCAAGCAAGGTATGCTTTCTAGAGTTTGCTGCACTTGGGGGATAGTGTCACATGTACCCTATATGTGCACCTCTGTCCAAGTGAGGTATGCTTTTAAGTGGATGCTGCACTTGTGAAAAGTGTCTCATGAGCCCCGTATGTGCACGTCTGTCCAAGCAAGGTATGCTTTCAAGAAGATGCTGCATTTGCAGGACAGTGTTGCGTGTGCAGCATGCATGCTTCCTAGAGTATGCTGCACTTGGGGGACACTGCCGTGTATGCCCTGCATGGGCACATCTGTCCAAGCAAGATATACTTTCTAGAGGATGCTGCACTTAGAAGAGTGTCGCTTGTGCCCTGGTTGTGCATGTTTGTCCAAATAAAGTAGGCTTATCGCAGGAGGATGCATTTGGGAGAGAAGAATATCTTTGTTTTTCTTAGACAGTTGTATCCTTTTCAGTAGCGAGTTTACATGAAGCATGTGCACAGCAACAAGGACAGTGGGAAGCCAAGATAGACTAGAATGTGAATCTGGATGAAATGTGTGAACCTAAGACTCCCTGTCAGAGCCTTGGGAGCAAGTCTTGACAAATACTGTTATCAGATATTTATTGTGGCTCATCCCCGCATCTCCCTATCTCCCCTTCACTCCATCAGGGTGCATGTTAAATGCTTGATTGACAGCGTCTGATTTGTTGAGCAAAAGGCCTGTGATTTGGTGTTGGAGTGGCGTGACTGGAGAGCTTAGCCAGTTGCTTACATATCTATCAGTTTGGCACTGAGCCCATTGCCTGATGGTTAGACATAGTATTTTCCGTAATAAGATCTACTTATGCTCAATTAAATATCATCCCAAACTACTGATAGTATTAGTGTTTTAATAGCGATCACATTAGATAAGAATACAATAATGGCCACCCCATGCAAGAATATCACCTCAAGGCCTCAGGCACGGTTGCCAGCAGTAATGTAAAAAGACTTTATCACTTTGTAATACCTATATGGGGTAATACATAACAACTAGAGCTGCAATGTACCAAGGTAATAGTAAGCTCCCCAGTGCCTGGTGATCTATATACCAGACCATGATGTGTATTTCTAAAGTACATGTTCACCCTGAAGGCTATCTTGACGCTGAAATAATATCTGTATATTGTTACTCAGCTCACCGCTTGGAATGGCTGAATTGGAAGCTCAACTGCAAATGTAACCATATTTCTCCAATCATCAGCTTAAAAGTTCTGAAAATACAGACAATATCATCTTGAATACAGACTTTTCAATATTGGTTTACATATTTTAATTCAACTAAGCAAAAGCTTCTAATTTATTAGGCTGGGCTGCACACAGGAGAGATACTTGCAGGTAGCTGAAGAGCTTTCAGTAGGTCACAAGCGTACTTATTGGAGAAGCCTCATCAGAGCAATGCTTTTTCTGGTTACGCAACTAGCCAAAGTTTAACATGTGTGTGATGTTCAGAGTGTTTTTGTGTCTGGGAAGAGAATGTCTTGATTATCATAGTAAGTACGTATGTGGTGGGTAGTTACTAAGCGAATGTATGATTTTTGGCTTATGTAGCTTACAGTTCTTGTCTTTGGTATGTAATAGCAGCTAGTACAGAAGTACATAATCCCATGATAGCCTCCTTGATGTAATATTTGTTCTTTCTTGGCCCTTCATTAAATGCTCTAATGTGTCTACAGATTTGTTAGAGAGAGATATATTTTTTATTCTGTTGTGTCTGTGTGGGTTTCTATGTAAGAAATGGGGTTTCTTGTTGAGCAGGGTGAAGCCCTAATCAAGCAGAAAAACACAATCCATGTCAGGGTGTCATCACAAGCAAACCCTAAATTAACCTGTGCTTAACCCTTGAACCATTGAGCTTGACACAGAGCAGTAAGGCTTAATGTAGAGGAAATGTGTAAAGTATTCCTGCCACACTTCAAACAGTAATACTGTCAAAACCCACCACAAAAGGATTACACACCAGATTAGAAAATAGAGTACTTTTTAAAAAATAAAACAAGACCAAAACAACAAAAACCAGTCAGTAGAACCAGAGATATTCAATTTTAAAGATTTCAGTAAAAATAGTGTGAAAAACCACAAAATGCCAACTGTGGATATCCCTCAAGCCGGACTGGTACCAAGTCAAAAGTTCAGGCTGACTGGGATGGAGCACGGGCCAGCTACAGGGCCTCAGTTAGGCTTGCTGAAAAAAGTACCTTAAATCCTGGTTGTAGCGCTTTGTATGAATCAGCGTTGAAGATGTGTCACGCAGCAGAATGGCTTCGAGTAGCAATGAGGCTGCAGTGAGAGTTCCTGATGGATTGATGTCACGGATCCTGTCGACAGGGCTTGCGATGCGAAATCGGGTATCGAGGATATGGGGTGCAGCCAAGTTGATGTGTCGATTGATGATGAGCAGTGAATCTGCGATGCATTGTTTTGTCATCATATTCAAGGCTGCCGTCAATGAGGGATGTGATTTACTTGCGCTAGGTAAAGCGTCACGATGCACAGTTCCCAAGGCGATGCGTTGGTCCCAAGATACATGAGGGAGCAGCAATATGAGTCTTTTGCAACCGGTCCAATCCACACAGCAGAGGTGATGCGTCGGTTCTGCTTGGGGATGTGCCACTTTGCTGAGGAGATGAGTCAGTTCTGGTCAGAGATGCATCGCTCAGCAGAAAAGAGGCATCAGTTCCACTGGTAGGCACCTAAGGCCCACTTCCAAGATTCCAGGCACTGGGGTTGCTCCACTAACTAGGGCAAAACTGGTCCTGGGTTGCTTGTGTTCAGCTTCAGGGAGGAGCTGGCTTGGCAAGTCAGGCTGGACTGTTCAGACTGGAACAGGTTCAAGACTGATTTGCAGATAGGTGGGGACCAATCTAAGGTAACATGGTGTGCAACATGAGATGACATAGTGTGCAAAATAATGAAGGATTGGAATGCGGGCAGATTAGTTACCAGTGGCTAAGACTAAGTCAAGCATTCCATCTATCACTTTTATATATCTTTTAGAGTGTCACCCTAAGTGCAACGGGTATACCCAGACGTGGGTCCTGTGCACACTGTGTCACTGGAACCAAGTTGTACCCAGCTAATGGGCTCATAAGTAATGCGAAACCAGTCGTGGGCTGCTTGTGTGCTCATGCTGTCCCTCCCCCAACCATTCAGTGCCTTGTTGGAGTAGTCTACAAAATTCACCCAAGACTGATTTGGAAGCTTGTGGCTGTACCTGAACCTCTAGCTGTACTTTTCAGGAGTCAGTTCAAATTTAGTATGGGTTTCATTAGGATGTACCTGGGTGTCATGAGGATGTACCTGGTTTGGTCCTCTACTTCTAGAGTAAGAAGTATGTCCCTCCCCACTGAAGGCATATGTTTCCACAAGCCACTGCCCCTAGTGCTCCTCTGGGATCTTGTGCACCATCAGGGTCACCTCATAGGCAGAAAACCCTTTATCGATGTCATCTCCTAACACATAATTAGGCTAGATCTTTAGAGATGCAGATCTTTTTGTCTCCTTTGGGCACTGAGTGTATGCTGTCACCTATGCTTCTGGAATCTGCTTGCTTTGCTTTAAGTTTCAGCTTCTAAGGCTCCTTTGATGGGCCATTTTCTGCTCCTCTGCCTTCATCTTGAGTTTGGTCATCTGTAGCCTGAACTCCCTCTCTGCCTTCCTGTCTGCCAGCTCCTCTGGGGACAGGCTGTGCAAGGATACACTGCTTCCTGCTCTGGAAGGGTGTTCCAACTCAGGGGATGGGTCCAGTCCCTCTTGGCTTTCTAAAGCTCCACATTTGTGGTGCCCTTCGTCATTTGCAGTCCCCTTACCTTACAGAACTGTTTGAGCTCAAAACAGTGTAATTTCCCAAGTTGGCCAGCTCAAAATCCATTGCTGCAAGTATGGTTTCAGACAGTCCAGTGGAAATGAGAGTAGATTTGGAAAAACAAATGAAGTCAATCAAGAAGAATTTAAAAAACTTGAAATGGTCTCCAAATATTTATATGGGATGGCAGTGTCAAACAAAATTATTATATAGCACTGCAAAAGTACAAGTCCAAATTATCACTGCTGAACACATTAAGACATTGTGTAAGACATTGGGTTACTGGTTGAGAGGGCTGAAACCCTAATCGCACCGTATAGGTCAAAGTTCTAAGTTCTGGCTGACCACAATGGAGTCCGGATCAGCTACAGGGACCCAGTTAGGCCTGCTGCACAAGAGTACCCTAAATCCTGCTTGCAGAGCATTGCGAGGTGCCCCACTGAGGATGTGTCGCGTAGCTGAGGAAATGCATCAGTAACGAGGTGGTGCAAAGCTGTGATGCAAGGTTATCCATCATAGTCGAGGATCCCATTAATGAGATTTTTGTTATGCAAGTGCCTGCCTTAGAAAAGCTTTGCACAGGCGGTGGTTCAGATGTGGGCTGCACAGTCTACACAGAGTCCTTCCACTGAGGGAACCCACTCAGCTAAGGTGATACATCCCTTCTGGTTGGAATTGTGCCCACAGCAGAGGAGATGTGTTGGTTCGGCTGCATCACAGGTGGGCTGGCAGAGCACCTTCAGGCCCACTTCCAACGGTAGGACTCACAAATAACAGAGTCCAGGTGCTAAGTTCAAGGTTGCTGGAGCCTTCTGTCCCTGAGGCTCAAGTCAGGAAGCCAACTAGCCTTTGAAGTCACTCGGGGAGTTCTGGGCTCAACAGCTGCAGGTACAGTCCTTCTCACCCAGGCAAGAGGGCAGCAATTCAGCATAGTAGGGCAGCAGTCCATAGAGCAGGTATCCAGTAGCAAGTAGCAGTAACAAGAGAGTGTTTTTCATTACAATTCGAAAGATGCCAAACATGAGCTGTTTACTTGTTTCCATATGGAAATTTCAGCTTAATAAATATAATAAGGTAACTCCAATGTTATCCTATGGGATAGTTAGGCCTTGCAGTAGTTAAAAACTAATTTGAGAGTTTTTCTCTACCAGCACATGTAAAGTTTAAAAGTACATGTCCATTCTTTTTTAAATACACTGCACCCTGCCCTCTGAGCAGTCCAGGACCTACCCTAAGGGTGACTTATATCAACTAAAATGGAAGGTTTGGACCTGGAAAAAAACGTATTTTCATGTAAATCATGGGTGGTGAGATGCACACCTGTGTACTCCATATGTATTCTGTAATCCATTTTAACCATACTCTATTGCTTCCACACTCTGTAGGCATGCAAGCTTGCTCCACGCTCCGCCCAATTGCGCTGCAATGTCGAACAAGCACAAAGGAACCACAGCTGATCCCATTCAAGCTGCACAGCCACGTCCATCATGAATGATTCCAATCAATCAAATATACATTTAACTTTTCATTATTCTTCATTTTACTCCATTACATTTCGCTTTTTGTTTTTTCCTTTAGTTTTCTTCAATTCATTTTACTCATTCACTATTTTAGTCACGGTTTTTCAGTAAAAACACAGGAGAATTATATGTTTCCACATGTCATGATTTTATTTAAAATTACCCAATGCGTTTCGGGATATTCCCTTCCTCAGGGGTATCTAGGCTACAAAAATTAATAAACAACCATCAGCTCGGTTATAGTGCTTCTTATGCAACAGACTAGTTAAAAACATCCTTTTGACTCTGAGTTAATTAGACCATGAAACGCTACAGCATCAAGCCTCCACTGTTCTTCTTATTACAACACTCATCATTTTCCATAACAAACCCTGTTCAACGCCCCTAACATCCAAACCATCGTAACTCTTAAGTCTCAGACTCCAATGATTCAAAAATACTTCTGGCCCCGAAATTACTCATGCAAAACATGCTTTTATCACTATTACAATGAAGCCTTTCAACACGCTTACTATGAAAAAAAAAAAGGCGCAAAGTAATGGAGTAAAATGAAGAATAATGAAAAGTTAAATATATATTTGATTAATTGGATTCATTCGGGATGGACGTGGCTGTGCAGCTGGAATGGGATCACCTGTGGTTCCTTCGTGTTTGTTCAAAAAACGTATTTTGCCAGGTCGAAACAGCAGTTTAAAACTGCACACACAGGCTGCAATGTCAGGCCTGAGGCATGTTTAAAGAGCTACTTAAGTAGGTGGACAATGTGTGCAACATTTAATTTATAGGCCCTGGGTAAATGGTATACTACTCTACAAGGGACTTATAACTAAATTAAATATGCCAATCAGGTGTAAGTCAATCAAACCATATATAGGGGAGTGAGCACAAGAACTTTTGCACTGGTCAACAGTGACAAAGTGCACAGTGTCCTAAGCCCAGAAGAAAACATTTCAGTAAAAAGTGAGGGGTAAAAGCAAAATGTTTGGAGGTGACCCTGTAGAGAGGGTCAGGTCCAACATCATAAAATTGCAAACTCACACAGTACCAATTCTGAGAAGCCATTTCATTTGAACCATTACATCTAAAATTACCAGATACATAGCATTTACCATTTGTTAAAAACCAGTTCATAGAATGCTTTATATGTGTTTATAAAGTGGAAAACCCACTGCTGTTACAATGTGTTTTCTGTGTTGGTTTTTCTACACGGTTTGTATTTATCCTATTTCCTTTAAACCCACTTCTCTTCTCACATTCTGTTACTGGGTGATGTTTCACTATTTCTTATTCATTGCTGTTCCCCCAAATCCGCGTCCTCATTCTATTGTGATTTTTTTCACCCACGTTCCTTCTCCCAACCTCCTTCTCTTCCTCCTAGCTTTTCCCGTTCTCCTCCTCTCCTCATTTTTATTAGTGTATTTATTCTCCCTCCTACATCCTTCTCTTGTTTTCACTATTTGTTTGGGGCGCTCCCCCATCTTTTCCCTCATTCCTTCTCTGAACCATTTCCATACTATGCCCCCTTTTACCTTTGTCTCCTTAATATTTTTTTTCTGCTTCAATGCCAAAACTATGCCCCCTAATGTGGATTTGCTGTGGGTCAATTCATTTCTTTTTCTTTTAAAAAGAGTTTTTAGTTTGTAAATTAATATTCGTTTTTGCTACACAATGTGTGTTTCTATTTTTTACCAGCGGACTGTATTTTTATTATTTTGTTAATTTGTTTGCCACTATGGTGTATCTAGGCGGTGCTTGGTAAACGTGAGGTGTTCTATCTAACAATTTCTATTTTATGTTTGTGTGTAAAGTGTTTATTGCGGGAACCTGACTGCATAACCATTTCTACTGTGCTGGTTTTATGTGCAGTGTTCTGTCTCCAGTATTGTGTTTCTAAAAGGTCAAACAGAATAGAACTGTATGATCTTTTCAAGAGAATTTCAGTATGCTGTGGGGAGTATACGCTAATAATGTGTACATAGAACTTATTTCTCCCAGCCAGCAAGGGTTAGTGTACAAGTCAGAGACTTAGAGAAAAATAGCAAGAACATTACAACCTCAAAATACTTTGTAAACTGCAAGTTTTAAATGCATTTTATTTTTCTATAGCGATGTTATGCAGGGTGCTTTTAAAAACTGAAGCAAAATAATGCATTGCTTTGTAGTAAAAAGAAAAATATAATTTTCAAAGACTGTATGTATAATTAGAAGTACATCATTTGAAAGTTTAAAAGCTAGATGAATGGCAGAATCTAAATGAAGTAATGTCCAGTTTTAAAATGGGGAAAGAATGAACCCATGGCTTTGTTCTCATCACCCCCTCTACACATCTATCCTTTCCTTAAAGAACTGTGATGGGGAATATGCTGCTCTTGTGTTTACATCGCAGTGGAGAGGACAAGGTACAAGAACAAGCCCCCCTGCAAAGGTGGATGAGGCAGGCAGATATGAAAATGCGCTCAGTGTAGGTGTTGGATCTGGCACACATTGCAGCAGAGGCATACCTGCCAACTTGAAGAACAATCACACTGTGTGAGGAGGGGGCGGGGCCTCGTGCCGAGAAGTACCTATGAGGCACTTTTGAACCCCACCCCACCCCACCTCACACCACCCCAAAGCCCCCTCAATACCTCCCCCCCCAAAAAAAGCTTGCTGTGGCCAGTAGCGGTCCGTGGAGGGAGTTCCGTGGGGCGGCGGGGCGGGGGAGGGGCAGGGTGGGGAAATGTAAACACCGGAATATGGATGAACGGAGGTAAGTACACATTTAAATAAATAAAACGAATTCCTTTGCAAAATGCGATGCAGCGCGCGCAACGAAATTCGTTTTATTTATTTAAATGTGTACTTACCTCCGTTCATCCATATTCCGGTGTTTACATTTCCCCACCCTGCCCCGCCTCACCGCCCCACGGAACTCCCTCCACGGACCTCTACTGGCTGTGGCTGGTGCCGATGGACATCGGCATTTCAAAGCCTCGGAAATGTACTGGAGAACAACTGTGGGGCATATTATCAAGACAGTCGATAAAATTATCGCTGCTTTAGCGGCAGAAAACTGCCGCTAAAACGGCGATAATGGGCTTAATAATATGCTCTATGGAATTCCAATTGAAGCCCATGTTAGATGTGAAGGACATCGAAACTGAGTTTCAATTAGAATTCTATAGAGCATATTATCAAACCCATTATCGCCGTTTTAGCGACAGTTTTCTGCCGCTAAAGAGGCGATAATTTTATCGCCTGTCTTGATAATATGCCCCTATATACGTTGGTTTTCTGCTCGTTTTCTCTGCCACCGTGTGATATCTGCTCCTTACCGGGAGGCCGTATGACAGGAGCCGATGTCGTGTGGCACCTCGTGTGGTACCGTGTGAGTTGGCAGGTATGCAGAGGTAGTGGCTTAACAAAAAATGATCACCCCTTACCCCCTCCGCAGAATTTGACGAAGGGCTCCTGAGTGTCCGGCACCTCATAAATATGCATTCGTCTTGGACTGAAAGGGGTTCCCTTGCAGGGTTCGGGGCCCAGAAGGCTTGGGGCTCCCTGCGCTGCAGCGGCGGCAAACGCCAGTGTCACACCCCTGAGCAGAGGCACCACAAGCAGCACTGTATGGGGAGATAATGCGTGCAGTGAAGAGGTCTCTCTGGGCAGGAGCCCTGAGTCTTAGAGGGTTTGGAAGTTAGAGCTGGCCTTTGCTCAGAGAGCCGCCAGGTCGAACCCAAAGTTGGTGCCTACCCCACACTTTTCTTTGACCTAAGCTGTATGGAGACGGCTGCAGGGGGCCGCAGCGCCCCTCCGGAGGTCAGCTCCTCGAGCGTGGGCCTAGCTCGCACATGCAAAAGGCCAGCCCTGCATGAACTGAAAACAGCGAGCGTGATCAGCAGTGTGGAAGCAGCTGCCTTACCCACGCTATCAGGAGCTCGAAGAATCAATGCAGGGCACATCTCCAGGGACTTTCATGCGGTGCGACCTTCAGACGGCCAGGCTGCGCGATGAGACAGTTAGGAGGATGAGGGGACACTGCTGCTCTGAGGCGGGTCCCCCTAGAAGGACAGACTGAGAAGCCCCATCACCTGTCAATCTCTCTTCCAATGTCAGAGTAAATTACACAGCATCATTTCACTAGTCGCAGGACTCTGCGATGCTCTTCGCCCTAATGCGACCTGGCCGCCAGCATATTACTGGTACATATAATGATCCTATTTACATATTCCCTATCGCTAGCCCAAGGCACATTTCGTGGTGCTCCCAATTTAAAACAGAAGTGCTCACTGATTAGGGCGCTGCACTGTGTAGTTGAGACAGTAACGTGAGGCTAGCCCTCATCACTTGAACATGGGCAGCAATAAGCATTAATAGGAGTTGTGCACACAGATATTGCCACATTTCTTTTCTCATTGAGGGTGGTGGGGAGCCGGGAAAAGGTAAGTTGGGATGAATCATATTGTTACCTCGCCTCTTTTTTTGTCTTCTCTCCTTCTTTCAAAACTGTGATGTACTGCTATGCCATTGGCCTACAACAGGCCCTCGCTCATGGCTTTCTCGCTGATAGTCAAGTGTGCAAGGAAATATGTACGGAGATTTAGTAACATATTTACTAGATACTTAATTGTGTGCTCTTCTGGTACTTTGAATTATGTATCCCTCTCTTCTTACAACAAATGCCTGCCTCATTCATTGTATCCTTGTATATTGCATGCATTATTATTCCCTTCTTTGGGTTATTCTGTTCAATCAAAAAATCAATAAAAGAGATTTAAACAAAAACAAAAAATGAGGATGCTTCACTCTCCACACTCTATACAACTTGCAGGTTTCAGAGGGCTCTGCAGATTGAATAAAGCCCAAAAAAATTGTTTCGAAATATAGGTAAAACGAAACATTAAATCGAAGTGTATTTTCCCCAGTCAGCCTCTGGTGTTTCCTTTACTATTTGAGCAAAAACAACTTTATCAGCACACATGCTCTAAGGAATTGCGAATACCAACTGTCACCATCTTCTTCACTGTACCCCCGTCTTTAGAGCGATTGGGCATGGTGGGCCCAGAACACTGCATCACCTAGGGATGGCCAGGGTTAGCGATTACTACTCCCCCATCCTGATGTTGCTATGCTTGCTCCCCTCACTAATCTGACTACTGATAAGTATATTTATTTTCAGCTTTTGCTACTTTTAGTAGTTGCGTGTTCGCGACAATTATTGGTTTTTGCCATCCAGCAGCCTTGTTTTCAATATAAATAAAAGTAGCAAGTTTTACTTCCGCTAGCCCTATGACTCTGATGAAGTGACAGCCCTCTCTATCCTAATCCCTGAATTTCTTCTTGTTATGGTCACCCAGGGGCATATTAACAAGGGCCGGCGATAAATATCGCAAAGCGCACTTAGCGCTTGCATATTTATCGCCGGCAATCTCTGGAATTTATCGCCCGGTTAGCGCGTTATCAACAACGCGCATCGTCGAGGCGATAAAATTCCAGAGATAGGTGGGATATCGCCATTTTCCATGGTGGAAAACGGCGATATCCTAGATAATAGGGCCTGTGGTCTTAGCCACACAATCCACCCCCCATGTTAGGTATGCCTTAGTCAGGAATTTAACAGACGTTAAATTCCTGAGTTAAGGCATACTTAACGCGATTTTATTTATCGCTAACCCTCATTGATAATATCGCAAAGCTTCCTTCGCGATATTATCCCATGTTGCTTTTCACAGCCACGCCTCTTTTGCATCTCATTATCGATGCGAAGCGAGGCGTGTGAAAAAGGGGCGATACATCAAGGAATCACGAGCTAGCATGCCCTTGATGAAAATGCGATAATATTATCGTCGCCCCTTGATAATATGCCCCCCAGTTCTCCAGGTTCTAGCTCACTGTGCAGATAAGAGGTTCCTGATGAGGGGCTTAATCCAGATTCCTTCTTTGTCTCAGACTTATTCTATGACCCTAGAGTGGCCTCTGAGGAAGAGATAATGTCACCAGTTTAATCACTCACTGATCTTTTTGACATTTTTCTGACCAGTCCGGCCAACTGTGGCCACCTTCCACCTCGGCCTCCTAAAGCAAAAAGTATTATTTGCCATCCAAAAGCATCAACACTTACTCCATGTAAATGGCTCAAGGCGGGGTGTCCATAGCCATCAGCGGAAACAAAGAAACAGATGAATCATGTATAAAGTGTCAACCGGGTTCAAGTCTCTGCAACATCCTGTGATTCTGGGCAAATCACTTAATCTCCATGTGCCTAGCAGTACAAACATTTGCAATGCAATTGGTCTAGCTTTTGGGACCTTATATGTATTTAGCTATGCAGCACATTAGCCTGGGTGCTGAAACATCTACTGTGCTTTAACATGGAGGGAAAGTAAGCACCAAACTGCGTGACACGCCAGGTATGGGAACACATGGGGAGAAATATTACCTTTTATCTGGAAAGGGTATAGTTCAAAGCTCTGTTTCCAATAGAAAATCAGGGCCTTCGGTGGTCATATCACTGAAAATAAAAGATTTGAAAAAAATATTATTGTCTACTGGTGCGCGTGGAAGACAATTTCTATGGACTGGAATCTAGAGAATGCCAGAATGGCTTCGAGTAGCAATGAGGCTGCAGTGAGAGTTCCTGATGGATTGATGTCAAGGATCCTGTCGACAGGGCTTTCGATGCGAAATCGGGTATCGAGGATATGGGGCGCAGCCAAGTTGATGTGTCGATTGATGATGAGCAGTGAATCTGCAATGCATTGTTTTGTCATCATTGTCAAGGCTGCCATCAATGAGGGATGTGATTTACTTGCGCTAGGTAAAGCGTCACGATGCACAGTTCCGAATGTGATGCGTTGGTCCCAAGATACATGAGGGAGCAGCAATTTTTGCAACCGGTCCAATCCATACAGCAGAGGTGATGCGTCGGTTCTGCTTGGGGATGTGCCACTTTGCTGAGGAGATGAGTCAGTTCTGGTCAGAGATGCGTCGCTCAGCAGAGAAGAGGCATCAATTCCACTGATAGGCACCTAAGGCCCACTTCCAAGGTTCCAGGCACTGGGGTTGCTCCACTAACTAGGGCAAAACTGGTCCTGGGTTGCTTGTGTTCAGCTTCAGGGAGGAGCTGGCTTGGCAAGTCAGGCTGGACTGTTCAGACTGGAACAGGTTCAAGACTGATTTGCAGATAGATGGGGACCAATCTAAGGTAACATGGTGTGCAAAATAACGATGGATTGGGATGCGACTCGAGTAATTACCAGTGGGTGAGATTAAATCAAGCATTCAATCCATCACTTTTTAGTTCACTTTTTTATATATTTTAGTGCGTTGCCCTAAGTGGGACAGGTATGCCGATACATTGGCCCCGCGCACACTATGTCACTGGAACCAAGCTGTACTCAGCTGGTGAGCCATAACTAAATTAGAATTTCAGGCTGGATTGTTCCGATTGGAGCAGGCTCAAGACTGATTTGTATATTGCTCGGTCCAACATGAGATGACACGGTGTGCAAAATAATGAAGGATTGGAATGCGGGCAGATTAGTTACCAGTGGCTAAGACTAAGTCAAGCATTCCATCCATCACTTTTATATATCTTTTAGAGTGTCACCCTAAGTGCAATGGGTATACCCAGATGTGGGTCCGGTGCACACTGTGTCACTGGAACCAAGTTGTACACAGCTAATGGGCTCATAAGTAATGCGAAACCAGTCGTGGGCTGCTTGTGTGCTTGTGCTGCCCCTCCCCCAGCCATTCAGTGCCTTGTTGGAGTAGTCTAAAAAATTCAACCAAGACTGATTTGGAAGCTTGTGGCTATACCTGAACCTCTAGCGGTACTTTTCACGAGTCAGCTCAAATTTAGTATGGGTTTCATGAGGATGTACCTGGGTGTCATGAGGATGTACCTGGTTTGGTCCTCTACTTCTAAAGTAAGAAGTATGTCCCTCCCCACTGAAGGCATATGTTTCCACAAGCCGCCGCCCCTAGTGCTCCTCTGGGATCTTGTGCACCATCATGGTCACCTCATTGGCCGAAAACCCTTTATCAATGTCATAGCCTAACACATAATTAGGCTAGATCTTTAGAGATGCAGATCTTTTTGTCTCCTTTGGGCACTGAGTGTATGCTGTCACCTATGCTTCTGGAATCTGATAGCTTTGCTTTAAGTTTCAGCTTCTAAGGCTCCTTTGATGGGCCATTTTCTGCTCCTCTGCCTTCATCTTGAGTTTTGTCATCTGTAGCCTGAACTCCCTCTCTGCCTTCCTGTCTGCCAGCTCCTCTGGGGACAGGCTGTGCGAGGATACACTGCTTCCTGCTCTGGAAGGGTGTTCCAACTCAGGGTATGGGTCCGCCCCACCCCTGAAAGCTGCATTTCAGGGCTGATCTTCATGTCCTGAACATGCTCAATCATATCCCCCTCATCATGTTGCTCCTTTCCTGCCGGTGAACCTCTGTCCAATCCCTCTTGCCTTTCTAAAGCTCCACATTTGTGGTGCCCTTCATCATTTGCAGTCCCCTTTCCTTACAGAACTGTTTGAGCTCAAAACAGTGTAATTTCCCAAGTTGGTTAGCTCAAAATCCATTGCTGCAAGTATGGTTTCAGACAGTCCAGTGGAAATGAGAGTAGATTTGGAAAAACAAATGAAGTCAATCAAGGAGAATTTAAAAACCTTGAAATGGTCTCCAAATATTTATATGGGATGGCAGTGTCAAAAAAATTATTATATAGCACTGCAAAAGTACAAGTACAAATTATCACCGCTGAACACCAGTGCAAGACATTGGGTTACTGGTTGAGAGGGCTGAAACCCTAATCGCACCGTATAGGTCAAAGTTCTAAGCTCTGGCTGACCACAATGGAGTGCGGATCAGCTACAGGGACCCAGTTAGGCCTGCTGAACAAGAGTACCTTAAATCCTGCTTGCAGAGCGTTGCGATGTGCCCCACTGAGGATGCGTCGCGTAGCTGAGGCAATGCATCAGTAACGAGGTGGTGCAAAGCTGTGATGCAAGGCTATGCATCATAGTCGAGGATCCCATTAATGAGAATTTTTGAATTCAAGTGCCTGCCTTTCGAAAGCTTTGCACAGGCGGTGGTTCAGATGTGGACTGCACCGTCTACACATAGTCCTTCCACTGAAGGAACCCACTCAGCTAAGGTGATACATCCCTTCTGGTTGGAATTGTGCCCACAGCAGAGGAAATGTGTTGGTTCGGCTGCGTCACAGGTGGGCTGGCAGAGCACCTTCAGGCCCACTTCCAACGGTAGGACTCACAAATAACATAGTCCAGGTGCTAAGTTCAAGGTTGCTGGAGACTTCTGTCCCTGAGGCTCAAGTCAGGAAGCCAATTAGCCTTTGAAGTCACTCAACAGTTGCAGGTACAGTCCTTCTCACCCAGGCAAGAGGGCAGCAATTCAGCATAGTAGGGCAGCAGTCCATAGAGCAGGTATCCAGTAGCAAGTAGCAGTAACAAGAGAGTGTTTTTCATTACAATTCGAAAGACGCCAAACATGAGCTGTTCACTTGTTTCCATATGGAAATGACAGCTTAATAAATATAATAAGGTAACTCCAATGTTATCCTATGGGATAGTTAGGCCTTGCAGTAGTTAAAAACTAATTTGAGAGTTATCTCTACCAGGACATGTAAAGTTTAAAAGTACATTTCCATTCTTTTTTAAATACACTGCACCCTGCCCTCTGAGCAGTCCAGGACCTACCCTAAGGGTGACTTATATCTACTAAAAGGGAAGGTTTGGACCTGACAAAAAACGTATTTTCATGTAAATCATGGGTGGTGAGATGCACACCTGTGTACTCCATATGCATTCTGTAATACATTTTAACCAAACTCTATTGCTTCCACACTCTGTAGGCATGCAAGCTTGCTCCGCACTCTGCCCAATTGCGCTGCAATGTCGAACAAACACAAAGGAACCACAGCTGATCCCATTCAAGCTGCACAGCCACGTCCATCATGAATGATTCCAATCAATCAAATATATATTTAACTTTTTATTTTTCTTCATTTTACTCCATTACATTTCGCCTTTCTTTTTTTTTCACAGTAAGCGCGTTGAAAGGCTTAATTGTAATAGTGATAAAAGCATGTTTTGCATGAGTAATTTTGGGGCCAGAAGTATTTTTGAATTATTGGAGTCTGGGACTTAAGAGTTACCATTCTATGCCCCTTTTTACCATTTTTTCTGCGTCAATGCCAAAACTATGCCCCCTAATCTGGATTTGCTGTTTTTCAATTAATTTCTTTTTCTTCTAAAAATAGTTTTTAGGGGCATATTATCAAGACAGGCGATAAAATTATCGCTGCTAAATCGGCAAGAAATTTATCGCCGGTCTTGATAATATGCTCCTTAGTTTGTAAATTAATATTCGTTTTTACTACACAATGTGTCTTTCTATTTTTTACCAGCGGACTGTGGGGCATATTATCAAGCACAGCGTTAAAATAATTGCCGCTTTAGCGGCAGAAAACTGCAAATTACAGCCCATGTCCAAGCGGACAGGTACGGATGGAGTGCTCAGGGGCACGGAGATAAGGGATTTCAATAGCTTACTCTCCGCTGACTCTAGGGCGTTCAGACAACAGTGGCCCCACAATTCTGCCCCATACAAGGCTGATGACACTACTTTAGCCTTGTAGATATCAACTACTGGGGTGAGTGATCTCCTTGGAGAGGCCCTGAACTCCCTCATTAGAGCACCTCCCACTCTCCTGTGGCTGAGGACCATTTTATCAATATGACTAGCCCAAGACATCCTATCCGTAATCCGAATACCGAGGTAATCGAATTCGGCTACTTTCTCTAGGGGGATCAAGTTTAGTGTCGGTGGGCGGCCCAGTTTCTTAGGAGGATTTAGGACTAGATATTTTGTTTTATCCACATTTATTGTTAATCCTCTTGCACCACAGAACTCCTGAAATCGCGTTAATAATTTCTGGAGACCTTGAGGGGTCTTCGAAATCAGGAGCGTGTCGTCCGCAAAAAGCAGGGTGGGGATACGGACTCCTCCGAGACAGGGGGCGTCAGCTGGTTCTTGTTGAAGATGTTTTACCACCCCATTCACATAGAGTGAAAATAGGGTGGGTGCCAAGACACAGCCCTGTCTTACGCCCCTAGAGACTGGAATCTTCTCAGTAAGTTCACCGTTTTTACCCCAACGGACCTGAGCAAAGGTATGGGCGTGAAGGCTGATAAGAAGTGACAAGATGTAAGGGGGTAAACCCAGCTCATAAAGTACCCTCCAAAGGTCTTCCCGGGGGACTAGGTCAAAGGCAGTCTTCAGGTCTATAAAGGCCAAATAAAGACTGCCCTTGCCCAGTTCCACCACCTTCCACCCCAATAATACCAGCCTAAACACCTGCTCTATTGTCCCCATTCCAACCCGAAAACCTGCCTGAAAGTCTGAGAGAATTTTGTTCTCCTCCACCCAATGGAGAATCCTTCCAAGGATAGCTTTACCAGCTATCTTTTGGGTGGAGTCAATCAGACTTATGGGTCGGTAGTTCCCCGGTGTTTCCCTGCACCCTTTTTTATATATCGGGACCACCACCGCCCCTTTCCAGGATTCTGGTACTGCCCCTCCCATCATGATATCATTAAGTAGTGCTGATATAACCTGCGCCCATTCCGCTGGATATGCCCTCATAAGGTCCCCCGGGAGGCCGTCGGGGCCCGCAGCCTTGCGTGGGGCTATCCACCCTATGACCCCCTCAATCTCTAGCGGAGTAAAGAGATCATAGGCATGAGGTTCAGTAATTCGAGTGAGGTCCATCCCCGCATTACAATCCCCATCTGGAGGGAGGTATAGGGACCCGAAATGCTTTACCCAGCTTTGAGGCGGGATGTTACAGGGTCTCACAAGTGCATTGGGGTTTTTCCGTGCACTTATAAGATGCCAAAATGCCCTTGAGTCCTTAATTTTACTGGCCTGGAGCAGGTCATCCCAATATTTGTCTTCCCACTCCCTCCTGGCTATTTTAAGGGACTTATTGTAGGCCTTCCTTGCTTCCTGTATCACAGGACGGGACTTAGCTTTAATCGCCTCAACTAGCTTAACCTTATAAACCCTACATGATTGGGTATACCAGCCATCAACGGGTTTTTTAGAGTGTTTATTACCCAATTTGTTATGGTGTAAAGTAAAGACATTAGTTAAGGCTTCTGTCAGGGAGACAAAGAGCCCACTCACTCTACCCACACCTTCCGTGGATATTCCAAGATTTAATACCGTGTGGTTTAGGTGAGATTGTATTTCTTCTACCTTCCCCTCTGATAAAACCAATTTGGCCCATTTAATTCGCCTACCACAAGGGGAGACTTCCGAGACCTCCGGTGGTGCTGCTACCCGATTTATAGTATCCTTGCTTGAGTGTTGCCACCACTGGGCCATACTTAAAGAAAGCAGGTTATGGTCGCTTTCAGACGAGGGGACCACCTGCATGTCCTTTACATGGGGCCACAGACATACGTCTACTAAGAAATAATCTAACCTAGAGGTATGTCCTGGCCTATTATACGTGTGGACGCCCAACCTATCCGAGGTGTTAAATGGTAGCGGCAGTTTCAGTCGATAATCTTTCAAGTATTTGCCCGGCGGTAATCGCCTCTCATACCATTCGATAATTTACCAATGAAAGAGGCAGGCGCCGGAGACTGGAAGGCAGGAAACAAAGTTTTATTCCGTCGGAGCAGAACACATCAGATCAGACAGCAAGGTATCGTCACGAGGTGCTCTAACTGCATCTCTGAGACCTGGTCTCTTATACACTGGTTTATTGCTTTATTACACACAGTATATTCTTGAGATTCCCTTGATGCCTGAAAGAACATCCCCTGAAGCCCCGGCTCAGATCCGATCCCACACATAGATACAGTAGAAGTTCCCACCCTACCCGCAGTGGGAGATGGCTATCGCGCAGCAGGGAATTCCGCTAATTCCCGGGGGTGTGTGCAACCGGCCGGGTCTCAGGGGGTAGGGGCTTTGATTCTACTGTAATCCCTTTGATGTGGGGTGTTTCCCTTACAGTAGGGGCAATAAACTGCATCCGCAGGGCTAGGCGATGGCCTGGGACCAGTTCAGACAATGGGGCGCAGAGGAAGGGGGTTATCAAAGGAGAGGCATGACCATGTATGGGTTGTCGGTCGGAAGTGGTTCCGCAGCAGGGTCGCGCAGAAGGAGAGGGTTTATGGCCTGTATGAGAGAGTGGGGGTGGCCAGCGCGCGGGGGAATGCTTGCAGCGCCAGGGGAAAGCGCTGGCGGTCGAGAGTGAGCGGGGAGAGAGTGGGGTGCCTAAAATGACGGCCGTGCGTTCGCTTGTGCGTGGTGCTGGGGAGGGGCAAGATGGCGCAGATAATGTTCAGTTTGCGAGCTAAATTTCCACAGTCCTCCCTTTTAACATATCTCGCCAGCTTGTCCGGCCAATATTCGCCTTTGTTAGCCTTTCAGTTACAGTATCGTCAATGTTCGTCACACATTTAAAAGATACAGAGTCGTTTAGGGTAGGCAGGAGTAATCTGACACATTTGTACATTGTCTCATACAGTTTGATAAAGTAGGCGAGGAGGAAGTACATTCAAAGTTGCAGTATAGTCGTGTACATGGCTGGTGTTGTATGAATGTTACTATACAAAGTTACATTTTCTTAACTTCTCAGTTTACAGTCGGAAGTGATTGATGCAACATCATGAAAACTTGATAAGAAGATAGTTAATATAATAAGGTGGTTGGGAGAGGATTTTCAACTTTGACATGGGTTCTTCTTTCCAGTGTCCTTGTTTCATAAAGAGCTATCACTGGTAAGCTCTCATTGTTGTTCTTCTTTCGTTGGCACTGTTGAGCACCGGCGGTGGAACTAAGGTCCAGCTCAAATCCGATTTCTTCACGTGGCAGGGTGTGACCACTCACTGTTCTTTGATCACAGTCCTGTTCCTTAACACAGTTCACCACAGGTACTTTTGAGACAGGGTGCCGGCCTTTTGTTCCTCGGTAGTAGGTCAAAGTCATAGTCCAAATGAAAGAGGAAGAGAGAATGGGGTGGCATGGGATCGGATCAAAAATGCGGACCAAGGAGAGCAGAATCTTTTCAGCACTGGGCCCATCAATCGGGCCCGATGGGTTGAGACTTCGGGCACGCTGGTCAGTGAGCAGGGGCCTCGATGTAGCCCTTCGCGCTCATCGTTCTGATAACGGTGTCTCGTCTCACACCCTTGTTGCTTCGTCGCTTCCCCCTTGGTCGATGTCATAGATGTTTTATGATCCGCAGCCAGACTGTGCGTCACGTCCGACCCCTCTCTTCCGATGGCTGCAGGTTATCCTTGAATAGGTTATAAGAAACGAAAGTCTTAGAGATCTTGGCAGGGAAGACATTTACATACTTCATTTCTCTCTCCCAACCACTGAGTAGTTGCGGAAATGCTCTTATCTGTTACTACATGATTGGTGCCTATTAACTCTGATGTTAATGTGCGTGTTACTAATCTATTAATTACTGCTGTGGTGCAGGGTTCTGTGGGTGTCCCTGTCCATCGTCTGGCCTTCTAGGTGTCGGTTTCTGCGCCTTATAATACAAGGTTTGGTAGTACCCGTAAGTGCGAGGTGCTACTGTCATGCGTTCGTGAGTATCCTTTTCATACAGTAGGTGACCCTTTATCAGTTTAAAACAGGGCCATCAGTTGTTTCGTTCGGGATACTCTGAGACGGCTTAGTATAGGGCTGGAGTTATCTCTGGGAGAACAGGGTGCTTTAGACATTCTATTTCGGGCTAATTGGTCAGGGATAATTCTGGGTGGTGGAGATGGTGTCCTTTAAGAACAAAAACCACTGACATATAGTCCCCGTGTTGAGGGTCAGATTGGGAGACATCAGTCGTCTTACCTGTCCTTTCCTTCTCAGCCGATTAGGCTTAACGTTCGCAGAAAGGAGAGGTAGTAATCGTGGTAAAGTATGGTCGTTTTTGTTTCTGTCAATTTTGTTCGAACACCACCGTGTTTGGGCCAATTATACACTTACCAAAGAGGTGTATGTCGTTAATTTATTCAAGAAGAAAGAGGACAAGAAAGAGCCTTTTGCGAGGGAGGGGGAGAGAGAGTGAGAGAGAGAGAGAGAGAGAGAGAGAGAGAGAGAGAGAGAGAGAGAGAGAGAGAGAGAGAGAGAGAGACGTGTGCATCAGGTAGGCTATTCTGGCGTACATACGACACAAAACGAGAGAGAGAGAGATGGGTAAGATAATAGGCCACTTGGTGCACACACAACATGGAGTAGCATGGGTCTGTTCCATGTAAGAAAACACAAGCGGGGAAAAGACATAAATTCGGTGATCACGTACACACAAATGTCGGATAGGGGGTGACAGTACATGCATCAAGATGGAGACTCAGGGCTGCGTTGAGCACGGGGACCTCTCCTTTCCTGTCCCCTATTTCCTACGCATGTGGCGTACCTTTAGCACTTTGTAGTTTATCTTAGGGGGTGTCTGACCCCTTTATTCTCCTCCCTTTGATCGGTGGACAAGCACTCCAATCATACAGTGACGCTCTCTTCAAGTGATCCAAACATGAAATGCATACACATTCATAGCGTATAATCGTAGTACACACGCACAATCATATCATACGGGTTTTTCATGTTCCCAATGATGGTCTGTAATTTTACGCACTATCTCACAACGTTTGTCTATGTTTTCCCTGATATTGAACTCGGTGCGGTCCAGGTCCACTCCACTCTTCAGTCGGAACCTCGTCGTGACCTATAGAGGGGAAATAAGAGGGGAGGGGAGGTGCAGTATTCAAAATACCCCAGCGCGCGCAGACACGAAAGGTTCTACCTACCACGTACCAGGCTAGCCGCAGGGGTGGGTAATACCACGGACCCATTATTCTTTAGTTCGAGGCAAAGATGCTCTAGTTCATTCATCTCCTAAATTCGCGTTCCCTGGTCGTGCATTTATTTCTCAATTGGTCGTGTATTATGGTGCAGGATACCATACCTTGCATGCGACATGTACCTTAAGTTATAGTTCATTATTGATTCGACAATTCTTGGAAAAAGGGCAGGCGTGATGGGTACAAATTCCGTTAAACAAAAAGATTTTTAGGCAAATTGTGTCTGTATTATCTGTATGCTTTCGCTTAGGAGTAACAATCATTTATTTAAAAGAAAAAACTTTCAACAACCCAGATGATTAGTCATGACACTGATTTCGTAATTCCTTTTTAAGAAGCCCTTTATTTAAAACAATGTCAGTATGGAAGTACGGGCCTACAGCCGCCATAGACCGGCCACGGTGTGAGAGGCGTCGAGCAACACTGGATTAACATAAAAATCGGTTCCCCCCTCTCCCCCACCGCCATGTGTGAAAGCATCGCATACATGTATATATATCTCTTTTTAACACGAATGTCACGTGACTGGAACGCCACAAGGAGTTGTAGGCCACTCCTACATCAGCGCCATCTTAGGGCGGGGTCGGGCCAGTGCACAGTCTAAGTCTTTCCATGAATTAGCAGTTGAACCAGAATCCCTTTCGGTAGTTCGAGAACTTTCGTTAGCGTCAACTTTGCGTCACTGCAACCTTGTAGCAATGTCACGGTTTGTTCTTAGGGCGGGGCAGCAGGCGGGTTCTTCCGCCGACGCTTTACTGTCTCACTGTATCAAGCGGGGGCAAGGTGGCTGCCGCCCGGGGGCAAAAAGAGCAATGGTGGTGGTTTTGTCCTTACCGGAAGTCCGCAGGAGTCGAACGTCAAATGACTCCAACCAATTCTGCAAGGCTGAGGGGAGCGTTCTGTCAAGGGTGGGGCCCATGCCCTAGCAAACAAGCTTTCGAGTCCAGAATTGTCTCACGGTGGGCCAGGCCTGGAACCGGAGGGGTCAACCGCCGGAGTTCAAGGGCAGCAGTAGCAGCAGCTCTTCGGTACAGTCACCGGAGAGGAGCCAGCAGCAGTAACAGCGGCAGTTCGGATGGTACTGCCACCGGGGAGATTCCAGTAGCAGTGACGACAGCAGTTTGGATGGTATCACCACCGGGGTGGGTCCCCGATTACCTTGCTGCGGGGGCCCACTCCTCACGTCGGGTGCTAGCGGCAGTCCTGGTGAACCCGGTGCTTGGGTGGTTGCCTGGCGGCCGCGTGCAGGGGTGCCGGCTCAGCCGAACGGCGAATGAAGTGGCAAGGCGCAACTCAGCTGGCTGACGTGTGAAGGATGCGGTTTGGGGTGCCCTCATCTGCTGGCGAGCCTCCACCTGGGGAGGTGGGGGAGGCTCGTCCGCGTCGCCTCCCCCCGCCAGGGCACCAGCCCTCATTAAAGAAAGAAGAAGAGAAAGCGGAAAGGCCCGCACAGCGTGGCGGGCTCCGCCTTGGTGTTGCCAGAACTTCGGCGCTTCGTATAGCCTCCGGCCTATTCGCACAATCGCTCGCCACTGATGTCAATGGATTTTTGCATGGCTTTTATAGCCCAAAGTCAACTAAGAGGGACCGCCCAAAACAGGCCAATGTTGCAATTTCGAGGAAGGAGAGGCGAGGACGGTGTCACGTGGACGTTAAGGCTTTGGGATGGAGGTTGCAGCAGACTGTCATGTAAATAGTTGTTTTAAAACGTGTTTTAACCTGTTTACCCTGTTGGTGTGTTTGTTATATCCTATAAGTTATTAAAATGTTATAACTACATTACTTCGTTGGAGTGTTTGTACATATTTGTAGTCTGATGACGAGCACAAGGAGGTGACTGTGCAATCGGAAAAATAACATAGCCCAATTGTGCGCGAGCTAGCCCTAGTTCGGTGACGTCGATGGTGGGTGTCAGCAGGCTTCCGTTTGTGCGGGATTTTGTCATGCTTATTGGGCGGGGTGGGCAGTAGGGCAGACATGTTTAGGTAGCGAGAGTAATGGAGTCGGGCTACCTCGTGGTCGTCTCGACCGTGAGCTTGACTCCTTCCCTTGGTTTCATAGGTCCCACAAAGGGCTAACTCCTAGCGTTATTTTAGTTTTTGTAAGGTCAAAAAGGATCCTACCAGTGCCTTTACTATCTTGTCGATTCCTGTTCGTTCATCCTTAGTTAATCGATTCATTCTGGTGGACTCTTTCTTTCCCCTCTCATGGTCATCTAGCGTTGTAGTCGACATTGGGTTCAGTACAAGAGGCTCAGCCGGCGCGGAGGCCGTGAGGGCCGAGGCCCCTGTACTGCTTTCGCTCGTGTTCGGGGGTTGTGGGTGTTGCACTACTGATTGGGAGGGTGCATACGGAGGGGGCATGTAAATGATCGGGGGACCTAACAGTAATTCGTCATTCGTTCGCTGTTTGGAGGACAACTCAGGGTAGAGCAAAGAAGGGGTCCTAACAGCGTACTGGCCTGAGGTTTCGGGCTCCTGTCTTAGTTTAGTTTCCCTTCTCTCCTTTATGTCTTCTTCTAACTTTCTAGCGGTAAGGTGAGCTGCCTTTCGTAATTCCTTTTCTGCTTTTACTTCTTCCCTCTTTTTCCGTTGCGTCGCTTCTTTGCGCCACATGCCAATACTGTCAAGCATAGTAGGCGTCGTCTTATTGCTACGCAGAGCTACTTCTAGCGCTTCTATCTTGTGGTCGTCGAAGGATCCCATCAGTGGCCACTGACTTTCGGGGTCCTTCTTGGTATATTTATGCCACAGCTTGCTATAAGCTACGGCGACTAGTCCATATTTAGTGAACATGTCCTTATTAGGGGTGCCTTCCAGTGGAGCCGGGTGGTTCACCTCTAATAAGCGGTCCGGGCAGAACCAACTACCAATCAGTGGGGAGAAGATAGGCATGACGGGTTTCAACGGGGACAAAAGTCAGCACTACCTATCTTTTCACTGCTTGCAAAGACTAGACAGAATATCTCTATTCCTCGTTATTTGTAAGCAGAGAATACCTCCAAAGAACCAATATCGAACAACTAGTGTTCGGACAATCAATCAATCAATCAATGGGGAGATAAAGATAGGCACGACGGGTTTCAACGGGGACAAAAGTCTGCGTTACCTACCCTTCACTATTTGCAAAGACTAGACAGAATATTCCTATTCTACGTTATTTGCAAACAGAGAATATCTCAAAAAGCACTATTCTTCAAAACAATCAATGTTCGGACAATCAATGAGGAGATAAAGATAGGCACGACGGGTTTCAACGGGGACAAAAGTCTGCGTTACCTACCCTTCACTATCTGCAAAGGGAGAGAGAGAGAGAGTATTTCTACTCCTCCCCGTTTGTAGACAGCGAATATCTCAAAGAGAACAATCAATGAGCAATACTAGTATTCAAACAATCAATCAATTATTTCGCACTTTTGTCGTATTTCACGACCTTACCCGGACCGCGTGGACAGTTTCTCGTCTTCCGCCTCCAGCGCCCGATCGTCCTCTATTCTCCGTATTTGCCGCGGCACTCCTGATGGTTCCCAGTCAGGACCGTAGATCACTCGAGAGAGGTCTGCTCGGAACCAGTGAAGTTCGGATGATCGGCTGCCAGACGAGGGTCTATTGGGCAGGAGCTCTCCCGATCGTTGCAGTCGTTCACTCTGTCGTCGGGACCTCTCCCACTGGATCCACGTGTCGCTGATGGGCCCCACGTTTGGGACGCCAATTGTTAAATGGTAGCGGCAGTTTCAGTCGATAATCTTTCAAGTATTTGCCCGGCGGTAATCGCCTCTCATACCATTCGATAATTTACCAATGAAAGAGGCAGGCGCCGGAGACTGGAAGGCAGGAAACAAAGTTTTATTCCGTCGGAGCAGAACACATCAGATCAGACAGCAAGGTATCGTCACGAGGTGCTCTAACTGCATCTCTGAGACCTGGTCTCTTATACACTGGTTTATTGCTTTATTACACACAGTATATTCTTGAGATTCCCTTGATGCCTGAAAGAACATCCCCTGAAGCCCCGGCTCAGATCCGATCCCACACATAGATACAGTAGAAGTTCCCACCCTACCCGCAGTGGGAGATGGCTATCGCGCAGCAGGGAATTCCGCTAATTCCCGGGGGTGTGTGCAACCGGCCGGGTCTCAGGGGGTAGGGGCTTTGATTCTACTGTAATCCCTTTGATGTGGGGTGTTTCCCTTACAGTAGGGGCAATAAACTGCATCCGCAGGGCTAGGCGATGGCCTGGGACCAGTTCAGACAATGGGGCGCAGAGGAAGGGGGTTATCAAAGGAGAGGCATGACCATGTATGGGTTGTCGGTCGGAAGTGGTTCCGCAGCAGGGTCGCGCAGAAGGAGAGGGTTTATGGCCTGTATGAGAGAGCAGGGGTGGCCAGCGCGCGGGGGAATGCTTGCAGCGCCAGGGGAAAGCGCTGGCGGTCGAGAGTGAGCGGGGAGAGAGTGGGGTGCCTAAAATGACGGCCGTGCGTTCGCTTGTGCGTGGTGCTGGGGAGGGGCAAGATGGCGCAGATAATGTTCAGTTTGCGAGCTAAATTTCCACAGAGGGTGTCCTCCCATTAGCAGCCCTTAGATTGAATTCAAGGCTCAGGGAATATAACTGAAGCGCCACTTCTGACCACCTTCTAATCGGTGGGATTTCCAGAGCCGGAATCCCCCACCTGGTATCCTCCTCTTCTTGGTCGAGGGAAACGTCCGAGCCCAAGGGCTCGAACGTACAGTTCATATCACCGGCAACCAATATACGAGACTTATGTGGGGTATTGCTTAGCAAAGTCTCGAGGAGAGATATTACAGGAGACTTTCTCCCGCCCACGGTTCCCCGGGCATAAACATTATAAACATTTAAAACAACTCTCCCCCTTTGGTCTATTAGGGTGATGTTTTGTATGTCAGGAGAACCTGTGGGGAATTCCATAATTCTACAATCTAGAGATGCCGCGACCCAAATAAGGAGGCCACCCGCAGGGCGCCCCCTCCCTGAAGACGAAACCTGCGCAGGGGAAAAATAAGACGAAAAACCCACCCTGTGTACCGGCACACAACTCCATGTCTCTTGAAAAAGGCACAGAGAATGCACGTCGACCGGAGCAATAAAGTCAGGCAGAGCCAGTTTTCCTGCGATCCCTGCGACATTCCAGCTGAAAACCTTAAAGACAGGGTCCGCCACAGCTGGGGTGTCGCAGGGCGCCGGAATGCCCCCACCTGTAGAGCTCCTCGGGGAAACATGAGGAGAGCCAGGGTCATACAGGGTGAGCATAGGGTCACCTATCCCACTTGTAGGATTTCTTTTACTACATGATAATGCTTCCACTGAGTCTGCTCTATGCCCAACTTCCAGTCAAATAGGTCCTGCTGGCCACAAATGTTTCTCCCTAGTATCCCCTGAAGCCTCATCCCGATTCAGGCCAAGGACAGGGGGACTTGAGCTTCCACCGGTAAAATCAACGATTTGCCTGGGGTAAAAGAAGGAAAGATCTACCACTTTAACCCCCGGAGCCCCCATGTTGGAAATAGGGGTGCAAATCGATGGTACCACTCTTGGATCTTGGAAATTTATAATTATACAGTCCCCCTCCTGCGTTTTTTTCCCCTGTCCAACCCAGTCCACTCTACGGACACTTAGTATAATGCCATCCACACCTAGCGGGATTGGCTTATTTGCCTTTAGCCAGTGGATACACTTATTCTTAAGTGATTGATGATTTTCCAACTGGCCGTCCTTTAAAGGGGGCACATTAACCATAACTGCCGCAAAGGGTTGACAGTCTGGTGGAAGGTTTACTGGGGGGATCCGTCGTACTTGCTTACTAGAGGCCAGTGAGGGGGTAGATGTAATAGTAGGATGGGGGACGGGCCTAGGGGCTTTCTCGAGAGCTAACCTGTTAAAATTGGTGCATACCCCTAGTTTTTTGGGGACTTCCATTATGCCACTAGCTTCCTGTGGCTGCTTTTGTTGGAAAGACTTAAGCTTATTTTTATCGGGCTCTATGTGGATTAGGGAACCCTTTTGCTGAGGTCCTGCTTTGGGACTTGGGGGAGATGCGGAAGCTGAAATTGATGGACTATTGGAAACTCCCTTATCAAGACATATTGGGTGCTTAGGGACTCGCTGAGATGAAGACACGTTCACATTTGCAACCAAGTCCTTAGCTTCGGTCACTCTACTTAATTGTTTAACTACTGCTTTAAGCGAATGAAAACCGTGAAGGGTTGATTGCTCCAGTTTGTCTATCCTTTCCCCAAGGCCTTTAACTTGAATTAGCAACGGGTTCAAGAGGCTAAAAACCTTCTCAAAAATATTTTCTGCCGTTGCTAAGTCAGGAAGCTTTAGAGGCTTCACACTATTTACACCAGGGTATAACTCCTCGGGAGGGTTCAAAACATCCCCAGCTATGTCCGGTTTGTTCACTATAGCTTTACCCTTTGTAGTTCTCATTCCTACTCCAAAAGGCTTTCTTAAGCTTTGGTAAAGAGCGGCCTGTCTAACTGGGCAGCCCTTTTTACGCTTTCGAGCCTTCTTACTTAAGGGCTTAATCTCCTGTCTAGTGATTGGAGTTTGGGGGTTATTAGGGGACCTAACTATCTCCCCTTCTGGTAGAGCCAAGGGCGAAGTGGACGATGTTAAGGGCTCCAGATCACTGATGACTTCACTTGGGGTATTAATGGATGATGACGTAGTCAATTTACCAAGGCCATCGGCCTCCACGATGACTGTGGGAAAAAGAGCAGCCAAACTTTCTAGCCTATCTATATTTTGTTCAATACCAACCAACTGGGGTGGGTCTAAGGAAGTACTAGACACACTAGGCGAAGAAGCGGCCTGAACCTGGGTACTGGCCGTTATGGACGGTGATTGAGCGTCGACCCCCAGGGATGAACGTCTTGAGGGGAGGTAAACCTCAGACAGACGCCGCTCAGACATGGCAATCTCCTTTTCTATCACCGCCGCCACCCTGGTAATAAAGCGGTCCATGGTTCCAATAATGGGGCTTGCCGCATTTGGCCCCCTTGCGTTTTCAGTCCTTAACAGCTTGCCAGAACGGGTAGACATAGTTTTCTGGGTACAAAACCGGGATATGTACTCACAGTTCTTGCAGAGGAAAAGGACGTGGCCCAGCCCAGCCTCCTTCTGCCCCTGACGGCCACAGACGGCCCGCCCTTTGTCCGGGCTTCGTCCGGCGCGTCCCGCTCGCGTCCCGCGTAGCGGATGGCGCCTCCTCCTTTATGAGCGGTGGGAGGGCTAGGTCCGGTGGGCGTGGAGCGAGCACAGGTGTTAGAGAGCACGGGATCCTGGGACACAGAGTCCCGCGTCGTGCTACAGCCCTCCTCGACTCCTTGTAGACAATAACGGTGACAGGCAGCCCCTTCCTGGATGACAACGAGGGAAAGCACCTCCTCAGCGGCCAGAGACACACCAGGCGAAGCGGGACCCGCGCCAGCGGGTTCCGCGAGGTTTTAAATACAGTCCAGGTCGGGTGGGCGTGGAGCGAGCACAGGTGTTAGAGAGCACGGGATCCTGGGACACAGAGTCCCGCGTCGTGCTACAGCCCTCCTCGACTCCTTGTAGACAATAACGGTGACAGGCAGCCCCTTCCTGGATGACAACGAGGGAAAGCACCTCCTCAGCGGCCAGAGACACACCAGGCGAAGCGGGACCCGCGCCAGCGGGTTCCGCGAGGTTTTAAATACAGTCCAGGTCGGGTGGGCGTGGAGCGAGCACAGGTGTTAGAGAGCACGGGATCCTGGGACACAGAGTCCCGCGTCGTGCTACAGCCCTCCTCGACTCCTTGTAGACAATAACGGTGACAGGCAGCCCCTTCCTGGATGACAACGAGGGAAAGCACCTCCTCAGCGGCCAGAGACACACCAGGCGAAGCGGGACCCAAAAGCAGAAGCAAAATAATGCATTGTTTTGTAGTAAAAAAGAAAAATATAATTTTCAAAGACTGTATGTATAGTGAGAAGTACATCATTTGAAAGTTTAAAAGCGAGATGAATGACAGAATCTAAATGAAGTAATGTCCAGTTTGCATGCAGTAGTTTAAAATGGGGAAAGAATGAACCCATGGCTGTGTTCTCATCACCCCCTGCACATCTATCCTTTCCTTAAAGAACTGAGGGGCATATTAACAATGCGGCGATAAAAAATTATCGCCGCTTTTGCGGCCGTTTTCGGCCTAAAAGCGGTGATAATTTTATCGCCTTATCAGCAAAGACACGCTGTTGCGTGTTTTGCTGATTTTGCTCCCGTTTTCATCACGCCTAACTTCGCATCGCTAATGAGATGCAAAGTAGGCGTGTCTGTGGAAACAACGTGGGTAAATATCGCGAAGGCAGCTTCGCGATATTTACAATGCGGAAAGCGATTATTTTAATTGCGCTAAGTATGCCTTAACGCAGGAATTTAACGTCTGTTAAATTCCTGACTAAGGCATACCTAACGTGGGAGGTGGATTCTTGTGATACGACCACAGGGTCGTATCATCAAGCATATCGCCGTTTTACATGGAACATCGCTGGAAAACCAGCGATGTTCCATGGAAAAGGGCGCTATCGCTGGAATATACATCGCCATGGCGTTAAGCGTTGTTAATACAGCGCTAGCCTGGCGAAATATTCCAGCGATAGAAAAAAATGCAGTATACAAGGTCAGCGATAATTATCGCTGCCTGTTGCAAATATGCCCCTGTGATGGGGAATATGTTGGTCTTGTGTTTACATTGTAGTGGAGAGGGACCAGGTACAAGAACAAGCCCCCCCTGCAAAGGTGGATGAAGCAGGCAGATGTTAAAATGCGCCTAGGGTAGGTGTTGGAGCCGGCACACATTGCAGCAGAGGCATACCTGCCAACTTGAAGAACAATCTCACTGTGTGAGGAGGGAGCGGGGCCTCGTGCCGAGAAGTACCTATGAGGCATTTTTGAACTCCACCTCACCTCACCCCGCCCCAAAGCCTCCTCAACTCCCTCCCCAAAAAAGCCTGCTCTGGCTGTTGCCGATGTCCTGCGTGTTTTCACACCCCTCAATGGACATCGGCAGTTCAAAGCCTCGGAAATGTACTGGAGAGCAACTATATACAGTGGTTTTCAGCTCGTATGACCGTATGACAGGAGCCGATGCCCTGTGACACCTCGTGTGGTACCGTGTGAGTTGGCAGGTATGCAGAGGTAGTGGCGTAACAAAAAATGATCACCCCTCACCCCCTCCGCAGAATGTGTCCGGCACCTCATAGATATGCATTCGTCTTGGACTGAAAGGGGTTCCCTTGCAGGGTTCGGGGCCCAGAAGGCTTGGGGCTCCCTGCGCTGCAGCGGCGGCAAACGCCAGTGTCACACCCCTGAGCAGAGGCACCACAAGCAGCACTGTATGGGGAGATAATGCGTGCAGTGAAGAGGTCTCTCTGGGCAGGAGCCCTGAGTCTTAGAGGGTTTGGAAGTTAGAGCTGGCCTTTGCTCAGAGAGCCGCCAGGTCGAACCCAAAGTTGGTGCCTACCCCACACTTTTCTTTGACCTAAGCTGTATGGAGACGGCTGCAGGGGGCCGCAGCGCCCCTCCGGAGGTCAGCTCCTCGAGCGTGGGCCTAGCTCGCACATGCAAAAGGCCAGCCCTGCATGAACTGAAAACAGCGAGCGTGATCAGCAGTGTGGAAGCAGCTGCCTTACCCACGCTATCAGGAGCTCGAAGAATCAATGCAGGGCACATCTCCAGGGACTTTCATGCGGTGCGACCTTCAGACGGCCAGGCTGCGCGATGAGACAGTTAGGAGGATGAGGGGACACTGCTGCTCTGAGGCGGGTCCCCCTAGAAGGACAGACTGAGAAGCCCCATCACCTGTCAATCTCTCTTCCAATGTCAGAGTAAATTACACAGCATCATTTCACTAGTCGCAGGACTCTGCGATGCTCTTCGCCCTAATGCGACCTGGCCGCCAGCATATTACTGGTACATATAATGATCCTATTTACATATTCCCTATCGCTAGCCCAAGGCACATTTCGTGGTGCTCCCAATTTAAAACAGAAGTGCTCACTGATTAGGGCGCTGCACTGTGTAGTTGAGACAGTAACGTGAGGCTAGCCCTCATCACTTGAACATGGGCAGCAATAAGCATTAATAGGAGTTGTGCACACAGATATTGCCACATTTCTTTTCTCATTGAGGGTGGTGGGGAGCCGGGAAAAGGTAAGTTGGGATGAATCATATTGTTACCTCGCCTCTTTTTTTGTCTTCTCTCCTTCTTTCAAAACTGTGATGTACTGCTATGCCATTGGCCTACAACAGGCCCTCGCTCATGGCTTTCTCGCTGATAGTCAAGTGTGCAAGGAAATATGTACGGAGATTTAGTAACATATTTACTAGATACTTAATTGTGTGCTCTTCTGGTACTTTGAATTATGTATCCCTCTCTTCTTACAACAAATGCCTGCCTCATTCATTGTATCCTTGTATATTGCATGCATTATTATTCCCTTCTTTGGGTTATTCTGTTCAATCAAAAAATCAATAAAAGAGATTTAAACAAAAACAAAAAATGAGGATGCTTCACTCTCCACACTCTATACAACTTGCAGGTTTCAGAGGGCTCTGCAGATTGAATAAAGCCCAAAAAAATTGTTTCGAAATATAGGTAAAACGAAACATTAAATCGAAGTGTATTTTCCCCAGTCAGCCTCTGGTGTTTCCTTTACTATTTGAGCAAAAACAACTTTATCAGCACACATGCTCTAAGGAATTGCGAATACCAACTGTCACCATCTTCTTCACTGTACCCCCGTCTTTAGAGCGATTGGGCATGGTGGGCCCAGAACACTGCATCACCTAGGGATGGCCAGGGTTAGCGATTACTACTCCCCCATCCTGATGTTGCTATGCTTGCTCCCCTCACTAATCTGACTACTGATAAGTATATTTATTTTTAGCTTTTGCTACTTTTAGTAGTTGCGTGTTCGCGACAATTATTGGTTTTTGCCATCCAGCAGCCTTGTTTTCAATATAAATAAAAGTAGCAAGTTTTACTTCCGCTAGCCCTATGACTCTGATGAAGTGACAGCCCTCTCTATCCTAATCCCTGAATTTCTTCTTGTTATGGTCACCCAGGGGCATATTAACAAGGGCCGGCGATAAATATCGCAAAGCGCACTTAGCGCTTGCATATTTATCGCCGGCAATCTCTGGAATTTATCGCCCGGTTAGCGCGTTATCAACAACGCGCATCGTCGAGGCGATAAAATTCCAGAGATAGGTGGGATATCGCCGTTTTCCATGGTGGAAAACGGCGATATCCTAGATAATAGGGCCTGTGGTCTTAGCCACACAATCCACCCCCCATGTTAGGTATGCCTTAGTCAGGAATTTAACAGACGTTAAATTCCTGAGTTAAGGCATACTTAACGCGATTTTATTTATCGCTAACCCTCATTGATAATATCGCAAAGCTTCCTTCGCGATATTATCCCATGTTGCTTTTCACAGCCACGCCTCTTTTGCATCTCATTATCGATGCGAAGCGAGGCGTGTGAAAAAGGGGCGATACATCAAGGAATCACGAGCTAGCATGCCCTTGATGATAATGCGATAATATTATCGTCGCCCCTTGATAATATGCCCCCCAGTTCTCCAGGTTCTAGCTCACTGTGCAGATAAGAGGTTCCTGATGAGGGGCTTAATCCAGATTCCTTCTTTGTCTCAGACTTATTCTATGACCCTAGAGTGGCCTCTGAGGAAGAGATAATGTCACCAGTTTAATCACTCACTGATCTTTTTGACATTTTTCTGACCAGTCCGGCCAACTGTGGCCACCTTCCACCTCGGCCTCCTAAAGCAAAAAGTATTATTTGCCATCCAAAAGCATCAACACTTACTCCATGTAAATGGCTCAAGGCGGGGTGTCCATAGCCATCAGCGGAAACAAAGAAACAGATGAATCATGTATAAAGTCTCAACCGGGTTCAAGTCTCGGCAACATCCTGTGATTCTGGGCAAATCACTTAATCTCCATGTGCCTAGCAGTACAAACATTTGCAATGCAATTGGTCTAGCTTTTGGGACCTTATATGTATTTAGCTATGCAGCACATTAGCCTGGGTGCTGAAACATCTACTGTGCTTTAACATGGAGGGAAAGTAAGCACCAAACTGCGTGACACGCCAGGTATGGGAACACATGGGGAGAAATATTACCTTTTATCTGGAAAGGGTATAGTTGAAAGCTCTGTTTCCAATAGAAAATCAGGGCCTTCGGTGGTCATATCACTGAAAATAAAAGATTTGAAAAAAATATTATTGTCTACTGGTGCGCGTGGAAGACAATTTCTATGGACTGGAATCTAGAGAATGCCAAAGTGATTCTGGTATTTTACTGACATCTGCTGATCGTTTTCTATCAAGAAAGTTATATAGACGCTGTAGCCATGAAAATAAAAAAAAGAAAGGCCCTCAGCAGAAAGGAATTCTGGTATTTTACTGACCTCTACTGGTCGTTTTCTATCAAAACAGTTAAATAGAGGCAGTTGAACAAAAAAATAAAATCCCTATGGGGAAGCAGACAAGTCCTAGGGCTGATCTCCAGAGCCCACAAAGTACATACACATATAAGTATATACTAAAGTATATACAAGAGGTCTCGAATGCTCAACCTAAAAGTTAATGTGTCTGTCTGCAACACAACTGATGCTCATGGAAATCGGTCTGATACCCGATACCTTCAGGTCAAGTTCGCTCTATATAAAACACCAGAAAAAAAAACAATCTTGAGGTGAGAGTACAATGCCATAGAATATCTATGTGACACTAAGGCCTCTCTTTTGAGTTAGGCCTAGTGGTAATGAATGCACCCCAGGGTAAATAGCACGTCAGTTTACCAACCTATCAGATAACCAATTAAAAACTGCATGCAATATTCACGTGCTAAATGCCACATGCCTGTAGTCCATGTGTACTGTTTACAGCATGTGTTATCTACCGCAAGTGATATTTACCACATAATGCATGCAGTTAATCCAACCCAATTATAAGAATTAGAGGTAATTGAAAACCAGCTGAAAATGACACCTTAAGATACCGTTAATCAAAAGCAGGTGGTAAAAGCTCTTGAAAGTGTAAGTAATAAAATATAAACAAGAAAACAATATAAAAAAACAAAAAACAATCTAAATGTTAAAAAAACAGTACATGCACTGATTGATTTAAAAAAATTACAACTACAATTACCTACATAAACAGCCATGCACAGGTGAAGCACTCACAGGATGACTGCAGTAGCTCACACTTTGTTTCCACTGTACAGCTAGGCACTATATCACGGTATGCCAGACCCATGTACTGCTATAATAAACCATGCAACATGAGGATGTAAGCCAGGCTACCCATTCATGACCTCAAAGCGAATAGAATTGCAGGTTGAGAGCTTGAATTGACAGAGGAAGGCTGGAGCCTCTAAAATTAGCCAACATGAGATCCAGAAGACATACAGGCTTGATATAGGCACTATGCAAAACATATTTTCACCTTTAAAACTCAATGGAGCCCAACGCAGGAACCCATTGTTATTCCCCTTTCCTGGAAATGCTTGTAGAGCTTGAGTCCCTATTAACATGCAGTCCAAACAGACAGTAGCCATGCCACACACAGAGCTCTGTAGTGCACGTCGTTGTTCTTTAGAGTACCACTGTTAACGATCTGTACGCATTGCATCTTGAACTTCACTAACCACTCTCAGACATACTCAAATGATTATGTAATTCTCCTACAGAGTCCATCAGGGACTAAAAGGGTCCTGCTATACATATTTACAAGACACTACATCTCCCCCTCAGTTAAATAAAAAGTACAGTTATTACACATATACGTCACAGTTACTCAATGAGTCGTCGAGGTGCTTGAACCGGTCTTCCACATCGAGTCATGTGAGGTTGACGTAGCAGAGGAGCGGAGCCTGCCTCAGGCAATGGGAATGCAGAGGTAGGTGTAGGAGGTGGGTTCTCCAGACCTTCAGGTGGACAGGTCTCACTTCTGACATCTGAAGCTGGTGAACAACGAGGTATGTGCTACAAGTGCAACAAATCTCTTGCGATGGACTTTCTGGGATGTGGAGCGGTCACTATATGTCCTTTGCTCTTCACAACCCTCAGGGATTCAGCAACAAATGGAGCATCTCTGTTTATGCTTAATCAGGACCCATTATACTTCCTTGAAAGCCGTATCCCGAATACATCGGCATGTATCAGCATAAGTTTCCATTCTGGACTTATGTAAGGAATCTGTTGTAGAGATCTTATCCACATCTGTCGACCTATGAGTGGTTTGTTGTGACAATTTGATTCCCATGGTTCTCCAAACATCAAGATTGCAGGAATTTCATCTGCATTGGAATGAGAAGTTGATCTTTAGGCACAAAGGGCTGAACATAGAGGCGATTTGCGATCACTGTCTTCTAGCATATTGTGCTGAACTACTCTCCATAGGGTTCCCATGAAGCATGCGTCAACGCCGTTGGCCTGTGGCCAGAGAGAATTATTTTTCTGATGTTTGACATTCATGTTAATGAGAAACTCTTTAAACTCTCACGTGTTGAACAGTGGGCCGTTGACTGACTTAAGAATGGAGGCGACTCCCCATGTTGCAAAAATGTTATTTAATGTTCCAATGGCTTTGTCCTGTGTGGTTGACAACAGGTCTTCCACCAGGGGAAATCATGAATACTCATCATCAACTACTATTAGATGACCTACAATATTAAGGGGCCCAAAGAAATCAACTGCAATCCTCCACCACACCTGCTTAGGGAAATCAGACATAACTAATGTATGCTGCTTTATTTTGGAAGACAAGCCGTTGTACAAATGACAGTCCTTTATTTCACTTTCATCTTAAGGCAAGGAAACCACACTTGGTCTCAAAGAGCTGTCTTGGTGGCGACAATGCCACAATGACCCTCATGGGCTAGTTCAGTGTCTTTTTGTTGCAGGATCTGTATTTGTAGCAGCAAGAATTTGCTCCACTGAAAGAGCTACAGGTATTATTGACTTGACTATGAAGTTAACATAAGTCCCAGCCGCTTTAGACGTTCACTCGTAAAAAGTAGTCAGCAGGCTTTTGATCTTTCCATGTCCTATGCACAATAGCGTAATCATACACTTGCAGTCGCAACCCCTACCTCTAAATTTGAGGAGGCATCTTGGCTTTCGGATTCCCTAAAATGTTATGTAAAGCTTGGTGGTCAGTGACAAGAGTGAAGTGTTTTCCATATAGAAACATATGGAAGTGTTCATAAGACCGCACCACAGATAGACTTTCTTTCTCATGTTGGGAGTAAGCATATGTGGTCGTCAACAGACTCCGGCTCGCATATGCCACAATGTGCCTTTCGAGATTTGTCGTGTCCACTGTGCTGGGCAAGGATCGTACCCAACTGGGCTGGCACTTACTATAATCGCAGCATAAAGTTTCGGATCAAAATAGGCTATTTGAGTATCTTTCTCAATTTCGTGTTTGATTTTCATAAAGCTTTGTTTGCATTCAAATGACCACTTGAACACAGCGCTGTTTTTTGTCAAGTCTTTCAACGGGGAACTGACTGTGGGAAATTCACAAATATACCTGGAATAGTAACTGGCCATGCCAAGGAAGGATCATGACCTGGTCACATCTTGTGATGGAGAAGTAGACAATAAGGCTTGTACTTTAGCCGGATCTGGTGTCATCCCCTTTTCATAGAAAATATGCCCAAAGAATTTGAGTTTCGTTTTTGAAACTACACTTTTCTGCTTTCAAAGTGAGACCAGAATCAGCCAGCAAGCTGCATACTTGTTTAAGAGCTGTGTGATCTTTTTGAGTGCCCCAAATACCAGTATATCCTCACTATAATTAAAAGCATGTGTGAAAGGCAGTATAATTCAGTGGATGACATCCTTAAAAATTTCTGAAGCTGAAGACACCCCAAGATGTAGTATTTTATATCTGAACAAGACAACATGGGTCAAAAAGATGGTAATGTGCCTGCAGTTTTCCTCTAGTTCCAGTTGATGACACCCCTTGTTCAGATAAAAACGAAAAAAGCCTTTGGCCCATTCATCTGTGTAATCAATCTGAAATGTGTGGACCAGGATGTCGTTCTGTCTCAATTGCCTTGTTAGCTTGGCACATGTCAACACAGATGCCCACAGCACCTCCACTCCCTTTTTTGAGCACGACCCCTATGAGTGAAACCCATGAGGTTGGACTAGTAGAGTGTTTAATGATATCATGATTAGGCAGCATTTCCAATTCTTTCTTAGCAGGTTCCTGCAAGTGAAAAGCAATTTCAGAAGGTGCTTGAGGAAATGGTGAATATCTTCATTGATGTGAAACTGCACTTTTATGGTCTTAAGCTTTCGTACTTGATGAAACAATGATGGGAACTAACTTACTATGTCTGCATGTGCACTTATGCTACAGTTGATGGAAATCAGACCCATGTCTTCAGCAGAATGGAAACTGAGCAAATATGCACTTTACGAAGTACCTTAAAGAACATGAATCAATGTTTGTGCCGTCATCTTCTTGTGTCACATGGTACAAACGATCCTTGACTTTGCAATGGCGTGGAGGCAGCCCACATGTATACCTTTGTCTTTGCAAGTGTGAGACGGGGCACCGGCGACAGTTAATTGTACTTCCCTGCTGGCATGATGTTTATCGATGCACCACTATCGATGATAAAAGATAGGAAATAACCATTCACCTTTAGTGTGATTTTGAGGCAAACTATAAAGGAACGTGGTTGGTTCACTTGGCAATGTCGCTTGGACTTGGACTCTTCTCTGCATAGAGCCAAACCCACATGCTCATGTAGTTCACCAGTCGACACCATCACCGAACAGCTGTCTGCTTCAATGTAGATTGACAATGATGTTGAAGAACCTTTGGAAGATGAATTTAATGACAGTTGACTTTGTTTTGTTTCGTTTTGAATCTACTAGTGTCAATTGGTGTAGCTGCTGGGTCTTGTGGGTGTGGCTAGTAGATTTCTGGAACTTTCTGTCATCCATTATCTCTCCTCGACATGACGCAGCCATTTACTCTTTCGCTTTGAAAACCGCTACAAAATGGTTATTATTCCCTCAACCCTTGCATGTTTGTCCAATAGCGGGGCATTTACCTTTGCGCGTAAAGTTGAATCTTCATCGGAAACACATTTGTTTTTTCATCAGAGACATCAATTTATGGCACTTGCCCTTCTGTCTCTGCTTACTTTTCATGTTCAATGCTGATTCACTATGGGCTACTTCAGCTTCCATATCAGCAGCTAGAAGCACTCTCTCCCGACTGAGTGTCTGGGGTGTCTTACGCAGCATGTGTCACTTGAGTGAGTCAGAAAGGCAACCATCGATGACTCTGAGATGGATGACTTCATCATTGAATTCATTGAACTTGCAATGCTTAATGAGGGGCTTAAGTCTTTTCAGCAAACCAATCCATTGTTTCTACAGCTTACTGTCTGGCTTTGTTGAAGATGTACCTTTCATAGCATTGGATTGAACTTGATTCCTAATGCTGCCTTAATCAGACAGCGAGATATTTCATTAGCTTGTGGCATTTTCTTTATCACTTCTTTCACACAGCCACCTGCAAGGCTATTTCAGTATTTGTTGATCTTTTCTACATTTGTTTCTTCTAGCGTGCTGATGAAATTGTCAAAGTTTTAGATCCAGGAAGTCCATCTGGCACCAATATTCTGTTTTGTGACAGTATTGAATGGAAGCAGCTGTATAAAAAGGCGGCAGTACCATATTTGACACTAGTCTCTGCAGCCATTGGAACATTTCAAATCTTGAAGACTGAGTATAACTGGGACTTTGGTGGTTGCTGCTTCAGTTACCAATGACTTTGTAAGCACAACCTCTGTGCATTCACCTGTATTGTTGTAGATGCTACTTTGAACGCACTGGTCTACGGCCAGAACTTGGCTCAATGTCGGATGCTTCATTCTTGCTGGTGAATTTTCAATTATATTCTTTCAGCATAGATGCCTCTACTTTCCTTGGTGCACTTTTCTGCACTTGGCTATTGTGGGCTTCTGCCTTCCCTGTACATAGTTGTCACTGCCTTTAGCCCTATCATACTGTATATATGTTGGCTCTGTGTTATGTTGCAGCACAATACCGCTTCTTTTGACTGACTATGACTGAACTTTCTGTAGGGCCTTTGCCTTCTTAGAAAGTTTTAGCGTCCTCCTCAGCCCTCTGGCATGCAAATGACCGCGCCACACACAGAACTCTGTAGTGCATGTTTTTATTCTTCAGAGTGCAACCATTGTCTAACTGTACACAATGCTTCATGAACTTTATTAACCACACCCAGACACACTCAAACAATTACATAATTCTTCTACGGAGTCCATCAGTGACCATAAGGGTCCCACTATACATATTTGCAAGACACTACAGATATCATCTGTTAACTCCTTCCACTGGAACGTTTTTGTTTTCGGTGAGGTCCTCAGCATATAATGGCACATTAGAAGGCCATGGCATCTTACCACCTCCGCTGCACTTGCTTGCCTTGCTGGTGTCTTCGATGGAAGTGTTTGGCACGTTTCTGCCAGTGATGACTGAATGATGTCAGAGGATTGCAAGGGATACAATTTGTCATGTTTTAAGGTGCTTTGGGCACACAAATGACTGCCTACATACTCCCACACAAGAAGAAGGTGTTGGTGTGCTTTAGGTGTGTTCTGAGCTCCTTCTGTGCTGCTTTGCTGTTTCTTCTCTCTAGGGATTACTTTTCTCACTCCAGGAACATCTAATGACTGAAAATGAGAACTATGTTTTGTGCTTGAGCTAATTATAGGAGATTGTATTTGAATGGCACATATTCGGTATTTAGCAAGTGTGGTAAATACAGATTTCGCAGAGCACAAGTATCAGCGGTCCAAGTGTTCCTCGACTCATAGTGAAAAGGACTGGCCAGCAGTATTGCCAGCTTGCTTTAAAGGTTGGGCAAGTGCAGCACTGTGTAGCAACAGTGCCAGCTTCCTTCGTGCACATGGAGCAAGCATCGCACTGAACAGCAGCAGTGCAAGACTCCCTCAACACATGGAATGAGTGCTACATTCTGCAGCCCAAGTGCAATCTCCCATCAAACACATAGAACAGGTGCAGCACTGAGCAATGGTGCAAGCTTCCCTCACACACCGAACAAGTGAAGCAGTAAATGGCAACAGTGCACACTTCGCTCAGACACCTGGGACAAGTAAGAGAATCCCTCAACACAGGCAAGGACTGCAGCTCTGTGTAGCACAAGTGCAAGCTTCCCTTAAACACATGGAACAAGTGCTGCACAGGGCAACACCGGTGTACGTTTCACTCAAAAAAGGAAGTGAAAGCACGTAGACACAAGACTCAGATAACACACAACTTCTGCACAACCACAAGGGTCAAAAGGAGTCCAAGAGAGGGAAATGAAGGGAGAAGGGGAGGGATGAAACCTTGGAACACCTATAAATACTACTGATCAGACTCTAAGGTACAAAAATGACATACTTTGCACAGTGCACCTCTGCAGCACCTTAAAACAAAACTGTCTTTTAGTAAAATCACTGACGTTTCTGAACAAGTCTTTCTAAAACTGCTAGCAAAGAGAATTTAAAAATAAGGAAACCCTACAAAAACAAGTACTCAGGAGGTATCATGGATCAGGACATTAACAAGGTAAAGTGGCAGCTGGGTCTGCAGGCTCAGGGGACGAATGCATCTAAGTGGGACCATGGAATTTGAGTGATCCCAGCTGAGTGATCCCATGGTCACATGTTTGAATCCTGAATCCTCGTGGTTCCACTTAAACCTTCATCCTCCCAAGGTCAATAAAATAAGTACCATTGAATTCAGAAACCATAAACTTCTCTTAGTATAGCAGAGGAAATATTCTCACAATGAACTTTCTGTTGGCATTTGAAATGCACCATGTGCCATATTTGCGTGCACTGTATTTGATAAAGGATATTTGGCCATGTAACAAGTAAAAATGTTGTTGCTCTCCATGCTGAGATCTCAACTTATTGTCACTGACCACCTGACCTTCTCATCTTGAAATAAACAGTTTCTATCTTTTGATAAAGAGCAAAAGTATGGTGGGGTCAAATGTATCAAAGTCTGCAGGATTTCTCCAGAAATTATGGAGTCTGTCCTACACCGAGCCAGTGCCAGGTGATGGATGCCCTGCTGTTTGCTGGTCACAGAGGACGATGCAAGCTGAGGGACTTGCAGAGCTAGAGGCAGAATAATGTGTTCAGAGGAGCTCTTCAGTTAGGAGGACGTGAGACATAAAGGCTGGCTGAGGAGCCGTGAGCAACCCATTAGGATGTCCCTGATCCGACACCATGATGAAGAGCCATGCAGAGGAGCGAGTTAGGGGCCAACACATCTTTACAAGGTAACTGAGTGGGAGAAGCTGCAGCACAGAAGGTGTCCATCCGATGCTGCTTAAGGAAAACATTTACCTTAATGTATGCTAACCAGTACTTAAATTGTGCCAGTAGTTACAGGTGGTGCGCACCGGCAATCATGTTTGGGGACTCTGACATATTTTTCCTCATTAGATTTTGAGCAAGAGAGAGAAAGGTAGAAAAGTGAGAAAGATGGAGGAAGAAAACAATAGGAAAAAAGTGGCTTGTGGAATAGGGGTTGAAAAATAACTTTCAACATCGAAATAAAGAGACAATAATTGTACTGTGGTGGCAGAATCAGGCATGAGGTGGAATCAAGACTGGACATCTCCGGTAGTCAGCATCTCTGGCCTTCGGCAACACCCTCGGTATGCTTCTGAAACATCTTTGGATAACTGCATTTTTTTGTTACAAATGAAGCACTGAGGCCCAGGTTTACTATTCTTTGAAGCAAGGCAATAATACACCATAGTTGCTGCGCTGCCTTGCGTTACAGGAAGAGAGAAAAAAGGTGCCATGTCTTCTAAGAAATGTCAAATCTTGTCTATCCTCCAGGCTGACACACTTTTGGCAGCAATGCGTCAGTGCACACCCCCTTGCGCCATAGTGCAGGGGTGTGTGAGGTCTCTGAAGCATAGGCTTTGTATTGGAAGTAGTCTCTTGCAGTACAAATACTCTTTGTATGTGTAGTGTGCAGCACGGCATGCATGCAAAGTTGGAAAAATCAGGAGAAATGAAAACATTTCTCCTTCCTATACCTTACTCAAGGAGGTGTAAGATTCTGACGCAAGTCCCTCTCTACCAATGTTTGCGGGAAGAAATTTGCAAGGGTGGTTGCACAGGAGCAGTCATGCACTACCCATGGTACACCACCTTGACACAAAGTTACACAAAGCTGTGCATAGTGCAGCTTTGCTTTACTTTAGGATACTATCTAATGCAAACTCTGGTTTGTGTTGGATAGAAAATCCCACCCTAAAACCCACTTGACACAAAGTTACACAAAGCTGTGCATAGTGCAGCTTTGCTTTACGTTAGGATACTATCTAATGCAAACTCTGGTTTGTGTTGGATAGAAAATCCCACCCTAAAACCCACTTGACACAAAGTTACACAAAGCTGTGCATAGTGCAGCTTTGCTTTACTTTGGGATACTATCTAATGCAAATTCTGATTTGCGTTGGATAGTAAATCCCTCCCTAACACTTTGCACCAGGCGTGCCACACAGAAATGATGCAAACCTGGAGCAACACACAAGTAAACCTGAGTCTGGATATAAGAGAAGAATGTGGGTACCTGAGTGAAAAGGCGCGGAACCAGCAGGGATGCGGCATAAAGTCTGTATATTGACCTTCCCACCATCTCCTGCTTTGTCCCAATAATATTATGAATTTGTAATCATCTGTGAATTATAAACACTACTTGGACCTGTCCTGGGATCATGCCCATGGTTCTCAATTCCTGTGTTCAGCCTGTTGAAGTCTTATAAAGTCAAATAAGGGGCTAAAGGACATGAGAGGACATGATTTAACACAATCTTCGAGTGAAGAAGTTTGGTCAAGTAATAAAGTCAAGATTGAACCAGACTTCTCATTTCAAGGTATTTAACTTTCCTACCCTGACCCATTTTAGTGAGAAGACAATGAGGCTGGTTACTGTCCTCCTCCAGTCATCCCCGGTGGTATTCATTGCATATTGAGTCCCCTTTAGTTTTCTTATCATACACCTACTGACAGCATTTAATGTGATTCGAACTACTTTCAGTATTTGTAAATATAAGATGAGAAATATTTTCAAAAGTGATTGTCCAAGCTCACACAGTTTAGTTGAATGGGGAGGCCAGAATTTCAAATCTCCTGGTGCACATTTTACAGCTTGCCCGCTGCACCGCAACTGGTGTCAGGGTTGTTTAGATGGCTGTGCCCACACTCTGCCCTCCATGGAGTTGCCACTGTATTGTGATTGCTTCTCAGATTTTTTATTCAGTGATTTACTAGCATATTTTGGTACAGTGGTGAAGCCAGGATTGTAAGTCAACGTCAAAGCTGGTGTGGTTGTATGTCAGAATATTGTCAGTAACAATATTGTCTTATAAAAATAGCATGCCCTAAACATACAACAATTTTGCTGTGCTGTGTCTAAGTTTTCTAATATTAAATCCAACGAGGCAATATTTTTTTCAATAATGTTTAAGACACAACATTTCCGTTAAAAGCTGTGTTGGTTACAGTATTCTTGAACCATATGTTCAGGGTCTAGTAGCTAAAACCTATTAGTGGTTCTGTCTGCTCAACATGGCAAATTGCTCACCTTGTTGAAGCTTCTCTCAGGCTTTATAAAGCACGATCCATCTGAATTGAACCTATTTCTGAGTGCCAGGGCTTTCAAAGTTTACAGATCTGAGAATAAAGGCAGAAGAAGGAGTTGCGACTTTTTCTTAAGGGCACTGGATATAATGTGGTTATCAAAGTTTGAAGAGTTCTTGATTAGACTTTTTAAAATTGAAAGGCTTTTATAGTCTTTTGAAGTTGAATTCTTCTGTGAATGAAGCGACATAATTCTATTATTTTAGCACATTTGATATTTTTATATATGTATTGTGCACACTACTGTATGAGTGTTGTTTTATAAGTCATATATTTTTCTCCAGGAGAGGAAGGACAGAGCATTAACGGATGTTACATGTTTTCCAGTTGTACCAAGGCGTCTCAAAAGACTATTAATTCCGGAAGTACACATGTATGAAATCAGAGGTAGTTAATTAACTAATAGAGAGGAATATGAGTCGGCATTGTATTAATTGCTTACATTTTAATTTCAATTGCAGACCATTCTATTTCATACTAATAAACAGAGATTGATTTAAAGCTATAGTCTTTCACTTTCAAAGTTAGATGCAGGGCGTGTATGACAGATTACTAAACACGCCTTGATTTGCCTTTACATATCCATTCCAATCTGCAGCCAACCATGGGCAGTGATGAGGAAGAGTGTGCTATCCAGTGTCTCTGCTTCCTGTCTTATCCAAATGCCCTTTCTTGCTTGCTGCCATTTGTCTCTCATGTGTGTTCATTGGTGGATGCAGTGAGGGTTGGAAGAGTTTGTCACTTCCTTTGCACCCAGAGTACAAAGACTGTCCAAATTTACTTAGTTTTTGACATCAGGGTTGCACCACTTTTTTGAGAGTCCACTGAAAAAAGCTACTAGAGCACTGTTCTAGCCGCCCACCTCGACAACAGCCTTTCCAGAGGGGATGAGTGTTTGCCCACCCCGGGTCTTCAGGCTCCACTCCTGGCATGAGTCTTATTGGTCATTTGAGAAGAAAGGGCAAAAAGTGACGAAGACTACTAACAGGGCCAGACTGAGAACCCAAAGCAGCCCTGGCAGTTTTATCGGTCGAGCACCTGGGAAGCTCGGCCTGGCTTCCAGAGGCTGTAAACATTTATTTGCTGGTTTTGTTACTGGGGGCTTTAAAACAGGTCCCCTGTAACAAAACAGGCCACATGCAAATTGGAATTGGTTCCAGTCCAGCCCAACATCAGCTAGCAGGCTAGGTCTCTACCAAATTAAAATGCAAAAAACCTCATACTCAATATATTAGCTCCTAATCTCTTTTTCTATAGGTTTAGCTCAATCCTTCACTTGTGCATGTCATGCAATCACATGCATTTCACCACTTATTACAGATTTATCTGCAATTTCTAGCAAGATTTGGAATGGCATCTGTGATTGAAGGCAGTTCACGAGGTGGAAAAATATAGAAAGTAGCGACATTTTTCAATTACATCTCCTTGGAAGCGAGTCCATTGTAAAGCAGGAGGTGTGAATACAATAAAGCACGTATTGGTCAGTGAAAACCATATAAGGAAATATACAAGTATTTCTTTAAGGACCCTGCTTTACTGATTCTTCAGTAATGTTTTTTAATAGGACTAAGCGAGGGTTGATTCTGAATGAGACCTGACATCCTTGGAATGGTTGCCTGAAGTTTTGCCTTCAGGCCTCAAGTTTTCACTGTTGTTGATAATTTCGTTTTTGCTGGCTACAGGAATCTGGGCACTAACCAGTGCTAATGTGGATGTGCTCTTTACTTAAAACATGGTAACATTGGTATATTTAGTTTAACTATATGTCCCTAGTAAAGTGCACTACATGTGTCCAGGGCCTCTAAATTAAATGCTACTAGTGAGTCTGGAGTACTGATTGTGCCACCCATGTAAGTAGCCCTCTAAACCTGTCTCACGCCTGCCACTGCAGGGCCTGTGTGTGCAGTTTTAAACTGCCATGTCAACCTGGCAAGTTAACCTATTTGCCAGGCTGAAACCTTACTTTTTATTACATACAGTCACCCCTAGTGTAGTCCCTGGGCAGCCCAGGGGCAGTGTGCAGTGTACTTTTATGTTTTACATGTCCTGGTAGTAAAATACTCTTAGATTAATTTTTCAGTACTGCATGGCCTATCTCTCTCATAGGATAACATCGGGTTTGCCTTATTACATTTTATAAGTGTAATTTCCAATTGGGAAGAGCTGGGACCCCCAAATCTGGTGTCACTGGAATCCCAATTTAAAAATACAACGTATGGTGAATTTGGATTTTAGATTGCAATGCTGTAAATGCCACTTTTAGAAATTTGACATTTTCTTACCGTAACCATTTGGTGCCGTCCGCTTGTCTCTGCACTACACATCTGAGGTGGGTAATAGCTGGCTATGTACATTCCATCAAGACAGCCACACACAAAGGAATTGTAGGTGTAACTGAGTGCTCCTCTGAAACCTGATTGGCCATCCTGGGTAGGATGGGATGGAGGAGCTGACATTTACACCTGAAAGGGCTGTGTCCTGTCCCCACACAAAGGGCGCTTACCATGCTGTAGTGAGTCTGGAGTCAGGGCAGGAAAGGCAGGGACTTGTGCACTCCATCTCATCTATTTGAAGTCTACCCCACTTCAATGGCCTAACTGGGTATAAGTACTGGACCTTTGGGACCTCAAAAATGTGCAAAGCAAGGCTGTTCTTTCCACTTTCTACTTTTAACAATGGTTGTCTATAATAAACCAAAATGCAGCTTAAGTGCATGTAATCCACCCTCAAACATTATCCTTTGTCTATGGTCGAGACGGCAAAACTACACCTTAGCACCTTGGATTACTAGAATTACCGGAACACTGTCACCCTTTCATTCACTTGCAATTGCTATAAGGAACTTAGATATGAGTCTTTGGTTAAAAATGACAAAAGATAGGTGACTGGTCATTATGTCTTAATCGCTTTTCAAAGACCAATTTTGTGTGCAACTATTCTGTATGGCTAAGAAAAGTATTGTACATTATCTTAGTTCTATATCTGATACATTTTAAGCAGAATACATTAAAAATATTATGTGCAAATAACAATATCCAGGACAGAATTATAAAATAATGACATATGAAAATTGTGACCTCAATGTTTTCATTGAAATACAGATGCTTTCACAATACAATGATCTTGTGTGTCAACATATTCTTATCAAATATATATTTTTTAATTATATGAAAAGTAAAACTGAGACACACTCATTCAACAACAAATGTCATAGGTCAAAACCAACGAAACTTGAAACATGACTGAACGAGACTTTTAAAACATATAAGCACTTAGATTTTCTATCAAAAATCAGACTTACCGCATATCTGCTCCTCATGTATCGCCAGAAAAACATGGAGGGTCAGCCAGGCATTTTCACGACCCTCCTGTGGCTGACCCTCCTGTACATTTGTGTAAGCCTAGGATAATGCAAATGTGGGTGTGAAGATAACCCTAGCATATCCTATGCTTGAGCCATGACCAGAGTGAAGGGCCTTCTAGTGCTTGTGCCATTCTTGGCGCTCCATATATAAGCCTACTGCATTGCAGCGTGTGGTGGTGTCCTTCCAGATTTTATTGCATACCGCATTGCCCAGCTGGTTGTCTGTCCCCACTTACAGCTGAGGATAGTTTGGAGGACCCCCGCAGATCAGATTTCTCATTCTTTCTTAGAAAAACTGGATTCCTACTTGTAGTGTTTTGTAATAAAAGAATGCTGAAATTCTTTTTTGGTTCCCACAGTATACCGCAGGCCTGTGACATAAGCGTTGGTGGGGTGAGTTGAAGGCAGGCTCAGAATGTTGAGTTGTGACCTACACGCAGCAAATAAAGATGTGTAAAACTACTCTCCACGTGTGGCGTACTTATTAGTGAGTGGCTATACTGGCACGACGCTACAGCTTGCAGCGAGATAGGGGATCCGAAGTCCATACCGAGTGTTAGACCCGGCCTCGTGGCATAGCCATCCCTGTCCCCGCCCCACATATCCTGACCCATGCACCTCATGCAGCCCCCGAGCACACGGCCTAGCCGATCCTTCCCACCAGAACACACACACACCCGAACCGGACTTCCCCGTCCGTGGCCTTCCTCCTTTCGGCCACACCGGGCCCGCGTGCCCACTTCATGCACCATGATGGCCGCCCGGCCCCAGCGCGACCCTGGCCTAGAGGCGCCACTCCGCCTGGAGGACATCGCGCTCCCATTGGGATGAGAGAGGGAGGAGCAGTTTCCATCGCACCTCTGAGCTCCCCTGGGAAGGTGGGTTTCGATCGGCCCTCCGGCCTCCCCGAGGGCTGGCTCTACGCCTGCTGGGTGTCTGGGGCTCCTCCCGACCCGGCCCGGAAAGGATCAAAAGACAATGGCAGGAAACCCTGACAAGCGACCCCCAGGTGACAAGACCCCTGCCTGCACAGACTCCGGACATCAAAGAGGGGTCGACCTATAACAAGGGGTGCTCTGAGACTACCCGGCAGATTCGCCTTTGGAAACACCTGACCCCTGCTGAGTGACTCGCGGCTCCCTGAAGATCGTAAGACCTCCGAACTTGTGCTTGAGCCCTGCTGAGTGACTCGCGGCTCCCTGAAGATCGTAAGACCTCTGAACTTGTGCTTGAGCCCTGCTGAGTGACTCGCGGCTCCCCGAAAGATCGTAAGACCTCCGAACTTGTGCTTGAGCCCTGCTGAGTGACTCGCGGCTCCCTGAAGATCGTAAGACCTCCGAACTTGTGCTTGAGCTCTGCTGAGTGATTCGCAGCTCCCACAGACTCTCCTAGGTCCCGCCGGACCCCGACGACGACAAGCGTATCCCCCAGCTCGAGGATTGTGAGCTGTGTGCCGGGTACACCCCTGCATTTGATCCATATCCCCAAAGACTGTCCCGCTACCTCCTACCCCCCCCCCGAGACCCTGTGAGCCGTGCTCTACTTGTATATATTTGCCTTGCTGATCATAAAGATCCTACGACTCCGATTTGATAAAGATTTGTTCTTAAGAACTCACGGTGTGGCATCTCTATGTTGTGTGGTGCCGAGTGTACAATCCTAGATACGAGATTCCTCCCCTGAGGAGTCTCCCGCCAGTGCCCAGCTACGATACCTCGAGGGTTGGTCTCAGGATAGTCAGGGCCCCCTCCGGGCTCCTCTGAGGTCGCCTTCTAACATTGGTGGCAAGCGACGGGATTCGGGCCCATAATCTAGAGCTCGTACCGTGAACGGCTGACACACTACCGACAAAGATGGCAGAAGGAAACGCCATGAGTCTCACAGAAAACGACACCAGTACCGTGTTCCAGGTGGAACAACTGGAAGAATACACGCACAGAGAACTAAAGCAATTCTGCAAAGAACTAAAAATCGCTACCACTGGTCTCAACACCAAGGAAGATATGCAGAAGGCACTGAAAGCTTGGGTGGATTCTGGAGCCCCCCGCCCTGAAGGAGCTGTGGAACTCCACGACGAAGCTGGACACTCCCAAGGAGAACGCAGCAGCAACCAGGTGCGAAGCTTCATACCAGACGGGGGCCTATCCCCGGAGGAACTCGCAGACAGGGAGAGAAGTCGCCATCACGAACTCGAATTGGCCAAACTTAAAATCGAGGGCGAGTTGAAATTAGCCGAGAAAAAGCTAGCAGTGGAACAGATGTGAGTACAAGGAGAACTAGAAGAGAAGAAACTCCAACGGGAACACGAAGGAAGGAGACTTCAACTGGAACACGAATGCAGCTTCAAGGAAATCGAGCTAAAAGCAAAAAGCGAAGAAGCGCGGCCCCCGGGAAACCGAGAGGCGGCCTCCCCGGCAGAGCAGAAGGTCCACATTCCCAAGGATGTGGTCAAAGAATATTACAAAAACGATGACATCCAACAGTGGTTCAGGGCATACGAGGTCGCCATGACCTCCCATCGGGTCCCGCAGAAGGATTGGGGGGCCGGGTTGTGGGGACGATTTCTGAGCGAAGGGAGAGACACCCTGCTCGACCTACCCACCTCCATGCAGACCTCCTACAACCACATGAAAGAGGCCCTCCTCACAAGGTACGGCCTCACCCCGGAGATGTACCGCCAGCGGTTCCGGGACTGCAGGAAGATCCCGGGCACCACCTGGGTGGAGTATGTAAACTTCTTCAGCCGTGCATTCGATGGGTGGATCAAGGGCAGCAAGGTAACCACCCTAGAAGAACTAACCGACCTCATGTTGTGGGAACACCTGGCTGCGAACTGCTTTGTGGAACTACGCCAGCATCTGCTCGACAGCAAGCTCATGGATCAGAGAAAGCTGGCTGTCGAGGCGGATCGCTGGACCAACACCCGGGTCTCCCGGGGCCCCGTAGGAGAGTACCCCCGAGCCAGTCAGGGACCACCCAGCCAGAGAGGGGGGGAACCAGGGAGGGCAGAGGGAGTCCCAGTCCAGTCCCCCAAAAACCCAACCTCCGCCTTTCCTGGTGCCCCCACCAGCTGTATCCGGCCCACCCGTGAGGCGGGGGCACCGGGTGACCATCACTTGTTTCCGTTGTCAGAGGCCCGGGCATTACTCCAACGACCCCGAATGCCCCATGGCCCCACACATCACCCCGAAAGCACCCCCCGCTAGACAGATAGCCAATGTAGCACTGGGGGAGGAGGTTGAGGAGACCGTAGAGTGAGAACCCGCCGCCATGGCCCTAGTATCATTGGGAGATAGAGAAATGGTCCCTGGAAGCCTCCTGCCCTCCAACACGAAGAAATATGGGCAGCTCGTAACGATCAATGGCCACCAAGTAGAGGCCCTTCGTGACACCGGGGCCAGCACCACCGGTGTCCTCAGTCATTTAGTCAACGAAGACCAGGTCCTCCCCAACGTCTTTTGCCCGGTAATTTCCGCTGACAATACGGAAAGTCTGTGTAAGGTAGCCCTGGTGCCTTTTGAATGGGTAGGGGTGGTCGGTAAACTGAAAGTCGCAGTGAGAACCTCCCAGCCAGTCGACTGTCTCCTGGGGAATGACCTGGAAAGTTCCCCCTGGAAACAAGTCGAGCGCAAGACCCACCTAGGGATGATGGGTCTCCCTGAGTGGGTGTGCGCCACCACCCGATCTATGGCAGCCCGACTGACCCCCCTTGGGGAGGTCGAAGACGCCCCGACCACAGAAGACAGGATGGTCCCCGCCGAGGGTCCCCACATCCCCCCACAAGAAGGGGCGGTCGCCAGCGACGAACCCCCACCTTCCGACTCCGCACAGGTCACCGAGTTAGGCGATCTGCCCGAGTTGGCCCAGTGGTGCCACGAGGGGGGCCCCTCCCGAGAGGAGTTCTGCCGGGAGCAAGCTACCTGTCCTTCCCTGGTCGGGCCCCGGCAACAAGCAGAGGCCCAGGCCGCGGGCGACCAAACTGGAACGCACCGGGTGTATTGGGAAAATGACCTTTTGTACAGCGAGCAGAAGTCGGTGGAGCTAGGATCCGCCCGGGTGCTGGTGGTACCCCTACGCTTCCGAGACCTCCTCCTGGGCTTGGCCCACGACGTCCCCCTCGCAGGCCACTTGGGCCAGGACAAAACCTACAGTCGCCTCGTGACTCACTTCTACTGGCCCAGAATGAAAGCGGATGTAGAAGCCCACTGCAAGTCCTGTCCCACGTGCCAGGCTAGCGGGAAGAGCGGAGGAAAGCGCAAGGCTCCCCTCCAACCCTTCCCTGTCGTCAGTACCCCTTTTGAACGGGTCGGGATCGACATCGTGGGGCCCCTGGACCCCCCAACATCCCAAGGTCACCGCTTTATCCTCGTCCTGGTGGATCATGCCACCTGATACCCTGAGGCCATACCCCTGCGCACCGTCACAGCCCCCGTGGTGGGCCGGGTGTTGATGGGAATCTTTTCCCGTATGGGTTTTCCCCGCGAGGTCGTGAGCGATCGCGGTACGAACTTCATCTCCAAATACATGACGTCCCTGTGGCAACAATGTGGAGTGTCCTATAAGTTCACCACCCCGTACCACCCCCAAGGAAATGGCCTGGTAGAGCGGTTTAACCGGACTCTGAAGGGGATGATCGCGGGCCTGGAAGAGCCCCTCCGGCGTAAGTGGGACGTCCTGCTCCCCTGCCTCCTGTTCGCCTACCGGGAAGTCCCCCAGAAATCCTTGGGGTTCAGCCCGTTTGAATTACTCTATGGGCACCCCGTCCGGGGGCCCCTCAGCCTGGTCAAGGAAGGGTGGGAGGCGGCGCCCCAAAACACCCCACGAGATGTGTTCCGATACGTCCTGACCCTCCGGAACCAGACTAGGAAGTTCCGAGAGCTGGCCGAGGCCAACCTGGAGGCGAGCCAGGAAGAGATGAAGCACTGGTACGACCAGAACGCCACTCTGGTCGAGTTCCAGCCGGGCCAGCAGGTATGGGTCATGGCCCCCGTGAAACCTTGCGCCCTCCAGGATAAATGGACCGGGCCCTTCAAAGTGATTGAGCAGAAGAGCCAGGTCACGTACTTGGTGGACGTCCAGTCACCACGGGACACCCTCCGGGTCCTTCACGTGAACCGCCTCAAGCCTCACTTTGTGCGGACGGAACTGAGCCTCCTGCTGGCCACCGATGACGGAGCCGAAGAGGAGTCGGATCCCCTCCCTGATCTCCTGTGTACCAAAGAGAAGGATGGCTCCGTAGAGGGAGTGAACCTCTCCCCCTCCCTCACTTCCCAGCAACGTGAGGAATGCCGCCAGCTCCTAGGGCAGTTTTCCGACCTATTCTCTCTGGTCCCCCAAGTCACCGACTGGTGTGTCCATGACGTGGACACCGGAGACAGCCCACCGGTGAAACTCCGAGCCTACCGAGTCCCTGATCGGGTCCGGTCCTGCATTCAAGCCGAGGTCTCGAAGATGTTGACCTTGGGAGTGATCGAAACCTCAGACAGTCCCTGGGCCAGCCCCGTGGTCCTGGTCCCGAAAGCAGCTGCCCCCGGTGTCGCCCCAGAACTACGCTTCTGCGTGGACTACCGGGGACTCAATGAAGTCACCCGAGCCGATGCCCACCCCATTCCCCGAGCCGACGAGCTCATTGACCGACTCGGGGCTGCTCGGTTCCTCAGCACATTCGATCTCACCTGCGGCTATTGGCAAATTGCGCTCACAGAAGGAGCCAAGGAGCGGTCCGCCTTCTCCACCCCGGATGGGCACTAGACGATATCGCGGTTTTCAGTTCCGAATGGAGTGAGCACCTCCAGCACCTCCGGAGGGTGCTAACCGCCCTGCGCCAGGCAGGCCTCACCGTGAAAGCCGGCAAATGCCAGATTGGGCAAGGTTCGGTAGTCTACCTGGGGCACCAGGTCGGAAGCGGCCAGGTCGCCCCTCTACAGCCCAAGATCAACGCCATCCTAGCCTGGGAACCACCCACAGCAGCCTGGTCAGTCCCCTCACGGAACTCACGTCCAAGAAACAACCTAAGAAAGTGCAGTGGACCTCTGCCTGCCAAGAGGCGTTCAATGCCCTGAAAGCGGCCATGTGCACTGCCCCCGTCCTCCAGGCCCCCGACTACTCCAAGGAGTTTGTGGTACAAACGGACGCCTCCGAGCATGGCATTGGGGCCGTCCTGTCCCAGGTGAATGACCAAGGCCTAGACCAGCCCGTAGCCTTCCTCAGCCAAAGGTTGTTGCCCAGAGAACAGAGATGGAGCACCATCGAGAGCGAGGCGTTCGCCGTAGTCTGGGCCCTCAAGAAGTTACGCCCCTATCTGTTCGGCACCAATTTCAAAGTCCAAACCGACCATCGCCCCTTGCAATGGCTCATGCAGATGCGAGGAGAAAACCCCAAACTACTGCGGTGGTCAATCTCCCTCCAGGGGATGGATTTCACCGTGGAACATCGCCCTGGTACTGACCACGCCAACGCCTATGGCCTCTCCCGGTTCTTCCGCCTCAGCGAAGAGAACCCCCAAGAAGATGGGTAGTTCTCTCCGGCTTTCAGCAGGGGGGGACGCGTGTTAGACCCGGCCTCGTGGCATGGCCATCCCTGTCCCCGCCCCACATATCCTGACCCATGCACCTCATGCAGCCCCCGAGCACACGGCCTAGCGGATCCTTCCCACCAGAACACACACACACCCGACCCGGACTTCCCCGTCCGTGGCCTTCCTCCTTTCGGCCACACCGGGCCCGCGTGCCCACTTCATGCACCATGATGGCCGCCCGGCCCCAGCGCGACCCTGGCCTAGAGGCGCCACTCCGGCTGGAGGACATCGTGCTCCCATTGGGATGAGAGAGGGAGGAGCAGTTTCCATCGCACCTCTGAGCTCCCCTGGGAAGGTGGGTTTCGATCGGCCCTCCGGCCTCCCCGAGGGCTGGCTCCACGCCTGCTGGGTGTCTGGGGCTCCTCCCGACCCGACCCGGAAAGGATCAAAAGACAATGGCAGGAAACCCCGACAAGCGACCCCCAGGTGACAAAACCCCTGCCTGCACAGACTCCGGACATCAAAGAGGGATCGACCTATAACAAGGGGTGCTCTGGGACTACCCGGCAGATTCGCCTTTGGAAATACCTGAGCCCTGCTGAGTGACTCGCGGCTCCCTGAAGATCGTAAGACCTCCGAACTTGTGCTTGAGCCCTGCTGAGTGACTCGCGGCTCCCTGAAGATCGTAAGACCTCCGAACTTGTGCTTGAGCCCTGCTGAGGGACTCGCGGCTCCCCGAAAGATCGTAAGACCTCCGAACTTGTGCTTGAGCCCTGCTGAGTGACTCGCGGCTCCCTGAAGATCGTAAGACCTCCGAACTTGTGCTTGAGCCCTGCTGAGTGACTCGCGGCTCCCCGAAAGATCGTAAGACCTCCGAACTGGTGCTTGAGCTCTGCTGAGTGATTTGCGGTTCCCACAGACTCTCCTAGGTCCCGCCGGACCCCGACGACGACAAGCGTATCCCCCAGCTCGAGGATTGTGAGCTGTGCGCCGGGTACGCCCCTGCATTTGATCCATATCCCCAAAGACTGTCCCGCTACCTCCTACCCCCCCCGAGACCCTGTGAGCCGTGCTCTACTTGTATATATTTGCCTTGCTGATCATAAAGATCCTACGACTCCGATTTGATAAAGATTTGTTCTTAAGAACTCACAGTGTGGCGTCTCTTTGTCGTGTGGTGCCGAGTGAACGATCCTAGATACGAGATTCCTCCCCTGAGGAGTCTCCTGCCAGTGCCCGGCTACGATACCTCGAGGGTTGGTCTCAGGATAGTCAGGGCCCCCTCCGGGCTCCTCTGAGGTCGCCTTCTAACACCGAGAAAGCTCTCTTGCAGAGAGTTTGCCCTCCTCCAGCAAACTGCTCATGCGCACTACATGTGCTGCAGTCAAAGTGTACAATTGACATTTTCACATGCGCAGTCTCAGCGCAGCGCAAGCCTGTATAAAATGCCTTGGAGATAAAGAAAGCGAGATTGAAAGTCTACATGTTGATGACCAGAAACTGAATGAAACGGCTGCAAAAAAAAGGAACTGCACCATGGCGCAAATATATGCAATATGCTATATGGAGTAAATAATGCCAAAGGCAGATTCAACAAGATTACCAAAGCAGTGCACAATGATACTTCATTACAAATTAAATTGAAATTCATGTGCTACAAGGCAGAGATTAACCAGGTGTTTGTGAAGAAACATTTAAGCACAAAGCAACCCAATATCATAATGTTACCTGCTTCATGGATTAGAGTTATATAAGGTTCATCTACTTACCGAAATCACAACTCATCGTGCAACAAAGTGCTGCAGAGTGACCCCAGAAGAGGGTCAGGGGTTTTGCATGCGGATTTGTCCCAGATGAAATAGCCCACCACCAATAGCTAACCAGAACAACTCCTTAGACTGCCACAACATCAACAGCTCCAATGGAGAGCGAGGTTGAGACACAAACTATGAAAGTTGTTAGGGATGACCCTGAAACCAGCACGTCACAAGACGCTAGAGAATATCTGTCTAATAAAGTTCCACACGAAGCGCCTGTCCAATACTGTCCACCAATGTATATAAGGCTACTGCATTCTTAAAACCACCAACTTCATTTGATACTCCTAAAAAATACAATATTAGTAATTGATGGACTGCAGGGATTTGAAGATTTCTTATATGCAATAGATGAAAATGTTGATAAAAAGATTATAAAGTATCTGAGGAACATGGCTGGTGAAAGAGTGAAAGAAGCCATGAAAAAGATAACAAAAGAAGGTGAAGTGACGTAAGAACAAATCAAAACAGCTATGAATGTCAAGCTTAAACCTTTGCCAAATGGGGATGATGAAAAATGCATATTTAGTCAAGAACGCCAGAGACCAGGTGAAACCATCAATTAATTTTTTGAGAGAATGAATGTTCTACTGAAGCACTGTAGATACAATGAGTTTAGGAATCAGGAAGCTACTTGCCTCTGAGTGATAGACAGATGTCTGTCAGATTCCTTTCAACGACGAATGCTGAAAGAAAACTCTGAAGTACTCAAGTCTGCTCTCGCTGAAGAGCATACTGATCGTCAAGCGACTGACATGGAGGCCGGAGGTATCCAAAATACGTCAGTCATTAACATGAAAAGTAAGCCAAGGTAAAAGACTGAGGGGTACAAGGTGATGTCTCCACAGAAAAAAAGAAAGTGTTACAGATGTAGATTGTCGTTTCCACACAAAGTTAAAGTTACTGCCATTGGACAAACCTGCTCCGGCTGTGGTAAAGTGAACCATTTTGTGATGACTTGTAGGGCGAAGAGGAAAGTAAGTGCGTCACCGAAAGAAGACAAAATGGCCGACCGAATGCTACCTCAGCTCCGTTTGAGGCGCTCCCGCAAGGCCGAGTGGTCACATAAACCGAGGCAAATTGACAACAAACGAAGTTGATCATCATCTAAATCATCGACTGAGACTTCCTCAGTCTCAGTTTCCAGAGAAAGTGACAATGATATTTGTGTGATGTAGATCTTTAGCTCATAAAGGCATGCACAGGTGGGACTGATCAAGTGTGAGAGAAAAACTCAAAGTGGCAAAAAAGTAACATGAAGTAGCTCCACATTCAAACAATGTCCCAAGATCACTCTAAAAACAAATGGGTGTTCAATACCAATCATAATTGACAGTGGTGTGTCGATAAATATCATGCATGAGGAGAAGTCTCAAGAACTGTCTCCGTTACCACAGCTTATTAAGTCAAAGACAAAAGTATACAAGGGCTGCTTTGATGCCCTTAAAGAGCCAAGGATCCTTTGTAGCCATGATGAAATACAAGAAAAATGTGACACAAGTGCCGATTCATGTACTTCAAGGATCAGCTTTAAGTGTCTGTTTTCTGAGTTTTAATACTGCGACTGATATGGGATTGTTATCAGTGAACTACACTATGAATGCTCATTTTGAAATTGTAAGCCAATTTACTTAATTATGTTAAGGGCTGGGAAAATACTGAAAGTGAAGTTACCCATAAATGAGGATATTCGTCCTTTTGCTCAAAGACATAGATGAATTGCGTTTCACTTGTAAGACGCTGTTGAAAAGGAACCTAATTTGTGACTCAAACATGAAATAATTGAACGCTCCACTGGGCCGACACTACAAGGGGGTTTTCCCACTGTAGTATTGCCCAAAGAAACAATGAAGGAGCTATACGTATATGCATTGAAATGCGTCAGGCCAACAAGGCCATTGAGAGAGAGAGTCATCCTGGTCCAAACATTGCTGATATGATAACTCAACTGAATGGTGCAAAATTCTTCTCTCGAACTAAATAAAGCATAACACCAACTGCAGCTTAAATAATAATCCAGGTATATTACAATCTTTTCTACGCATATTGGTTTGTTTTGCTTTAAGTGATAGACTTTTGGTGTATCCGCTGCTGCAGAGGTTTTCCAAGATGTCATTCAACGTATCATACAACCTGTAATAAATGCATTTTAACTATAGTGATGACATTAGTTTTCGAAGCAACACAGAAAGAACGTAACATGGATCTAATGAAAGTATGTTGTTTGTTGACCAATGCAAGTTTAAATCTGAATGCCTACAAATGTTAATTCCAAAAGAAAAGCTTAAAATTCTTTGGGCATGTCTTTTCTGATGGGAGTATGAAACCTGATCCAGCAAAAGTGCAAGCATTGTCTACGGCAAATCCTCCACAAGATATTTCTATGCTATGATCCTTTCTTGGACTGGCCAGTTACTGTACGATATACATAAGAGACTTTGCTTAAACTTTGATTAAAAGACATCATTGCTCATCAATCGTGGAATCAGCACTCCAAACCTTTGACTAACGACAATGAGTATTTGAAGTTAAAAATGAATGATATTAAATTTCAGTGACCCTAGAAGGCCTCATTCTTTGAGGTAAACGCATTGTTATTCCTGAGAGTCTACGACAATGAGTAATCGATGTTGCCCTTGAAGGACATCGAGGAATAGTTGCCACTAAAAGAGCTATCTGTGACCGAGTCTGGTTTCTGTATCATAATGAAAGAGTCTAAAATTATAGACTTGTCACATATACAACTGTCTTTCATCTCAAGTCATTCAGCACCCTTTAAATATATCAGACTTGCCACATCATGATTAGTAGAGGATTTTTCTATTCATTTTTTTGCTCATCTTGGGAATGAACATCATCTTCTAGTCATTGTCAATGAATACTCCAATTTCTCATTAGGGGAAGACCTTTCACCCACTACACATGAAAAGGCCTATCCAAAAACTAGATGACATCTTTGCAACATGGGGTGTACCTACAGAATTCAAGTCTGACAATGGCCCACCTTTTAATAGTTAAGAATTTAAAGACTTTCTAAATCACCTCAATGTAAAGCGTCAAACATACACTCTTCTTGGCCCTAGGCCAATGGCCTGGAAGAAGGGTTTATGAATACTCAAAATAAAGCTGTTCGGCATGCCACATTGGAGAATCTCGACCTCAAAGCAATTTTAAACACTACTCATTGAGCTTACTGTTTGCCATCCTAACTCAACGACAGGGGAAAGTCCTGCTACTCTCATGTTTGGAAGAGCCATGATTACCAAGTTGCCCCAATGGACCAACCTCAGATCTAAGAATGAGGAAGACATTCAAACTGTGGACTTTGGTCACAAACAGAAGATTAAAATATAAGCTCACTGTTGACTTCATGCAAAGGAAATCACTTTTACAAGAAGAGATCGAATTCTGGTTAGATAATATAGAAGAAGGAACTCTGATGCTCCTTTTGAGGTTTAATCCTTTACTATGACCAACACCAAAGGACGCGTGGTGACTGCCAAGCATCCTAGGAAGTCCCCTATGAGAGATTACTCTAATTTTCGACAGGTGGCCCATCACTCACCAAACATTGATGTCAATGTAGGGACTGGGGGGCCGATTTACAGAACTAACTTAAGACAACATCCTAACTTTACTACTTTTGGTATTCACAGAAGGCATTTAGTTGTAGTAAAGTTAGGATTTTGTCTTAAGTTTGACTTAAGACAAACTTAAGACAAACTTAAGATAGACTTAAGACAGACTTAAGACAGACTTAAGACAAACTTAAGACAGACTTAAGACATACTTAAGACAGACTTAAGACAAACTTAAGACAAAATCCTAACTTAAGTCTGTCTTAGGTCTGTCTTAAGTCTGTCTTAAGTTTGTCTTAAATCTGTCTTAAGTTTGTCTTAAGTCTGTCTTAAGTTTGTCTTAAGTCGGTCTTAAGTCTGTCTTAAGTTTGTCTTAAGTCAAACTTAAGACAAAATCCTAACTTTACTACTACTAAATGCCTTCTGTGAATACCAAAAGTAGTAAGTTTAGGATTTTGTCTTAAGTTAGTTCTGTGAATCGGGCCCTGGGTTAATACAGACTGTTGGTAAATCTGTATATGCTAATAATCCTGTCAGTCCTGTGCAGATCACTGATACCTCTTTTGTCAGTTCCCAGTTTCCAGTGAACATGTGATTCAGGCACCATGATACTTAATTGAAGAATTGTAATTGCTTGTGTATCTATGTATTCATTCATAGATTTACTTGTATAAATATTTTGGGAATTATTTATTTATCTACTTCTTAAAATTGTAACTATTTAACAATGCAGGAGATGTAGTGTCTTGCAATAAAACAATGCTGGAATTCTTTTGGTTCCCCCTATATACCATAGACCTGTGATGTAAATATTGGAGGGATGAGTTGAAGGCAGGCTTAAATAGCTACCAAGGTTTCAAATTGCTTATGTGTGACATTTTCATATTTTCAGTGTACTTATGAGTGACATTCAATGACTATATGTGACACTTAGAATGACACTTTCTTGCAAGCAAAATTAAGAAATGAAAACTAGGGAAACATATAAATGTCAGAAATTACACTTGTTTGAGCAACAGGAAACTCTAAGAATATCTTAAAACTGCTCCAAAGAACCAGAAATGGAAGGGCACTTATCTAGTGCTTTTGTAACCTGATTGTACTGTAAAACAAATGTGTAACCATGAAATTAAACATAGATCCTGCTTTAGCCAGCCTGCACAAACCAGGCTTTCTGGCTCCTCCCTGGCAATTAATCACATTAATGCATGATCAATTGACACAAAGTCTGTAGGCTCTCTGTCCCACGTGTGACCAGCTGACCAAACAGGCTGAGAGAGGACCCAGTGCAGATTCCTGCTGCTATCATACATTTACCCAGAGTTACTGTCTGTCAGCTACATAAAGCATCCGGCACTGTGCAATCATCGCAAACAGCATACTACGCAGTTCACGTAGCGCTACGCGTATGTATGTATGTATGTATGTATGGCGTACTTGTATAGCGCAAAACTGACACCCGAAGGGTATCCTGGCGCTACAGACAATTATACCAACACCACACAAACAGTCAAGAAGAATTAGCCAAACCTAGGGAAGAGAAATGTTTTTAATTCCTTCCTAAAAGAGAGGAAATCCCTGGAGCTTCTCAGCGACAGGGGAAGAGTATTCCAATGTTTAGCTGCCACAAATCCAAAAGCCCGCCCGCCCATCCGAGCCCTTATTACCTTTGGGATTGCCACGAGATGTGCTGACAAAGACCGAAGGGTGCGAGTGGGAACATACCACTGAAACAGTTCCTGCAGCGGAACAGGTCATTGCCCATGAAGTCCTTTAAACACTAAACAAAGTGATTTAAAGATAACTTGTTGCCGGACAGGTAGCCAATGAAGATCGACTAGCGCCATAGAGGAGGAATCGGAACGGCGTCGGGACAGAGCCAGCTTGGCTGCCATGTTCTGCACACGTTGCAGCTTAGCCACCAGATTAATTGGGGCTCCCAGCAGTAGTGCGTTGCAGTAGTCCAATCTCGCGTAGTGCGAAGTGCACTTCACGTAGCTACGCGTAGCACTACTACATGAACTACGCCCAGAGTTAGTTTTCAGATTGCTTATGTGAGGCATTTCCATGGTTTCAATGTGTGAATGAGTGGCATTCCACTGTTGAATGTGTGACACCTCAAGTGACACTTCCTCATGAGTAAATCCATGACTAGTATGTGTGTGCCTGTGAGCTTTATATTACTGGATCGAGACACAGAGTATAATAAACATAACCCTAAAGCAAGCCAGACATGTTGGTGGTACAAGTGCTTCATATCAGAACGAAATAATTCAGTAATTATAAAAAAAAGATTTTGTTGTAAATCAGAATTTAAAAGGTTTACATTCTGAAAATGTCATGCTTTCACGTAAACATTATTATAGTATTTGTAAAGGAAGAGGACAAATTCTCCGATTCATACTGTCATCTGCAGTTTCTCACTCTTTTAGCTACTTTCATTCTTTCCCTCCCCACATGTTTCTGAAATTGTCTATCTGCATATCTTACAGGTAATCTCCTTCTTTATCACTGTCTTTACATCTTGTCATTCTGCATATACTAGGTGGATTGGTTCACAGAATGCAGTGTATCTTGTTAAGAAAATACACAAACACAATATTGATTGAAAGCAAATAGCATTTGGGAATTCAAGAGGAAGAATATGATGTGAAACAACCAGGGGCTGTATTGCTTTCAGATTACTTTATAGTGTTAGAATAATTCTTGAGAAATCATTCAGCACTCATTGAGAAGGCCAACCTCTTTCAGGTCACAGTGTCGAATTTGCTGGCTTGGCAGCAGGGTAGACTGGCCTCTGTGCACAACGGTCTGCTATGTGAGTCCAACTTCACTCTGTTGCTGTCTACAGATGGTCCGGCCACCTGAGACCTGCCGGGGGCCAAGGCATGATGGAGCAATCATGGTGAGATATCATCTGCAAACTCACCTCTTATTCTCTGATTTAGGATTGGATGTTGGACAGTGGGGGTGGAGATTGGGGGCACTCGACTAAACTGTGTGGCTCAGCCTGCCAGGAAGAAAAATTACATTCCAGCACCACACTGGATGCCGAAATAATGTCTGGTGAGCTCCACCAGCTGACGAGGGCCCAAGGTTAGCAGGATTCATGACTCATGGTAGACAAATCTACCAGCACAACCTCTCCAAAACACACAGCACTGACGGTCATGCATATTTGGGGAAGAGAGAGGGAGCACTGCAAGTCAGGAGAAAACACAAAACTGCCTGCAGACACCAGTATTCAGCTGCTGCCCTGCCATTGCCATTGTATGGGTCGCCTTGCGAAAATTTAAAAATGCAACAGAAGTCAAGGCACCAACCTCGGTAACCTGACCATGCCTCCTGACCATGTAGTCCCCAGAGAGAAGCCGTGAGGTTGCCTGGCAGTGAATTGATTGATCTGAATTGGAGCCCGCTCTGAGCTCACCTAAAGAAAAACCGAAACAATAAAAACACGTCAGCGGCCCCCCCTCCAAGCCGCGCTGACTCAAATCTATTACATAATTTGTTAGATGGGCTCTGCAGCAGCATCGCACGGCACGCAGGTCCTACTGCCACACCAAGCTAAAGGTGCACTGGTTGCATTTTTTAAAATGTCATCCGGCTTTTTTAGCGCCTCATTACTGGAGGTACAGGAGTGCTATTAGGCATGACTAATACATTTTAGTGCAGTGATGCGGACATCAATACTAAAATGTGTTAGTCTAACCTCTGACAGGTGGTACTTGGCAGGGCTGGGCATGGAATGTTGAGTTCTGACTTACATGCAGCATAATAAAGATGTGTAAACCTACTCTCCGTGTGTGGCGTACTTATTGGTGAGTGCCAAGGCTGGCAGGACGCTATTCTACTCTTCACGTTACTCAGCCATTTTGAGGGACTAAAGGAAGAAAGGCCAAAAGAAGAAGCAGAATGAAGCAGCATTGTGTTATGGTCAATTGATTGCTCAGAAAATGTTTACTGCCTATTCCTGTATGTCATATTCTGTCTGTAGCAGTTGGCTCAGTGAGTTAAACATTGCTGTCTAATGCTGTGACCTGCATGTTGCAAGTTTGAATCCTGTAGTTTCTTGCAACATTTTATGACAGAATCCCTTTGGCTCCTAATGGACTCCTTAGAGCTTTGATGCAGGTGAACGCCATGCCAAGAAATCTTGTTTAGAATGTTGAGATTGCAGTTACATGCAGCAGAGTAAAGAAAGACATTTAATTTTAAGCTACATTGTGGTGTGTTCATTGGCGGCTACCCAGGCAGGGAAGATGCTACATATTCCAGCTAGGCCAGCCAATCCTTTTGTTTAGTAAACTATGTATTGTTACATTGGTTTTTAGATTGGTTAATTGGCTAATTTTAACAACTGTTATTTGTAGCACTTTGAGATAAAAAAAATGATGGTAATTATTTTGCCAGCCTATATCTCTGGCTAGGTATTCATCTACTTTTTATCTCCTAATGTGTTAGATGTTATATATAGATGTTATGTAAGGTTCTCTTTGAATGTGTAAGTTATAGGCCTATTCCAGAATTAACTCAGGACTGAACAATTCTCACAAAAGTCTTGGCAGAAAGATTGCAGCTGCTCATTCTTAATTTATTATGTAAAGATTAGCGGGTTTATTTGGAATAATAACATAGGAACATAATATCAAGCCAAGCGATAAAATTATCGCCGCTTTAGCGGCAGAAAACTGCCGCTAAAACGGCGATAATGCGCTTGATAATATGCTCTATGGAATTCCAATTGAAGCTCAGGTTAGATGTCCTTCACATCTAACATGGGCTTCGATTGAAATTCCATAGAGCATATTATCAAGCCCATTCTCGCCGTTTTAGCGGCAGTTTTGTGCCACTAAAGCGGCGATAATCTTATCGCCTGGCTTGATAATATGCCCCATAGTAGGTCATCAAAATCATCATCTTTTGAGTATTTCCTGTTTTCATTGCTTATTGTTTGATAACTACAGTTGATAGTAGCCTCATAAATAAACTAAGAGCCTGATTGAAGGTTTGGTGGATGAAATACAGACCATCAGGGTGGCGGTGTACATTACCTTCTCCACCCTTCCAAAGCGGAAGTTTGTTTCTAAAAAAGAAAAAACCAAGAGGCATGTGTATGGTGAAATGTTGGAGCGCCGAACTGTGCCAAATTTGTCAGCTCTGCCCTACGGCATTTATGAAACGCAGGGATGAGCTGTATTTACAACAATAGGGCACACCCCTCTGATTTGTCCTAGTGCTGGCACTAAAATTAGCTGCCTAGCAACCTTGTAAATATGCTCCTTATTATCCCCACACCCTGGGACCTTTCCCCCAGGGTGTGGGGTGGCATAATTATTTTTTACCTATCCCTCACCACCAGGTTTTTCCTGGCAGTGACAGACAGGAAAAGAAATTGATTACACCATCAACTCTAAAAAGTGCAAGCAGTATTCTTTTGCATTTGTCGCCATAAATAGGAAGGATATGCCCAGACATGGGTTCCATGCTTGCTTGCCACCATCTTCAAGCTATCCAGGCTGATGTTGTGTGTAATCCCGGTCCTAGGATGCTTGTTTCTTGTCCAGGGAGGACCTGGCCTGGCGGTTCGTGCTAGACTGTTTCTCTGGGGAACAGGGTCAAGACTGATTTGCATATGGCTGGATCTAAACTGGAATGTCGTGGCGTGCCTAAAAAATGATGGATTTTACCCAGATCTTTGACTGGGGGGTGAGTGTTCGATTGAGTAAGCATTCTGTCTATCATCTCTTCTTTTTGCTTTTGTCGCCCTAAGCGGGAAGGATATGCCCAGACGTGGCTCCCGTGCTCACTATACCACCAGATTCAAGCTATCCTGACTGATGAGGAGGGAAACTCCAAAACCGGTCCCAAGATGCTTATTTCTGGTCCACGGAGAACCTGGTCTGGCAGTTCGGGCTGGACTGTTTCCCTGGGGAACAGGGTAAATACTGATTTGCATATGGCTGGATCGAAACTGGAATGTCATGGCGTGCCTAAAAAATGATGGATTATACCCAGATCTTTGACTGGGGGGTGAGTGTTTGATTGAGTAAGCATTCTGTCTATCATCTCTTCTTTTTGCTTTTGTCGCTCTAAGCGGGAAGGGTATGCCCAGACGTGGCTCCCGTGCTCACTATGCCACCAGATTCAAGCTATCCTGGCTGATGAGGAGGGAAACTCCAAAACCGGTCCCAAGATGCTTATTTCTGGTCCACGGAGAACCTGGCCTGGCAGTTCGGGCTGGACTGTTTACCTGGGGAACAGGGTCGATACTGATTTGCATATGGCTGGGTCTAAACTGGAATGGCGTGGCATGCAAAAAATTAAAGATGGATTTAACGCAGATCTGTGACTGGGGTTGAATGTTCGGCTGATTCAGCATTCTGTTCATCATCTGTTATTTTTGCACTTGTCGCCCTAAGTGGGAAGGCTATTCCCAGACGTGGGTCCAGTGCTCACTATGCTACCAGATTCAAGTTATCCTGGTTGATGAGGGGTGAAACCCTGAAACCGGTCCTAGGATGCTTGTTTCTGGTCCAGGGAGGGCCTGGCAGTCGGGCTAGACTGTTCCCATGGGGAACAGGGTCAAGACTGATTTGCATATGGCTGGGTTGGCTGGGTTTATCTGGAATGACGTGGCGTGCAAAACAAAATGATGGATTTAACCCAGATTTGTGACTGTGTGTAAACGTTCGATTGATTCAGCATTCTCTCCATCACCTGTTCTTTTTTGCACATACTTCCTCTGAAGACCCCTACTCAGTCAGGCTGTTGGGGGAGGTATTCCCTCAAAAAAGCCAATGGGGTCTCTATCAACTGAATACTTAAGGTCTGTCCCTCACTAAATGAGATGGGCGGACAGAATGATTGGGGGGCAGGGTACTCTGCTGCATTTGCAAAGGAGAAAGTACTCTGTTCAACAAACTCTAAATCGGTCCTTAATCCCCGGTGATAACAGCAAAACATTTTCTTGAGAGTTCATTGGACTCCTTTGAAGCTTTTATGCTAAGTTTATAAGAAGATAATAAATGCTGGTTGTGGAAAGTATTTTGATATGTTTATTGACATTTAATTCTAGAGTGGTGGAAGGAGATTTTTGCTAAGCTAAAGTTGATCGCAAATGTAGATCACCAGCTATCACTGTCTGTGCTATTGCTGATTGACTTCTCTTCTCTTGATATTAGAAAAGGGTTTATCAATCTTTGGATTGCTAAAATGTATTGACTACTAAAGGAAGGATCCTTAATGATTGGAAAACTACAGAGAAACTTAGTATAGATGATTGACTTGCTGACCCGATCACACAAGCAAATCTGGAAAAAGTCACCAACAGACCCCAGAAATGATGAACTGACTTTCACTTCCATTTGGTCCAGATATTTTTATGTCAATGATTAATCTTTTGCATTATTTTTAATCACACTTTGAGGAACATGTGAATGTGTTCAAAGTTATTACTGCTAAATATAGAGTTGTTAGAGTGTATTGTTATGCTATATTTCTTCTTTAATAGTTTTCCCATTTAAAAAACAATTCTTTGCATTAGGGATTTTTTAAAATAAGAAATATATTTTCAATTGGTTTCCTGTGTGATGAACCTTCCCCTACCCTCGAATGCATGTTTTATATGTCAATCCTTTTGCAGTCCCTTCATATCATAAAGGTCTCCCTCCTCCACTATACTGAGTTATTTTATGCACTTTATCTATCATGTTGGCAAACCTATGAAGAGAGTCCCCCTGCCAAATGCTTTCTTTGGCACTTACCTTGAGGTGACACAAGACAAAATCCAGAATGGAAGCCTTATGTTTTGCAGAATATACTTATTTAAACAGTCCATTTACAAAACTGGAGTTGGACAGATTGCAGTACGTGTAAAGATCTGTGTGAACCGAACTCTAAAAGCAGATGCTTCTCCAACACTACCTTCTTTTTTCTGCTGGTTCGTATTTACACTGCAGCTGATTACACTATGGTGCCAATTACGATCCGGCAAAAACCGGGTACGAACCGTCGGACGGAGGCTTTTTTCCGTCCGACTCGTACCCGGTCGTAAAACTTTACAAACATGCAAGTACGAATCGCACGGAAACACCATTTCCGTACGAGTCGTACAAAACACCGACCGACGAAAAGATACATACAAATGGGATCCGGGGAAAGAGCCGACGTGACGTCGGGACGCTCTCAGGCCGCGTTTCACGACCCAGGAATTACGATTCGAACCGACAGCAGTCCGGACGGCAATATTTTTACGGCACCCAAAAAGTGCCGGAAAAGCGAAGTATGGCGCGAAACGACCAGAGTAGGTGGCCTGGTAAGCGCCGTACCCCCCCCCAGCCCCCGCATGTACGCGCCGTACCCCCCCCAGCCCCCGCATGTACGCGCCGTACCCCCCCAGCCCCCGCATGTACGCGCCGTACCCCCCCCAGTCCCCGCATGTACGCGCCGTACCCCCCGTGTATGTACACCCGAGTACGTGTCGAACCCCCCCGTGTATGTACACCCGAGTACGTGTCGAACTGTACGTGTCGAACCCCCCTGTGTATGTACACCCGAGTACGTGTCGAACCCCCGTGTATGTACACCCGAGTACGTGTCGAACTGTACGTGTCGAATCCCCCCGTGTATGTACACCCGTGTACGTTCGAGTCGTACCCCCACCCGTGTATGTACGGTGCGTACCCCCAGCGCTACGCGCTGGGGCTACGCACCGTACATACACGGGTGGGGGTACGACTCGAACGTACACGGGTGTACATACACGGGGGGGTTCGACACGTACTCGGGTGTACACACACGGGGGGTTCGACACGTACAGTTCGACACGTACTCGGGTGTACATACACGGGGGGGTTCGACACGTACTCGGGTGTACATACACGGGGGGTACGGCGTGTACATGCGGGGGCTGGGGGGGGTATGGCGCGTACATGCGGGGGCTGGGGGGGTACGGCGCGTACATGCGGGGGCTGGGGGGGGTACGCCGCGTACATGCGGGGGCTGGGGGGGGTAAGGCGCGTACATGCGGGGGCTGGGGGGGTACAGCGCGTACATGCGGGGGCTGGGGGGGTACGGCGCGTACATGCGGGGGCTGGGGGGGGGTACGGCGCGTACCGGGCATCTGATTGGACGTCTCCATGGTTGCTATTGGAGTTCGGTGCGGACGGTCTTTTAACCATACGGTTGTACAATCGGACACCCGGGACGGATCGTGATTCCCCGGTCGGACTTCGCTTTTCACGTTTGTACGGTAAATCGTCCGAGGACGTGTCGGACACTTTTTCCGACCCGAGGACGTGTGGGGAATTATTCCCAATGCGACTCGTATGGGCTTTTTACCATGCGAATCGTGATTGCCAGTTTGTACGGCACTTGTACGATTCGTACGGTAAAAAGACCGGATACGAGTCGTACGGGAATTTTTTTTACCGGATCGTAATTGGCACCTAAGTGTACTCCTTGGGGAAATGCGTTCATTGGAAAATGTCCTTCCGCGACATTGGTGCTCTGTGGGAAGCATTATAATAATCAATGTGTTTGTATACAATACACAGCATATTTACTCCATGAGCTCTGAAATGACTTCTTCCCTTCTGCGTAGACTATTCCTACATGATAATGCCCATGCACCTTTCTGCACAAAAACAATCCATAGAGATGTTTTATTCTTTCTATGTGTGTTGCAGATTACGGCACACAAAGAAAGAGGAAAAACTGAGAAGAAATAAAGATATTTCTCCTTGTTACGCCTCACCTGGGGAGGCACAATAATTTGACGCATTCCCAGGTTTACAAATCCTTGTAAGTCTGGGAATGCATCAAGAACCATGGAAGTGGAATGGAAACACCCATCACAATGCCCACGGAATGCCTCTCTTGCGCAGAATTATGCATCATAGCGATTTGTGCTGTGTTGCGTTACTGCCTATTTTTGAAGTCACTCATAGCCGAGCAAGATGGCTTTGCATGGCTTCTTAAATATGAATTGGGGCTTTCCATCAGGCATGTACACTTTGCGTGGTGCAAACATGACACAAGGCCCTCCTAAATATGCCCCCTAATGTTTACTACAAAGTGTATACAAGATATTCTCCCAAAAAAATTCTTGGAATTCGCAATGCTCAGATTAGGTTTGAGGGTGTTTCGATTTATAGGGCCTTGATCTCCTCTGTATCTTTCTCTGTGTTTCATTCTCTTCAAGGATCATTGGTTCATCAGGTGGACAGAGGCTCACCAGAGGTTTGGAGTTGGTTCCTTGTGCATGCAAATTTCTGCAGGTATTCCAACCCTTTGCACCAACTTACAGGACAGTGTAGAGAACCTTGAATTTGATTCTAGCATTGAATTGAAGCCTATGGAGTGCTTTCAGGGTGGGTTTAATGTGATTCACCTTCAAGAGCTGTAGGCATATTCTTGCTGCCTGTTCTGCAGCCTTTGTAGTTTCGAGACAACTAGTGCAAATGATATTACAGTAGCCAGGGCCGCCTTTGCCAAGGCAATGACCATAGCCGGACTCATTTACTGTGAGATGATCAACGTCAGACATTGTGATCTGCTTTAAACCGAATCACAAGCATCGGCAATATACTCACAACAATTTTCCTTTCTCATCTACCAACTGAGAGCCTCCAATGGTTTTGTTATTGCTGTTGCTTTAGGTTTCTTGCTTTGCTTTCTCCTGCTTAGGTCCTAGGTCTTGCTCATTCTAGAGTTCCCTTAAGGTACCAGGATTCAGCTACACATTCGACTCATCTCTTCTTTAGTGCTAGTCACACCAAAGGAGCTCCATTCTTTCCCCATTGCATGATCCTTCTAGGCAAAGACACAGACTCACTATTTTATTGGGTCCTCTTTATTACAGAAACCTGGCCATGTACTTACCCCAAACAAATTACTTTCAAGGAGGTAAGCTTTCATGATCGGGATTTTTCAACATGTCTAAGACAGACTCTGGAGTTATTTTCTGCTGGGTGTTCTTTACTTGTATAGTATGATATCTAGACATCTTGCCTGAATGAACTAGCACCTGGCAATGGGATTGCATGGCGAAAACTATGCATAACTAACAAGAAATCCCATGGTGTAAAGAAGGAGGAAAGGGACCTGGCACTCTGACCTATAAAGGTCACACAGGGCTTCTCCATAAGTGTGAAAAGCAGCTCCTCCTTCATGCTACAAAAATGATTTCTCTCCATCTACTCTCCGGAGGCATGTGTTTATCAGGTTGTAGCCGTGGTACTCACCTCACTGTCACCCATACAGAGGGCTTCCTCACCCTTCCATGCGCTATAGTGCCATGACGGCAATCCAACACTGTCCCATGAAAAAATACACAATGAACCAATCTTCCTTGACGTACTGTTAACTGTGCTCCACCCTCTACAAATATATCCAATCGGAGTTTGTAAGTTAAAGCACTGCTTATAGTAGAAGGCATTCTGTGGAAAAACATCTCACTCTTCTCTTAATGGGAAGAGTGCCGGGAGTATGTGGATCAATAATTGTAATTAATGCCTTTGCTCAGCCCAATATCATCAGCTCACATAAGAGCTGGTCATGCTGTTCTCCTTCTGACACTTGTTATTTTAGGATAGCTCAGTTAATTCAACCCTCAAAATATGTGTGCCTTTCAGAAAGCACTCAGAATGTTCTGTCTGGTGGGCAAGGTATGCTAAGTGACAGATGATGCTACCCCCTTGAAACAGCATTAGTCGTTCATAACTAAACATCAACAGGGTTTGTAAAGTTAACAATGCCCTTTTAATGGTAAATTCTGCTTGCTGCACTTTTAAGCTGTCATGCAGAAAATTATATCTGATTAATTTAATTCATTATTTTCAAGTAAGTGTGGTATTTAAAAACCATCAAAACAAGGACATAATGTCTTGTACTAAGTCGCTGTGTGAAAGAGCACCCAATCAATGCGTAAAATCATGTATAAATGCATCAAATTGAATTTTTATGACATGAATTATATATTACAATTCACATTACAATTTTGAGATGCACTGTTGTTACATTCAGGAACATAGCAATCAACAAAGTGTAAAACGGCAGAACGTATTTTATTGCTTTCACTTTTCATCAAACACTGCATTAATTGGAGAAACAGTTTAAAATAAAAACATTTCACTATAAATGTTGGGGTACTGAAAAGTGAAGGCATAAAAGTAATAGATGATCTAAAGATAATGGAGCCAAATTCCTAAAGCTTACCGAGCAGCGAAGTTCAACTTAATATTCACCCACTTTGGAGCTGTGTGGGGCCCACTGCAACCCAAATATGGGTGTTTTTTTATATTCATTCAGAGGGTTGGGGACCCTTTTCCTTGCTGAAAATAGGGCCCATAGCACATTTGCTACACCACAGCTGGACATGTATTTCAGCAAAGGCAGGAGTAAATCTGCGTGACAGTAATGGTGAGGGAACCCCCCCACAAAAATTGACGGCAGGGCAGAGGTTTCATGTGGGAAATAGTTATGCTGTGCAGAATAAAATAAACGGAAAACTTGAGTGTGAACACCATATACAACAATGTTTAACTCTTTAAACATGAGTATTCCTAAGAAGCTGCAATCCAGTGTGACTTATGCAGCAGCTCTCTAGGAGTACAACTAAAATTTCAAAATTCTAATATATTTGTTACCCTACCCAAAACATAGGTCCCCTTGGGACACCTTTCCCTTTGTGACTTATGCTGTTAGCCGTGGGAGGAGTACTACCCACCCTCGATTCTTACGAAACAGAAGTTTCATTATGTAACCCATAGCGACTGGTGATTTTGCAGTGAGACTTGTTAGAATGAAGGTCATAATGATAAGTCACAAAAATTTGGTTAAAAATTTGTGACCACTTTTTGCAACCTGACTCTTAGTACATTGTGCCATGGGTCCAAATATAGTTCAATTTATGAGTTATTTGTGAGTGCAAATTGATTTTGCTATATCACAATATGTGACTTTGCACCCACAAATCTACGTACACACACTTAATATTACACTGGTAACTGTTCTAGTGAAGCAATGCCATAGACATTTGGCAAACTCCCTTTGAGTTTTTGGGAATTCATAAACGTATTCAAGGCAGCATACCACCATTGAAACGGGGAAGGGCAGGAGTAAATGTGTTTATAGGATGAGAATGGGGAGGGAATGGCACCAAGATGGTGTGTTGGGCTAGGGAAGTGATCCAGCGATCAGGGAACAATAATATGACACAAACAAAGTCCCATTTACTTTACCCAACTAATCCCTTCACGCTGAGTTCAGTTTGATGTGAGGTTTATACCCCACTTACCAAATCCACAATACAACCTGCATTTCTCTCTCTCTCTCTCTCTATATATATATATATATATATATATATATATATATATATATATATATATATATTGAAGCTCCAAATCACACAGGACACGCAGCACGCAGGCAAGAGCAGGTAAGTCAAAGACCTTTATTAGGTATGGATACAGTCCCTCCAGTAGATTCCTTTAGCAGCCTTTCATCACACTTAGCCTGATGCATTTCAAAGTTTACACTTCTTCTTCAGAGGCAGTGACGGAAGGAAGTGCGGTAATCCGGTCAAAGTCCACATTCAATATACACGCCCTTTATGGGCCGTTCGTATGAAGCTGTGCATTCTGAGGGCTGTAGTACCAGAAAAAATCACTCCACAGATGGATGTCCACAAGATCTGACTGCCGGATTCATTTAAAGTCCTCAAATGGACCTCCGCGGGTAGGGCCCTTCCTCAATCCTCTGCTGTTGCTCCACAAACATGGCGCAGTAAATACCTAGCCGCGTGGCCCCCTAGCATTGCGGGTTGGTGCATGCATCACGGCCGGGCAGCCGTGTGAAAATTGAAGCTCCAAATCACCCACAGGACACGCAGCACTCAGGCAACAGCAGGTAAGTCAAAGACCTTTATTAGATCCCCAACTTCCTTTTATCAAGAAAATATGCTCACATTCACTAGAACCAATGAAGTAACTATTAAGTTCAGTCTTTTCTCTAAACACACAAAGCTTTCCTTTAGTTTGACAATCTAAAGTCATGGCAGCGTATGTCTCACCCTTTTTGTAATCACCCTCTCTGAAAGCCCATGGAGGTACATGGGACTTTTGCTCAGCTGCTTTCTTTTTGAAATCTCATCCTCTATCTTCTACCATATTCATAAATTCTATTTCTCCATGTCGTAGTTTACAGGTTAGATATCTCTATGTTCATCCATTGTGTCAATTGGTTTGTGACTAATGTAAAAATCTCCCATGTATGCAGCATAAACAGGACCATAAACAATTTTTAAATCTCTCCGAACAGAAATTTCTGAAAATATTAAATCAAAATTAGAGTAAGAATACTCCAAAACTTACCACTCATAAAACAAACTGGTTAAAACACTACAAGACACACCATAAGTTAAATGTAGGTGATGGTATGTCACCCCCTCTGAGAAAGAAGATGGTAATTGCATACTCACATAACAATATCTCGCATTCATTGTGTTAACGTATTCATACAACAATTTAGTAAAAACATTTAATGAAAAATCATTAATTGATTTATCATGATGATAAATACTATCATCTTCTATCTTTTCTATATTAGTGTTTGAATGTTCTTTAGTAATAGAATCCATTCTCTCACTTCCCACATCATTAGTATTATTTTTGTGATTAGTCACCATTAGAACAGGCACAATAACAATCAGTGCTAATCACACCAACATTAGTAATAAAACACTACGTAAGCAAGCATTAATACATCTACATTTAAAACTATGATTTTGATGTCCAGTCTCTGCCATTTTAGACACTATATAAAAAAATTTAAATCTAAGAAAAAAAAACTAAACATTTTTAAAACTTGAAAAACGTATCCAAAAACCATCTAGAGTAGTGTATCTGTAAATCTTATCCAAAACCATCTAGAGCAGTGTATCCTAACAATTCATGCCTCTCTTCTTTACCCCCTCTTGTTTTTTTATATCTTCTTTTTCTTCAAATCTGTTGTAACTTCCAAAATATTCTTCATTACAATTGTTGTACCTTAATTTTAACAGTTCTTTTTAAGATGGTTTTAGTTTGTTTTTATTACTTTGATCAATACCATTTTCTTCTTCGTTTTGATTTGTTTTTTCAATTTCCTCCAACACCACATATGTCCATTCTGGAGCTATGTATTTCTTATTTGGAATTCTTTCTCTTTCTATTTTTCGTACGTAGGGGCATATCATCAAGGTGCTGCGATAAAATTATCGCCACTTTAGCGTCCGTTTTTGGGTGAAAAGCGGCGATAATTTTATCGCAATATCAGCAAGGTCATGCTAACGCGTGAATCCATGCCTCAGCGCCTTTCTCCTATCAATCTGAACGCTAACCTGCAGAGTGATAAGAAAAGTATCGCTAACCGCGTTTATCGCTACTTTTCTTATGCCTGCTTTTAGTCTAACTTAGCCATTATATCCAATGGAAGGTGGATATTATGGCTAAGTCTGCCCTGCCCTATCACTAAGCTATCGCCTATGGCTGTGCGATTATTGCTGGATTTCCAGCGATAATCGTACATTTATCAGCTATCGCTTGGATTTTTATCGCTTTGGAGATAAGCGTCAGCGATATAATCCAGCGATAGCCCGCGATAATTATCCTCACGCTAAGCGCGCTTAGCGATTATTATCACCGGCTTTTGCTGATATGCCCCTCAATCTTCTTCTCAGTCACTTTGTTCAGTTCGACTTGATATTTCAATTTTTGGATCTGGCTTTTTCTTTTCTAGAGTGTATTTCAGTCTTTTCACTCTTTTTGCCACACATCACATTTTCTTGCTTTCTTAACTTGAACTGCTTCTTCACCTATGATGTCAAGTTCGCAAGTTGTTTTATTCCGTTCTCTTCTTTGTTGTACTTGCTCTTGATTTTCATCAACCACTTTCCTTTCTTCTTTCTCAACAGCTGTCTTTTGAGACCCAGTAGCTGGTGCCCACTTTATTCGACTTGTGTTTGGTTCTTCCTCGTGTTAAGCTTTTTCAGAATCTGCAACACAAGATTCAATAGCTTCATGTTCTTTAGCTTCTGGTTCTTTTCTGTTCTTTACCAGTTGCTGCTCTTCTTCTTGTCTATCATGTGGACTTGGGAATCTTCTTGTATGACTTGCATGAATCCAATTCGGCAAACCACCACACCTTACTGCTGTCATTGTTACCAATATTATTTGGTAAGGTCCATGCCATCTGGGTTCTCAACATGACTTCCTCACGTGTTTCTTCACCAGAACCCACTCTCCTGGACTCAAATCATGTGCTTGATCCTGCTGTGTTGTGGTTGCAATTTCTCCAACCTGATGAGACACAGAATGCATCAGATCAGCCAATCCTTTGCAATAATCAAGCACTAGATCATCAGTAATATTCATCAGTTTGCTGGTAAAATTGCTTGTCTCATTGCTCTCTCCATCAAAACTTCATGAGGTCTTAATCCAGTCTTTTTTATCAGGAATGCTTCTAAGACTCATTAATACCAGGGGTAAAGCGTCTGGCCATTTCAGTGTTGTAGACGCACACACCTTTGATAGTCTAGACTTAATAGTGCCATTAATTTGTTCGACTACTCCTGATTCTTCAGGTCGATAAGCACAATGCAGCTTTTGTTCAATTTGTAATGCTGCACAAATCATTTGAATTATTTCGTTATTGAAATGAGTTCCTCTATCTATTTCTAAAGAGACTGGAAATCCAAATCTGGGGATCATCTTCCTTAAAAGCAATTTAACAACTGTCAAACTATCATTCCTCCTTGTTGGATATGCTTCTACCCAACGAGAAAACAAACATACAACCACCAACACATATTTCAGCCCATTACAAGGGGGAAGTTCTATGAAATCTAACTGTAGTCTAGTGAATGGTCCCGCTGCTTTCCTAATTCGACCCCAACTAACAACTGTCTTGCTTCCCGGATTTTGCTGCTGGCGGACTATACATCTCTGGCATAGACTCTCTGCAATGACCCTAAACTTTGGATTGTAGCATGACTGCTTGAAGAGTCTAATCATAGCATCTCATCCAACATGCTCAATTCTATGGTACATCCTTACCATCTGTGAGAGTAAATAGTCTGGCATTACTGGTCTTTCATCAACATACACCCATACGTCATTCTGCTCTCTTTTTACAGCCTGATTTTATCCAGATTTCTTTCCCTTCCTCATTTGCTTCTTCCTGCAACTGTCTAATTTCTTCCCATGTTTCCAGAGAAGAGAACATCAAGTGGCAATTTGTATCTTTTTTCTCCATCCCTCTGTTGATAGAAATTGAATTTTGTGCACAGAAACAAGCCACTTGGTCTGCGTATCTGTTTCCATTTGTCACATAGTAATTTCCTGACTTATGTGCTGAACATTTAACCACGGCAATCTTTTTGGGCATTTGTAATGCACTCAATAAATCCTCCACATTTTTACTGTTCCGGATTGGGGATCCTGAAAAAGTCAAAAATCCTTGTTGCATCCACAACGGACCAAAGTTGTGCACCACTCCAAAACCATATTGACTATCAGTGAACATGGTTGCTCTCAGATTTTTGCCAATTATACATGCTCTAGTCAGAGCAATTAGCTTAGAAACTTGAGCAGAATGTATCCCCTTTAGACAGGATGCTTCAAGAACCATAGCGACTGTACATACTGCATAAGCAGCACTCAATACACCCTTTTCATCTCTCAGGTAAGATCCATGCACAAACATCACACAATCTGACTCTTCTAGTGGTGTATCTTTTATGTCAAGTTTTCGTTTTGTGCACAATTCCATCACATCCAAACAATCATGGTCTGCTTCATCCTTCACTTCTTCACAACTTAAACTCGTCAATAAAGTTGCTGGATTTAAAGTTGTGCATCTCGTTACTGTCACATTTTCAGCACCCAAAATCACTCTTTCATATCTAGTCAGCCGACTATATGTCATATGCTGAGTTTGGGTCCTTGTTAATAGGATCTCAACAGAATGTGGCACATATACTTTCACTGGAAGTCCCATAACAATTGCTTCACTTTGCTCTAGACTCACACAGGTAGCAGCCACTGCTTTTAAACAGCCTGGCAATGCTGCAGTCACTGAATCCAAAGTAGCAGAAATATCTGTCACACATGCTTCTCATGTTTGTGATGCCACCAATAGGTCATCAATATACTGCACTAACACCAAATTTTCTGGCATGATCAATGACTCCAAACATTTCTTCAAAATCTGATTAAAAATTGAAGGACTTTCTGTATACCTTTGAGGAACTCGGCACCATGCCAAAACACGGTCTCCAAACCGAAAAGCAAAAAGATATTAGCTATCCGGATGTACAGGTATCGAGAAAAATGCTTGATACAGATTAATCACTGTGTACCATTCCGCATCACAAGAAATTTGATAAAGAATAACTGCTGGGTTTGGTACTATTGGACAACAAGGTACCACAACCTTATTAATCTTTCTCAAATCCTGCACTATTCTGTATTTTCCACTTGGTTTCTTGATCTCCATTATAAGTGAATTACAAGGACTTCCAAGTATCTCTTTTAAAATACCTTGCTCAATCATTTGATCGATTACAGGAATCACTCCTGCTGTAATCTCAGGACTCATCCTGTACTGAGGTGCGTTTGGATATTCTGCACCTGGTTTAACTGTAACCTGAATAGGATGCACACTGTTCATCAAACCAATGTCTTTTCCTATAAATTACCATACATCAGATCTTACTGTATTTCTCAACTCTGCAGGTAAATCCTCTTCTGTAAGCAATGAATATAAATCATTCACCTCTGCACCTTGCTTTGCTAACATCATTTTAAAAGCAGCATCCTCATCTGGTGTTTGAAAAGCAATACCATCTAAGGTACAATAGATGGTGCAATACATCTTACATAACAAGTCTCTGCCTAAAAGGTTCACCAGACTTGAATCACATACCACAAACCGAGGCATGTCTCTGAATTTTCCAAAATGAACCTCTATTGGTTTTGTTATTGGAGTCTTAATATATTTATTTGAGACTCCCACAACTTGGATTGTTTCTCCCAAGAGGGTTAGGTTTGGAATTTCTGCTGCTCTCACAGTAGAACGGGTAGCACCAGTGTCCACAAGGAATGTGACATTATTGCCTTCCATTTTTCCATCAACAAAAGGACCTGATTGATCTACCTCTGGAGATGCACCAAGCACGCACTCTTCCTCCCCCCTCAGGCACCGTCATTGAGATGAGTCTGAATCACTCTCAGGACATTGCAACAAATATTATGAAACCACTTGTACATTTTGATTCTTACCAACTTGTTCACTTGCTTGAAATCCAGCATTCACACTGCATCTCTGTACCTGAGCATTCACATTATTTGGCATAGAAGCTTGAGGCACCTGTACTTGTTGTACCTGTGGTGTAACTACCTGTTGCTGTTGTTGATTCACAACCAACTCATTCTGCATCTGCGGATTTAAATTTTGATTCATTCCATTATTTCTTTAACAAAGATTTACACTCATTCCTCCAATGCCCAAACTTTCCGCACGCACGACAAGGACATTTCTTTTTCAATTCCTTTCTATTCATCCTATCTCTACCTCTACCTCCACTTGGTACCTGATCATTATGAAGATTTTCATTTTGTCCTCTCATCTGAAAACCTGCTTGAAAACCATTGTTTCCGTCTTTCTGTTCTGCCACTTTCACTTGTGCCCACATCATTTTTTCTTTCAGCTTTTTATGCCTTGATTCAATATCATCACTACAATATTTAGCATATCTCAGAATCTCATAGACAGTTTTGCTCTGCCAACATATCAAATGTTGCTGAATCATGCTACTAATTTCGGGTTTCAATCCAAAAACAAACCTATATACAAAATGTCTCATATCTTTGTCACCTATACTCTCAAAACCAATATACTGCTTAAACACCTGTAACAACCTCTCATAATAAGCACGTACTGATTCTTTGGGTTCCTGTGTTGTCCTGTCAATTTTAACCCAAACTGTTTCTTTTGGAGATATCTTACTTTTCAAGAAAGCAATTTCTTGATTATATTTTCTCATCACTTCTTCTGAAGGTGCTCCTGTTTTCACATCTCTAGGATATTCTTCTTTTGGTCAATCAACAGTAATTTTACACTCAGTCCATAAATCAGCTGGAACTACAATCTCAAACAAACCATCTAAATCTTTCAACAAAACTTTTGAAACTTTTGAAAACCTATCTACCTGTTTGTACCACTCAACAGGATTCTCCCTCAACCTGGGGAAATCATTTGTAAATGATAATAAACCCTGTCTTGTCCAAGGAACTTGAACATATCCACCACCTGGAACTTCTCTCATTGGGCATACCACTTCAGCCTGTTCTGTTTCTCTTAATGGAAATAAAGACACATTTTTACTTGCAAGCATTTCTTCCTTCTTTTTCACCCATCTACCTTTCCACTGTTCTAAACCACCCCATCTCTTCAAAGTATTCATTAATTCTTTTATTTGCAATTGTTTGCCAGACATATTCAAACTCTCCAAATCTTTACCAGTAAAATCCAGTCTATACTTTTTTTGAAAAACTTTAGATTTCTCTATATCCACTCCATATTTTTGTGCAGCTTCTGCCAATTTCTCATGTAGATTCTTTGCTTTCCATTTAATATTCTTACACAAAAATAACAACTCTTCATCTCGGTACTTACTCAATCCCTCTGGACTTATTGTACCAATAATCATTTCTTCCAGATCCACTCTCAATCTACCTACATCTATACTCCACTGAGACTTATTATTTTCCATTCCTTGTATCCTGTCATCTAACTCCTCTGGCGAAGGAGCCACTGAACTCCCTGTCACTGGAGTTGTTCCTCTGCACTATTTTTCTAGGATCCATCTGCACACTTCTCTTTGGTGTTTCAGTCACATTTTCACTTACTGGAAGATGAATCAATGAAGTACTTATTTCAACTATCCACTATCCATTATCCACTAACATTCCTGACATTTTTCACGGGAATTGTCAATGCATGTACTCTCGATATATTTTGATTCTCACGATACAATGGAACTATGGGACCAATTGCTACTGGTACCGATAATGCTTCTGCATTCAGACTCATCTGACTAATTCTCTGAGTTAACTCCTCTCTAATTTTATTCAACATGTCAATCTCACTCTCCTGCAACACTCGAGTACCTAATGAAACTTGTGAGGCTACCAGAACTTGTGAAACCTGTAAAACTTGTGGAACTTGTGGAACCTGAGGGACTTGCATTTCAATTAGTGGTGCATTTAGAATTGTTTCCCCTGAACTTTCCTGATATGGTGGAGGTCTCTTTAATACTATTTTATCCATTAACTCATCATCAATTTCATTGGGGTCTATTTATAGTTCTGAAGTCTCTCAGTTATTCTTCTTCTCTTTACATTTGCCTCCACCCTAATCTTCAGCAACTATTACTGGATATAATCCATCTGTAATTACATTTCTCCTCCATCTTTTCATTTGATCATCCCATCTAGCCTCAGAATACCTTGGTATTATATTCCTGTACTTTATCCCATTCCTGTCTCTCTCCCATTTATATGCCTCATGTTCCCATTCCTCAAACGCTTCATACTGCATAGGTCTAGAATTTGGTTTAAATAAATTCATTTGTTAACTCAAGTTCTCCAAAATCCTTACATTAAATGTACGATGCCCTGGAAAAATCTAAAACTCCATCATCTTCCGTATATCTCATCCAATTCTCTTCACCCCTTGGCAGTTCTGGCTGGACTGTTCCCATGAGGCACAGGGTCAAGACTGATTTGCATATGGCTGGGTTCAAACTGGAACGACATGGTGAGCAAAAAAACGATGGATTTAGGCCCAGATCTCTCTACTGGGGTGAATGTATGACATTGTTCTGCATTCTGTCCATCAACTGTTGTTTTTGCATTTGTCTCCCCGAGTGGGAAGGGTATGCCCAGACGTGGGTCCCGTGCTCTCCATACCCCTGGAATCAAGCTATCCTGGCTGAAGAGGGGTGAAACCCCGAAACCAGTCCTAGGATGCTTGCTTCCAGTCTTGGGAGGACCTGGCTTGGCAGTTCGGGCTGGACTGTTCCCATGAGGCACAGGGTCAAGACTGATTTGCATATGGCTGGGTTCAAACTAGAACGGCATGGTGAGCAAAAAAACGATGGATTTAGGCCCAGATCTCTGTACTGGGGTGAATGTATGACATTGTTCTGCATTCTGTCCATCAACTGTTGTTTTTGCAATGGTAGAGCTTTAAGGCACTCTCCGTTTCTATCCCCAGCACTGACATGCAATCATGCGGCCGAGCGCCATGAACACACCTCAGCACCATAGTGCAAAGGATTCTGTGTGAGTCTAGTATAGATTTTATACTGGAAGGGTATCTTTCTAGTGCAAAATATTGTGCTTACAGTAACTTAAAACGTTTCCTACTTTGTATGTGTGCCGTACAGTGCAGCCCCTTAGCAAAGCCAGTAAAGAAATAGAATTTAAAGCATTTATTCTTGATACCACCTTTTTCAGAAGGGTATTACTTTTTGATGCAAAACCACATCTACTTGTTTCTAGGAGACAAGGTTTTGAGAAAAAAACCATGCGTGATTGCTTGGGAATGACCATTTGTCACCCATGGAACGCCCTCCTGGCACTAAGTGATGCAAAGCAGCTGTAGGCATTTCAAGTTTTGCCCTGGAAATTAATTTGGAAAAAAAAGATTTTACATTGATTTGCATCACTTTTGTGATGCAAACACAGCACCAAATCTTAGTTAATAAACCCCTACATTTTGAAACCCAACTTTGTATTTCTCCTGATAAAGCTTCGGAACATGTAATGCCTACTTTAGTTGCTGATATATGACAACCTACACCTTGTAATCATCGTCTTATGTAACATTCCTGTACATTGATTTGCACACTTGTAAGAGTCAATGACTCTGGCTAATATGTGTGTGTGTATAAGTGCTTTGAAACTCTACATTGGGATATGTAGCACTATAAAAAACATTAAATAAAAAAATATTTAGTAAGTGCATTTTAAATAATTTTTTGTTATTACATATACAGTTAGTTATATCTGATGTTCTTACACTGCATGCTCATCTGGTAGATACAGGGGTTGACCAAAGTCAAGAATCTGTCTCTAAATCACAGTGTCTCCGAAGCACTTCAGAAGTTAACAAAAAGTGCCCTTGTTTCACCCCATGGCAATGGCATCTAGGTATTACGCTCCAGATAGCTCCCAGGCAAATCAATCAATCAATTATTTGTGAGGCCAGGTGTTGTGCTGCAAGTGTCAGTTGAAGAGCCAGGTCTTGAGTTCCTTATTGAAGTGGTTCAGTGAGGGAGAAGTGCGAAGGTTTTTGCGGCGAGGTGGGAGTAGGAGCGTCCTCCGGACCAGTGACGGCAGATACATTGTGTCTTAGCAATGGCTAGGTGTGTGGAGTGGAGTTTTCTGGAGGGTTGGTGAAAAATCAGGCAGTGGTTCACGTAGTGTGGTCCTTGGTTGTGGAGGGCTTTGTATATATGGCTCAGGAGCTTGAACTGGCATCTCTTCTGGATGGGAAACCAGTGGAGGTTTTTCATGTGCTGGGTGATGTGTGTCATCTTGGGCAGGTTGAGGATCAGTCTGCCTGTTGCGTTCTGGATTGTCTGGAGTCTGTGCAGGTTTTGCCGTAATCGAGCCGGCTGGTGATGAGGGCCTGTGTCACAGTTTTCCTTGTGCTACTGGGTAGTCATCTGAAGATTTTGCGAGCATGCAGGTCAGGTGGAAGCAATCTGCAGTGACGGCGTTGGCCTGGCGTTTCATGAAGAAATTCGCTGTCCAGGATGATGTTGAGGTTTCGGGCATGGTCTTTCGGCATGGGGGGTCCGAGCTCTGTTGGCCACCAGGAGTCATTCCAAAGGGCGGTGTGTCTGCCGAAGATCAGAACGTCCGTTTTGTCCATGTTGAGTTTCAGGCAGTTGTCTTTCATCCATGTCACAACATTCTTTATTCAGTTGTGGAAGTTAGTTTTCGTCAAGCTGGGGTTTGTTGAGAGTGAGAGGACAAATTGAGTGTTGTCACCGTAGGAGAGGATGTTGATGTCGTATGATCTGACAATGCCTGCGAGTGGATTAATGTAGATGTTGGAGGGGGTAGGGCTGTGGGATGAGCCTTGGGGAACTCCACAGATGTTGTGCTTGGGTTGTGAGGTGAAGGGAGGGAGGCTTACTCTCTGGGTGTGCCCCATGAGGAAGCATATCATTTATCTGAGAGCATTGTCTGCGATGCCAATCTAGAGAATTCGATCGATGAGTGTGTGGTGGAATACTATGTCAAAGGCTGTGGAGAGATCCAGGAGGATGAGGGTGGCTGATTCTTCTCTGTCAAGTAGGGCTCGGATGTTGTCTGTTGCTCCAATTGGGGCTGTTTCTGTGCTGTGGTTCGTTATAAAACCTGATTGGGAAGGGGCCAGCAGTTTGTATTTTTCCAGATGGTCGGTGAGTTGGAGGTTGATGGCCTTCTCCAAGACTTTGGCGGGGAACGGGAGGAGGCAGATGGGATGGTAGTTCTGGGGTTCTAAGGGGTCTGCCGAGGGATTCTTGAGGAGGGGTCTGACTTCTATGTGCTTCCATGTGTCAGGAAAGGTGGGTGTGGTTATGGAGGTATTGAGCATGGTGGTGATCAGGTGGCTGATCTCATTGCTTTTGAGGTTGAAGAGTCGGTGGGGGCATGGGTCGGTGGGTGCTCCTGAGTGGATGGAGTTCATCAGGGTGGTAGTTGTTTATGAGCTGAGTTGTTCTCATGCAATGAGCTGATGGTTGGTGGTTGTGGTTGAAGGGGTGCCGAAGAAGTCGGAGAGTTATGGGATCAAAGTTTCTGTAGATGGCTCCTATCTTGTTGTGGAAATGGTCGGCGAGGGTGTTGCAGATTTCCTATGATGAAGGAATGGAGTTTTCTGTGGCTGATGTGCAGGTGAACTCTCTGACAAGGGTGAAGAGTTCCTTGGTTTGGTTAGTGCTAGTTTTGATCTGGTGTGTCAGACCCTACTTTTTTGTGGTTTTGAGCTTGTGGTGGTAGTCTTTGAGGGCTGATTTTTATCCAGCTCAGTCGGTGTCATTCTTGTTGGTTCGCCATCTTCTTTCCAGTTGTTTACACCTGCTTTGCTGCGCTGAGTTCTGGTGTGTACCAGCTGGCTGATTTGGTGGGTCTGTGCATTTTGGCTGATTTGGTGGGGGTGACTTGGTTGGCGGCACTGGAGATCCACACGCTGAAATTCTCCACTGACTGGTCCTGGATAGTGGTGATATTGTTCCAAGTGGTGCTAAGGATTTCAGTCCATTGTTGCTGAGTTACTTTGGTCCAGCTGCGTTAGGGAGCATTGTGTAGGTTGGGGGCAGTGTGCAGCAGACCAGTGAGGGTGAAGTGTACAATGGAGAGGTCCGTCCAGGTGAGTTCTGAGGTGTAGATGTATCTGATTCTGTTGCTGGATGTGAAGATGGGGTCTACCGTATGTCTTGCTCTGTGCGTGGCGTTGACGACAATTTGCTTGAGGCCGATGTCGTCCAGTCTTTCTAGGAGGTCCTTAGTGTTGGCATTGGTGTGGGTCATCCAGGTGGAATTTGAGGTTGCCCAGGAAAATGTAGTGTTCAGATCCAATGGCGAGCGAGGTGATGAATTAGGCGATGGTGTCGCTGAGGCTGATTGGTGGTCCGGTCTGCATGTGAGAGTGCCTTCGATGGTGGTTTTGACATTGGCTTGAAGCTGGAAATTCATGTGTAGTTGGTGTGGTGTCTTCGTTGGTGAGGGTGCAGGTGATTGATCCCTTGGGTACGATGGTGATGCCCCCCATGTCTGTTGGTGGGATCTTGGTGTTTCATCTTGTAGCCACTGGGAGTTACCGTGGTGATGTCCAGGGCCGATGTGGGAGTGGGCCATGTCTCTGTGATGAAGGTCACGTTATGGGTGATGGTGGAGATGGTGTCCCAGATTTCAGTGGCGTGTTTGCAGTGGGGTGTCGTTGATCAGGAGGCAGTTGTGTGTCAGCATTGGCTTGGCGTTGCCTGATGAGTTGATGGCTGGTGAAGGGATGGCTGTGAAGCTGCAGTGGATGCAGGTGAACGGTCCTGCTGTGGAGTGAGTTGATGCAAAGCAGCAGTTGTTGTTTGCATGCAATGACCAGGGTGTTGGGTTATGCGGCCGAGTACCTGTGGGAGTGCATTGGGCCAGGGCTCCTGGCGCTGGGTGCGGTCCATGATTAGATGGGTCCAGATGGGTTTGCCTTTGGCCCACCTTCGGCTCGCTGGTAGGACGGCCGCTCTGCTGCCTCTACTAAGTAGCCCTGGGAGGTGGGAGGGCCTGTCTGGCAGGCAGGAGGGCAGGGAGCGTGGGTGGCACAGAAAGACAGTGAGCAGTCACAAACAGCAAACAACAGAGGAAGAAAAACAACAGAAGCAGTGGTATGCTGCATTCTAAAATGTAGGAAAGAAAAGGCAAACTGCGTTTTAAATTAGGAAAAACGATAATATTCCAGTGTTGTAAATTGATAAAAACAGTACAATAGTGGTTAAAGCACAGAAGAAAGGAGAAACACGTAATGCACAATTTACTTATCAGGGCACACCAGGGGACCGGAGCTCAAACAGAGGTGTGGGTAGATGGAGGAGCGGCGAACAAGACCAAGTTGGTTGAGGGCTACTGATGAGGATGAGACTTCAACATAAAAAGGGGCTCACAGCACTTTTGAGTGAGATCTTTGGGGCTTATTTATGAGACCGTGCGTCACTTTTGCGCTGTGGCGTATAAATTGCGCCATGTTGTGTCATATTTACAAAGTGACGCATCTAGGTAGCTGCGTCACTTTGTAAACCCCTGCGCCACATTATACCTGCGCCAGGTATAATGTATGCAGGGTGGGCGTTCGGACGCAAGTAAGCCTCATAGAAGTGACGCAGTGAAATCTATAAGATTTTACTGCGCCACTTCTAGTACTCAAATGTGTCAATATCTTACGCCTGCCTCACAGCAGGCATAAGACTGACGCAGGCACATTGAAATGGGACTTGCCCATGTTAAATGACTCATTGCTGAAGTTGCGTCACTTTTGTGACACACTCCAGCAATGCAGCATTTTTGCGCCTACAGATACGTCAGAAATACTGATGTATCTGTAGCTCCTTGTGACATGATGCGTCATATTTACAATATGCCGCATCCAGCTTGTCGCAAGGAGGGCGCAATGAAAAGTGACGCATCGATGTTTTCACACAGCGATGCGTCACTTTTCATAAATGAGACCCTTAGTGTACTTAGGGTCAGATGTATGAACACCTGTTCGCATAAACACAAAATGAGTAAAGCTGTTTGATACATCTGGTCCCTAATGTATATAGAAAATACACAGGTCCTCATTTACGAAAAGTGATGCATCGCTGCGAGAAAACAGCGATGCGGCACTTTTCATTGCACCCTCCTTGCGGGACCAATGATGCATCATATTTACAGTGTGACGCATCATGTTGCAAGGAGTTACAGATACGTCAGTATGTCTGACATATCTGTAGGCGCAAAATTGACGCATTGCTGAAGTGTGTTACAAAAGTGACACAACTCCAGCAATGGGTAAACACACATGGGGAAGTCCTATGTTAAATGTGCCTGCGTCAGTTGTACGCCTGCCATGAGGCAGGCATAAGATATTGACGCATATGCGTACTAGACGTGGCGCAGTGTAATCTTATAGATTTCACTGCGTTACTTCTACGACTCTTTCAAGCGTCAGAAAGCCCCCCTGCATACATTATACCTTGCGCAGGTATAATGTGGCCCAGGGGTTTACAAAGTGACCGATCTACCTAAATGCGTCACTTCGTAAATATGGCACATCATGGCCCATTGTTTACACCACTGGTGCGTCACAAAAAGTGATGCACCGGAGGCGCAAAAGTGACACAAGGCCCCTAAATAAGCCCCACAATTGCTGTTGTGGCACACAATGTCCATATTGCTTCACCTCGCAAGTCACAAGTGAGTAGTGATGCGCACCCACTCATTTTGACTGACCTATAAAACTACTTGCAAAATACAAAGCAAAACAATTTTGAACACAGCATTGAACTATTGTTTTTGTACGTTCGTATTTATAATATAATTCATAAAAACAGGTAATTCACAGAGCTGTGTCAAGTTGGGTGTGTGGAATGTCCAAACCTTCAAGATGTCCTTTTGTGTGCGTGAAGCGTGTGCTTAAAAAGCCTTGAAGTGCCCCACTCATTCCAAGCACTTGCCAAAGTGATGTTGAGGCGTGGAATGGTGTTAGAAGTCTGTCCAGCAATGGAAGGGTAGAATAAATGTAGCCTGGTAATGCCGTTTGTGCATGATCAGAAGGTGTGGCCCACAGGAGATAAAGCCATGTCAGACCCAAAGGCAATATTGAAAACGTTGGTCTTTATGGCTCTGTGAAACCTCTGGATGTCAGCTTCAAGTGTCAGGTTAAGTTGTAGGGTGTTCCAAAGAGTTTATCCTTGAATGGGCAGTGATCTGCTGCAAATTAGTTTGAGTCTGATCATGCATGGAGACAACAGTAACAGAAAAGGCTAACCTCGCATTCTGTGCCAGATGGCGGGGCAGTTAATACTTGGAGAACTAGTGACATATTTATGAGGCCCACGGCACTTTTACACTGCCAGAGCATCACACCGAAGGCACAGTGAGATTTCCCATATTTACAAGGCCACGCAAAGCCACCCTGCGTTGTTTTTTATGGCCTTGTAAATATGGAGTAATGCAATGCCTTTCTCTGCGTGGAAGGGGCGTTCCATGGGTGTTGCTGTTGGTGTTTCCACGTAACACCCCTTGGGGGCAGATTTACAATGCCCCTGCTGCACTTTTATGCTGCCGGATAGTCACTTTTGTGATGCTTAGGAGGCGAAGTATGCCAGCCCACATTTATATGGCCACGCAAAGCCACCCTGCAAGGCTTTTCATGGCCTTGTAAACATAGAGTAAGAGAATGCCTTACTGTACATGGAAGGAGCATTCCATGGGTGTTCCCACGCAACCCCCATGGTTTTTGACACTGCCCCAGATTTACAAGATAGTGTAAATATGGGGCAGCGCCAAATCTAATGCCTTCCCAAAGCAGGCATGTGCTGCAGTCAGCATTCGGCGCATATAATGATGAAAATGCTTCCTTTGATTGTGTTTTTTGCAGGGAGATAGCTCTTCCTGCACAAAAACAATTATGACAACAACACAAACACCCGTGCACCATGGTGCAAGGGTGCCTGAATTGGCTCTCAGCTGCAGTTTGTGCTCCGGCTCTGGCACAAAGGACAGGAATGCGCTATATCTTGTAAATTCTGTGCATTCCTGCCCTTTTCTTTTGACATAGGGCAGCGCCGCTAGAAGGCTTGCGGTGCTGTCCTATGCCAAAATATCCTAAATATGCCGCTCAGTCTAGGGTAGAGACAAAAATGGCCAGATTTACTAAGCCCAGGGCTTTTTGACTTGCCTTGCCTTGTCTTTTTGCGTTGGGTTGCTTTTTGGCACACTGGTCTTTTTGTGTTGTTTTTCAAACCTTTTCAAACCAAAGTGTGTTAGTGAAACTGGCTTGCACTGTGAAGCATTGACATCCTTTTTTAGCATGTGCAAGGTTGGCTTGTTACAGCAGAACTGATGCTAAACGCATGAATAACTGACAAAGAGCGAACTGCTACTTTCTTCCAAAAGTCACACAAATTATTCTTGCACAGACAAATCCAGCAAGCTCAGAGCAGGAGACAACACTCCTGATACCGAGCATCCACCTTGGAGATTGTTATTCTGTTCTGTAACACATTATACTCATAAGCCAACTTGTCAGAAAGAGACATAAGAGGCTCTTCAGATGGAGGTTGAAGCCCTTGCTCTCTGAAATGAAGGCTTCATCATTTTTTACAGACTCAACAAAAACATTATAATGGATTTTTTTGGGACAAGATTGGACGTGCTCTAGAGCTCATCAATGCCAGATCACATGCCATACTACCTCCTGTAACGATTGTGGCTGTACTGCATCTACTTGGCTGTGTGACATTTTAGAGAACATGTACCAAATTGGCAAGCGTATCACAGAGTGCACTCTCTGCATTATAAACGTCTGTTGTGGATGACATCCTGAAAACCACAACACAATCAGTGGCGGCTGGCATATTCTGAGAGTGGTGAATTAGGTGAGACATAAAAAAAAATTAAATTAAAAGTACTTACCTGCAAGTGCGACGTCCTCCTAGATGGTCTTCTCACCTCGAGGCAAGCAGGCAGGAAGGCTCAAAACTCACAAGCCAATCTTGGCGCTGCCCTGCTCCATATTTACGAGGCAGCACTAAGCCACTTTTTTTGGATTAATGCTGCCTTGTAAATATGGTTCCCTTTAACACAGTTTTCTGCGTTAAAGGGGCGTGCAATGGGTGTTGCTGGGGGCGTTCCCAGCAACATCCAGGGCTTTTTGACACTGCCCCAGATTTGTGAGAAAACTTAAATCTGAGGCAGCGCCAAAGATGTATGCCTCCCCAGGGAAGACGTAACGGAGGCATATCGAGGAGAAATATTTTTTATTTCTCCTCGTTTTTTCTTTTTCTATGTGTGCTGCATTGTGGAGGAAAAATCCTCTTGTGATTGGTTTTGTGCAGGAAGGTTTCCCTTCTTGCAAAAAAAAAATCATCCCCGCAATGCAGGCACCTTGCAACATGGGGCAAAGGTGCCTCCATTGGCACACGGCAGCCCATTGTGTGCCGGCGCAGGGGAAAAGGACAGGAATGGGCCGTATCTGATAGATATGGCGCATTTCTGCTCTTTTCTTTTGCCATAGGGCAGCACTGCAGGAAGACAGCTGGGTAACATAGGCTTAAAGTGCGCATATGTGGCTGGCTGTCGCAACATGGCTGGCCAAAAAGACATGTCAGCAGCAGCAGCCCTGCCCCTGTCCTGATGCTCCGTTTGGGACGAACAATGAAATGGTAATGAATTAACTTCATCCATTTTATTTTTCATCTCTGAGGGCATTTCAGTGGTCGGCGCTACTCCACTGAAACGAAGAAGCCGTCCCTGAACACAACACCTTCTTTTCCAAAACCTGGACATAAATAAGTACACATTGGACATGGATTGCGCTCTTGTAAATTTTGCTTCACCACCAGTCACTGCTCCACTCTAATGCACTCACAAACATATCTACGTGCAGGCAATATGCCATGCCAGCAACTACTTCCCTAATGAAGCCAAGTACTCTGGGAGAGTACATGGTTCCTATATGTTCTTCCACTCCACCATCAATCTCCATATTTGTTGGAGATGGCCTACTGCATGGTAAGCCTAAATGGTTTATCCGTGCTAACATTTTACTCATGTTACTTATTAAATAACACACCATATAAAACAATGCCTTGTGTGCGTCATGAGTAGTCCTGTATCTACGATTACTGTGTTGGACTGGCCCATAGGGCACTCAGGCAGTGCCAGAAGAGCTGGTCTGATAGGTCAGTATGTGGACTGTTTATTTAAGATTTGGGAGTCGTTTTATGGTCTGGTGGAGTTTGTACTGTGGATTTCCCTGATATTGCGACAAACATTGCCTGTAGCAAGTACAAAGGCATGCAGTCTCCTATACCATGGAAAACACCTATACATTATTTCTTCAACAAGTTCAAATCTGCCATATTTGCAAACACCAGCCCCTTGTTTAGCTTTCTGATTCGTTAATAGAGGCCACTTTTATTTTGGTGCCCAAGGCGATTTCTAACCCCAGTCCGACCCTGTGCATTTGTCTCTCATATTATGATTATAAACAGTTTTTACAATGTGCATTTAAATTGAAATGGATGCTTGACCACTGTTAATACCTTATAGTGTATACATTGTTAAAAAAGCAATTATTCTTTCTAACTTAAAAAGTGTGTTAACACCTAAATATTAATTAGAATGTTATTACTCGCTATGATTTTAAACACTATTTTTCAAATATTTCTTAAAGATGAAATTCCTACATTTTATTGTTATCTTTTGCATTGAACCCTAATCATTTGCTCTCAATTACTCGGTTCACTACATAAGTATTTATTGTTGATGAAATACCAAGATCATAAGAAATATTAAGGATTAATGATAAAATGTGTTAACCGTGCATAAAAATGTCTGAATATAAACATATTTATTCTTTCAAAAATATATTCAATATTTTTAACTAACATGTTTTAAATTATACAACAATGATGTTCGTCATAGAATTTTTACAGTTTTTTAAAAAAGCATGTCTTTTTTGCTTGTTGATGATTTTAATTTACATGTTTTTTTGTACTTTATTTCACGTTACCTTGGTGAATAAATATCATTCATCATCTCAAGTGTCTTTACATTAATTGATTAATTCAGGATTAAATATTAGATCTAACTCACTTCTAGGTATATGTCCCTAGGTCTAAGACCTTCACCAATTTTTCTGCACGCCATTTGTTAATCCAGAGACTTCAGCATAGAATGTGTACCTTTCCCAAAGTTAATCAATGGTCACGAGACTTGGTAAATTGTCCCTGTGATGGCAGACTGCCCCAGAATACGATGCATGTGGTTTTATTGTGTAAATTGTATTCTAAGAATAGGAAACGGTGTATTCTTCCAATTATAAGGCACCTACACTTCAAACAATGCCGCCCAGCTTATCTGTAGTTACAGTCATTGCCATCATTAGAGATTTGGTGCAGCATGTCATCTTTTCTCTGGGCAGCGTTTTATGCTAGAAAGAAGCTGATAATTGATGCCAGATAGAGCATATTAATTGGAACATATACCAAGACCTATGATCAATAAGGTACCTGGGATTAATAACTTTGAGAAGCAGGAAATTAAGAATTTTGGGTAAATGCATTTTAAACTTTTTAGAATTGTATAATTGAACTCTGCATAGTGGCGGTCTTCATCTTTTTGTCCATACTTTTTTTTTTTAAATATAAGTTTTTTATGATGGAAGTGTTTCTAACCCTTTTTTAGAAATGTAGCTATATGAATTTGAAGCCTGTTGCTTTTAGGTGTGTAAATGCTTTTATGGATGTTCAATCATGGCTCCTAATAAAGCTATATATGACTGAATATGACTTCAGTATAGTTGAACTACAATCCTTCATATAAAAAACACAAGTTCCATCAAAGAAAGATCAAAGAAAGAGCATTTGGAATTTGGTTCAAGGAGACTGTGCAGGTCTAAGTTGTCTGCAAAATGATTGTTGTGTGCAGTATAACACAACATTGCTCTGAGAGGGGTGTGACCCCTTGATGGCAAATGTAAATCAGTCAGTGATGATAAATCATTGAAGTTGTCTCCCTATGTTCTCTAAGAGATCAATGAGGATATAAGGCTGAGAGCCAACATTGTAAATCATTTCTTTATATGCATATTAAAAAATATGTACACAGTTTCTTTAGATACATATTGTAAACTTATGATATGTTATGAATAAAACAAATTCTCTACAATCCTGAATTTTTATGAATATATATTAAGATTTGTTTTATAGTCTAAACATCTGAGGCAGCGTCTTGCTTGTGTGTATGCTTTGTTGTATGTGTGCCTATGCGTGGTACATAACATTGAGGCCTGTGGCTCCGTTTGAAAAGCTGAGGGGCTGGAAAGGCTAGTTTGAGGTGAGTACTGCAACTCCCAACAGGAGATAGGGATTACTGACATTGCTGCAGGCTGGGATGGGAGCATCCACACTGGAGGAAGGAGAGCAGAGCGTCCTCTTTGCTCATCAAATGTCTCTTCAAGAAGAATTACTGGTCAGTGTGGTTTGGGCTCATTGTCAGGTGAGATGGTGGGTCTGATAAGAATGGCACTGTAGGACCTGGGAATCATAATAGAGGGAAAGGCTTAGGCCTTTGTAACTTTGGGAGGCATATTTCAGTAGAAAGTGACAGCCAGATGTTATCCCCGGTTACTCCTTCAGCCTATGTTGTAGTTCAATTGGAATTGTAGACACTCCTGCTGAGGTAGACTGTCCCTTTCTCAAAGGTCAAGGCAGAAGAGAGGACACTTCAAAGGAGTCTACACCCACAGCATGAATTACAAAGGACCAGACACTAAATCACATCTATGTCTGGAAATGGACTATAAAAGTGGGAGCATGACTCCCACAAGCTGCTTGTCAGTGTGGAAAGAACATGCCCAAGACTTTGAGCTGCTGCAACTAGGACTCGGGATCAAGGTCTGCTAGTTTTCCTGCCTGGAGAGAGGCCAACCCCCAGAAAGTCAAGACCACTTGCTGTGAGCCTGGAGCAACAGCCTACTGCCTGCCTGCTGCAACCAGCAGACTCTTTGAAGAGGAGAGCGCCTGCACTGAGCAAGACCCAGTAGGGAACCTGTGGTGTGGATCCAGGTGAGCAAAGTCTTAAATGTTCGGTCGGGACCATTGCAAGAGTGTGAGCCATCTTTCCTTCTTGTGGAGAGTCAGCGACTTTAAAGGTCAGGGTCTTCACTCTCGTTGTTGGAAGGGACCCTGGGCAGTGACATCCACTCGGTTCGCAGAGTTTGCACAGTTTTCCGCACTCCGCGGAGCACCCAGAGTTCCCAAAAATTCTGCTCCACGAAGTGCAGCAGAGGTTTTTTCCTCACTCGTGCTCGTCAGCGTCTTGTTGGCAAGTGCGTGTGAGGAAAATCAACCTCCTGGCGAGATTTCTCAACACGGGTGGTCTGATTTCTCAATGCGAGTGGTCACAGCAGGTCACGACCACTCATGTTGAGAAACCTTCCGTTCACGTTGAGAAAGCTGCCGCTTAAGCAGAAAATATACTCAAGCAGCAGAAAGGAAGCTGCGCCTTCTTGCACTGCACATGGTGCTTTCGTGATGATTTTATAGCATGGGCAAACAACGGGTACTTGAAATCACCGCAAACTGCATTACCCTAAAGCACTCGGCTGCTCGCGGAACTCCGTGTAGTGCTGCATAATTTATTGTCACTACGCGGAACTCTGCCCAGGTTTAGTTGAAAGTCGGTGACCCCCATATTCTAGATGAGGGCCACCATGAAGGTTAGGGCTGTTGCCCTTGTTGGATTAAGTCATTGACCCCCTTATGCCAAGTGAGGGCCACTGAGAAATTCAGGGCTGTCACCTTAGAACATCATGCCAAGTGGATCCCTGACGAATGATCAACCAAGAGAGATCTGACCTATAAACAACCACCCACAGTAATACTTACCGAAAGAAAACTACAGAGGAGATGTCCAACTGCCTGCAGCCCATCAAGTGACTATGGTAGCCCCCACATGTTATCTGGAGGAGCCTGGGTGATGACCCACTCCTTCCACATTGCAAGGCCAGAGCTTGAGAAGATGCGCCTTGGTCCTCCCTGACTGCCCTGGGTATGGTAAGACTATTATAGGCCTTCCCTGGACTTGCATAAACTCAAAGCTCAATGTGACTCTTAAGGCCAGACAGGACTTTGTCACATGATGACTAGCATGGACCACATCTGAATGTCACCTCCATTAGTGAATAGGGGCTAACCAGACCCATTAGAAGGGAAGAGGAGACGTGGGGACACTGCCCAGGACTCCACTACTTCATCGGCACAGCTTTTCAGGACCCATAGAAGGTCAGGCCCAGTCACCAGAAGTAAAAGTTCACAACCCCCACAGTTGGGCCCAGTAAACTCTGCCTGCCCAGAGGCCCACAGAAAGGGGATTTGGTATTTTTGGAACCGTTGCAAGAGTGTGGGTCAACAGTCCCTATCGTGGAAAGTCAGCAACCCTTGCATGTCTGCTGGGGGCCACTGTGAAGCATAGGACCATCGCTGTTGCTGTGGAAAGTCGGTGACCCTTGTATGCCTGGTGGGGGCTACTGTGAAGTTTAGGGCAGTCGCCCTTGCTGTTGACAGTCCATGACCCCAATATGCTAAAGTGAGGGCACCATAGAGTTGTGAGCCGTAGGTCTTGCTGGAGTGATTCAGTGACCCCCCTTTGTCAGGTGTGGGTCACTAAGAAGGTTAGGGCCATTATCCTGAACACCGTGCCGAGAGGATCCCTGACCTGACCTAGAGACCACCACGCATACATACACACTTACAAAAAGAAAAAGAATCTGCAGTGGAGTCATTCAACTGCCGCGGTCTATCAAGATACTGTGGCGGCCCCAACACATCATCTTGAGGAGACCGTGATATGCTACAGTCCTTCCGCATCGCCAGGACTAAGCTTCAGGAGATGGACCCCGGTTCTCACTTAACTTGCTCTGTGCCCTGTGTCGGTTAAGATTGTTTTAGCCTTAAGGCCTTAATGGGACTTGCACAAACTCAAAACTTAAATTGACTGTTAAGGCCAGAACAGGACTTTGTCATGTGGTGACTGGAAAGGGGTACATCTAAAAGTGACTGCGATTGGGGACAAACCAGACACAATAGAAGGGAAGAAGCGACAGGAGGAGGATGCTACAGTGTCATGCTCTATCCCAGACGCATGCCAAATGTTTCTCCTAATGTATTTTTCAGCATTTCCGAGTATGTACATCACTTATTTCTAGGTGACCCCTATCACCAGTACCAGGTGTTAATCCCTTCGGTGAATTGATTCTAGTAGGGACCCTACATTTGCAATTGGCTCTCCAGAAAGCTGGAGCTGAGCAGGAGATGGTCACAGAGTTTGAGGGGGAGAAAAGGAGGCTAGTTCATCAGGAACAAAGGGAGATGCAGAAGGAATTAGCCCATGAAGAGAAATTAAGAGGGAATATTAAATAGAAATATTGACCATGACAAAGAGAAGCTTAGGATGGCAGCAGGAACAACTCCATTCGGGGGAAGTGAGTCCGCCTCCAGTTCTGGCCAGGTAATGACCAACATTCCATGAGCGCTTATCTACATGTATGTTAATGGTCAGGACAACTTGGAGTGGTTTGGAATCATTGAGGTCACTTGTAAGGCATACAGTGGCCGCTCCTCAGTTATGGCAGAGCAGTGTTGCTCTCCCTGCCAGCAGATGCAAAACTTGAAAAATAAAATGATAATAAAACAGGATTATTATCATTTTATTATCATGATTGGACAGAGTGGTTTGGGATGGACGTCTACCATTAGCCACTAATTTCCAAAACATTTGAGAATCCTTGGACTTAGCTGCATTATAGACAAGATCACATAGAAGGGAATACCACTATCTTTGGGTCTTCGGCTGCATTTCTTTATACTTTGACCATCTGGCCTTAATCAATTCACAATGTCCACTTCTTTGAGCTGCCAGTAGATCCATTTTAGCTATTCTACAGTCCTTTCAAAACCAGGAATCATTAGAGGTAGGATTGGGATGAAGCCTCCTATGTGTATTCTGAAAGTGGTTACTAATCGAGGAATACAGCTCCTTGTGGATAGCAAGGATGTCCTGGTTTCTTGTAGCAGAGTTAAGAAGTTTATAAGGCAGTCGAGAGCGCCTCATTTATGCTGTCTAAAATCTCAGGCTGAATAACAACTTGGAACCATTTCAGGGTGCATCTGTAGTTAGCGAGACCAATGTCTCTGCGGAGATATAAAGGAGAGGGTTCATGGTATGACATGATGCCAGCCATCGTACAGTGATTAGTGTTGTTATCGCCATCTTTCCTTGTAACTATCTTTATGTCTACCACAGATCTCAATTGGGGCAGCGATACAAAAATCTAATCTAATCTCTTGGTATGTCCCAATCTATTATATGTATGTGTGATAAACTTGTAGATCTGATTTAATGTGGGCATTACAGGCCCGCAGACCACATGCTAGAGTAAGCAATAACATCAGATTGGCTACCTCTGTGTGTCTCTTAATGGGAGGCATATCCAAAGATGGGATTCCTCATTCCTCTCCCTCACCCAGGACTTCACCCGGGTTGGTCAAGGGCTCAAAGGTGGTATTTAGATCCCCAGCAACAATCACAGGGTCATAGGATCCAGGGTTTCCTCTGTGTGTAGCACTTATCTTTATTGCTGGTGATTCCCCTGTCCCTTTAATTCCGTTATTGTAACTATTACAAATGTATAGGGGGCACCCCTCCTTCCTAGACAAACAAACACCTTGAATATCGGGGGAACCCACCTTGATTGCCTTTATATCTGCATTCATTGAAAGCCAAACCCATATGAATAAGCCCAGAGAGGGCCGGCCACTGCCTATGTGTAGAGCTGGAATGCTAAAGCTCAAATAGCCCACCCTAAGAGCTGGTTCCATACACCATGTCTCCTAAAATGGAGACACATCAGTTTGGTCTATCAATTTACCCTAATCCGTATCACCCAATTAATTATTTTTGCAATTTGTTGACGACTAATTTATTTCATAGCTTATCAGGGATCTCTACGCGGGTGTCACCCATGACTTATTAGAAACACCACTTCAGTGTGAGGTGGGTTTTGACATAATATTTTACCTGTGATGTAGGGGTTATTTTAGTGATAATAGATTTAATATTCCTCATTTTGGTAATAGCTTGAAAATATTGATGATAAACAGATGAGGATGACTACATTTGCTATTAGGGAGAATCCAACAGTCCAAAAAGCCACATTAGAGGTGGACCTCTTATTACCCTTTTATGCTAGATTCAAGCTGTTTTACAGTCTTGGTTTAATTATATCTTTAAATTACATCCGTTTTCTTGTTCTTGGAGAAAGGAGTAGAGCTTGACTGTATCTTTGCAAGGACACTTCCTCTGACTAATGGACATTGAACATGTAATGTCAAATGAGTAATTGTTTTGTTTAATAGAACTATTCATTAGTTTTTAGGGTAAAAGTCACTGCTTATTCTTAAGGCAGGATGGTTCATGTTAGTCTTTTTTTATTCGGGGAATTGAAAGGTTTTAAGGAAAACTGGTTAAAGAAAGGAGAAAAAACAAAAAACAAAAGCTAATTGAAAAAGAAAAAGAAACCAGCGTGAGTGATTCTAAATGTGGAGTAGGTGCAGGATTTTGAGAGAAGCGCATGGAGGTGATATGTGCATTGACGAGATCCGATCTTCTTACATTTATGAAAAACTTTCCAAAGCTTAGAGAAGAACCAGATAAGTGGATACTGAAGTTGGAATGATGGTCACAAATCTCAAAAGTACTTTGGATAAATTTGAGATATTATTCCTTAATAATTATGGATTTGGTGCAAAGGAAATAAAGGCTGGCCAGATGCAGAGCCTCTGAGAGTAGCTCCATATAAAGGATAAATATAAATCATGAAGGTGACACAGGAGCCTAAAGAGTCAGTGTGCATTTTATGAGAAAATAATGCAGATTTACAGACAATACTGCAGAGTTAAAAACCCCACAAAGGAGGGTTTTAATGGATTCATCTCAGAGTTTATATTCCGGAAAGCAGTGCCCATAATCAGCAAAGTGTGATGTGTTGGCAAACAAATCTTTTGATGAGTCCTAAAGTATGTGAATTATTGTAATGGTTATTTTGATGCTAAATAGAGAAAAATCAAGGAAACGTTGATCGTGATGCAGACAAAGGGGCCTATTTACAAGGGGTTATCGTCACTAGAACGTCACCTTTTTTGACGTTCTGGTGGCGATAACCCCTTTGCCTTATTTACAAGGCAGCGTAAAGCCACCTAACGTAGCTTAACACGGCCTGATAAGTAATGCTCCTATTCACGCAGCACTTAACTTGAAAAGGGTGAGCAATGGGGGTTGCAGTAGGTGTTATGCCGCAACACCCATTGTTTTATAACGCTGCCCATTATTTACTAGACTGACGAAAATATGGGGTAGTGCCAAAAATTAGACCTTGGAAAACCTGGTTAAACTGGCCAAACAAGGAGAAATTATTAATTTTCTCCTTGTTTTTGCAGTTTCTATGCGTGCGCACACATACAAAGAGCAGATCGCCACTAGTGATTGTTGATGTGCAGGAAGAGACACCTTCCTGCACATTAACAATCATTAGATAATGACGAGTTGCAACTTCTATATGTGCTGCATTCTGCAGCACACATAGAAGTTACAAATCCCCATTAGTGATTGTTTATGTGCAGGAAGGGACACCTTCTTGCACATGAACAATCATTCCCTGCAACATGGGCACCCTTGCCCTATGGTGCAAGAGGGTCTGCGTTGGCGATAGGCAACTATATTTAGTGCCAGCGCTAGGGGAAACGCTGGAGTGTACCCTATTATTGTAGTTTAGTTTATTTATTTATTGTTTTGGCTGAGAGCCTTACAGTATTTTAAAAACATGCAATATAAGTACAACTCAATAAAAACATAGAAATCTATCAATAAATTTAATTTAAAATAATCAAATACAATTACAATAAAATGCTAGAAAAGTGTCTTTCCATCAAAGTGATACAATCTGAGAAAAAGAGCATGTTTAAATTCTTCAGATACATTAAAGTGTGAGTGCAAAGGGAAAGGTAAACATTACAGTCAGAGGCAACTTCCTGAATAAAGAATAAAAAAAACATATGCATCATGATTAATTAAAAAACGGAGGGGCATATTATCAAGGAAGGCATTAAAAATGATTGCCGGTTTAGCGGCAGAAAACTGCCGCTAAAGCGGCGATAATGGGCTTGATAATATGCGGTTGAGAATTTCAATAGAAGTCCATGTTCTGGTGTGAACATGGGCTTCTATTGGAATTCTCCAGGGCATATTATCAAGCCCATTATCGCCGCTTTAGTGGCAGTTTTCTGCCGCTAAACCGGCGATAATTTTAACGCCGTCCTTGATAATATGCCCCATAAAAACATTTGGAATTGTTGATGTGCATTCTGCAGCACACATAGAAGTTACAAATCCCCATTAGCGATTGTTTATGTGCAGGAAGGGACACCTTCTTGCACATGAACAATCATTCCCTGCAACATGGGCACCCTTGCCCTTTGGTCCAAGAGGGCCTGCGTTGGCGATAGGCAACAAAATGTAGTGCCAGCGCTAGGGGAAACGCAGGAGTGCACCCTATTATTGTAATTTAGTTTATTTATTTATTGTTTTGGCTGAGAGCCTTACAGTATTGTAAACACATGCAATATAAGAACAACTCAATAAAAACTTGAGCATAGAAGTCTATCAATAAATTTAATTTAAAAAAATCAAATACAATTACAATAAAATGCTAGAAAAGTGTCTTTTCATCAAAGTGATACAATCTGAGAAAAAGAGCATGTTTAAATTCTTCAGATACATTAAAGTGTGAGTGCAAAGGGAAAGGTAAACATTACAGTCAGAGGCAACTTCCTGAATAAAGAATAAAAAAAACATATGCATCATGATTAATTAAAAAACGGAGGGGCATATTATCAAGGAAGGCATTAAAAATGACTGCCGGTTTAGCGGCAGGAAACTGCCGCTAAAGCGGCGATAATGGGCTTGATAATATGCGGTTGAGAATTTCAATAGAAGTCCATGTTCTGGTGTGAACATGGGCTTCTATTGGAATTCTCCAGGGCATATTATCAAGCCCATTATCACCGCTTTAGTGGCAGTTTTCTGCCGCTAAACCGGCGATAATTTTAACGCCGTCCTTGATAATATGCCCCATAAAAACATTTGGAATTGTTGATGTGCAGGAAGGGACACCTTCCTGCACATCAACAATCATTAGATAATGACGAGTTGCAACTTCTATATGTGCTGCATTCTGCAGCACACATAGAAGTTACAAATCCCCATTAGCGATTGTTTATGTGCAGGAAGGGACACCTTCTTGCACATGAACAATCATTCCCTGCAACATGGGCACCCTTGCCCTTTGGTCCAAGAGGGCCTGCGTTGGCGATAGGCAACAAACTTTAGTGCCAGCGCTAGGGGAAACGCAGGAGTGCACCCTATTATTGTAATTTAGTTTATTTATTTATTGTTTTGGCTGAGAGCCTTACAGTATTGTAAACACATGCAATATAAGAACAACTCAATAAAAACTTGAGCATAGAAGTCTATCAATAAATTTAATTTAAAAAAATCAAATACAATTACAATAAAATGCTAGAAAAGTGTCTTTTCATCAAAGTGATACAATCTGAGAAAAAGAGCATGTTTAAATTCTTCAGATACATTAAAGTGTGAGTGCAAAGGGAAAGGTAAACATTTCAGTCAGAGGCAACTTATGATACTATAAAGGTAACCACATTCATATTATCTGATTTAATACATAGCGTCATTGCTGGTTTAACAAATCTAACCCCATAGTATTTAAAAAGGGGAAAGAGCCACCTCGCTGGGCGGCTATATATTTTTTACAAAATAGCATAAAATGGTTTCGATTATCTAGACCACCAACGCTACAATCACAGCAATCAGATCGTCCATCAATCATATGTAACCGAGCTGAAATCTTAATTACAGTGTTTGCTTTAATTCAGGGTATAGCATGTCCAAATATTCTGGATACGCAAGACCTTAGGTGTTGCTGAAATAATTGCTCGTGAGAGATTCCGGCTTTAGCTCCCACCTTTTTTTATCTGCATTGATTTCCAGATACCGTTCTTTAATCAAAGCTGTTGTATTCTATTTAACACTACCAGGAGCTACCCACAAAGATATCAAGTTCCTTTAACATTTTGTGTACATGTGACAACCATGTGTGGCCTCGAAAGGAGCAACTAGCTGTGACTTCCTCAAGGGTTTCTAAATAAACTGTGGTCTCAGAGTTTCTTACCAGTCTTACCTGATAAAGAATTTTACCGAGAGCAATAATTTCGAATATAGGAATAAAAGAAAGCTCTTCGTACAGTGCGGGTAGAGGGGTACCTGGCCCAATCCCCAGCAAATTTCAGAGGAAATTATTCTCGGCTACTTGGAGTGGGTGGACTTTCCCAAACCCCCTTAGTTCTGCAAAGTACATCGCGGCCGCCACTGCCCTTTGCTTATATATTTGTAAAATAACACTGATACTTCTGGCACCGGCCTGATGTCTGAACTTGAAAACTGCTCCGGCCAATTGTCTCAAAACTAGTGTGGCCTTCTATATCTGGTTGCCCCATCGCAAATTCTCTGGAAATCGAATTCCAAAATAGTAAAACAGCTTGACCATATCCAGGGTACTACCTTCAACCAAAGGATTTCGCTTAAAACAAAGGAAGGGCCTCAGTACCATACACTTTGTTTTGCTACCATTGATGGTAAATGACTTCTCAGAATACTCCACAAAACATTTTAGTAGCCTATTGGTGGCATTTTCTGTGCGTACCATCAATACTGCGTCATCGGCCTATAATAGTATAGGTACCTGTTTCACAGCTACAGTTGGAATATCTATGGGTCTTCCATCAAATAGTCAGCTGCATCATTTAAAAAAAGGGTAAATAGCAAGGGAGCCAACACACACCCGTGCTCGACACCTTTTTCGACTGTAAAGGTTACAGTGCACTCCCCGCCCTGCCCATGCCGTACTTTGGCTGAGTCATTAGTGTGTATAACCTGTATGGCCATTACTAGTGACAAGTCAACACCCAGATCCACCAGTGATCTCTACAGGTTCACTTGGGCTACTAAATCAAAGGCTGCTTTCAAGTCCACATATATTAGGTACAGCAATGTCTTCCTCACCACCGTAAACTTATAGGAGATCATATATAACCGGAGAGCCTGGTCAATGGTCCCAATGCAAGGCCTAAATCCAGCTTGCAGTTCAGTAAAAAATTTGTAAGCATCGACCCATCCCTGGAGGTCGTTCAGCAGGACTTCACACAGATTTTTTCCTGCACCACCCAGAAGAGAGATCGGATGGTAGTTGGATGGGCTAGATCGATCGCCTTTCTCATGGATCGGCCCAATAATGACCAAATGGCATGAAGGGTATACAACATTTTCAGCAAGTGCCAGAAGACTTTAGTAAGGATGTTGCCCCAAAAGTATGTCTCTTCACAGTGTATACCAGTAGGCACCATACGGGACCTGGGGCTTTGTGTTTCTTTGCATCAGTCAGGGCTCTCAGCACGTCTGGTACTAAGATATCAATAACAAAAGGCCCTGAACAGATGTTCTCTCAGCCTGACAGGGGGATTTTGGGGTTGACAAAATTACTAAAGTGACTAGTCCAGACAGATGGCCCAATAGAAGTTTCTAGAATGCGCATTGAGCTCCTCTCCACCCGTGTTACCAATTCCCAGAATTGTTTGAAGTTTTTTTCCTGTGCAGCCTCCTTCAATTCCTCCAAGAGAGTCAGTTGATGCAGCAGTTTCTTGGTTGTCAGAGGGCGTTTATAATCTGCCCTACACTCTCTAAATAGTAATTCGCTTTGAGGGCTATGGTGTCGTTGTACTAGGGTGGATGATACATTCTATAGCATTCCTCATCATTCCAAGTAACCTGTGTGCTCCTTTTCCCACCAACCAACAAGGAGTATGCAGGCTCAATTGGCTCAGATCACAGGGCTTTCAGCTCCTCTACCATCTTTTTGTAGGCTGCTAGGGTGGGGCCATTGTCACTGCAAGGACAGTTCAAAATTACAGAACCATACTTAATCAATATACTCTCTAGCAGTGGTAGTTTTTGTAAATGTCACCCCCTGCTCCATCTTATCCTCTTTCTATAGTTTGATACCACATTCATGAAACTATCCTCCTTTCCACTGGGCTAATTTTGACAACTCCCTCCCTTAGTCATATTTCAGGGCAAAGAACCACTGGATCATGATCACTCTCCACTCTCCCGACAACTGTCATATCACGCACACATTCCCAGCCCTCTATATTAAAACTACGATATAGTCAATTATTGATGTACTTCTCCCATTATTAAAAGTTGCCCTAGCAGCACTATCTGAGGGGGTACGACCATTAATAAAGCGCAGGTGGTAGTTTATCAGAAGTGCAGAGAATGCGCCTCCCTTCTTGGTGGATTTAAAATTGCTCAAGGCTGACTCAGGGATGCCCAAACAACGATTTCCCAATATCACCTAATTGCCTCTAACAACATCTGATGCTTGTGTGTTGAAATCTCCCCAAATCAATAACACATACTTCGCCCCTTTACCCTCCCCAAATAACTTGCGAATGGCCTTGTCCTCCCTAATACTATCAATACAAGTTACTGAATTCCTCTAGCTCACCTGTACCTCTGGAGACCACCCCGGTGGAGCATACACATTCACTATATCAATCACACTGCCTTCTTGGCCAGTAAGCCAAATTCTCACATGTTGAACATTAGAGGACAGTTTAGCTGCCCTGAGTTGCTCTAGCCTACATTCCAGCTTACACAACACCCAGATAGTGAGCCCACCCGAAGGCTGACACCTACAAGAGCGGGTGGTCTGGTTGCTGCAATCTAGAAAACCATTAACGTTAAGGCCCTCCAAGACCCATGTTTCCTGGAAGCAGCATATGTCATATTGAGCAACAAACGTCAACCAATCCTCATCCTCTATTTTACTACCCAGGCCTGCTATGTTCCATGATAGTACGTACAAATTGTCTTTATTATACTTGTTTGTAATGATGGCCCTTAATTGCCCAGTAGGACGCACAGCAGCATACTCAGGTGGCAAACTCTTCCATACTCAATCAGAGTAGCATCTAAGGTTATTTCCAGACTTAGTTGCCAGTGTCGCTGCTATCCATCCAATCATTGTGATCAACCTCGATTTCTTTATTCCTAGAGTTTAAGAGCCTGATTGACCTTGAATTGTTACAAGCAGTGATACGCAAATTCTCATAAATGACATTATTTACATTCCATGGCTCACTCTTCAGTGCCCTAACAGATGATTTGTAATTAGGAGGGCACTCTGCATTGAAGGGGGAAATTTGTGACTGATATTGCCGTGATGATTAAATGGCTTCCTGGACTAAGCTTGGTCAGTGCAATACGTCCACTCCCATGATGCTGAAATCATCAAGGTGGCTAAGAACCAGTCTAGCAATACCGGGAAGTACATATTCGACCCTGGAGGAGTAGGCATTATTCATACTTAAATCCGGCCCAGGTGAATGATTAATTAATTTCACTGCCCTCATGTCACTTGGTAAAGCAACTCTTAATTCTGAGATGGCATAGAATAGGGCTAGTAAGCTTGTTCTGTTGAGAAATATTGTTGAACTGATATCAGGAAAGAGAACAATAAATTCAAGGCAGCATTAATTATTTCCTACAAAGGCTTTAATGTCTCTGGCTGCCAAGGAATTATTTTTCCTTTCAGCTAGACCTCCCTTGTTTTCACCTGGCCTTGTGTAAGTCAGGCCAAGGGGTTAAGGCTGGACACTAGCCCTACATTCCCCATGTAACCAGTTCCAGCCATCCCCGGCTGATTTACATCCAAACTTTGTACTGGGGGTACTGAGGTTCCAGGGCTCAACGCCCTACCCTGGTGGGACACCTCAACAGCTCCTTTTAGGGGCCAACATCTCCATTTAGATATTAGTTCTTTTTTAGATCAGGCAGCATACTTTTTTGCTTGTAACATAATTATTGGGTTTATCTACATCCAGGGTGGTAGTGTTAATTGCATTGTTTGTGTGTTACACTGGCAGCGGTACAACTGAATTAGGTACGGGCTGCGATTGTGCTTTCCTGGCATGATATCTGTTATGAATATTTTACATTGCTAATAGCGTTTTAACTGTGTGTTGGCCTGTGTATTTCCTCATGTTTTTAAGCTTAGACCAATTTTAACATTTTATCGTTGGTTTTAAAGCATTTACCTCCTTCATGTAAGCCGGTGCACTTCTCCCGGCCTTTCTTCCTTGGTTGTGCGGCCCGTCCGTGCGAGCGGGCCCGCTCCAACTCTTCCGGTAGAGGTTAGCGGTCTAGCGCTAACCTCCCGGCAGCCTTAAAACACACGCTGGCGCGAGCGCGCAGTGTGTGTTACACTAGCAGCGGTACAACTGAATTAGGTACGGGCTGCGATTGTGCTTTCCTGGCATGATATCTGTTATGAATATTTGACATTGCTAATAGCGTTTTAACTGTGTGTTGGCCTGTGTATTTCCTCATGTTTTTAAGCTTAGACCAATTTTAACTTTTTATCGTTGGTTTTAAAGCATTTACCTCCTTCATGTAAGCCGGTGCACTTCTCCTGGACTTTCTTCCTTGGTTGTGCGGCCCGTCCGTGCGAGCGGGCCCGCTCCAACTCTTCCGGTAGAGGTTAGCGGTCTAGCGCTAACCTCCCGGCAGCCTTAAAACACACGCTGGCGCGAGCGCGCAGTGTGTGTTACACTAGCAGCGGTACAACTGAATTAGGTACGGGCTGCGATTGTGCTTTCCTGGCATGATATCTGTTATGAATATTCGACATTGCTAATAGCGTTTTAACTGTGTGTTGGCCTGTGTATTTCCTCATGTTTTTAAGCTTAGACCAATTTTAACTTTTTATCGTTGGTTTTAAAGCATTTACCTCCTTCATGTAAGCCGGTGCACTTCTCCTGGACTTTCTTCCTTGGTTGTGCGGCCCATCCGTGCGAGCGGGCCCGCTCCAACTCTTCCGGTAGAGGTTAGCGGTCTAGCGCTAACCTCCCGGCAGCCTTAAAACACACGCTGGCGTGAGCGCGCAGCGGACGTGCGCAGCGGGCGCGCCGGCGGCGCGCCGAAGGCAAGCCCGTCTGCGCCCGTCCGCGCCCATCCGCGCCAGGAGCGTGCCAGTGACAGGACCCCCTCCTTACACCCCTCCCCTGTCCCATACGATACTCGCGAGCAAGGCTGCTAGATTTGCAGGTGCCGAAATCTATAGACTGTATCTCCGTTTCAGACCCAGATGACTTGTACAGCTACCTCTGCCCTGGATGCCGGTTCTCCGCGGCTAGAGAGATCAGGAGTCATGAAGTAGGCCCTAGCCACCCTCTATGCACTATGTCAAGGGCTGGACACTTTGTTAACCCTGATGAAACCCAGAGGCAAACCACCGACCAGGAATCTAGGGTGAGCTTTAATATTCACTTGGTCTGTATCCTCCTGAACTCCCGCTCTGTGGTCAAACATAAATGCGAACTTGAATTGCTCTTGACCTCCCATTCTCCGGATATGGCCTTTATCACGGAAACATGGACCAACGCGGCCTCCTGCCCAGACTGGAACATCGCCCTGCCTCCTGGCAATTCATTTCACTGTCTTGATAGAAAGGTGGGCAGAGGGGGGGGCTTAGCGATCATTTACAAGAATCACTTAAAGGTCCAGGTTAGGGCCACTGAAAACTTGCATGCAGAAGCATTGCATTTTAGTATATTCCTCAAAGATACTAACGTTTCCCATGGGTTACTGGTGTATAGACCTCCCGGACCTAGGGCCGCGTTATTGGAGGCTCTTCAAGTCCATCTAGAGTCCTGTACAGAGTTTGAGGCCTACATGATCCTTGGGGATTTCAACCTGCATCTGGAGGCCGAGAATAACTCGGACACTACGAAACTTCTGGACAGCTTAGAGGCCTATGGACTACATCAATTGGTGGCAGCCCCTACTCACGATGGGGGCCACACCTTGGACGGTCTCTTCTCTAGCCACCCAGACCTGCTATATCTTAGGGCTGAACCCCTCCCATGGACCGATCCTAGGGCGGTATTTTTTACGATTGGGCTAAAATCAAGGGCCAGAAGTGATCCCCACAAACCTACTAAGATCCTGTTTAGGAGATGGAATAAGGTCACCCAAGTATCCCTGACGGAGGCTCTGGGCAACTCCCCTCCTACCTTGGAGGATAACAATGATACAGCTGTCTCCCAGTTCACAAACTGGATTGGGATGCTATTAACCAGGTTGCCCCCCTCCAGTCAGCCACCAGGAATAGGCGCCCCTCGGATGCCCCTTGGTACGGCCCGTAGCTGAAATCCCTGAAGGTAGAGTGTAGACGGCAGGAACGGCTTTGGAGAACTGAGTACAATATGGGCCATAAGCTAGCCTACAATCAGGCCTTGCACATATACAAGCAGGCCATTTGGAAAGCTAAGCAGGACAACTTCTCCCGGAATATCTCCGAGGCTGGGAATTCCTCTAAAGAACTTTTTAAAACGGTGGCCTTTCTGGCAAATCCGCAGCAGACCGACCAGTTCAGCCCAGATCAGGCCTTTTGCGACCAGCTAGCTACCTTTTTTCACACTAAGGTGGCCACTATTTATTATGATTTACTAAATGCACCGGGATCCCCTACCTTGGATTCTCAGCAGGAACCACCCATATGTAGGCTGACTACCATTGATCCCTTAACCAGCAGGGAGGTTTCGAGACTGCTAGGCTCTATAAAATCTGGTGCTGCCTCCGACCCATGTCCCCCTCATATCATCCATCTGGTGGCAGACAGGATAGTGCCAAGTCTCACGATCCTAATTAATCAGGTTCTAGCAGCAGGTAGCTATCCAGTCACCTGGAAGTCCGCATGTGTCAAACCCCTTCTCAAAAAGGCCTCTCTGGACCCCTCTGAACCTAAAAACTATCGTCCTATCTCTGGCCTTCCTTTGATGGCTAAAGTCACTGAGAAGGCCATTAACCAAAGTCTGATGGGGTATCTGGATAAGAACGACCTGCTGGACAGGTCCCAGCACGGCTTCCGGCCCAGGCACTCCACAGAATCTGCCCTTATAACGGCAGCCGAGGGGATTCGGGCGACAGTAGGTGAAGGGGGGCGAGCTATTCTCGTCCTCCTGGATCTGTCTGCTGCGTTCGACACCATGAATCATGCGATACTGATTCAACGTCTTAGAGAGGTTGGGATTGCGGGCCAAGCCTTGGCCTTACTTTCTTCCTTTCTGGACAATAGAAGGCAATGCCTAAATTGGGCCGGGCTACAATCGACAAATTTTGCTTTGTCTTGCGGCGTCCCTCAAGGTTCGGCTCTTTCCCCGACCCTCTTTAACATTTATGTCCGACCTCTAGCTAGCTTGGTCAGGAAACATGGCTTCATGCTGGTTTCCTATGCGGACGACTCACAACTTGTGATATCCGCCGCTGAGCATCCTGATCAAATAGCGACCAATTTCCACGCCTGTCTTTCCGATGTGATGAAGTGGATGCATTTGAGCTTCTTGAAAATCAATACCGAAAAGACAGAAGTGATGGAGTTTGGGAAAGGTCCCTCAGTCTGGAATTCCCTCTGGTGGCCACCGGCGGCTGGGCAATGTCCCTCCCCGGTCACTAAAGTGAGGAATTTGGGGGTGATCTTTGACCAAAAGCTGAACATGTCAGCTCAGGTCAACAGCCTAACGTCTTCCTGCTTCTTTCTGCTTAAAACTCTGCGGAAGATCTTTCCATACATACCTTCGGCATTACAAAAGTTGGTGATGGCCGCACTTTTCATGTCCAGACTGGACTATTGTAACGCCATGTTTCTGGGCATTGACAAGTTCCAGGTCAGAAAGCTCCAATCCTTGCAGAATGCCGCGGTTCGGGTAATTCTAAATTTACCCAGGGGTTGCTCCACCTCAGCGGGAAGGAACTCTCTTCACTGGCTACCGGTTCAACAAAGAATCGAGTTCAAAGCACTCTGTCTGGTGCATCGGGCCCGCTTCGGTGGGGGTGCGAACGATGGGACTGACAGGTTCCTACCTTACATCCCGCCTTGTGCCCTGCGGTCTGCCTTATCTGCATCTCCAGATTCAAACTAGCTAGATGGGGCGGCCGCTCCTTTGCCATTTGTGCAGCCAGACTATGGAACCAACTGCCTGTGGAGATGCTACTCCAAGCCAGCTATCCCCTCTTCAGAAAAATGCTTGAGCATCGCCTTTTACAGGTCCAACTATAATTCACGCACCTGCGAATCACACACACCATAGCGCCAAGACACCTTCTGGTATTCAAGTGCTCTATAAGCCTTTTTTATACTTTTATACTTACTTATTGTTTGATTCTCCGGGGAAACAGGCAAAATTTGTCTCTTGAGCGGTCACGCTCTCAGTTGTTTTTGTACTGACCAGGCTCTCGCTTGGGGCCTGAACTATCTTGCACCCCTTGGGTGTGGAAAAAAGCCACTTCAGCTAATAAACAGGGAAAGCAGGATCTGTTCTTTTCTTTCTTTTGGATTTACCTATTTTATCCCCCTGTTTTTCGGGTTCACAGTGCAACTCAAATATACATTCTTCAATATTTGTGGACCGTGACTCTTTAGGGTACATGACACTTGACCAGAGCTTCCCACTGCGGTTCCTCCTGGCACTGTCTTGCCGTTCTCCACAGCAGGAATGGAGGTGAGTTCACTCCTTTGATACCGGAAGGCATTATCAGGACTATCAGAAATAGTGCATATTTTTGGTTCCTCTTCTGGTTTAAATAACAAGGGGGCACGCTGCTTGGTTGTATCTTTGCACACTGGGCTACTTGTTGCTGTACTTTCCAGTTTAGTCATGGAGATTACTTTTTGGTCTATCAGATTTCCAATCACACTTGGAAAATCCATCTGTGATGCGATGCATTGTCATTGATATTAGCTGGTTTTTATGTGCTGATATTTCTTGTCACACTTGACGGTTCCCTTTGTGAGGCTTCATCATATTTCATACCCACAGGCATAAGAGCACAAAATATCAGAGTTAGTAATGATTCTATATGATCAGATCCCCCTTGGGTCTTCTATAAAGAATTGAAGATAAAACCATAATAAGGGCATTCTTTGCTGCAGGGATTATAAAGCCTTGTGCAGCCTCCAAGTTGTTTGGGGTACTTCCAGAAGACTGGTTTACAAGGATGCTCTGTTGATTTGTCGAATTGGGAGGCCCCCGTGGAGGCGCTACTGCTCTCTCCTGGGGGGACACCCATCTCTTCCTCTGCCCCTGCCTGTGTTTCAGCCTGCACCTCCTCACTATCAACAAAAATTATATTTGGATCATTAGAATTTCTGAGGCTCCCAGTGCACACCTTCCCTCGTCCTATGGCATTCGTAGGCACATCAGGCAGGGTACAGTCCAAGAACAACAAAGAGCTAGTACTCAAGTGCTGATTACCATGGCATTTGTCTCCGAACTGGTCCATTGGAGCGACAAAGCTTTGGGTTGCTACCTCCTGTGTGAGGCATACCAGTATCCCAGTGGATGAGTGGTTTAATCTCTACCTAGTTCTGCCAGTACCATGAAATTGCTTGTCAGTGGTGAAGGTCCTAACCCTTGGGTACCATTTGTTCTTCCTATCATTGCATCACAAGGCCTGTGTCTACCTTGCTCCTGTGCCATTGACTGAGCATTTAGACTGCTTGAGGCAGCATTCCCTTCCTCAGACTCAAACGTAGATTCAGGGAACCAGACTTTTCCACACAGATAGGGGCCTGCTCATCTTTGAGGGTAGACTCCCCCAGCATTATTGATGTGCCTCATGGTTTGACCTTTACAGTCTCCTGGCTCACCACTGCTCTGACGGCAAATATGTTCTCCAGTTCTTTTGATAGAAACTCATGCTCAACTTTGAAGAGAGTCCCTCCTGGGTCTAAACAAGATAGCACCATACGGAGAGGAGGTAGGTTGTAATTGATGTTGGAGTTGTGAATGTGCCTCGACAAGCTCTGTTTGCTGGATCACAGCTGCGTAATCTGATGCACTGGCATACCCCTTTCACATGCTTTCCTTCCCCTTTGGGTATGTTGCGAGCAACTTGTTAAAAACTCTTTGTGAGAGCCTCGGGACCACCTGTTTAGCACGTCTGATTGCCAGAGTGATGGTGCTAAGACTCAAGGGACACAAAGTTCTTGTTGAATAATGTTGGAATTGTCGGCTGCCAAAACTCCTCAAGCACTCGTACCCACATTTATAAAGTTCCTCAGATTGGGGCTATCCTTCTAACAAGGCAACTCCTTCCCCTTTTCTGGGGTTTCGAGGTCTATGGCTCTTCAGGATGGTACTATGGCAAGAGGATCAATGAAGAGCTCTGTGCCTTGTGTACTATGCATGCTATTAAATGTGGGGTGGGGGCAAATGGTGGCTAGCAGCAGCCACAACCTGCTGATTCAATCGAGGGTGGACGGCAAGCCGATCTTCACACCTCCACAATGGCTGTGCTCCTCTGCCCCAGCAGCATCCTACCAGGGATTCGGGACCTCAAATGAAGGGATCATTGGTATATGGCATGGGGTATATAGTTGTAGTTGTTCCCCAGATACTGGCCTATATCAAAGCAAAGAAAAGCTTACCGCACCTGTCATGCCTACTTGCTTTGGTTCAATCCCAGCTTTAATCCCAGCTTCCTCAGTAGCAATGCTGGAAGACTGGAGAATGTGCTGCGGGGATCATCCGGCAGCAGGAAGAGCGGGCACACAATATTCCTTTTGTACCGCGTGGTGGGATCAGGGACACCTTTACCAGCTGCCCGTCCTCTCTGCAGACCCCCCCGGGTCACCGTGCTGTTCACGCTACGATCTGCTCAATCCTGCTCCACCCTGCCTCTGCTGTGTTTGGCTCTGGGCTTGGATGTTACTCCCTTGCTCAGACTCGCTCAGACACCCGTATTATTGTAAATACAATGCATCCCTGCATTTTCAGAATGTCAGAGCACGGCGTTACCAATTGTGGCATTACACCGTGATCTGGCATTCCCACATGTCAGATCCTGCATTTTATTCTAGTTTTGTTGCTGGGATAAATTTGAGCATACAACGGGTTGGTGTGCAGATTAGTGATTTTCAGTTTACTCAAACTGGAAATGTTATTCCACAGGTTAGAGGTAATAGCAGTGGTAAAGTGCCCAGAGACCTAAAGTCAACAAAAACAGGTCACAAAGAACACAGGAGGAAGGCAAAACGTTTGGGGATAAACTGCAAAAGGGGCCAGGTCCAACAGACATGAACATTTTTTTAGTGCAAATCACGAAGGATAGAACCGATCACAGATCCAGTGCCCAGAAAGATTATGTGTGTGGCAGATGTAGGCATCTGGCATTTATTTAAGATTCAGGAGGGGATATTAATTTTTACATTGAGCTGGTAACATGTTGTGAGGTTGTGGTACGAATGACTGATGATGTGTTGGGGAATTCTGTGTTTTTGGGTTATTACCTCCTGCAATACCTGCCGTGAATGTACCAATATATGTTGTCTTTATTCGTGCACTGACCAGATAATGAGTATTATCTCAGGATAGCATTTATGTGCTCGGTAATGATGTTTCCTGACGTGCACAACATATAAGTCATCTTATTGCACTAACTGTGATGTTATGACCATTGCCTAGTTTGCAAAGTGATTTATGATTTATATCATGTTTGGTCTATGCGTTAAATACAATATATGAGATATTTTTATATGTTTTTTTGTGTCACTGGTGTGTGTGTGTGTGTGTGTGCGTGTTGCACAAACGCTTTACACATTGCCTATGGGATAAGCCTGACTGCTCATGCCAAGCTACCAAAGGGGAAAGCAGGGGTTAACTTATGTGTGTAAATCCCTTATCCTGCCTAGATGGGTGGGTTCTGCATGGCTTAGGTGCATACTCTAGCCAACTAGAACCCCAACTTCTAACAATGTCCTTGAAATGTTGATTTGGAGAACAAGGGTAAGAACAAGTGTGAAATGGCCTTTTCTTCTTTAAGCTCTTTTGAGCCCCAGTTTTCATACTGTCACTTCACAAAGGCCTTTTTTTCAAGATTTTGTTCTAACAATAATATATACAAAAACCTACGTATGCTTGTGCAAAATGTGCGCTACTAGAGGACAGGGTTCCGAAAGTACAGGTGAGCACCGGGAATGACAGCAAGGGCTAGGAAGAAGGAAGTAGTAGCACGAAAGAAGGGTGGATGGCTCACGCAAGTGTGATGAAAACAAGTTTCTTCTGAATATGGGTGCATATTTATGAGCCCCTTGCGCCGCCAGAGGATAATTTTTTGTGACACCATGGAAGTGCAAACTACAAAATCATATTTATGATGTCACACAAAGCCACTTTGCATGGCCTCATTGATACGGAGTAAGGTAAAGCAGCGCAAATTGCTGCATTGCCTTACTCTGCACTAGGATGGTGTTCAATGGGCGTTGCAGTGGGTGTTTCCACGCAACACCCATAGATTTTGTCTCATCCCCAGATTTTAAAAAAGCATGTAAACCTGGGGATATCCTAAAACCTTGCGCCTCCACATGGGAGGTGCAACGAGGAGAAATTACTTTATTTCTCCTCATATTTTTATCTTTCCTTGTGTGCTGCATCCTCCATGGGGAAAGGTCAGGAATGCACCGCATTGGATACATGTGGTGCATTTCTGCCCTTTCACTTTGACGAAGGGCAGCTCAGCAAGGTGACTCGCTGCGCTGCCCTACGCCAAAGCCTCATAAATGAAGCCCATGACGTGCAATTGTGTTCTTTTGTTGAAAGCAAAATCTAGGTAATGTTGCATCTCATTGGGACAATTTTTACTTTTCTGTTTCCTTACAGGTTAGAGAGATGTCTGGACACAGCTCACATACTAACAAGACATCTCAGTCAGACTACACCTGGGAATATGAATACTATGATTACCCGATTTCCTTTGAAGGACTGAAAGCTCATAAATGTAAGTTTTGTATTCATAGAGATATCTGTGCTTACCTCATTTGTACCAGAAATGGAATGCTTCTCATGCATGATGTGTTATATTGCAAGGTTAAGGGGGGCATTGCTGCACTGTGAGTCCCGCCTCTTCAGACCTGAGCCTCGCTTGTAAGCCAGCTGCACGACTTCCCACAAGAAGGAATCAAGGGCCAGATGTATCAAAGGGTTTTACCCATTCTGTGTCTATGGGAAAATGTGTTCATACACATGGCCCCAAGTGCAGTGGTCAGTACATGCCCAGATGAGTCTTATGACTGCTCATGATGTGATGCAACCCTGCTTCAAATCCACAAGTACAAATCAATAGCAATAATAATGTTATAAGTACCACTTTTGAAAAAGGTTTTCCAGTTGAACAATGACAAAGATAATTACAACTCATGAAGACACTCGACCTCAGGTTACACGACACATACTTCCGCCTAGGTCTCCTCACTTGGCATGAATGATTACCCACAATCCCACGGAGCAGGCATCGATAGAGCTTGAGCTTCAGTCGATCAATTTGCAGCCAAAAACAAACCGCATGCCAACTTCAATTGACAACAAAGCTGAAACCATTGTACATAGAGTACACTTCGGTGCTTTAGTGGGGCATACGGGCTCCTGCTGACGGTTGTTCATCAGCTGGGTTCATTTTGTTTGCATCATTAGTTCATGCCAGTGCTTTTCTTTTCGTCTGATGGTTTGTATAGCACATTATGCGTACAGAATTACGAAAATTGAAAGGCTGCGCCATGTTCATAGGCCTGCTCTTCAGGGTGTGAGATCACTGGTAGGTGTCTTCACATGCACTTCCCTGCAATCTGTCGCTCCCTGCTTGAGACATGGACATGGCACAGATGTTTGAGGAAGAATGGAGGAAATACGAGCTCAGCAAGAACATTCGTCTTTGCATTTGATTCGTCCACAAAACCAGTTCCATTCAAGTTCTTCGGACACTGTGTAGTATATACAAAGATTAAGAAAATGGGTTCAACATTTTCTTTACCTTACTTTTGCATAATGTGCATGAAGATTAATAATTTGGTTTAGTGCTTGGATGTTCCATTCATTGTTGATTTTCACTAACATATTTCAACAGTACATAGGTTAATGTTGTGAAGTAAGTGCTGAGCGTAAGAGCATTATTACTGTGTTTGCATAAAGGACATAGACGTGAATGAATAATCTAGGAGGCGGCATCAGTTGTACATCCTACAACACTGGTTGTTGAACTTAGCCCTTTTTGCAGGGTCATTCCAACATGTTTTTGCCTTTTCTGACCTGTTTTTGTTGGTTTTATGACTGATGGGCACTTTACCACTGCTGTACAGTGCTAAAGTGCATGTGCTCTCTCTTGTAAACTTGGTAAGATTGGTCTACACCTGTTTGGCATATTTAATTTACCTGTAAGTCCCGTGTACAGTGGTATCCCAAATACCCAGGGCCTGTAAAGTAAATGCTACTAGTGGGCCTGCAGTGCTGCTTGCGCCACCCACTGAAGTATCCTTTCAAACCTGTCTCAGGCCTCTGCCGCAGCAGGGCCTGGGCGCGCAGTTTAATGCCACAGTGATGTGGCATGTAAAGTGGTTGCCACGTCTGAAGCTCCCCTTTTACTACATATAGGTCACCTCTAAGTTGGGCTCTGGCTAGCCCTATGGGCAGGGTGTGTGTAGATAAAAGGTAGGACATGTGCCTTAACTGTGTGGCATGTCCTGGCAGTGACAACAGCCTATTTGATTTCTCACAACTGTGAGGCTGCCCTCTCATAGGTTTGCATTAGGGATTCCCTGATATATGCTTCAGTGCTAATTTCTGACATGAGAGGGGTAGTGTAACCATGTTTGGTATGTTTGGGATAGCAGTGATAAATCCTGCTTATTGGTGAAAGCGGATTTGTCATTACTATTTTAGAAATGTCACTTTTAGAAGAGGGCATTTCTGTGTGCTTATGAGTATGTGTGCCCTGACTGGATGCGCATTCTCCGTCTGGTTTTGACTGACAGGAGAGAGGGGATGTGTCTTCACTCTGGACAGGCACAAGGGGGGTTGGGTTGTGTCCTGCCTTTCGTGGGTGACTCGGTACTAGGCTGAATAGACCTTGGCTGCATTTAGAGTAGCAGGAGGAGTTTCCCTTGCACCTGAAAAGGCCTGGTCTGTATTTAGAGTGGTAGGAGGAGTTGCACATGAATAGGGCTGTACTTGCCTTTTACAATGCTGTCTCTGCCCCCCTGTAGTTGTCTGGGGCCAGGGCTTGAGATGTGAATGGGGTGTTGTCCACTTTTAAACAGTGTTTGAAGTGCCCCCCAGAACAAAGTCTTTCTGACTAAAAGTACAGGTGCTGTGACCCCATGAATGAGAGACTGTGTGGGACTTGTACCCAGCCACTGCTGGCTCTGCAGATGACACCTGCCCAGAATGAACTGTTATGCAGCCAGGAGAGACCACCATCTGAACTTGCTTGCTTTGCTGGGTTGACCTGTGGCCTGTTAGGACAGAAGAAGGACTACCACTCCTTCCTGCAAGAACCCTGATGTGCCGGCCTGCGGCTCATTGCGGCCCAGTGATCTCCCAGGGCTTGGTGGGCTGACCTGTGTTTGGGAGAATCTAGCGCCAGGGTAGCACTTTAATTCTTTGGTTCTTGCAGTTGAACCTGAGTGTGCTAGGCGCTTCCAGGGGCAGCTGAATTGGTTGTGTCCCTACTGAGAAGTGTGTGCTAGAGTGCTGACTTTGCCCTTTTGGGTGACCCCAAATCCATGCATGACATGGGTTGTACAGGATTCGGTCGGGGTGTTCTTGTTGCCGTCAGCTGCCGGCAGCGAGGCTGACATCGGGCATGAGGCCCAGCTGACAGAGGGACCTCTGAGTGGCGAGTGTGATTGCTGGAGACTTCGCTCCAGATGGAGTGGCTGCAACGCAGGTTGGTGGGCAGCTGCGGTCAAGGGTTGTGGTGCTTCCCTGCTGAGGCAAGGCGGGTGGACCGTGTAGTTTCGGGTGGCAGTGGTAGAAGGGCATAGAGCCAAAGGCTCTGCCCCAACGGAGGCTTCGCTTCACGCTACGGCCCATCAAGAAGGAGAGCCTGGGGGTGCGAGAGTGGAAGGCTCTGCCCTGATGGCAGCGTTCTCCCCAGGCGACGTCGCGTGCCACTGCTCTAAGCGGCCTGGAGTGCCCAACAGTGTTGCAGTTATCCACCCTAAGGGGCCAGGGCAGGCATACCTTTGTCTTCTCTCCAAGCCTTCTGCACTGCTTCGGCAAGTCCCAAGGGGCTATGATTTCCTAGCACTTGAGTGATCGGTGCTGCGCTTAGCAGTACCACATTCCCTGTTGTAGGTGGGCTGGTGGCCCAAGAGCCTACGTGATGGGAACAGGGGCACCGGATATCTTGTAATAGGAGAGCAGGTGCCGCCACTGTGTTAGTTATGGTGGGATGTATAATGTTGGCACCGCATGGGTGATCCCAGTGTTACTTATGGTATCCTCGTTGCAGCTCATGCCCTGATGTTATGAGGTATAATTTTGCCTGACAGTATCAGCCTACCGATTATTATTGGGCTGCTTGGACAGCTCCGAAAGGGCTATTGGAGGTTATAGGCAGAAAAATGACAACTTTCTAAAAGTGACATTTTCAAAATAGTAAGTCATTTTAAATCCGACTTTACCATCAGTTTGGATTTTAGATTATTTTTCATTTGAGTGGTTGAACTATGGTTTTTGCTATTCTCAAAATTAAGTTATACATTATAAAGTGTTATACTGTAACCCAGTGGAAGAGCCAGCCTTGCCACAGTACAAAACAACTTTGGAGATTTTTCACTGTCAGAACATGTAAAACTTAAATTCACATATCCTACTTTTTAAATATGTTGCAGCTTACCCTATGGGCATTTATCCCCTATCATAGTGATGACTTATATGTATTAAAAAGACAGGTTTGGGCCTGGCAAATGGTTTATTTCGACAGGTCAAATTTTCAGTTTTAAAACTGCCATGATAATCTGCAGTGGCAGGCCTAGAGTCATGTTTTCACTTTGTCACTTGTGTGGTGGTACAATCAGTGCTGAAGTCCACTACTGACATTTAGCTTACAGGCCCTAGGTACACAGAGTACCATATACTAGGAACATATCAGTAAGAGTAAATATGCCAATCAGGCTATTAGCTAACTGCACATATACTTCAGGGTTCAGACAACATAAACTGCACACTGGACCCGCTGTTCAGAACCTGTCATCCAGCATTAAATGTAGCAAAAAGTATGGGCAAAAATATGGGGGTGATCCTGCAAAAATGGTTGTTTCTCACAAAGAGTACAGGGAAGATACACACACTATGAGAGAGAAGGGAGGACACCATTAACAGAGATCAGAAATGATTCATGATTAATGTCTTTGAGTTGTTCCATTGTATCCCAAGTGAATATTTGCTTCAATTGTGTTTCATGGGGAAACAGCCTTTACAACTAAGGCTTTACCACACATGCATCTTTACGACGCAAGTCTGTAATGTGAGAAGTTGGACTGGTATATGATGCTCACTAGTTAAAGTGATCACCTTGTACCATGCCAAGCAACCCTTATGGTGTGGTTGTAAGTCAACCTTTTCGGACTAGCTGCCCTAGTGGTAGCGTAGGCTAATCAGTCTTTGAGGCTAAACTCGTGAAACGTGTTAAGCAGGCTGTTTTACCAAATGTAACCCCCCTTTATACCAATGAAAGGACACCACACAGATATATATTGAAAATATATATGTATTTATTTCTCAAAGTATCCCCTAGACTCTTTATGAGCACAGGAGCACAAATTGTTAAACAAGAATACGTTAGAATACACAGAAGTTGCACTTTATATGGATAGGCCCTGGTGGCCGCTCGAACCATATACTAAAATAGTGGTATAAGTACCACGAACAGAAAAGGGAAAAGGCCTAGGGCCTCTAGAATCGCTGGGCCTACAAGGAGCTAACTTTAGTTAGTGACCAGGAGGTCCACGGGTTGCGTGTGCAGAGCAAATAGTCACACGCGGGCTCCCATAGGTTTTCAATGGGTGCGTAAAAGTTACAAAGTTACTGCAAAAAGGATCTTCCGGATGGACTATGAACTCAAGATTGGAAACACAGACACTAGAGATGATACTCTACACTTGGGCACCGGAGTGCCAGCTTTACCTCACCCACAGGAAGCGGGTGCATAGGTCTCGAAGTGCGTCGGGTTTCTTCTATCTGTTCAATGGAGCCTGAAGACAAAGATGCTGCAGGCGGTCGGTCCGGAAGAGATGCGGTGGATCCAAGAGTGGATCGGAGTTGTAGAAGACCTGTAAGCAGAGGGGACAGTGTTCACAGTCACTAGCCAGTGACCAGCGTGGCACCAGGTGGGTACCAGGCTATGTCGGGTGCAAACAGGAAGAAAGGTGTAGCTTGTCTCTGCAGCCACGTGGTCCCTGAAGGTCGACGACATCCAGGAGTCGGTTCACGAGCTGTCCCACGCAGGCTCTCGCTGTCGGCGCTGTCGGCGACTTGATCGAAGCAAACAAACCTTGGCAAAAGCAATTTTTGTGGAAAACAAAATAAGCTGATGGTTCTGACCAGCAAGGTCAGAGGGATTGCTCCTTTGGAGGGGAGCAAGGGCCAGTCTGGAGCAACCAGACCAGCGGTGTAGTTCTTGAAGTTCGTCGCCAAGATGGCCACTAGCCAGCGGGCCAGCAACCGGTTAGGCGCGTCGAGTGGCAAAATGCAGAAGGGCCCCACGCAGATCGTGGAGATGCTGGAGGGCTCACCTTTGGTGCAGATGCTGCTCGGGTGTTGGGCTTCTCAGATCCCAAAGCACAACTTGGAGGAAGCCTCGGTTGTTGCGCTTGCAGCTTGTCGTAGTCTTTTCAAGATGGCTGGCTCCACGTGTCTCGGTGCCTCCACGGGTTCCTCTTTTTCAGGGACTGTGGATCGGGCGGTGAGAGGTCTGGAGGTCCAGGTCTTGTCAGTCTCTGGGCTCGGGCTCCGGCGGGAGGCGGCGGCAAAGCAGACGTTGATTCGCTGGATGGTGCTTGCGTTAGCAAGGTGGTCACTCCCTGACCACAGGGGAGATTGGCTTCAGTCCTCTGTGCGGCAGAGCGTCGAAGTTCCCGTCTTCTTCTTGTAGTTAAATTGATTCCAGGATGTCTAAAGTCTTAGGACACAGCTCCTACCTTTATTCGGATTCTAGGGGCCGGACTACCTGCTAGGTCCCTCCCTAAGGGTGGGACCAGGAAGGGGGGTGGTTACACCCCCAATCCTTTGTCCAGCTCACCCCAGGTCCAGGGCTGGTGTGCCCCAGGACCGGTTTGAACTGGCATATGCACCAAGGCTCCTTGTGAGCCTCAGGCATGTCTGGTTCCTTTCAAGCCCTACCTGACCAATACACAAAATCCTGTCTGGGGTGGTGCACGCACCTCCCCTGGCAGGAAACCCTTCGTCCACACCTCCCAAGCTGGAAGGACTCCCAGCAGCAGGAGGGCAGACTTGTGTCTGTGGTGGCAGCATCCATTTTGTGGAGCTGAGGCTATGTCTGATTTTACCCGGGTTTCAGGTACTGTACATGTCGTGTCCCTCTAGAAGGGTGGAATGCTAACCCCGTCGCCAGAATTGGCGAGGGGTTAGTATTCCAATTCGTATGACACCTTACTCGACATGTTTTGATAAAGCCAAACCAAAGATAGCATTTAACCGCGAGGTTCATAATGCACTTAAGAGTATATGGTATGACGATATCTGGAAACAGTAGAAGGAAGTGGTTCCGACCACTGCAGACAGGCTCAGCTCATGCCAGAGCACCATCTCACATGGAACCAAGCACTCTGCCTTCAGGATTGTCAAGGCCTGCTATAGGAGTGGCTGATAGGTTACCATGTGTTCCATTTAAGGTTAGGTATAGGTATACTACACCTAAGTAAGAGGTGGTTACACCAACTTACCCCAGCTGAGTGATCAGCCAGTTGTGTCAAATTTGTTAGGCCAGGCCAGGGGTGGCACAATACATGCTTCAGCCCCTGGTAGGCCTTAGATACACCAATGCCCTGGGTACCTAGTGTACACTGGTACAGGGGCTCACAGGGTGATCTAGTTCCAATGGGTTATGTACCTAGGGTACATGGAGTCCATTTTAGAGAGAGGGCAGACAGGCTGAGACCCTGAATGGCAGTATCTCAGGCCTACTAAGTCGAAAAACCAGCTAGACACTAGGCAAAAATTTGGGGGTAACCATAGTCAGATATCCACCTTCCTACACAACCCCCCCACAAACGAAGAGAGATAAGGCTGACCTTGACCAGGTAAGCCTATATTGCCCAAGTGGCCATATAAGGAGGAACCAGCACTGGCATGGTTACCCCCTGTCTCATGGTCCACTAAGCAATCCCTCACCCTAAGGGTATCAGAGGGTCTCCACCATAGGGAATCTCTACCTTTGGTGTGTCTTGGCAAAGTAAAAGGCTGGTGTTGAGATGGAGTACTGAAGTGAGTGTCCTCAAAGTGAGGCCTCAGCTTCCTCCAATCATCCTCCACCATGGATGCCTTTCTTTCCTTAACTGAGTTGCACTGTGCTCTCAGGGTCGGCCTCTGGCTACCTAAAGCTGGAGGCTGGGTCCCTTTTGTGGGCTTACTGGAGGGACAGGTCAGGTTTGGGGCCCTAAGGTCCCATGTTTGCCTGTGCCCAACAGAATCCCTCTGGGGGAGGTCCCTAACTACCTGTAAAGGAGATCCCTCAGGAATGTTTTTAACCATCACCTGTCTAGGGCTACTAGCCAGGCAATCCTCATTCTTTTGAAGGGGGGGGGTTCTTGTGGACAGGGGCCCTCTTGGGGTCCACTGGCCTCCCTGACCTCTTCAGCCCTGGGCTGACTGAGGCAGGGTAGAGAGAGGCAGGCTACCTGCACCAGACTGGGTCCCACCTTGGAAGGGGCCACTGACATCAGAGGCTCTGCCAGGCCAGGCCTGGCTACCTCTGGGGCAGTTCCTTCTCAAGGGGTGAGGTCAGATCCCTGAGGAGGCTGACCTTTTCCTAATGTCTGGGGAGAGGGAGACTTTTCTTCCTCCCCACTACTCTCTGTTTGTGTGGAGTGATCCATAGTTTCAGGCTTCACTACACCTATGTCAGTCTGAGTATAGGCTGAGACCATTACAGCCTTGCCAACCTTTTCAGGGGGGCACTCAGTTTGTGTTTGAGCTGTGACTGTCACAGCTCTGCCAGTCTCTACAGGGAAGTCTGTCTGTGCCTGGGCTGTGGCTACCACTGCCCTTCCAACCTTTCCAGGGAGGAAATCTATTTGGACAGGGGTTGTGATTGGCACAACCCCACTACCCTTTTGTGAAAGGCCTACCATTTTAGAATGGGTGTCTTGTTCAACTCCAGCCCAGGCTGAGAGTTCTAAGTCATTCCCCAGTAAGCAGTCTACAGGCAAGGTTGGGGACACTGACACCCTTTTAGGGCCAGTGACACCTCCCCAGCTGAGACATACCTCTGCCATGGGATGACTGTTCTCTTTGCCATCAATGTTAGTCACCTGGTAGGATAAACCAGGCAAAAGCTGCTCAGAGGGAACTAGCCAATGGGCCACCATAGTGATGCTAGCTCCAGTGTCTCTGTAGGCCTCAGCTCTTGTACCATTGATGTAGGGCTCCTGTCTGTACCTACCCAAAGTGTTGGGACAGGCAGTGAAGTTGGCAAACCCCATGCCACCATCACAGACAAGAGTAGTTGCTGTAGGGGAATTGGCTAAGCCAGGGTCCCCCTGTGTTCCCCAAGTAAACCCACCCAGATTTCTGGGGGCACTCCCACCACCTGGGGGATTACTGCTGACAGTAATAGGTAGTGTGACAGGAGTAATTGGAGGAACAGTTTTGTTTTTAGCCTTTGGGCAACTGCTGTCAGTTTTCCAATGCCCAGGAATTTTACATTCATGGCAGTAAGGCTTTTTAGCTGTGGTAGAGGAGGGAGCTTGGGACCCACCACCCTGTGTGGAGTTTTGGGGCCCTGAGGAAGATTTCTCTTTTGCTTTATCCCCACCCTTCTCTTGAGGCTTGGTGGTATCTTTCTTTTGGTCACCACCCTGGTTTTTAGGCCTGATCCTGGTCCTGACCCATTTATCTGCCCTCTTTCCCAATTCTTGGGGAGAGGTCAAATCTGAGTCTACCAGGTGTTGATGGAGGAGCTGGTTTTGACAGTTACTTAAAATCTGTTCTCTCATCATCAAATTGTACAATCCTGTATAATCAGATACCTTACTTCCCAGCAACCAACCCTCCAAAGCCTTAGTGGCACATTCAACATATTCAGACCAGTCCTGAGTCTGTGTCTTCTGGGTGTCTCTGAACATTAACCTGTACTGTTCAGTGGTTAAGCCTAACCCATCAACTAGGACACTCTTCAGGGCTCTGTAGTTTCTGACATCCTCCTCCCTAACAGTGAGGAGTCTGTCTCTGCCTCTTCCTTCAAAGGAGAGCCAGAGGATTGCTGCCCACTGGTCTTCAGGAACCTGCTGTACTTTGCAGGCTCTCTCAAGAGCAGTCATCCATTTGTGGATATCATCCCCACTTTTGTAGGGGGGCACAACCTTGGACAGGTTCCTATTATCAAAGACCCTATCTTTGTCCCTAGGGACAGTGCTGCCACCAGTGGGTATAGACCCACTCTCTCTAGGTTGCCTAGCCTTACTCAGTTTCTCTTCCATCAGAGCTACTTCTAGCTCCTGTTTCCTGATTCTCAGCTGAGCTTCCTGCATTCTGGCCTCATGTTCCCTCCTCTGAGGGGTGGTCATCCTCCTTCTGGAGTGACCTTGAGAGCCTCTAGAGGCATGAGAAGCATTAGATTCACCTGAGTGATTCCTTTGCCTCCCAAGCCCCTGGTTAAGTCCACTGGGGAGATCCAATGGGATGATCCCATTGTCAGTCCCCAATATCCTTAGGTTAGCTGGGCCACGTATAACACTTGGCACTGGGCTATTTCTCCCTTCATCCTCACTACCTTCTGTATCAGTACCCTTCTCACTTTCATCCTCTGTAGTATGAATCTCATCTAAGGGGTGACTATTGGAAAGGGGTACCTCAGTAGCATCTTCAGAAGGGGGGCCTCCTGTTCCTGTCCCTAAGGGGCCTAACTGGGAGGCTTTCCTGAGAGCTTTCTGAACTTCATCAGCCTGTAAAAGCTCTCTGAGTTCAGCAGAAGTAGGATTCTTGGGCTGTTTAAGGCCCCTGATATTTGCCAACTGCCTGAGCTCATTTTGATTTAGGGTAGCAAAGATGGATGGTGCCCTCTGGGGGTCACTCTCAACAGAGATGGGTACATTGGACCCCTCTGCCCCAGCCATTGCTCTTAAGTGTGGGTGGATGTGTTGCAATCTACCTACACTTGGGTTTACCTACTAAACCTATCTAGTAGTTGTAGTCAGGGTGTGCTACTCCCTTTGCTCTACAACACTAAGTTCAGTAGAACTTAAGTATATCTATTCTTGTTTTATATGTACCTAAAGGTACCTGTATGATCTTTCAATTGGTAACAAAGAGATTACAGAGGTAAAACACAGCAAGCTCAAATCCAACCGCTGCTCACCAATGTGAGAAGTTGGCCTGGTATATGATGCTCACTAGTTAAAGTGATCACCTTGTACCATGCCAAGCAACCCTTATGGTGTGGTTGTAAGTCAACCTTTTCGGACTAGCTGCCCTAGTGGTAGCGTAGGCTAAGCAGTCTTTGAGGCTAAACTTGTGAAACGTGTTAAGCAGGCTGTTTTATCAAATGTAACCCCCCTTTATACCAATGAAAGGACACCACACAGATATATATTGAAAATATATATGTATTTATTTCTCAAAGTATCCCCTAGACTCTTTATGAGCACAGGAGCACAAATCGTTAAACAAGAATACGTTAGAATACACAGAAGTTGCACTTTATATGGATAGGCCCTGGTGGCCGCTCGAACCATATACTAAAATAGTGGTATAAGTACCACAAACAGAAAAGGGAAAAGGCCTAGGGCCTCTAGAATCGCTGGGCCTACAAGGAGCTAACTTTAGTTAGTGACCAGGAGGTCCACGGGTTGCGTGTGCAGAGCAAATAGTCACACGCGGGCTCCCATAGGTTTTCAATGGGTGCGTAAAAGTTACAAAGTTACTGCAAAAAGGATCTTCCGGATGGACTATGAACTCAAGATTGGAAACACAGACACTAGAGATGATACTCTACACTTGGGCACCGGAGTGCCAGCTTTACCTCACCCACAGGAAGCGGGTGCATAGGTCTCGAAGTGCGTCGGGTTTCTTCTATCTGTTCAATGGAGCCTGAAGACAAAGATGCTGCAGGCGGTCGGTCCGGAAGAGATGCGGTGGATCCAAGAGTGGATCGGAGTTGTAGAAGACCTGTAAGCAGAGGGGACAGTGTTCACAGTCACTAGCCAGTGACCAGCGTGGCACCAGGTGGGTACCAGGCTATGTCGGGTGCAAACAGGAAGAAAGGTGTAGCTTGTCTCTGCAGCCACGTGGTCCCTGAAGGTCGACGACGTCCAGGAGTCGGTTCACGAGCTGTCCCACGCAGGCTCTCGCTGTCGGCGCTGTCGGCGACTTGATCGAAGCAAACAAACCTTGGCAAAAGCAATTGTTGTGGAAAACGAAATAAGCTGATGGTTCTGACCAGCAAGGTCAGAGGGATTGCTCCTTTGGAGGGGAGCAAGGGCCAGTCTGGAGCAACCAGACCAGTGGTGTAGTTTTTGAAGTTCGTCGCCAAGATGGCCACTAGCCAGCGGGCCAGCAACCGGTTAGGCGCGTCAAGTGGCAAAATGCAGAAGGGCCCCACGCAGATCGTGGAGATGCTGGAGGGCTCACCTTTGGTGCAGATGCTGCTCGGGTGTTGGGCTTCTCAGATCCCAAAGCACAACTTGGAGGGAGCCTCGGTTGTTGCGCTTGCAGCTTGTCGTAGTCTTTTCAAGATGGCTGGCTCCACGTGTCTCGGTGCCTCCACGGGTTCCTCTTTTTCAGGGACTGTGGATCGGGCGGTGAGAGGTCTGGAGGTCCAGGTCTTGTCAGTCTCTGGGCTCGGGCTCCGGCGGGAGGCGGCGGCAAAGCAGACGTTGATTCGCTGGATGGTGCTTGCGTTAGCAAGGTGGTCACTCCCTGACCACAGGGGAGATTGGCTTCAGTCCTCTGTGCGGCAGAGCGTCGAAGTTCCCGTCTTCTTCTTGTAGTTAAGTTGATTCCAGGATGTCTAAAGTCTTAGGACACAGCTCCTACCTTTATTCGGATTCTAGGGGCCGGACTACCTGCTAGGTCCCTCCCTAAGGGTGGGACCAGGAAGGGGGGTGGTTACACCCCCAATCCTTTGTCCAGCTCGCCCCAGGTCCAGGGCTGGTGTGCCCCAGGACCGGTTTGAACTGGTATATGCACCGAGGCTCCTTGTGAGCCTCAGGCATGTCTGGTTCCTTTCAAGCCCTACCTGACCAATACACAAAATCCTGTCTGGGGTGGTGCACGCACCTCCCCTGGCAGAAAACCCTTTGTCCACACCTCCCAAGCTGGAAGGACTCCCAGCAGCAGGAGGGCAGACTTGTGTCTGTGGTGGCAGCATCCATTTTGTGGAGCTGAGGCTATGTCTGATTTTACCCGGGTTTCAGGTACTGTACATGTCGTGTCCCTCTAGAAGGGAGGAATGCTAACCCCGTCACCAGAATTGGCGAGGGGTTAGTATTCCAATTCGTATGACACCTTACTCGACATGTTTTGATAAAGCCAAACCAAAGATAGCATTTAACCGCGAGGTTCATAATGCACTTAAGAGTATATGGTATGACGATATCTGGAAACAGTAGAAGGAAGTGGTTCCGACCACTGCAGACAGGCTCAGCTCATGCCAGAGCACCATCTCACATGGAACCAAGCACTCTGCCTTCAGGATTGTCAAGGCCTGCTATAGGAGTGGCTGATAGGTTACCATGTGTTCCATTTAAGGTTAGGTATAGGTATACTACACCTAAGTAAGAGGTGGTTACACCAACTTACCCCAGCTGAGTGATCAGCCTGTTGTGTCAAATTTGTTAGGCCAGGCCAGGGGTGGCACAATACATGCTTCAGTCCCTGGTAGGCCTTAGATACACCAATGCCCTGGGTACCTAGTGTACACTGGTACAGGGGCTCACAGGGTGATCTAGTTCCAATGGGTTATGTACCTAGGGTACATGGAGTCCATTTTAGAGAGAGGGCAGACAGGCTGAGACCCTGAATGGCAGTATCTCAGGCCTACTAAGTCGAAAAACCAGCTAGACACTAGGCAAAAATTTGGGGGTAACCATAGTCAGATATCCACCTTCCTACATGTAACATGCAGGATTTTTTAACGAATATGCTTTAACAGCGCATGCCTTTACAATGAATGTTGTGTAAAGGCATGAATGGTAAAGGCAAATGTGTTTTAATGTTTTTGTCTGCCTATTTGTTAAATTTTTATTAGTTATCATGGACTGCTAAGAAATGTCATGTCTTTCATTTTTGCCTGTTAGTGTTTTAAATTTTAATCTTGCAATACTGTGTTGGTTATTAATGTTCATGAAACACTTTTTAAATTTCGAATACAATGAATCCATCAAACAAAGCTCAATATCAGTAGCAAAGGTTTTGTAGGCTGCGGATTCGTATAGTTAAGTTTTAACCTATACATACCGGTGGAACTGTATGCTCTTGAGCACATTGGAATAACTCCAGGTGCCTGAATTATCCATTTGTCAAAGTCAAGAGAAGCTGGAAAGGTTACATAAGAGTGTAAACCAAAACCAAACATTTTCTTGTCTAAAAGCTAGCTTGGTTAAATTATAGTGCCCCCTGCTGTCCTGTTCATGCAACAAACGGAATGCGCAGGTTAAAACTTGTGGTCCTGGTTTCAAGATGCAGGTCCAGTCCTTTTACCCAGGCAGCAAGGCAACGGAGCAGCAACCCTTCTTGCAGAGCAGCACAGCAGTAGTTCTGAGTTTTCCACAGGTCCAGATGTTTACTGAAGAGTTGGTACTGAGGGTCCAATATTTATACTTGATGCCCACTTTGAAGTAGGAGAAGGTTTCCTGCCTCCCTGCCCTGGCCACACCTTGTGTGGGGTCCCAAAAGACTAGAGTCAAACTATTATAAAACCCTTTGTGTGTGTACTCATACAGAGCTTTTGTGATGTGCAAATGTGGTAGGTGACAGCTCCTCCCCCTCATCAGGTCAGAGATGGCCAATCCTTCCAACACCTATTCTCCTTTGTCTCACTGTCTGGAAGCAATACACAAAAACCAACTGCCAGCTGCACGTAGTCTTGTGGTGCAGGATACAGGCTGCAGGCACCATATGGTTAGGACAAGAAAATGACAGCTTTCTAAGAGTGGCATTTCCTAAATTGTGATTTTAAATCTGCTTTACCATTAAAGACAGTTTTAGATTACAAATCTTTAGACACCCAAGTCGATTTTCCTACTTGCCCCCATTGAAAGTAAGCACTTATTAAATCTAATAAGGCACTCCAATGTTATCCAATGGAAGAGGTAGGCCTTGCAGTAGTGAAAAATGAATGTAAGAGTTTTTCACCACCAGGACATGTACACGTTAAAAGTACATGTCCAACTCTTTAAATAAACTGCTCCCTGTTCTACAGGCTATTAGGGCATACCCTAGGGGTGACATATGTATTAAAAAAGGAAAGTTTAGGCTTGGCAACAGATTTATTTTGTGAAGTCAAAATGGATGTTTAAAACTGCACACACAGGCTGCGGTGACAGGCCTGAGACATGTTTAAAAGGCTGCTTAAGTGGGTGGCACAATCAGTGCAGCAGGCCCAGTAGTAGCATTTAATTTACAGGCCCTGGGTACATGAAGTTTTACTTTACTAGGGACTTACAAGTAAATTAAATGTGCCAATTGGGAGTAAGCCAATCCTACCATGCCTAAAAGAGAGACCATGAGCACTGGTTAGCAGTGCTATAGTGTGAAGAGTCGTAAAAGCCAACAATAACAGGTTAAGAAAACAAGAGGGTGAAGTTATAATGTTTGGGGATAACTATGCATAAAGATCCAAGTTCAACAGAAGGCATCCGGCCCACTTTGCAATGACCCCATCACCCTCTCAAGATCCAAGCAATTCCATTAAGCAACAAGCACTGGCAAAGCCAATAGCTGTTACGGGGGAAGCATACTAGCTTTTGGAATGCTTGCTTTTTCCTAGCTGGCTGCCGCGGATTGGTGTTCATCTATGGTGGCCATGTTTGAATGCACCAGATTACATCACTTGGGTGCCTGTCAGTATTCCTCTTTCTGGTAACTTACACTTCAGGTGCAGAAGAATCCTACACATAAACATGGGACTGAAAAACACATGGCTATGGTTTTTTTGCACACAGCTGAAGTACAAGTGTTGTCAAAATGTGGTTGTAAAGAAGCATAGCCCTCCGGTAATACTGAAGGTTGACATTTTATCACATATTCTGTTTATAATAGCAAAAAATGTTGGGATCAAAGTCCCGTACCTTTCTGCGGTGTGCTTCTGTTACAGTACAGGGTACTTTTTCTGACACGGTGGCTGGTGATTCAGAGTTTGTTTTGTTTTTATGAACTAGTAAAGAGTAGGCTACTATGAGTAGGGTCAACATATATATCATATAAAGGATTGTTGTGAAAGGAGAAAGCAAACTCCTATTCCCACTTAGTAAGCAAAACGGAATTAATCACCCGACTATATCAGGTCTTTGTTGTTGATGATTATTTTGAGTGGAGGATGACCTGGTTGTGATTCCTCTATAGCTCCTTGGTGATGTGAGGGGTCATTTTATCTCCCCCAAGTATTAAAAATCCTATTTTGGTATCGTTTGAATAAAGTCAGCGGATTCTCTTCTAGATATGTGCATAACCTGCTCCAAGTAAACTGCAAATGTTGAACTGTGATGCTTATGAATGGGGAAAATGATTGCCTACTTCTCTCTGATGGCTAGTTCAGAAATGATTGCTGTGCAAGAATTAGCCAGCAAGTTGATAGACAACAGCTATAATCCAGTTAGTTCCAACATACCCTGGGAGCATGGTATTTATGCCAGATTTTCAGGATACACACTGACTATGTACATCATTTCAATTCTTCTCACTTAAATGTATCTGGCTCTTCTGAAACTGGGTCACGGTTCAGGCCTTCCTGGACCCACATTAGATAACCCTGCACACATCTCTTGTTCTTCTTTCTACTCACTATGTTAATTTAGATAGACCCCTCATTTTATTGTTCCACCACTTCCTCAGAAATAACTTGCAAGCATCTATGAGGCGAGTTCTCAGTATTTAACTATGGGATACTAAATTTAAAAAACAAATCATCAAACTATTTTCTTGCTTATGAAAGGCTTTTGCTCTTTTGCTATTGAAGAATGGCTGCAAAGGTTTCACTTAAATCTACTTTGAGAAACAAAAGACGAATAGGAGCGTGAACCCCTATTTTGATCATACATTCACATTTGCGATTTAAGTAATGGCTAATTAGTGAATTAAAGGTTGCAGAACAAATAAACGCCAATTCTTGTTCATTTGTATAGCAGTTCCTTGAAAATAATTTTAAACTCGGGGCTGCAGGACCCCCTAGTGAAGTCAGCCAACAATATCTGCCCTCTAAAAAACTGGTTTGATATAACACCATAATTGCTAGAGGTTGGAAAGAGAATCTACTGCTGGGCTCCTTCAAAAAGGTCTAGACGTATCAAAAATATCTAGATAGGTAATCTCATCCACATATATTGTGGCATGCTTCAACACTGGTGACCTTTCCACACGTGGTAAGAATGATACCACCAAGGTAGAGTCAACTATATTTCTGGGAGTCCTTAACAAAGTGGCACTGGATAATGACAAGGGTCCAGATCTAAAAATACCTTAGGTATTCCCACCAAGTTATATAGAAACAGTGGTTATTGGATGATAGACAATGTGTCATCTATCCAATCTTATTTTGTTTTTTAATCTGTGAATAGCGAACATATTTTGGCCATATCCATGCCCATATGGGTGAAGTGGCCTTTGTCAGGGCTCTAATGTGTGCCACCTGTCTAACACACACAGACCATGCTGCTAGAGGAGGCAAACACTCATACCTTTGTTTGCTTTGATAAATAGAAACCTGTAAAAACAGTGCCTGTGATCACTGCAAATATATATAATTAAGGACTCTACCGAATATACTTGGGGACATAGCAAACTAAAACCAAGCCATAAATTGTGCCATATTTGATTTATATGTGAGCATAACACATTGGAAATCATTGTAAATCCATGGAAGGTTTTCATTCATTGTTAAACTCATTCATGAATTCCCTTATCAAACTTACCCATAGCTTAGAATAGCAAGTGGTCTTGACCATGGTGAGAGGTCACTTACTTATAGTCACACAGTATTGATAAAAGTGAGGACATCATCACTGCTAGTTATGAACTGACATGAATACCAGTTCCTCCTATTTCAAACATGTTAGGCTTTGAATCGTTATTACAATTGCAAGTTGCCAATAAATGTCTTGAAGAGTCATCTTACTGTTTTATCGCACTAATCAAAATGTCAAGGACTACTGGGGAAATATGAGCCAAAAATACTCAGGTTTGTTTAACTTTCTTTTTGTGGAAATCTACCTTCTTGTTATACCTGCTGCTCAGCCTGTGTGTCTATGGAGCGGAATGTTGGTGTGAGAGCTGGTTGTGGAATGTTGATGAGAGAGAGAGTCAGTTGGAGGAAGGGCTGAGCAGATAGGAGGCTGCTCACGTCACACCCCATTTCTAGTTGGGGGGAGTGGTACATTTTTCCAGTGAAGTGTTGTGATTGCATGGATTCCGTGTAGAATATTTTCTACACATCACACCCTGTCTTTCGGTGGGGGAAGCATTGAATTTATTGAACTTCTTGCAAGTATGGTTTCCTGTCGCGTTTTTTTAGTCGGGACCCTTTCTACCTCTTGTTGGCCTGGCCAGCCTTCTTGTTTGGTTTTGGGGGCTTCGTTTGTGTTTTGGTGGTGTGGCAGTGTGTGTGTTGCTTTGGCTTGGTTTTATGGGAGCGTGGATTTTGTTTTTGTATGGGAAAGGGAGAAGTAGTGAGTGCTAGAATTGCTGTGTTGCGTGACCTGTTTACTTCTTCCTAATATTTATCTTTTGCTATTTTGTATACATGAATATCGCCATCTACAGGTGTTGCTTGTTGCCCCGCTCTTGCATGTAATTATTAATGTCACCTTATGCATGCACCTATTTTATTGTGATTCTTTTGCAGTTTATTTTCATTTGTATTAAGAAAGGGAGATGTGTTATACCTTGCTGCTCAGCCTCTGTGTTTGTGGAGCGGAATGTTGGTGTGAGAGCTGGTTGTGGAATGTTGATGAGAGAGAGAGTGTCAGTTGGAGGAAGGGCTGAGCAGCAGGGAGGCTGCTCCTGGTGGGGGTCTCTTATTGTAACATCTTATCTTGGAATAAATAATTTGAAGAAACTACATGGAATGGACCTACTCCTTTACAACACTTCTATGCTCATTAAAGTTATTACTCGTATCGGGGTGTGGCATTCTGTGGTTTCCCTGTGCCCGCACTTCCCAAAGAGATGCTTTGCTGCCCTGAAGCTGGGGTGAGACGTCGCTCCCTAGCTTGAAAAGGGAAAGACAAGAGATCATCATAGCCCGAAGTGCTCAGAAGAGCCGGAGCCGTCCCGCAGCACGGGTCTGATATTCTGCAGTTTTTCTGTGCCTGCACTTTCCAAGTAGCTGGGATGGGACTTCATTTCCCAGCTTGCTCAGGGAAAGACAAGGGGCCACAATGGCCTGACACGCTCAAAAGAGGTGGAACCGTCCCACAGCGTGGGTCGGACATTCTACGATTTTTCTGTGTCCACATTTTACAAAGAGACACTTTTCTGCCCTATAGCTGGGATGAGACTACATCCCCCAGCTTGCACTGGGAAAGAGGAGGGGCCACACAAGGGTTTCACAGGTTAGGTGACACTTTTTTGGAGCAAGTAAAGCAATTTGATTTCTTGGGGGTAAGGTTCACAAACACTTTATCATGGGTCCCGCAAATCACTAAGAGCTAGCTGCAACTCCAACCTGTAAGCTCTGCCTTAGTCAAAAAGTTGAAAATATCAAACTACAGGCCAGTTATCCCTGCCATTAAAATCTATCGGGCTATGGGTATCGGAGCATGCTGTATGGCGCAGAGATATAGGGACTTAATAATGTGGGGATCGTCGAGAAACCAGAGAGCATATTTATGCAAGCAGTTCTTGAACTACCCCGAAACGCTCCTTTAACAAACATTGTCTTCGATCTTGGTCTTAAAAACATAGTGCAAGTGGCAGAATTTAGACCTGTAGCTTCCTGGATCCTAGTTTGGTCTTATAATTCACCACTCTCTCTGCGACAATCATTCCTTGATGTGATTGCACTTGATACGAAAGGGAGTATACCCTGGTTTAAATATGTTAAGACATGGCTGTTCAGAGTGGGCATGAGTGTACTCTGGACCAACCCTGACCGAATACAGAAGAACACCTTGTTTTCCCTAAAAAAGAGATACTGGCACTATATTAGCGGACAGTGGTTGAACCATAGTACTGCCCGGGAGCTAACAGTGAGGTTTTTGAATATTAAAGACAATATGTATTGTGAGGAATTTCTGAATCCCTCACAATGCAGAATTTAGATACCGTATTTTGCCGTATTTTGCCAGTTCATGTTATTTACAGCAAATGAAAGGGTTGTAGCACCTCCCCCAAACTGTCCATCGTGTTTGGTTTGTCCTGAAACAACATTTCTTATTCTGCTGTCCTAGATACAAGGTCATAAAAAGAACTTGGTTAATCCCGCTCTGTCGTATTTTATCGATGAGACATCTGAGGGCCATTATTAGAATTCTCATAAGTGACAGTACAGAATGGTTAATCTTTGCACTGTCTAAATACTTGTTATATGCCTGGCAGCTGAGACAGAAGAATCTGAAATTATTTTCAGGGCAATTAATCAAATCTTCTGCTGTTAATGAATTGTATTCTAATTTTACAATTTTTTTATTGACTAGAAAAGAGTAATAATGTCTATAGAAAATACAAAGCTTTTTAGAATTTCAAATTCATGATCAATTTATGTGATGATCTTCCCTGTGATTGTATAGTTATAAATAGTATGATCAGACTTTTTGCACATGTATTTAAAAAAATGTAAAGCTCAAGAAGCATTTCAGTATTGTTCTTAACGAACTATGTTTTTATTTATGTTAATTGGAGAATCCTAATGTTTGGGTCTTTTTAATGGCTATATGAGGGAATGTTTACATGGGTGCATACCTGTGATCTGATGTGATCTTGCAGTTTTTTTTATGTACGTATAGCTGTGACCAGATGTGATTTTACTGCTTTGTTATATATATATATATATATATTGTGCTTTTATGATTTTTCTCAATACTAAATAAAGGATATTACTGCTACAACTACTTGTATCTAGCGTCAACGGTGCCCTGTATAATCCCTACCACAGTGTGGATAGGTCACCAATGAGGAAGCATGCCAATATAAGTGGGTGAGGTGCCCTATCTAGCTATTTCTGTTACCTGTAGACCTCTGGAAGGCTACGGTGATACCTCTAACTCTTCATTGGTGTGTACTGAGCACCGATTTTAAACTGTGCCACCTTCTGAAGCCCATTCAAGTGCTTCATCTCTAAGCATTAGGAATCTGTCAAGCCTCCACTATTGGCATCCATAACGTGTGAAAACGGGAACTGCAAAAAATTATACATTTAGATGGGCAGGCATCTAATACCCAATCTCAGGTGCTGACTAGAAAGAGAAAACGCAAAGGATCACGCCACAGCTTGATGGGCAACACATCATGCAGCAGTTCTCCATACATATCACCAATGGACAATGTGTTCAGTAGTAATAATAGAAGCCATCTTGAAAGTAATGCGTCATATTTAGCTTAATACCACCATTACACAGGGATTCAGAAAAGAAACTCTATAATGCCAATTTTTATTTTAAAAAAAGTAAATGCCCTATTTATTAATGTCTTTGTGTGTATTGATTATTGAAATCCCTTTTAACAAAAAAAAATTGTATTTTGTTTTATTTCAATTGTGTATAGTTAAGAATAAAAAACTAGCAGATGCCATTTTTAAGGCACATGCCACTGTGTTTACAGGGAAATAGACAGATGCTAGCATAGCCAGGGTGATTGTCTAAAACAAGCACTTATATTATTCTTTTTGGCACAACACAAACGCAGAAAAAACTCCCCGACGTGATCTGCGAAAACACTCATGCATAGCCACACGTGTCTATCATGCTGGTATGATAGTCCCAGCGTGATGACACCACGCACATATATGTCTTGACTCAGCGGCCATTTTTTTTTTCCCTTTGTGATGATGTATCCAGACAGCACACAGGCAATTTAGTTTTTCAAATGTATCATTTCAAGACAGTAGACACCCGTCTTGGAACAGTGAAATAAAAAAAAAAGGTGAGCGAAAGATCAGTTAGGAAATCGAGCGTTAGGAAATAGCAGCTGCAGATCATTCTGAAAAGGTAACAAATACATGAAAAATAAGATTTAGAGACACAGTGGAACAGTGGAGGATTGTGGGGATGGGAAGAAGAAAGTTACAGCTGATGACGAGCAGCTGTGAGCAGGGAGGGGTGGTAAAATAACAGAGGTTCTGGTGGGAAATGGAAGTCATTAAAAAAAGCCAAGAAGGACAGGGACGGATGGGGGAAGCAACAGATGAGCTAGCGGGAGGGAGGGGATCTAAAAATCAGGGGGCAGATTTACAAGCCCCTTGTGACACGTTTGCGCTGCCGTTGTGTCACTTTTGTGACGCAGCAGCGGCGTAAACAATGCAGCCAATTTACGTGACTCATCTAGGGAGATGCATCACGTTGTAAAGCCCTGTGTCACATTATACCTACGTCAGGTATAATGTATGCAGGGTGGGCGTTTCCATGCAGGAAAGTGGCACAGTGAAATCTACAAAATTACACTGCACCACTTCCAGGATGCCACTGCGTCAAAACTTTACGCCTGATTGAAGCAGGCGTAAGGAGTGACGCAGTGTATTAAGTATAGGCCTCACCCAAGCATTGCTAGAGTTGTGTTGTGCTTGCGACACGACTCCAGCAATGCGTGACTTTTGGGCCAACAGATGCGTCACAATTTCTGACGCATCTGTCAATCCTTGTGCCATGGTGCGCCGTATTGTAAATACGGTGCATCCATGGTGACGTAAGTGTATCGCAGGCTGGCGCAGGGAAACTGACGCATCTGTATAGATGCGTCAGTTTCTTGTAAATCTGCCCCGGTACACAACAACTGTAGACACCAACAACAGGATTTGGAGACAATAGAGACTGAACATGTTGGTTTGGTTTGGAAAAGGGCTGGAGCCAGAATAGAAAAGGAAGAAGACTGCATTTCTGGGACTCTAATTTACTTCCTTATACCTGCCATCTATACAGTGTATGTTTGAAGGGAGTTTAGTGGCATACATGTTCATGGGGTCCCTGTCTCTCAGTTTGGGTGTTTACACTCCCCATGGTCTACCTCCCTGTGCTAGATGGCATCAGGTTCTAAGTTGTCATTAATAGCTCTGCAAAAGGATGCATATTACTATGTCCCTCACAAGGCCAAGACCATGCTTCTTTATTGCCAGTGAGATGGTGCCACCGTTTAACCATTTGCGTCAATTGATACAACGAATTTTACAGAAATGGAACATATATCCTGCAACCTCAATTTGCAGTGGAGTCATAGATCATCCTAGGATTATGGGCTAGTCAACACCACCATTGTGCACTCAGACCAACATCTAAGTAGCCGTGCAGCAAACCATAGACATGATGCCGGCACAACTGTGCTAGGGGTGGGCGGAATTTGCGAAATTCACTTTCGCAAATTATCGCGAAAATGTTAAAAATCTCCGCAAACACATGGAAATATCGCGAAGATGTGGAAGTTTTTTCCCACCCGTTCGCGGTATTTTCTGCGTGGTCGCGGCTCGCCAACTTACCCATGCGGTTGCTCGCGGGCGCGGCCATCTTGTTTTCACTTGTCTCGCGGTGCATGATCGCGAGAAGAAAGACGTGATCGCGTGAAGCATGACGTTACTGCGGGCGTGAACTGTCGCGAGACAGTGCAAATGGCTACCAACAATCCAACATCTCGTGGAGAACGCGACCAGGTCGTGAAAACTTGTCGGCGAACGCGGGGATTCAGGTAAGGTGATCACGTGCACGCGAGAATGTATTATTTAACAGCGCAAGCAAGAAACAAATTATTGCTAAGCTGCGGAATGTGGAAATTTTGACATTTTCGCGCTTTCCGTGGAACGCGAAAATGCCAAATTATCGCAATTTCCGCGAACGGAACGGAATTTTGGCCCAGGCCTAAACTGTGCACCAACACATGGACAAACAGATGCATTGTGCCAGCGCTGGATGCATGCCACCTCACAAATGCCTCCATCACACATGTTGTGTGTGCTGGTGCAGATGAGGCATGTGGAATTGAATGTGATAGTAGACCACCCATGGCCCACAGAGAGCCTCAGCAGCTTAAGGGGAGGTGCGGTTTAACTTTGACTGTGTATAAAGTAGCTTCAACTGCAAAGCCAGTCTGATCATTGCTACATGAATGTAATAAACACAATCTACGCTTCTAAGAGGGAGTTCGCATCGCATTTCTGTGAAAGCGATTTCATGATTTCGAGCATATTCCTTACAAAAGGATCTTATTCAAAATGTCAGTCCGGAAATACAGCGTTAAGTAGAGATTCATCTATCAGGATAGAGGGTAATCTGTATATAATGTTTCTTTGCTTATTACATTGCCTTTTAGTATAAAGATGGCTATGAGGAACAATGTGAACGAACTCAGTAGTCTGACGTTTGTGCAACTGAGATAAACATACAAAGGGCTTATGTGACACTGTCACCTAAAGTCTATTTAGTCCGGAATACCTTTGAGGCATGGATGTCAACGTCGTGATGTCTTTATTGAAACTTTTGCATTATGCTGCTCTTGCAATTTCTGCATCATTATGAACTTGCTGCATTTGCCACTCAATTTACCAACTGCTCTAGGGTGGAAACAATGATGTCTTCTTTGCCATGGCAATGTTTGTTCTCAGAGCAGCAGCTGTTTCAAAAGGGCACGCTATGTACAGAAAATGCAAAACATTTAATTCTCTTTTTTTGAGGTCTGATATCTTGAATCTTATTGTGCCTCCCTCCATGTCACTTGCACTACACAAATGTTCTGAAGGGTTCATTCACAAAGGAAATATATGCTTCTCTATGCCCCAGTGTGGACACACAGGAAGCCAAAGTTGACGACCAGTTCTAAAACATAACTTAGATACACTGAATAAAAGAGGCACTACTTTCATTTTAAGAAGTCTGCGCATGTAAGTTTTTTTCTGCTGAATGTAAGAGTGCAACAAATGTTTATGTGCACACAGTGCAAAACGTGTTCCTGAGATCCCGCACAATACAAAACCATTATTTATTGCTGAATGTACATCAGTTTCTTTCTTTAGAAAAAGTTTTATTTTCGTAACATTTGGAATCTCTTTTGTATCAAAGGATAAAATAGCCTTACTGCCAAACAGTGCTGTATAAAGCCACATATATTGGCTTTTTCGCTGCATAATTTAGTCAAGTCTGCTAAATAATGTGGCCCTCCCTCCACTGCAGCATAATTCCAGCGCCCCTACTTGCAACTTTATTTAACATAAACACATTGTTGGTACATAAGGTACACGTTGCAGAAAACAGTCAAGTCCTCATTGTGAGTGTGGTGTAAATTTGCACAGAGACATCTGGTCAGCACAAAGGATTGTGTGCAGAATTCGGATGCAAATTTGGCGGTTAACCCTTATTTTGTGACAGAAAATTCCAGTGCAGTATAATTACCCCCTGGTCAAAGTGAAGTAACTAATCTATTTACTACCGGGCACTTTTATGATTCTAAAGATGAAACCTTATTGTTCTTCCCTTCGGCAATGCCATTGTGCATAGGAACCTTAAGAGAACCCTTGCAAACAGTGCGATGAGCGAAAAGCTGTAACTTCGCAAAACTTTTCCATGACAAAAAAAGGGAAGTTTCACACACCCCAAGTACAAGCTGACAGCATTGAAATGACTATCTGAGCAACAACAGTTTCAGATGAGCTGTGACAAACCGATGATTCTGGAATTAAGGGGCATATTATCAACACAGGCGATAAAATTATCGCCGCTTTAGCGGCAGAAAACTGCCGCTAAAACGGCGATAATGCGCTTGATAATATGCTCTATGGAATTCCAATTGAATCCCAGGTTAGATGTCCTTCACATCTAACATGGGCTTCAATTGGAATTCCATAGAGCATATTATCAAGCCCATTATCGCCGTTTTAGCGGCAGTTTTCTGCCGCTAAAGTGGCGATAATTTTATCGCCTCTCTTGATAATATGCCCCTAAGTGTTTGTTGCTCCACTGAGATGGCTCTTTGAGTCCAACGTCTGATCATGATTGCTTTAAACAGGCCATTAATACGTATTATAGACATAATATGTTAATAAACCGTGTGCTCCACTGGATGAAGAAGGCACAAAACCGAGGTCAGTGTACTCAAACAAACTGAGGTTTGGTCCCCCATTTAAATGGCCAAAGGTCAGAGTACCCCCCTATCAGCCCATAAAGCTGGAAATGTGAGGATACTCCTTGACTTGGAACTCTTGTTCGCCTGCCCCTCCCCCTTCCCCTAAAATCAATGCACCAGTCAAAGGCTTCAGCCTCAAGCTCTCCATCTCTGCAGATTCTTTCTGCTTCAACAGATTCACCAGTGTGTGGAGATGACAAGCGCCCTTGTGGTAGCACTCCTAAACTGCTGCAATGGCATCTACACTGGTCTCCCCAAGAAACTTATAGCCATTTGACAAAGACTCCAGAGTCAAGCAGCCAGACTGAGCCTAAATCTCTGGAAACATAGCCACCCGAAGACCTTCAACAGGCTACCAGAATTTGTCAGGATAAAATTTGAGATGCTATACCCTTTCTATAAGACACAGGGGCATATTTAAAAGGAGTTAATGCCACCAGAGCGTCACTTTTTGCGACGGTCTGGTGGCGTTAAGTACGTCGCCTTATTTACAAGGTGGAGTTAAGCCTTAACATGACTTAACGCCGCCTTGTAAATAATGCCCTTATTCACGCAGCACTTAGCGTGAATGGTGTAAGCAATGGGTTTTGCAGTGGGCGTTCTGCAGCGACACATATTGTTTTTTTGACGCTAACCCGTATTTACAAGGTATGGGGCAGCACCAAAAATAAGACCAGGAAATACCTGGTCTTAAACAGGCGATAGGAGGAGAAATGTTTTTTTTCTCCTTGTTTATTGCTCTTTCCACGTGTGCTGCAGAATGCATTCTGCAGCACACATGGATAGAGCAAATTACCTGTTAAGATTGTTTATGTGCAGGAATGTGTTCCTTCTTGCACATAAACAATCGTCCCTGCAGCACAGGCACCCTAGCAAATGGGCGCTAGGATGCCTGCGCTGGCACTCTGCAGCTTTTTTAGCGCTAGGGGAAATGCAGGGGTGCAATGTATTTTTGTAAATATGGCCATCCCTACATTTTAAAACTGTTGCAGCATGGAGTTACCAATTTTGGAGTAACAATGCGCTTCGCCAGTGGCCTAACGGCTAGGGCGGTCGACCTCGGAGCTGGGTAACCGGGTTCGATACTTGGCTGGGACGCTCAACATTCTGTGATTCTGGGCAAATCACTTAATCTCCCTTTGCCTCACAAAAATGAATGTGTCTGTCTGTAATATAACTGGTGCTCATGTGAAGCGCTCTGATACCTTCGGGTCTAATTCAAGCTGTCAAAAACTCCACGCATTGTAAAAATGCCCTACAGTCTTACTGCAAAAGTGTACCCTTTACTGCACACCAGTCAAAAACCTCAGATCAGCATCCACCCACATAATCCCTTAGCAGTCTTTCAAGAGATCAAAAAACAAGATGTAATCCCTCAGAGTGCAGGGCCCATAACCATGGAAAGCCCATAGTGTCTGCCTGACAGCTGAAACCAACTACTTCTGTTTCAGGTAATCGCTAAAGAGTGAATTATTCAGACTTGCTTCCTAACAAAACCCCTCGTTGAGTAAGGGTCTGATTCGAAGAACATTAGGTGAAGGCCATCCATATTGGGATGCCCTTGCTTCAGTTCTTTTGTTACTCTGAAGTAACCAGAATGTAGCACTATATAAAACTCAAAATAAATACATATTAATGTTTAGGCCTGTAAGAAGTGTCAAACATCCACGGGAAAGCAGTGATTTGTTTTATTTACAGGAGTTCACAAAAAGTCTGCACTTCCTAAGCACCGTGGAGAAGGGCATGGTTATGCAGAGATAAAATGTGCTTTTGCCCAGTGCTTAATTTGTAAAAAAAAAAAAGTGCCAGGGCTCTCGTCAGGAGGCTACTGCAGCTGGCACCAGACATTGCCTCTGCCAATCTGCAAATGATAGTAACAACTACTAACCATTTCACTCCTCTTACAAGTGTGACAATTTGAACTATTTCAGGCACCCAAAGCTATAAGAATGGCTTGGGAGGCAGGTAATAGGGGGCATATTAATAAATTATCGCTGGCCCCACATAGCGGTAGAAATATTATCACCGGCTATCGCTGAAAATTATCGCCATGATAACGCTATATTAACAATACATAGCGCTATGGCGATAATATTTCAGCGATAGCGGTGTTTACCATGGAGCATCGCTGGTTTTCCAGCGATGTTCCATGGAAAACAGCGATAACATTGTTGATACGACCCTGTGGTCGTATCAGCATAATCCCCCTACCATTATTAGAATGCCTTAGTCTGGAATTTAACAGACGTTAAATTCCAGCGTTAAGGCCGAGGTAGCGTGATTTTTGTTTATCGCTGCCCCTCCTTGTTAATATCGTGAAGCTGCCTTCGCGATATTTTCATGTGTTGTTTTCACAGCCATGCCTTCTTTGCATCTCATTAGCGAGGCAAGGCTGTGAAAAAACGGGCTCTACATCAAAGAAACACGCGCTAGCGTGTCCTTGATGATATTGAGATAATATTATCGCCGCTTATCGCCCAAAACCGGACGCTGAAGCGGCGATAATTATATCACCAGCTCTTGCTAATATTCCCCTAGTTTATTTTAATGTATATTGAATTAATAATTGACTGTTGTAGTGGTCACCTCTAAATTAGCCAGATGGCGCCACCTTGTGGCAGACTGCCACGAGCACCGGTGTTGGCAATTAGGTGCCAGTGCCGAGCACCGGAAACCACTGGTTCAAATTAAGCACTGGCTTTGCTACGTCACTTTAGACATAGTAACACGATTAGCATCTAGTATATAATAACGGTCGTAAATCTTGGTGCTATGCACAAAGGCCTAAAGAGTCTCAGATTCGTAGATGTATCCAGTGTGTGTGTCTTTAAGAGTGCAGTGGCAGCAAAGCGACCTCTTTAATAGGACATGACTTAATATTGACCACTGGATTATTATTGAGATCCCTTTATTTATCCTTTTTATTCTGAAAATTCAAGGTAAAGCTTCCGGTCTTCACATGAAATACAGGAAAATTGAAAGAAGATTGGAGTAAAAAAGCATTCAGACATCATTATTCTACATCCAATTGCAAGGTTTCACAGCTTTTTTCTAAGATCTGTGCTGTGAGACATAATTAGCCTGACGTCTTTCAAGCCGTGTGAAAGACCACTCCTTCCCTGACATCAAAGGGGGATAGAAAGTGTTTCTTCTTGATAGGTGATTCACTACTGTGTAAACGAATTACATTGCAAACCATCAGACCAACATTCTTAAAAATATACAAAATTACAAAAGGATTTTCATTTCCATCATTTGAAATACTCTACAACACAAAAAATGTATCCTCAATTTTTTGGGAAGGTCAAAATACAAAGATGAGGTCATTTCATTTACAGAAAATGCTCTGCAAATATCCTTCGCAGGCATGCTCTTCAGTCATATTTGATGCTCAGGCACTGAATTCGTTTTTATTTTGTTTGATGAAAATCTTCGAAGCGCATTGCATCCTTTTGGCCTCAGACAAGTGGCGCATATATCAGGATAACAGAGTTATGAAGAGTAGGATGATAAGCAACCGCTCGTAAATCAGTAGTCATACAAAAGTCCGAAGAACTATTCTTTTACTTCTATAAATCTAATATATTTTCCGTTAACGAGGCTATCTATTCCCAAATAATTTCTGCAATGCATATTTTTATTGGTCGAGTTGTAGGTTTATTTTGAGGAATTTATTTCTTGCATCTCTACTATTAGAGCGGTCTGTAAAACGTTGGTTAATCTCTCTCTGTGCTGTATGGTATTACCTCCAGGTGCCATGCCTTCATTGACACTACTTCACTAGCCACTACATCATAAAGGTAATTATAAAATGTATTTCCGAGTAGTCTGGCCCCATGAACCTGATGGTACCCCTACCCTAAGACAACCTTGACCTTTTTTAATTTGAGATTAGTTTAAATAATCATTTTTACATTTTGTTGCTTAGTTGATAATAGCTTTATTTCTTAATCATTTTAAAATAAATATACCATAATTCAACTATTTCCCATTTCCTTAATGTTAGAAATTGGGTCTCTAGTTGGCAGAGGTGTGCACCCTGTCCAAGTAGGGACCACAATCCTAGTTAGGGTAGTTTGGCACAGAGCAGTCAGGCTTAACTTTAGAGGCAATGTGTGAAGTATTTGTGCAACACTTAAATTACGGTACCACAGTGAAAACACCATAACAAGTCTCCACACCAGCTTAGAACAATAGAGAATGTTTATTGAAGTAAAATAATGCCAAAATGACAAACATTCAATGAGTAGAACTCAAGATATGACTTTTTAAAGATTACATGAAAAAACTGTGCTTAGAAGTCACTAGCGGTCAAAAGGTTTCTTGAGGTTGTGAGGGACTGGTAGAAATCCAAAGTTCAGGCCGACCAATATGGAGGTCAGGCCAGCTACAGAATCCGCACAGGGTCCGCTGAAAAAGTACCTTGTGTGGAGCAAAGCATCGATGTCGAGAGCACGATGCGTCTGTCTTTTCCACGTAGTCGGGTCAATGCGTCTGAAACGAGCTTTGAAGATGGTGCCAAAGGATCGGCACTGCATTGTTGTTGAACCTCGCAGATGGCGTCCAAGGATTGGTGATGTGCTGTCATCGAACCTCGCAGTCAGGACCTGTGTCATCGTCGAATCAGCACTGCTTCGGAGGACACAGCGTAGATTCTGATCTGCACAAAGGCATCACTGTGTTGATTTTTTAAGAAAACAGCTACAGAACCCACTTCTGAGACCCAGGACTGGAGGGGGCTTCTCAGACAATGGTAGGACTCACAGAGTACAGCAGCACCAGCTGAGTTGCAAGATGTCTTTTTTGACACTGAGACTTCAGAAAACAGGGGGCAGGACAATAAGCCCTAGGAGAAACTTGGATCAAGGATGAAGAGAGCTGGTCCAGTCGCTCTCACTCCCAGTAAAGAAGCAGCAGGCAGCAGGCCAACTCAGCAAAGGAGGTAGCAAAGTAGCAGCCCCCCCTACAGAACAGCAATCAGCAGGCAGCAGGCCAACACAGCAATACAGGTATCAAAGTGGCAATCCCTCCTACAGCACAGCAGCTCTTCTTTCAGGCAGAATGTCCTTGGTCCCAGCAAACGTATGCCTTGGTGGTGTCAGGGTCCAGTACCTGTACCCAAATGTGCCTTTGAAGTGAGGGAGAAATCTATGAGGCCTTTGAAGATCACATGGTCTCTGCCTTTCCTGCTCTGTATCCAGACACACTACAGGGGGATATGCAACTCTTTGTGTAGGGAGAAGCACATCCCTATTTAGGGGCACATGTCAGCTCCTGCCTCACAATCTACCTCAGTAATGTGATGGGCCATGGTAATGGGCCATCAGGATGCAAATGTCACACCCCAGCTCCTTTTGCGTGACCATCTAGAGGAAATACATAAAGTCCAGCTGTCACCAGATTCAGAAGAGTATTCAGAGACAGGCAGAGGCACAAAATGTTTAAAGTGAGAAAATTCAAACTTTCTAAAAGTGGCATTTTCAGACTTACAATTTCAAATCGAACTAAACCATAAGTTGTGATTTGAAATTGTGAGTCCAGAGACACCAAGTCCCGAATCTCTTTCCTTAATTAATTGGAAGTTATAATGTTTTAAGTCAATCCCAATGTTAACCTATGGGAGAGATAGGCCTTACAGTAGTGAAAAATGAATTTAGCAGTTTTCACCACCAGGACATGTAAAACTCAAAAGTACATGTCCTACTTTTTCAAATATACTGCACCCTACCCATGAGGCTACCTAGATCCTACCTAAGGGGTGACATACATACAATGAAAAATGAGGTCTGGGCCTGGCAAGTAGGTGAACTTGCCAGGTCGAAATAGCAGTTTAAAACTGCATACACACATGGCAGGCCTGAACCATGCTTGAAAGGCTGGCACAATCAGTGCTGCAGGCCCGCTAATAGCATTCAATTTACAGGCCCTGGGCACATATAATGCACTTTACTGGGGGCTTGGAAGTAAATTAAATATGCCAATTGTGGATAAGACAATGTTACCATGTTTAGAGTGCAGAACACATGCACTTTAGCACTGGTTAGTAGTGGTCAAGTGCCCAGAATCCTCAAGCCAGCAAAAATGAAGTTAGAAAAACAGGAGGTCAGAAGGCAAAAAGTCAGGGGAAACCAAGCCAACGATGCCAGGTCTAACACTAACCCTAACGTTTAACCCTTACACATAATTTATTTTAAATTGATTTAATTTAATTAATGTCTTTATCCTACCTTAAACTCGACTCTTCCTTTAGAATTTAAATTAATTTAATTTAAAATACAGAATGACACCTAACATATATTTAATACCAATGTTGAACATTAAATAGTTAAATTAATTTACAATATTATTATTGAATATCCTTACTGTAACCCTAACACTGGCGCTATCCATACCTCTTAAAGTAACTTAATTAATCATTGTTAACCTAGTCATAACTGTTTCACAAAACTCAGTGTTAAGATGTTCAAACATATATCTTTTTGATCTGTTTGTGCACTCAATCAAGTATGTTTTTTCAGCACAGTCATAGCTATATACTGATGCAAACTCGACATCAATATTTCATTGCAACCTAAAGATAATATTATTTTTAAAAATCCTTTTCATAGCATGTTGAATTTCTAAAGTGGCAAACATAAATCCCAGAAGAATAATAAAGGAAATAATGCCATGAACATCTGGAGTCTGAAAATTCTAAATACATGAGGGTGTTTGTAGGGGATGTGGTCTACACAATCAATAATGTGACATTAGCACAGATTACTGAATTTAGGCAAAAACTGTTTATTGTGCACTGGTAAATGTATTACAAACATCAAATCCAAGACTATAGGTAAGCATAAAATCTAAATACCTTCTAATTCTGTACAATTTTAGATATCCACTGGTGCAAGTGAGATCCCATTGCCCTGATCTGCTGGTAGGGAGATCGTGTTTATTATGACAATTAACAGATTTACAGGAATTATTTTTAAAACATGGTTGTTCCTTCCAGCTTTTCTAACACAGGAACATACCCCTGTCACGACTTGACCCACATCTCTTTTACCCTGAGTCTCTTGAGTGGAGGTGGTGGGGTGAATGCATTGAACATGGCATTGTCAAATTGTATTTGTTGTGCCAAAAGGTGAGAGAAAACTGGCCCTTATCGACCAAGATACGGTTCTATATTTCTGTCCCTCAGTGGTGTTGCACTTTAGACTCCCATGAGTCAACGCACCCACCCTTGCCCCTTAGTGCAAGGGTGTTTGCATTCGGTAGAGCATAGGTTTTGCACAAAACATATAATGATGCACGTTTTCACTTTGTATGTTTGCTTTACTGTGCAGCACATATTCAAAGTTGGAAAAATGTGGAGGCTTTTAAAAGTTGTTCCACTGTTACATTTGCCTGGAGGAGACATAGCTTTTTTGGGCCAAATCCCCATCAACCAATGTTAGTAGATAGGGATTTACCTCAAAATCCCTGGGTGATTGCATGGGAACACCAATGTACCACCCATGGTGTAACCCCTGGATGCGGAGTAGTGAAAAGTAGCACATAACTCTACTTCATTTTACTTTAGGCAATGTTTGAATGCAAATTATGATTTGAATTGGAAAATAAATCCCACCACAACACTTGGTGCTGGCTTTGCATCACTTTTGTGATGCAAACTTGACGAAATGTGTTAGTAAATTTAGGCGTTTTAGTGTAACTGCTCCATAGAAGAGGATCAATATTCATATTTGAGTTCCCCAGAAGCTACTACTTTCTACGTTCTAGAAGACGTAAGTTAACATAAATCCATTTGAAATCATTTTTGTAATGTGAAATTTACTTTTTATAAACTACTGGTCTAATGATTATAATTTAATTGACTTACTTATTTAATAAATCATATGCCACACTGAAATATTTCTATTATTGTGCGATATCTTTGACTCACTCAATTTGTGATGTAAGTTTTCTTTCTATTACCTTAGTCACTGTCATTCACATCATGGGGCAGATTTATGTTTTTCTTGCGCCTCATTTACGCCGCCGTTGCGTCACTTTTGTGACGCAGCAGCGGCGCAAATCCTGCGCCATGGTGCGGGGTATTTACAAACGTGACGCATCTCCCAGATGCGTCACGTTGTAAAGCCCTGCGCCACATGTAGGCGTTCCAGGGCAGGTGGGGGCGTTCCTGCGCAGGAACGCCTCCTAAAAGTGGCTGAGTGAAATCTACAAGATTTCACTCAGTCACTTTCAGGCCCATGCTGCGTCAAAACCCTGCGCCTGCTTGAAGCAGGCGTAAGGATTGACGCAGCATTGTAGAGATAGGGCCCCCCAGATCATTGCTGGAGCTGCGTCGCGCTTGCGACGCAACTCCAGCAATGCGCCACTTTTCGGCACAGATGCGTCACGCATCTGTGCCGTTTTTTGCCCCATAGTGCGCCGCATTATAAATGCGGCGCATCCATGGTGGCGCAGCTGTGGCGCATAATAACTGGCGCATCCCTGCTGATATGCAGGGATGCGCCAGTCGTCATAAATCTGCCCCCATGTGTTTAGCAATAGCTTAAACAATAGATAGCTTTGAATTTGATTCAAAGCATCTGTGCCCAATAATATGATGTATGAATATGAGCTCTCGGTATAGTCATACTAATTGTATAATATAGCCTGTGTGGTACAATACCATGTCCAGTTTTATTTGCCAAGTCATCTTATAATTTTAGAACTGTTTCTTTTCCTCCTTTTTAAGTCCTGTTAGTGAAATGACTCCTGCAACCTAATTGTTTACTTTTCATCATAATTTACTTTTAGATAGAAGTACTACTTTCTCTGCAACATTTAATTTGCACAGTGAACACAAAAATCGGACTGATGTGGAGTAGCATAGTCCAGCTCTTATATTAAAGATCGTGGGCTAATAACAGCACCAATATCACTGATAAACACATATAGCAGGATAGTCTGCTTCACTTATTGGTATCCTTCCACGCTCTATAACAAACATTAAACTGCAGCTAATTGTTGTACAGGTTGTTATAGCTCTGGTCTGGTATTAAAGCATTTCACACCATCTACAAGCATCATTCAGCCTAGGGCCACCTTACGATAAGGTTAGACACTTTTTAGATGAGATTATATGTTGTCCATACATTTATATTGATCTTGCCTCTATTGAACCTTATTTGGTATGAGCATATTCACCAATGAGCTTCCTATACAATACTAAATCCTGGACCGCAACACAAAATCGTCTTAAATTTGGACTAGTCTAACTGGCAATTCAGCAGTATGCAAAGGATGATGCCTCAATCTTTTCTTTGAAATTTATATTTGAAATGATATTAAGATTAATGAACAATATAAATCTATCTGGTTTTTGGAAGGTCAAAATGGCTCTGTGAAATTTGAGGTCCCAAAGGGACCATCACAGCCATTGTGACCAAACAACACCTAAAGTAGAGCAGATTTTTCTGCAGATATTCTTCTAACTGCTGTTCTGCATATGTTACACAATTAGCTGTTGCACAAAATGGATCCTCCCAGTGCATTAAAACAAACCCCATGGGAACACCGCCAGGTGTCCAGCGCCAGAATCATGTGATGGTAGGGAAACATCTGTTTAGGAAGATAACAATTACCAATGAAAGCATGTATCCTTTATAGTAGCAAATAGGTTAGCTAGTGGATATGATTTCTTGCCCCAATATTATCACCATCCTATTTAAGCCTCAGATTTGGCAGAAATATGTTGCTTCCATAACAGGATCTATAGGCGTGTGCCGCAGAAAAACAGGGGATTCAATTATAGTTCATTATTCACAACATATTTTTAAACATACACCAAGACAACAAGATTGGCATAACACTCAAAGTATAAGGCTGCATTGTCAATGATAGTAGTCCAATCTTGAAGTTGATGAGTTTCTGTCTGGTCTTGGTATAATTTTGTATTCATTCACAGGATATCCACCTGAGCGCAATATTACTTGCAGTTTATTATTTCTTGTAAAAGGTAGTAGAGTGAGAATAAAACCAGGACTATTAGCACGGAATGTGTTTTGCAGCAATATTGGCGCCGCTAGGTGTCCAATTTATAATGTAAGATGTCGGAGCTTTTCAGATGTACAAATATGGGTGATATATTATCTGTACGAATTAATAATTTTTATGATGCGTTTAGCCATAACCAATTATTTAATGATGTTGTATCTAAAACAAAATTAATATATGGTCTAGAAGAGTGATTAATAATGTATTATAGTTATGCAACATTTTAATGCACGTTACCATTTTATTTAAATGGATGAAATTTCTAGTGTTCTGCTTATCCTGCTCATTCCTCCTCCCAATCAGCGACCCGCAGCATGCCTTCTCTCTGTACAGTTTCTGTTCAGCACAAAGTGGATGAAACTTTCACTGTGTTTCACTGTGTTCTCTATGTACATTTTTGAAGGATTTCCTCTGGATTTTCCAATGTAGGCCTGTAGAAGAACATTTTGAATGAATTCTTTGTCTAAGAAATGTTTACTATTGAATTCTACATCCCTACAGAGCAGATGTTGAGAAAACAAACAGAAGATTTCTCCTAACTTAAGAAATGGATAGGTGCTCAGAGCTATTAGTGTTTAAGAATACGTTTATGATTTGTCCATTATGAGCTAACCGTGATCATGATTTGCTGAATCTGTAGCTTTGCTAATTGCTTATGCCCAAAACGTGTATAAAAATCCCTGCTTTTGAAGGTTTGGGGGCGACTTCTCATTTTCCTCCCTAGACTCTGTCCTATTTACTTGAGAGTTTGGACCACATGTACAAAGGTAATCATTTGCAATTACCAAATTGCAAATTTTTGTGATTCGCTATTCTGGTAATCACAAACACCAATGTCTTTGGCACGTTTTGGGATTCCCAGTGGGTCACAAATAGAAGTACCTCATGCTAAAATCACAGGGATGGTGGAGTGCTGGGGTCAGCAGACCACCATGTCTGTGATTGCTTTTCAATAAAGCTATCTCTTTTTTTTTTTAAATGCAGCCCACTTTCCTTAAAGAAAAATGGCATGTGTTTAAAAAATAAAATGAAAAAGTTTCTTTTCATTTTTTAAGAGTAGGCAGTGGATTAAAAGGAATAATTGATCAGGATATACACCTGCAAGAGTCTCTTCCACCCATCCCTGTGCATTCATTTGATCTCCAGTACACACATGCATAAATGAGCAAATCAATTCTTGATGGCAGTCATTCCTCCTTAACATTTCTTACTTCTTACCAGTCAGTATAGCATCAACATAAATCTAGAAATCCACTTTTGGATCCACCACTGTAACTGCTTAGTAAACCTATTTGTTATACAATTAGAATGTAATAGCAAATTGATAAACAAATCCCTTCCACCTTCTTACTAGTGCCAATGTCCCATATCCTACCGTTGTAGCATAGCAGTATTTGTCATTGTTCAATCTTAAGTAGGTATGTTTGGTTGATTGGTAGTCAGTTGTCTTGTGGAAGTCCTGACTACAATTGTCAAGTGGATGCCTTTTATATCTGCAAACTCCTGTTTGCGCCAACACTGGGTCACAAGTTAGGCACAAATATTGCCCAACACTAGTTGTTGCCTCCATGATTTTAACCCCTTGTATGCCCATGACGAGCTGGACTCGTCATGGAGCACAGTCGCGCTGTGCCCATGACGAGTCCAGCTCGTCATGAGGCATTCCCTAGGGAATCCCTCTGGTGTGGGCACCAGAGGGATTCCCGTTTCTGCCAAAATAGCCTCGGGAACTGGGGAAGAGCTTCCCCAGCTCCCGAGGCCCCCCCCCTTTCACTGTAATGACGATCGGCACGCACGTCGCGCCGACGTCATTACAGTGAAAGTGAAACTGAAATGAGCCAAGAGGCTCCTTTCAGTGTCACTTTCTACGTTCTCAGGGGGCTATCTCAGCCCCCTGAACACGTAGAAAGACGGGAGAGGTATCGTTGGAAAGGGGAGAATCTCCCCTTTCCAATGGTACCCAGTGGATACCTGCTTGTGGATCGCCACAGGAGGGCGATCCCCAAGCAGGGATCCACCCACTAGACACCAGGGAGGGGGGAGCGGCCCCTTGGGCAAGGGCCTTTGCTCCCCCCATGTAACTTTGGCGCAATTTAGTCTTTTTGCCCCCCCTGGGGGGCAGATGGGGGCATTAGCCCCCAATCTGCCCCCCCGGGGGGGCAAAAAGCCCACTAGACCCCAGGGAATTTTTTTATCAATAAAAATAGGGGTGGGGCTGCCCAACACGGGCAGGCCCATGCCCCCACCCCACCCCCCAATTACTACAGTCTTTCTGCCCCCCCGGGGGGGCATATGGGGCATTGGCCCCTAATGTCAGGGAAGCAAAAACCGTCGCTACCCTCAATTTGCATCAGAAAATATCTCGAGTGACGGTTAAACCCTCCTGCTGTAACGTTTGGACAAATGCCTATTAGAGATTAAGCGCACCATTTCAAGATGGCCGCTTGACTCATCAGAACTATCTAAGTACTGTTTGACGCATGGGATCTCGCGAGATACGAGGTTTCGTGCGTCAGCGAAGAGCGTTCTCATGCGCACTTCAATTTAGTCCTTTGTGAGAGAAGTTGTGTTTTGGGTGCACTCCGTAGAACTTGAGTAAATTCAAGTGTGCGTCACATGCGGTGGCGAATTCTTCCGTAAGCTGCGGAAGAGGGATTGAAGAGTGAAATTCCGAGTTCCAGTATTATGGGAATATTCCCTCACAGTCCACCTGAGAGCCTTCAGTGAGAGAAGTGATAAATAATTTCCAGGAGTGATAGGAGCAGTAATATTCCAAGAAGAACTTAGCAGACTTCCTGCTCCGGTGAGAATTCGTCGAGTTTTAGGGAGCTAAAGAATTTGTGTCCAGACTTCCAGAAACAAGTAAGATCAACTGTTAAAGACTAGAACTTCTTGTACTCATTTGCTGAATGTGAAGAGACCACGCTGCCTGGCGTATTCCCCTCCCCTTCGAATCTCCCCGCTTGCGTTCTTCCCTATTCTCTCCTTCCTAACTTTCCTTTACTTACCTTTTTGCGCGCTTCCCGTTGAAAGCCAAGAATTGCCTGTGGATTACATCACCAGTAGCAGAACAATAGCCCATAAGACTCTGTGGTCATCCACCATTCACCAAGAGCAGTGCAGTCCTCGCTAACAGTAGAACCCCCCTCGATAATCATTCAGTCAGACTACACAAGGTAAGAGAAAAGAAGGGGAGGCGAAGGAGTTAAGAGACCTGAGGAGAGAATAGGAAAACACCTGACTGAATATTATCTCTTTGTGCATTAGGTTGATAGAAACACATGCCAGAAGTAGTCAGCTGAATCCGAAGAGGAGCTCAAACTCCAGCAAACCTGGGTAGGGAAGGTAACAACAAGGGAGGACCGAAGCAGTCAGGTATTTAGAGTAAATAAGAGTTAAGTGATTTCTCCCTCTGTGCATTAGGTACTCCAGACAACAATATCAAGAATAGAAAAAGGAGTCCAGAAAAGCTCGAGTGTCTCTTCTTGTCCCATTCCCCTTTCCCCCTGCCTGGAGCCATTGTATTCTACGGTGCGTTCCGGGAGGTGGGCATTGGGAGCTAGCAACGTTCTGCCTCCGTGGGAATTCCGACACAGCTTCTGACAGATTGAAGTGCCGTTAATTTCCCCACTTGGGCAGAATGGCTGAAGGTTTTAGTTTGAAGGCATTAGGGGAAATGTTAGAGGGGATTCAGCGGGAATTAGGAGCCCTAAATGAAGAAAATAAGAATTTAAGACAGGAACTGATAATTTCCCGACAGGAAACCACACAATTGTCCCAGAGAGTTAGTGAGATCTCCACTGGAACACTTCCAGCCTCGACCTTTTCTGGTAGTGCCCAACCAGCTCAAGACCCACACACTGTAGCTCAAGTAATTCATTCGGTTTCCCCTTTGATTCCATTGGCCCCTCCCGAAAGATTTCATGGAGACCCTCAAAAGGCTCAACTTTTTCTAACCCAATGTTCTTTACACTTCATGTGTCGCTCCACCCTTTTCCCTGATGCTCAGTCACGGGTAGCCTTCATTTTATCCTATTTGGGGGGTGATGCAGCGAATTGGGCCATGCCTTTAGTTTCCAGGGATGACCCCTTCCTATATGATTTTGAACGTTTCAAGACAGAATTCCTTAGGATTTTTGATAGGCGCAGAATTTCACAGGCCACTGATAATGAGTTGCTAGAATTGCGTCAAGGGAACAGAGATCTTCTTACTTACCTAACTCAATTTAATAAATTATTGGTGGAAACCAATTGGCCCGAGGAGAAAAGATCAGCCCTATTCTATCGGGGTTTAAGAGATGAGATTAAGGATACTCTGGCACAGATTCCTAATAGACCCACAGAGTTCTCTGAGTTAGTAGATCTAGTTCTGGAAATTGACTTTCGAAGTTCAGAAAGACGAGGAGAAAGGAAAACAAGAGAGTTCCGCTGGAACCTTCCCCGGTTTGACAGAGCAAAGTTGGATACGAGTAAGGGTTCGGGAGGAGCTGCAGAAAGTGAACCCATGCAAATAGGATCTGTTCGCGGGCCTTTAAGCAAGGAAGAAAAGGAACTAAGAAGACAAAAGAAATTATGCATGTATTGCGGGGGTCCTGGACACTTTGTGAAAGAGTGTCCGAAAAGACCGAAGACAGTGAATCAGGGAAACTCTCAAAACCATCTGTAGGCGGAGTCGCTCAGGTGGCGCAAATGGAAGATCAGACTCCAGTAGTTCATCAAGTCATGAATACCCTTCAGACCTGACGCCACATTTAATTCTGCAAATGACTTTGAAGTTTCGAGATCAAGAATTTGGTGGTGTGGCCATTATGATTGATTCAGGGGCTACCGGCAATTTTTGTGACATCAAATATGCGAAAAGGATGGGAATTTTGGCTGTGCGCAAGGAACAAAAGGAGTCAGTTCGTGCTGTAGACGGGACCGATCTATCTTCAGGCCCAATCACGCATCACACTGAGTTGGTGGAACTGATCCAGGTGAATGGTCATCATGAGATCCTTCAATTTAATTTGATTGACGCCCCTCAGTTCCAGATAATTTTGGGTCTTCCTTGGCTCACATTACATAATCCAACGATAGACTGGGAAAATCGGACAGTCAATATGGATTCAATCTTCTGCTCTGAACATTGTTTCGACTCCCCATCCAAGATTCCAGAACCATCTTTGGCCACCTTGTTATCATTTGGTGGAGAATCCATTGGGGTCATAGACACCTTAGACATTCCATCTGAATATGCAGAATTCCAAGAAGTTTTCAGTGAAAAGGAAGCGGAACGACTTCCGCCACATCGTTCTTACGACTGCACCATTGAGTTGGAACCTGGAGCTGCGCTGCCCTGCAGTCGAATCTATGCGTTGACAGAAGCAGAGAATGGCTATCTCAAGGAGTACCTAGATCGCTATTTAGCCAACGGATTCATTAGACCGTCACAGTCTCCAGTATCCTCTCCGCTCTTTTTCATTCCGAAGAAGGAAGGCTCCTTGAGGACATGCATCGACTATCGTGCTATCAATCGGGTCACTGTCAAGAACCGTTACCCGCTGCCACTGATTTCCGTTCTCCTCGACCAGATTAAAGATGCTCAAATATTCACTAAGTTGGATCTTCGAGGGGCATACCATTTAATTTGCATGAAGGAAGGGCATGAATGGAAAACCGCTTTTAGGACCAAATACGGGCTATTTGAATATCAGGTAATGCCCTTTGGCCTATGCAATGCCCCGGCCGCTTTTCAGCACTTTATTAATGACATTATGAGAGATCTGGTGGATAAGGTGGCAGTAATATATCTTGATGACATCTTGATATATTCCAAGAATACCGAAGAACATCCTGGGCACGTCAAGGCGGTTCTAGAAAGGCTTCGTCAGCATCAGCTCTATGTCAAACTCGAGAAGTGTGCTTTTAGTGTGCAGACGGTAGAGTTCTTGGGATTCATTCTATCCCCAGGAGGAATTTTGATGGATGCTAAGAAGGTTCAAGCGGTGGTGGACTGGCCATCGCCAAAAGATGTCAAAGAGATTCAGCGATTCTTAGGATTTGCTAACTTCTATCGTCGGTTTATACAGGGATTCTCGCAAAAGATCATCCCCATCACCAAACTACTCAAGAAAGGAGTGAAGTTCCATTGGACCACAGAGGCAGAACAAGCCTTCGAATATCTGAAGACCAGCTTTACCTCGGCACCCATCTTGCTGCATGCAGATCCTAGTGAACCCTTTTTTGTGGAAGCAGATGCCTCCGATCAAGCAATAGGTGGAGTCCTGTCTCAGCGGCACAAATCCACTGGACAACTGCACCCCGTGGCGTATCATTCCCGGAAATTAAATCCAGCTGAAATTAATTACACCATCGCAGAAAAAGAGCTGTTGGCAGTGAAGGATGCGTTCGCGGAGTGGAGACACCATTTACTCGGGGCTCGACACACTATAACAGTGTTCACGGATCACAAGAACCTTCAATTTCTTAAGTCTGCAAAAACACTAACTCCACGTCAGTTGCGTTGGTCCCTTTATTTCGCAGATTTTGACTTTGTGATCACATACCGCCCAGGAAGTAGGAATGGGAAGGCGGATGCTTTGTCCAGAATCCAGACAGAAGAAACAGAACATGTGGTAACTCCCCAACCCATCATTCCAGACACTAAGATTGTGTGCACACTATCTTTTGCGAACTATAAGGAAGAGATCAGCAGACAGATGTCCGCAGAGGAAATGGCCGAATGGGCAAGTCAAGAGGAAGGAAGAGTCATCAAGGATTCCTTGCCTTATCGTCAGGGAGCTCTGTATTTGCACACTGAAGAGCTTCAGGAACAAGTTTTAAGAGACTGTCACAATCAACCTTTAGCTGGCCATAAAGGAACTCTAAAGACAATTGATCTAATCCAGCGCTATTTTTGGTGGCCAGACATGAGGTCTCAGATCAAGAGATATGTGGAGTCTTGTGGGCTCTGTGCCAGAGGAAAACCCAGTAGACAGGCTCCTCAGGGGTTCCTGCAACCGTTACCCACAGCCAGACATCCCTGGCATACGGTCACGTTAGACCTGATTGTAGATCTTCCTCAGAGTAAGGGTTATGATACCGTATTAGTAGTGGTAGACACTTTCACCAAGATGAGCCACTTTATCCCAGTAAAAGGAGTTCCGTCGGCCCCTGAGTTGGCTAAGCTTTTCAGGGAAAATGTTGTAAAGATTCATGGGGTTCCAAAGATCCTGATTTCAGACCGTGGCCCTCAATTTGTATCCCACTTTTGGAGGGCGTTTATGCGAGGGTTGGGTGTAGAAGTCCGACATTCTACCAGCTACCACCCAGAGACAGATGGCCAGACTGAAAGAGTAAACCAAGAGCTAGAACAGTATCTGCGTCTGTTTCTTCTGGATCGGGGTGGTGAATGGTCAGACTTTTTGTGGATGGCGGAATTTGCACACAACAATGCCAAGAACGTTTCCACAGGTTACTCACCATTCTTTTTAAATTTTGGGAGACATCCAAACCCCTTTTGTAATCAGGGAGACTTTGAAGTTCCTGCAGTTAGTAACTTGTTAATGGATTTGGCTTCTGCTCGTAAGGCTGCGGAATCTAATCTGTTGAAAGCAAAAGAAAGTTACAAGAATCAAGCCGATCGACATCGCAGAAAAGCCCCACATTATCAGAAGGGAGATTCTGTATGGTTATCTTCCCGACATCTTGGATTGAAGGGAAATCGAAAATTTCAGCCTCGATTTTTAGGCCCATTTCCTATCGAACAAGTTTTGGGTCCAGTTACCTGCAAACTCAAGCTACCCAAGCAGTTGCGGATTCACCCAGTGTTTCATGTGTCCCTATTAAAAAAGACAGCTCCTAATCTCAGAGTAGACAGACCGCCACCCCCTTTGCAGATCAAAGAACACCTGGAATATGAGGTAAAGGGGGTATTAGACTCTAAGAGGGTAAGAGATAAGTTAGTCTACTTAATTGACTGGAAGGGTTATGGGCCAGAAGAACGAACCTGGGTACCTGCTGAAGATGTGCATGCCCCAAGACTAATCAAACAATTTCATTTGCGTTACCCACTAAAGCCAGGACCGATAAATCGGTCTTTGAGAGGGGGTACTGTCAGGGAAGCAAAAACCGTCGCTACCCTCAATTTGCATCAGAAAAGATCTCGAGTGACGGTTAAACCCTCCTGCTGTAACGTTTGGACAAATGCCTATTAGAGATTAAGCGCACCATTTCAAGATGGCCGCTTGACTCATCAGAACTATCTAAGTACTGTTTGACGCATGGGATCTCGCGAGATACGAGGTTTCGTGCATCAGCGAAGAGCGTTCTCATGCGCACTTCAATTTAGTCCTTTGTGAGAGAAGTTGTGTTTTGGGTGCACTCCGTAGAACTTGAGTAAATTCAAGTGTGCGTCACATGCGGTGGCGAATTCTTCCGTAAGCTGCGGAAGAGGGATTGAAGAGTGAAATTCCGAGTTCCAGTATTATGGGAATATTCCCTCACAGTCCACCTGAGAGCCTTCAGTGAGAGAAGTGATAAATAATTTCCAGGAGTGATAGGAGCAGTAATATTCCAAGAAGAACTTAGCAGACTTCCTGCTCCGGTGAGAATTCGTCGAGTTTTAGGGAGCTAAAGAATTTGTGTCCAGACTTCCAGAAACAAGTAAGATCAACTGTTAAAGACTAGAACTTCTTGTACTCATTTGCTGAATGTGAAGAGACCACGCTGCCTGGCATATTCCCCTCCCCTTTGAATCTCCCCGCTTGCGTTCTTCCCTATTCTCTCCTTCCTAACTTTCCTTTACTTACCTTTTTGCGCGCTTCCCGTTGAAAGCCAAGAATTGCCTGTGGATTACATCACCAGTAGCAGAACTATAGCCCATAAGACTCTGTGGTCATCCACCATTCACCAAGAGCAGTGCAGTCCTCGCTAACAGTAGAACCCCCCTCGATAATCATTCAGTCAGACTACACAAGGTAAGAGAAAAGAAGGGGAGGCGAAGGAGTTAAGAGACCTGAGGAGAGAATAGGAAAACACCTGACTGAATATTATCTCTTTGTGCATTAGGTTGATAGAAACACATGCCAGAAGTAGTCAGCTGAATCCGAAGAGGAGCTCAAACTCCAGCAAACCTGGGTAGGGAAGGTAACAACAAGGGAGAACCGAAGCAGTCAGGTATTTAGAGTAAATAAGAGTTAAGTGATTTCTCCCTCTGTGCATTAGGTACTCCAGACAACAATATCAAGAATAGAAAAAGGAGTCCAGAAAAGCTCGAGTGTCTCTTCTTGTCCCATTCCCCTTTCCCCCTGCCTGGAGCCATTGTATTCTACGGTGCGTTCCGGGAGGTGGGCATTAGGAGCTAGCAACGTTCTGCCTCCGTGGGAATTCCGACACAGCTTCTGACACCTAATCTGCCCCTTCGGGGGGCAGAAAGCCCACTAACTACCAGGGATTCGTTTTTACTTTTTTTTTAGGGTGGGGGCTGCCCGCAACGGGCATGCCAATGCCCCCACCCACCCACCACCATTACAGCCTTTCTGCCCCCCCTGGGGTCAGATGGGGCATTGGCCCCCAATCTGCCCCCCCGGGGGGGCAAAAATACCACTAGACACCAGGGAGGGGGAGCGGCCCCTTGGGCAAGGGTCTTTGCTCCCCCCATGTAACTTTGGCGCAATTTAGTCTTTTTGCCCCCCCTGGGGGGCAGATGGGGCATTAGCCCCCAATCTGCCCCCCCGGGGGGGGGCAAAAAGCCCACTAGTCCCCAGGGAATTTTTTTTATCAATAAGAATAGGGGTGGGGCTGCCCAAAACGGGCAGGCCCATGCCCCCACCCCCCAATTATCACAGTCTTTTTGCCCCCTCGGTAATCTGCCCCTTCGGGGGGAGCAGAAAGCCCACTAAACACCAGGGATTTTTTTTGCGCAATTGTTTTTAGGGTGTGGGCTGCCCGAAACGGGCATGCCAATGCCCCACTCCCCCCCCCACAAAAATGACAGTCTTTCTGCCCCCCAGGAGGCAGATGGGAGCTGTAGCCCCCAATCTGGCCCCCCCTGGGGGCGCAGAATGGCCACTAGAAACCATGGATTTTTTTGTTTTATTAGTGTAGGGGCTCCCCAAAATGGGCATGACAATACCCCACCCCACCCCCAGAGAAATTCCAGTCTTTCTACCCCCCCGGGAGGGCAGATGGTGGCAGTGGCCCCAGATCTGCCCCCTGGGGGGGCAGAAAGCCCAGTAGGCGCCAGCGAGTACGCAGGCTTTTTTTATGCGTGGGGGTGGGGGCTGCCCAAAATGGTCATACCAATGCCCCCACCCCCATAAAAAATAGCCACAGTCTTTCTGCCCCTTTAGGGGCATATCAGGATGAAACCCCCTTCCCCGATTCCCCCCCAGGGTGGCAGAAAGCCCACTGGGCTCCGATTTTATTTTAGCAATGTGCATACCTGTGGATTTTGGGCCCTAGCGCAGTTGGCACGTAGGCAAACCTAGCAAACCTGTACATTCTTTAAAACTAGACACCGAGGGTAATCCTGGATGGGGTGACTTCACTGGCTCTCACCAGGTTCTGTTACCCAGAATCCATTGCAAACCTAAAAATGTGTTCGAAATAACACATTTTCCTCACATTTCTTTGTCGGAAAGTTCTGGAATCTGCGTGGGTCCACAAAATTCCACCCACCCTGCCTTCCCCAAAGTCTTCAGAGAAAAATGGTACCTCACTTGCGTGGGTAGGCCTAGTGCCCGCGCCAGGCAAGGGCCCAAAACCTATTGAGGAGACATCAAAATTACCTATCACAAAACAACCTGGTTTTGCAAAGGGGGTCCTATGAGTTTTTGGCCCCGGGCTTGGCGGCCACCTAGGGAAACCTACCAATCCCACACATTTCTGAAAATTAGACACCCGGGGGATTCCAGGGAGGTATGGCTTGCGTGGATCCCCCAATGTTTCCTTACCCAGAATGCCCTGCTAACCTCAAATTTAGCTGAAAAAATCACCTTTTTCACACATTTTTGTGTGTGAAAGTTGTGGCATCACCGGGCTGACACAAATTTCCTACCACCCAGCGTTCCCCCGGGTCTCCCGATAAAAGCGGTGCCTCACTCGTGTGGGAGGCCCAAGTACCCGCGACAGGCAAGGCCCCAAAACGTATTGAGGCGACATGAAAATTGCCTACCTCAAAACGACCTGGTTTTGCAAGGGGGGTCACCTGGGTTTTTGGCCCGGTGCTCGGCGGCCACCTAGGGGAACCTACCAAACCCACACATTTCTGAAAACTAGACACCCGGGGGATTCCAGGGAGGTATGGCTTGCATGGATCCCCCAACGTTTCCTTACCCAGAATGCCCTGCAAACCTCAAATTTACCTGAAAAAATCACCTTTTTCACACATTTTTGTGTGGGAAAGTTGTGGCATCACCGGGCTGACACAAATTTCCTACCACCCAGCGTTCCCCCGGGTCTCCCGATAAAAACGGTGCCTCACTCGTGTGGGAGGCCCAAGTACCCGTGACAGGCAAGGGCCCAAAACTTAGTGAGGCGCACTACGTTTAGGACCCTTGCCTGTTGAGGCGCACTATGTTTTGGACGCTTGCCTGTCGCGGGTACTTGGGCCTCCCACACGAGTGAGGCACCGTTTTTATCGGGAGACCCGGGGGAACGCTGGGTGGTAGGAAATTTGTGTCAGCCCGGTGATGCCAAAACTTTCCCACACAAAAATGTGTGAAAAAGGTGATTTTTTCAGCTAAATTTGAGGTTTGCAGGGCATTCTGGGTAAGGAAACGTTGGGGGATCCACACAAGCCATACCTCCCTGGAATCCCCCGGGTATCTAGTTTTCAGAACTGTGTGGGTTTGGTAGGTTTCCCTAGATGGCCGCCGAGCACCGGGCCAAAAACCCAAGTGACCCCCCTTGCAAAACCAGGTGGTTTAGAGATAGGCAATTTTGATGTCGCCTCACTGCGTTTTGGGCCCTTGCCTGTCGCGGGTACTTGGGCCTCCCACACAAGTGAGGCACCATTTTTGCCGGGAGACCCGGGGGAACACTGGGTGGTGGGAAATTTGAGTGAGCCCGGTGATGCCACAACTTTCCCACACAAAAATGTGTGAAAAATGTGATTGTTTTCAGCTAAAATTGAGGTTTGCAGGGGATTCTGGCTAAGGAAACGTTGGGGGATCCACGCAAGCCATACCTCCCTGGAAGCCCCCGGGTGTCTATTTTTTTTAGAAATGTATGGGTTTGGTAGGTTTCCCTAGATGGCCGCCGAGCACCGGGCCAAAAACACAAGTGACCCCCCTTGCAAAACCAGGTGGTTTTGAGATAGGCAATTCTGATGTTGCCTCTCTGCGTTTTGGGCCCTTGCCTGTTGCGGGTACTTGGGCCTCCCACACAAGTGAGGCACCATTTTTACCGAGAGACCCGGGGGGATGCTGGGTGGTGGGAAATTTGAGTGAGCCCAGTGATGCCATAACTTTCCCACACAATAATGTGTGAAAAATGTGATTTTTTCAACTAAAAATTGAGGTTTGCAGGGGATTCTGGGTAAGGAAACATTGGGGGATCCACGCAGGCCATGCCTCCCTGGAAGCACACAGGTGTCTAGTTTTCGAAAATGTATAGGTTTGCTAGGTTTCCCAAGGTGCCTGCAGAGCTAGGGTTCAAAAACTACAGCTAGGCATTTTGCCAAAAAAGTGTCATTTTTCACTGCGAAATTGAGGTGTGACCACATTGCGTTTTGCGCCGTTTCCTGTTGCGGGCACTAGGCCGACCCACACAAGTGAGGTACCGTTTTTCTTGTAAGACTTTGGGGAACGCCGGGTGGGTGAAAATTTGTGGATCCACGCAGATTTCGGAACTTTCCACCACAGAAATGTGGGGAAAATGTGGTTTTTTGGTCAATTTTTTAGGTTTGCAAGGGATCCTGGGTAACAGACCCTGGTGGGAGGCAGTCAAGTCACCCCATCCTGGATTCCCCTGGGTGTCTAGTTTTCAAAAATGTATAGGTTTGCTAGGTTTCCTAAGGTGCCCGCAGGGCTAGGGTTCAAAAACTACAGCTAGACATTTTGCCAAAAAAGTGTCATTTTTCACTGCGAAATAGAGGTGTGACCACGTTGCGTTTTGTGCCGTTTCCTGTCGCGGGCACTAGACCGACCCACACAAGTGAGGTACCGTTTTTTCTCATAAGACTTTGGGGAACGCGGGGTGGGTGGAAATTTGTGGATCCACGCAGATTCCGGAACTTTCCATCACAGAAATGTGGGGAAAATGTGTTTTTTTTGTCAATTTTTTAGGTTTGCAAGGGATTCTGGGTAACAGACCCTGGTGGGAGGCAGTCAAGTCACCCCATACTGGATTCCCTGGGTGTCTAGTTTTCAAAAATGTATAGGTTTGCTAGGTTTCCCAAGGTGCCCGCAGAGCTAGGGTTCAAAAACTACAGCTAGACATTTTGCCAAAAAAGGGTCATTTTTCACTGCGAAATTGAGGTGTGACCACGTTGCGTTTTGCGCCGTTTCCTGACGCGGGCACTAGGCCGACCCACACAAGTGAGGTACCGTTTTTCTTGTAAGACTTTGGGGAACGCGGGGTGGGTGGAAATTTGTGGATCCACGCAGATTCCGGAACTTTCCACCACAGAAATGTGGGGAAAATGTGTTCTTTTTGTCAATTTTTTAGGTTTGCAAGGGATTCTGGGTAACAGACTCTAGTGGGAGGCAGTCAAGTCACCCCATCCTGGATTCCCCTGGGTGTCTAGTTTTCAAAAATGTATAGGTTTGCTAGGTTTCCCAAAGTGCCCGCAGAGCTAGGGTTCAAAAACTACAGCTAGGCATTTTGCCAAAAAAGTGTCATTTTTCACTGCGAAATTGAGGTGTGACCACGTTGCGTTTTGCGCCGTTTCCTGTCGCGGGCACTAGGCCGACCCACACAAGTGAGGTACCGTTTTTCTCGTAAGACTTTGGGGAACGCGGGGTGGGTGGAAATTTGTGGATCTACGCAGATTCCGGAACTTTCCACCACAGAAATGTGGGGAAAATGTGTTTTTTTGGTCAATTTTTTAGGTTTGCAAGGGATTCTGGGTAACAGACCCTGGTGGGAGGCAGTCAAGTCACCCCATCCTGGATTCCCTGGGTGTCTAGTTTTCAAAAATGTATAGGTTTGCTAGGTTTCCCAAGGTGCCCGCAGAGCTAGGGTTCAAAAACTACAGCTAGACATTTTGCCAAAAAAGGGTCATTTTTCACTGCGAAATTGAGGTGTGACCACGTTGCGTTTTGCGCCGTTTACTGTCGCGGGCACTAGGCCGACCCACACAAGTGAGGTACAGTTTTTCTCATAAGACTTTGGGGAACGCGGGGTGGGTGGAAATTTGTGGATCCACGCAGATTCCGGAACTTTCCACCACAGAAATCTGGGGAAAATGTGTTCTTTTTGTCAATTTTTTAGGTTTGCAAGGGATTCTGGATAACAGACCCTAGTGGAAGGCAGTCAAGTCACCCCATCCTGAATTCCCCTGGGTGTCTAGTTTTCAAAAATGTATAGGTTTGCTAGGTTTCCCAAGGTGCCCGCAGAGCCAGGGTTCAAAAACTACAGCTAGACATTTTGCCAAAAAAGGGCCAATTTTCACTGCAAAATTGAGGTGTAACCACGTTGCGTTTTGCGCCATTTCCTGTCGCGGGCACTAGGCCGACCCACACAAGTGAGGTACCGTTTTTCTTGTAAGACTTTGGGGAACACGGGGTGGGTGGAAATTTGTGGATCCACGCAGATTCCGGAACTTTCCACCACAGAAATGTGGGGAAAATGTGTTTTTTTGTCAATTTTTTAGGTTTGCAAGGGATTCTGGGTAACAGGCCATGGTGGGAGGCAGTCAAGTCACCCCATCCTGGATTCCCCTGGGTATCTAGTTTTCAAAAATGTATAGGTTTGCTAGGTTTCCCAAGGTGCCCGCAGAGTTAGGGTTCAAAAACTAGAGCTAGGCACTTTGCCAAAAAAGGGTAAATTGTCACTGCGATATTGAGTTGTGACCACGTTGCGTTTTGCGCCGTTTCCTGTCGCGGGCACTATGCCTACCCACACTAGTGAGGTACCATTTTTATCGGGAGACTTAGGGTAATTCATATTTGTAAAGGAACTGTTATTATCTATTGACTTTCGATGCATTTCTGCCTTCCAAATGAAAGATATTGTGTAAAAAAGAAGTCATTCTAAAAAATGACTGATAATTCTCATGCTAGTATGAGTATTCCCAATTTCAGAAATGTGCAAATATCTACTGTTTCTAAACTCTATATTTTGTTCCCATTTCAGAAATACATAGGTGTCTTTCATACCAATTTTTCCATGTACACATTTTTACAGATTAATTACTATACACCCGGTACATAATAATAAACCATTGCAAGTTGCTGCTCAGTTTTTGGCTCTGGGTTCGTCGGGTTCTTGGTGAACCTACAAGTCCTATATATCCCCACAACCAGTAATGTCCAGCGGATGTAATGGTATATTGCTTTCAAAGAGTTGTCATAATTAGAAGAAGTTACAGGTGAAAACGTTGACACAAAAGGCTGTTTTTTTCAACTAATTTTCAATTTATCCTATATTTAACTGTTAGTTTCTATAAAAAAACCTTGATGGATCTACACAAATGACCCCTTGCTGAATTCAGAATTGTGTCTTCTTCTCTGAAATGTATAGCTTTCCAGGATCCATTATTGCTTTTGTACCCATTTCTGCCATTAACTGGAAGGAGGTCAAAAGCACAAAAAATAGCAAAATTAGGCTATGTCCCAGAAAAATGCCAAAACTGTGTAAAAAATGTTGGGTTTCTGACAAAAGTCTGGTATCCCCGAAAAGCTGGGAAAATGGTGATTGCAACCCCACAAACCCTTTTTTGATAACATTTGCAGGGAAAAACCCAGATGCTTTCATTTGCAGCCCGTTTTTCCAATTTTTCAGAAAAAAACTAAATTTTGCTGTATTTTGGCTCATTTCTGTGACCCCTCTAGGAGAATCCACAAACCCTGAGTACCTTTAGAATCCCCATGATGTTGGAAGAAAAGGACGCAAATTTGACGTGGATACCTTATGTGGTCAAAAAGTTACAGGGGCTTCAGCGCGCACTACCCCAAATAGCCAAAAAAGGGCGTGGCACAGGAGGGGAAAAGGCCTGGCAGCGAAGGGGTTAAAACTATGACAGGGATTCATTTATGTAATTCCTTACTCCCACAATGGCATTGATTTTCCCCCAAACAATAATACGAGGTGTACCAAAAAATTTGTTTGATGGTAACTTGTGTGTTTATTCTCGGCAAGGGCATACCTCTCACAGAAAAAGTTACTTGTGATATCCGGCAGGATACTGCTTCAAGCAGAAAATATCAGCAAGATATGCTCTACTTGAACATTGCCTCATGGATAAAAGTCAGATGAAATTTCATGTCATGCAAATTAACCAAAATATACCTATTTTTTTTTAAAGCAAAATTTAGGAATACGTTTCTGCAATGAAATTTACGCAGCAGCCTTTTGTACATGTAAAGTGAGTGGTCCACTTACCTAGCATAAAGGCTTACAGATCTGACAACATAAGCCTGCTAATTAATATGCATCGTAGAACTAGGGGGCATACTTACAGTAGAAGTGACGGAGCGTGGCGTTAGCTTTCTTGGCTTAACATGGCGCTCCGCCACTTCTGAAACATAGGGCTGCACTATATTTACAACAATATGGTGCAGCCCTGCGTTTCTCCCTGCACTGGCGCTAAATTTAGCTGCCTAGCGCCAACGTAGGCCCCCTTGCAGCATAGTGCAAGGATGTCTGCCTTACAGGGGAAGATTGTTATTGTGCAGGTAGGTGTCCTTCCTGCACATAGACAATTTTTAATGGTGTTTTGTAACTACTATGTGTGCTGCTTAATACAGCACATATTGCAGCTACAAAACATCATTTTTTTAAATGATTGTTTATGTGTAGGAAGGGGCCCCTTTCTGCACATAAACAATCGAAAGCTTTTTGTTTTTTCCATGTGTGCTGCTCAATGCAGCACACAGAAACAGCTAAAATTAGGAAAAATTAAACATTTCTCTTCGTTGCACCAGGGTAAACCTTCTCTTACCCTGGTGCAACGAAGAGAAATGTTTAATTTTTCCTAATTTTAGCTGTTTCTGTGTATATTTTGGCACTGCCACATATTTATGCCACCATTGTAAATATGCTGCAGGGTCAAAATCAATGGGTGTTGCAGTAAAACGCCCATCGCAACACCAATTGCCTACCCCTTTCACTCTAAGTATAGCGTGAAAGGGTACCTTATTTACAAGGCAGTGTTAAGCCATGTTAAGTGGCTTAATGCTACCTTGTAAATACGGCGAAGCCCCTATCACCACCACAATGTCATGAAAAGTAACGTTGTGGTGGCGATAGGGGCTTGTAAATATACCCCTAGATTTCCCAACTCGCAAGGAGACAAAATAACATATTCTTGCATGTGAAACTTTATTAAGAATGGAGCAAAACATGATGAACATGAAATAACTAGAGCCCTGCCCATAGGCATGATTACTAACGATCATGAATGAATCCTGTGATAGCACCGCCATGTTGGGAGATCCTCTGCATATGTACAAAAATCAAAACTCGCAGTCTTTGATTGTACACTACCCCTAGTACCCCACTACCGCTAGTAGCGTGTTTTTGATGGGAGTTTTTCCTTTATCATTTAAGTGGTGAAAACAGAACAGAACACTTCACTTCATTCTGAAGGCAGCCTGCCCTACAGGGCAGCAGAACTTGAAATTATTGAGCTTTATAAACTTCACGCATTACTGAGTCAAATTGTTAGTAGGATATGTGGGGCAGAGCATACAGTGCTGTGAGGAAATTGGGTCCTTAAACTCAACTAAGAGGAGAACCACTGCTGTTGTCTCCTGGAGTGCCATGCAGGCCCCCCACTGTGAATTTAAAACCTGCAGGGACTCCAAACAGGTATGTGCTATGGAAAACCTGCATATTGATAGCCTTGCATAAAGACAGCCCCACACATAAACTGCTCTATGCTCAGACAATCAGATGGAGATCTGTGCATAATTTGGGATGGATTTACCATGATTTGACGCACTGCAATACAGCAAGAAAACTTGCTGCGCAGCGTTAAATGGAGTTTGAAGGAATGCACAATATTTACTAACATATGGCCCATTCCTGCTCTTTCTCTGCACTGGTGCACGTGTGGCTGTCAAGCACCAAAGCAGGCATCCTTGCACAATGGTTCTGGGGGGCCTGCATTATAGCCAGGATTTGTTTTTTGAAGGACGGGACACCTTCCTGCACAAAAAATAATCCTCAGAGGCAATTTCCTGTAATTATGAGGAGGAATAAACATATTTCTCCTCATTACGCCTCTGTTGGGAATTCATAGCATTTTGACACATTATCAGGTTTACTAGTCTTAGTACATTTGGAATGTGCCACAAACCATGGGTGGAATGGCATGGACACCCATGCTCCACTCATGGTATGTCTTCCAAAAGCCAAGTAATGCAAGGCAGTGACTTGCACTGACTTGTGTTACTCCAGATTTACTAGGCCCCGCAGGGACACACAAGGTGGCTCTGCGTAGCTTAGTAGATATGGCTTAAGGGCTTGTGTTGCCTTGCTTTGCCTTGAGTGACACCAGGGCAATGCAATCCCTTTATCAATGTAGGACTGACAGTCTTGCAAAGAGTCCCTCTCATCAGCAACCTTGTAGACAGTCCTTCAGACTAGCAGCTGCGTGTGCAGGAAGCCTTGGCACTAAAAGCTCAGCACACATACTGACTTTAACTTTGCAGTCATGTGCACGGACAGCCCTGCCAATTTGCAGGCCTAGAGGTAGCCTACACTGCACACTTTCATCCCTTTGTAGTGTCAGCACTGAAAACATTCTTATGCACTGCTAGCCTTAGGAGTTATTTCATTACCTGAAGGGCTGCAATCAATTAGGTGTCTTGCAGGACTCTGCTTTTGCAATGAGTTAGTCTTGCACATAAAACCTTATTATTGCTCATGTGCTTAGACCAGTTCATGGAAACTTTCAATTAATAGGCCTTCCAGGCATTCACCTGATTGGGTAACTGATGGCAGCGATCTTCCATAACCCTGGTTTCAGTATCGGATTGCTTTCATAAAGCCTATCAAAATGGAGGGCCTCATTTTTGATGTCCCTTGCACCATCGGTGCATCACCTTTTGTCACGTTCCGTGGCACAGAAGCCTGCTCCATGTTTAGGAGGCAGCACTAAGCCACTTTTTTTGGCTTAATGCTGCCTCGTCAAGATTGCTCCCTTTTAACGCAGTTTTCTGCATTAAAGGGGCGTGCAAGGGGTGTTGCTGGGGACATTCCCAGCAGCATCCATGCTTTTTGACACTTCTCCAGATTTACCAGAAATTGTAAATCTGAGGCAGCGCCAAAAACCTATGCCTCCCCAGGGGAGGTGTAAGGGAGGCACATCGAGGAGAAATATCTTTAATTCTCCAAATTTTTCCTTTTCCTTATTCTTGCATCAAAAAAGATTCTACCTGCAAGTCTCCACTAACTAGTTTTCTAGCCCATCTTCTTTGTATTCCTATGTGAAGTGAATTACAATAGTCCAAAAAAGGTGCAGCGTTTGTTGCGATAAAATAATTTTTTGGGGAAGAATAGTGGTATCTGTTGCCTGCCCGAGACCCCCAAATTCCATGCTTTGTTAACTGTAGTGAAGGAAGGTTGTAGGGAAATAGACCAGTTGAATGAGAGAGGTTCTGGCTAGGCCTGCTCATGCTCTCCTCCGCCTGTGAACACCAATAGATGATTTCTAAGAGTGGGCGCAGTGCTCCGCTCCGCCCACGGAGTGTGCGTAGTACTGCCCACTTTGCGCTGCGCAAAGTAGGCGTAGCAGGGGCAGACTACGCACACCCCGCGGCGAAGCAGAGTTGCCCGCCACCCGCCTCCCTCCTGCCCTCATTTTACAATTATTAGCAACATTAGATAAAGAAAAATTATTTACCTGATCTGCCGTGTCCCGGGGCTCCATCTTGCTGCTTCCTGGATAGCTTCTACTTCACGAATGCGCATGCGTGGGCGCCCGCGCATGCGCATTTCACCCGCGAAATGCTCATGCGCGGGCGCCCGCGCATGCGCATTCGTGAGAAATAAGCTATCCAGGAAACAGCAAGATGGAGCCCCGGGACGCGGCAGCTCAGGTAAGTAATTTTTCTTTATCTAATGTTTCTAGTAATTGTAAAATGAGGGCGGGAGGGAGGCGGGTGGCGCGTAGTGGGACTACTCGAAGTGTGCGGGTGGGCGTAGATTTGCCCCCACTCCGTATTGCTTCACATAGCCTCACTACGCCCACTACGCCCAGGGCTGATGATTTCTCTTTCTTAGTTTTCTTCATGCGAACTATGACAGCTAAGATAGCTGCCGAAACTTTAAGGCCTCATCAGTAACAGTTGGGTGTTAAATCATCATCATTGGTCCATTATCACTTACCTGTTGGCAGTGAAGCAGCTTAATATAGAGCAGCTTGATCTCAGCTGTGCAGCATGGGCTTCTTTCTTAGGCCCTGATCACGAGTCATGGTGCTGTTATCGCACCTGAATAATACTGATATGGCAGGGTACCTTATTTATTTAAATATGTGTTTACAGGAAATAGCATGCAGATTTTGATGTTAAATGCACCAAAAATCCACAGGGTATGGTAAATACCGTTCACATTTCCCCTGTCACATTTCTTAAGGTTTGGCCTGACAAAATGTAATGAAGGTTGAGGTATTTAACGCATCTGATAATTATCGGATGCATCACAACACAAGCGAAAACAAGGGTTTACACACTGGTTGGAATACACCGGCCAGCTCGTAATCAGGCCCTAACTGTTGGAACCACTTTGCCCCTTGAGAGTCACCTTTGCTTAGAACAGATATCAACGGAATTATAACTTGAAAGGATTCCTTTATTCTGCAATCTGAGGAATCAGCCACATATTTTTCATATCCATTGACTGAAATTATTTTACAACACAGACTTTTTTGACCTCCTGTAGTTATTGGCCTCAGATGCTTCTTTTATTGGTTCCGGCCCCTGATGAACATCCTATGATGTGTACATTGGGGTCCAAATGTAGACATTTGATAGTTTCATTGTAATGGCAACTGGGCGTTTCATCCCATGTATGGATGAATCTCTTGGGCCAGAATAGACGTTTAGCCACTGATTCTCTCTGCATTTCATGCCCCCAAAAAACTGCTGCTCTAGTTATTGTTTCTTTCTGTACCTGCAGCACCTCTTTACTGCTTTCAGCACTACACCATTTATGCACCTTGTATGCCCACTTTTCACACTATATTTCAACATATACTAAAATAAATAAATTAATTATTGTAATGTGTTTCCGTCCTTCATAGCTGTAATATCTATTGCATGCCAGCAATTCTTTAGAGTAAAATTCAGTGTGAACCATTGTTGCATTATGATCACATAACTAGAGTACTCCTAGCCTTAGGGTCGCAGGCTGTGAAGTCTAAGCATATTTTTTAGAAATAAAATCACAATTCTGTACAGTTACAGTCCCATTTTGCCTTGGTTAGGTCACGCTTTGCCATTTTTTATTCTCACTTTTCCAAACAGCATTCTGTTCACCGTCTCTGAGACTCTGGAGGGTGGTGCTGATGTAAAGGCCGAAAGAAAAAGTAAGCCTGTTCATTTTTCTGCGGCTTTTGTGGGATTCTGTCGCAGTGCCGTAGCTTCAGCAATGTGCATTTGTAGATAAGAGGGTCCATGGTTGCATCAAAGAAAGGATACTTCAACCTGCCCGCACCCTCCTGCCATTCCCCCTTTCCTTAGAAGTCAGATATGCACCAGGACAATGTGATGAATTTAAACGCTTCATACAGTAAACCTTTCTGTCGTGATCACGGTGGTTGTGCAGTAAATCAAAAACGTTTTTCACTATCTTTGCAAATTGAAAATCCGTATGATGTAAAAGTAAGCAGTGAGGTTTATGCGGCTAAGCCACACACAGTTTGAGAAACAGCTCGACAGAAAAGCCTTCAAACACTGCAGGATGTAATCTGCAAGAACACAGCATATTGGGTTACATGGACAGGCTTGCCATTGTGGCATGGCACAGAGGAGCATGCGAGTTGTACACTTTAGCATTCCAACTGGAGCCTAATTAAACTGCCTAGTCTATGTCAATCACTCTTACAATAACGGTGTGCTGTGATCCAAGCTCTGTTTTCCTCATTAGCATATTCATTTATGCCCTGCAACTCATGGCACGACCAAGTAACTATCTGCCTCAACGCATATTTTTGTTGGAGTTTAATATAGCGCGAACTCGACCAGAAGGCATCAGAGCGCTTTACATGAGCACCAGTTACGTTACAGATGGACACATTCATTTTGTTAGGCAGGGGGATATTAAGAGATTTGCCCTGAATCACAGGATGTGGAGCGTCACTGCTGAGCCTCGAACCCGGTTCCCCAACTTCGAGGTACATCGCCTAGCCCTCTAGGTGTTAGGCCATACCCTCCCCTCAAGTTGAGTTGGATCTGTCATGAACAAACACATGCTTCCTGATATCTCACAGTAACTTAACACCACACCACAATAAAAAACGAATTATTTGTAAACTGGGCAACATGTAAAATCCCTAATACCTTCAAATATAAAGTGGACTTAACGTTTGTACACGAAGATAAATTAACAAAACAGTGAATTATCTCTGCATCCATACACTTCAGGAGATACTCTACTGATGAATCATTATGATTCCAAGGCCCAAGGTTATATAACCACAGCCACAAGAAGGTAAAGGCCTAACATTATATCTGCAAACCCATATCCCAAAAAACTGTACATTATTGTTAGACCTGGCATCCTTAGTGTGGTTTCCCCCTGACTTTTTGCCTCTGGCCCCCTGTTTTGCGCCTTCATTTTTGCTGTCTATAGGATTCTGGACACTTTACCACTGTTATACAGTGCAAAAGAGCAGTGCTCAGTACTCCAAACATGGTAACACTGGCTTATACACAATTGGCATATTTAATTTTCCTGTAAGTCCCTAGTAAAGTGAACTATATGTGCCAGGAGCCTGTAAATTAAATATTACTAGTAGGCCTGCAGCACTGATTTTGCCGCCCACTCAGTAGCCCTTTAAACATGGCTCAGGAATGCAATTGCAAAGCCTGTGTGTGCAGATTTTACTGCCATTTCGACCTGGCAAGTTAACCTACTTGCCAGGCCCAAATCTTCCTTTTTATTACATGTATGTCACCCCTAAGGTAGGCCCTATGTAGCCCCGAAGGCAGGGTGCAGTATCTTCAAAAAGTAGGAACATGTTCCTTTACGTTTTACTTGTCCTGGTAGTGAAATCCACTTAAATCCGTTTTTCACTACTGCAAGGCCCATCTCTACCATAGGTTAACATTGGGATTGCCTCAAACATCCTTTAAGTGTAATTTCCAATTGGGAGCAGATCAAAATTTGGAGTTTGGTGTCTCTGGACTCACAGTTTAAAATCACAAATCGGATTTAAAATTGTACGTCTGAAAATCCCACTTTTAGAATGTTGGCATTTTCTTACTTTAACCCTTCTGCGCCTCTGCCTGTCTTTGAATACAAGTCTGGTCTAGGGGTGACAGCTAGGCTTTGTGCATTCTCTCTAGACAGTCACACAAAGGGAGCTGGCTTGTGACATTTGCATCCTGACGGCCCATCACCAGACTGATGAGCCTTACCGAAGTCGATTGGGGGGGAGGAGCTGACACTTGCACCTGAATAAGGCTGTGCCTGTCCCCACACAAAGAGCTGCCTACCCCCTGTAGTGAGTCTGGTGTAGTGAGTCTGGAGTCAGGGCAGGAAAAGCAGGGACCTTGTGATTCCTGTGTGGGTCCTGTAGCAGGACTGCCCTCCATCGCGGTTGGCCCAAACTTTGGATTTACCCCAGACTACCGCAACCTCAAGTAACCTTTTAGTGCTATTGACCTTCTAAGCACTGCTTTTTATTTAATCTTTAATAATTCATATCTTAACTTCTACTGATTAGGTTTTTGTTGTTTTGGTCTTGTTTTACTCAGATAAAAATGTTGCACAAATACTTTACACATTGAATGGAAACAAACACATGACTTACTTATGTTACATACACACGTATACACCTAAATTTGTGTTCCCAATTTTCTCAGTTTAAAGGTTTGTTTAGACCTGGCATCTTTTGGTGTGGTTTCCCCTGTCTTTTTGCTTCTGACCTCCTAACTTTGATGTGTTCTGAACTTCGTTTTAGCGGGTTTTAGGACTCTGGGCACTTTACCACTGCTGATCAATGCTAAAGTGCAAGTGATCTATGCACAAAGTATGATGGTAATTGATTCCTCCATGATTGGCATATTTCATTCACTAATATGTTCCTAGTACAGTGCACCATGTGTGCCCAGGGCCTGTAAATCAAATGCTACTAGCGGGCCTGCAGCAATGATTTTGCCACCCACATACATAGCCCTTCACACATTTCTCACGCCTGCCATTGCAGAGCCTGTGTGCGCAGTTTTTACTGCCATTTCAACCCGAAAAGTTAACCTACTTGCCAGGTCCAAACCTTCCCTTTTATTACATGTACGTCACCTAAACCTTCCCTTTTATTAAATGTACGTCACCCCTAAGGTAGGCCCTAGGCAGCCCCAAAGGCAGGGTGCAGTGTATTTAAAAGGTAGGACATGCATGTTGGTGTTTCACATGTCCTGGCAGTGAAAAACTGCAAAAAATGTTTTCACTGCAGCAAGGCCTATCCCTCCCATAGGTTAGAATTGGAGCTGCCTTGTAGAATGTTACAATTGTATCTTCCAATAAAGAGCTGATAAAAAATTGGAGGATGGTGTCTCTGGATTTACAATTTAAAACCACATCTTTTAGTGAAGTTGGTTTAAAAATTGCAGGTCGGAAAATGCCACTTTTAGAAAGTTGGCATTTTCTTGCTTAATCATTCTGTGCTTCTGTCTGTCACTAGAATACACATTTCGGTTGGATGACAGTTGAGCTTTGTGAATTCAATCTAGACAGTCACACACAAAGGGAGCTGAGGTGTGCCCTGCATATCCTGATGGCCCATAACCAGGCTGATGGGCCTTCCTAAGCTAGAATGGTCGGAGGAGTTTAAATTGACACCTGAATAGGGCTGTGCTTGGCCCCACACATAGCAGTCTCCACCCCTCTGTAGTGTGTCTGGAGCCAGGGCCAGGAAGGGCAGGGTCTTGTGTACTACAAAAACCTTTTTCTGGAAGTGTCCCTACTTCAAAGGTTTAAATGGGTATAGGTACTGATACTCAGAACACTTCTGGATTCAGGACATTCTGCCAGGAAGAAGAGCTGTGTTGCTTTCAGGGGGGACTGCTACTTTGCTGCTTGCTTTGTTGTGCTGGCCTGCTGCTTCTGACTTTGCTCTCTACATCCTGCTTTCAAAGTTTCTCCAAGGGCTTGAGTTGAGCTTGCCTTTTGGAAGTCTCAGGGACATTAAAGACTTCACCAGCCGCACCTGGGCTTCTTTGAGAGTCCTACTCTGCCAAGTGAAGTGGTGCCGATTCTAGTTCTGGGCCTTTCAAAAGTGAATTTCTGTGCTAAAAGAAGAAGCCAATGCATCCACTCCAAGCATCACTTCTGAACAAGTGCATCCATCCAAAACACGACGCATCACTGCTGCCTGCACCGAAGCTGTGGTCCCCACTCAACGCAAAGACTGTAATTTACAACACAAGCCTGACTTTTCCCCAGCACCTCTGAAGAACCACCACTTCGTGAGTCTCGAGCAACACTTAACTAAAGTCTGTGATGTTGCACCGCGGAACGTGAGTCGGCCTGTGTTGTTGCCCACTTCTTCCTGGCGGCACCTCCCTCTTTTCTTCGGGCTTGTCGCGTTGCTGTGCGGAGGCCCGCTGTTGCCGTTTTGGCATCACGGGTGCATCCCACAGCGCCTGCTCTCTTTCTGTGTCAGGCACACCACATACCTATGCAGCGGCCCGTTATCTGACAATTTGCATGACAGCAATGCAGCAGATCCGATTACGAACTGTGGCTTCCTATTTTTACATGTGGGGCACTACATTCTTAACTTCTTTTCACTGGATATATATTTCTTTCTTTTATTCTTCTTGGGGCCTTCTTCCCTTCCCATGATTCCATAGTCTTCTTCCCAGAAGGCCTTGGGAAGTATCTGCTCTACCAATTCAAGATGGCGACCTTCCTTATTCCATCCTCTTCCTTATCCAAAATGATGGTTACTTACTTCCTGTTTGGTCACTTCCTGTTCCTGTTTGGTCACTTTCTGTTCCTGTTTAGTCCCTTCCTATTCATGGGTATTTAAAGGGATGAATCCTTCCTTTTCTTTGCGTTGCAACACTCTTTGCTCCTGCTGGTGTGTCCTCGCTCCTGTTGGTTTCCTGTGCTCCTGCCTGGTGTATCTGTGATTCCTGCTGGTGTTCCTTGTTCCTAATTATAGTCTTCTATTCCGGTTTGGATTCCTTGCCTTCTATTACCTCCTTACTGGTAGACTCCTTCCTTCCTTTTCATTCCTGGAGTCCCACTTCCATCAGAGGTTGAGTTGCTCCTTTGCACTTGAGTTAATGTTGTTATAGGCACACAGACAATCTATCTCTCAGCATTTGGGTGATCCAATTTTTACTGATGAGCTCTGATCCGTACACCTGACTGACAGAAACATTCTTCCATTTAAGCCACTCATTACCTGTGCCATGCTTTGGCACAAAACCCCCTTTACCCTCAAGAATGCCACTGGGTGTATCACCCATTAATTTACTATCTCCACCCATGTACCACACTGCCCTCACAAAATTAGACTTCCAGCTGTCATACATGCAGAAGTCTTCCAACCCTGTTCACGTACATACAACTACATTGACCAATTTCGCTGTGCAACTTTCTCACGTGTTCAAGGAATATTGCCAAAAAAGATGCCTTTTGGCCACAATTTCCCCTGCACAATTTCTCACTTTGATTTGCATTTCATTGACTGAATAAGCAGAAACCCTGAAGTACCAAAGTATCAATTTCCAACAGAATGCTATACTAAGTAATCTCACAGACTCCTGCCTCACCCTTCTAAAGGCCATTTTTAATCTGAAGCATGCATCACCACTGCCCATCACAATTACAACCACAATACCAGCTTGCTAACCACCCCAGCAAACTCAAATCACTCTCCACCATCTACAACCCCAACCACTCCGACAATCTAACAAAGACTTTTATACTTGATAGAATTGAAAGAATTGGTGTCAGAGGCCAAACTGTCTGAGATCCATTAGATCTCTCACAAGCAGTTTTTCTTCCTCCCTTTACCTCTTCCTCCAATCCGCTGGTAGGTGGCATCCCCCAGGGTTAGGCACTCAGCCTGACTCTTTTTATTATTTATTTGGAGCCTCTTGCCAAATTATTGGCAACTTGGGGGGTGCGGGTGGTCTCCTATGGTGATTACACCCAGCTCTTTCTTGCTTTCCAGGAACATACACCTTCATCTCTTAGCTTTTTTAAGCAGTGTCTAAAAAATGTGATAGCCTAGATAGAGAAAGGTTATTTTAAACTCAACTCAGATAAAGTGGCGATTCTTTTCTTTGGCACTAAGCTTGCCCCGGATGCTAGTTTGTGGTGGCCTCCTTAGGTAGGAGTTCTCCCGATCCCTACTTCGTTAGCCAGAAACTTGGGGGTAAAATATGATTTACAGCCTACTTTTGAACTCCAAGTCAGATCTCTCTCTGCCTCTTGTTTTGCCATCTTGAGATCACTTAGAAGAATTCTCCACCTCATTCCAATGGACTCACAAAAAACAGTTGTCCACCATTGGTCACAGCTAAATTGGACTATTCCAACTGTCTCTATTTAGGGCTTCCGGCCTTCCTTTTGCAAGGGTTTCAATTCATCCAGAATTTGGCCGCTCGCCTCATTTTGAAAATTCCATCTCATTTTTCCATCTCTTCTCATTTACAACATCTTCACCGTCTTCCCTTGATCAAGAGAATCCAATTTAAAGCTCTTACTTTAGTCTTTAGTGCCTACAATCACATGGGCCCTCTTTATCTTAGGAGGATACTAAGGCCCAATTCAGAGCCTTGAGATTCAACAGTTTGAAACTTCTCTATATTCACATATTTAAAGCTAGACAAGGTGGTCGCTCCTTTACTTACTTGGCTTCTAAATTGTGGAACTCTCTGCCACTCAGTCTCCGCTGCATCCCCTCGGAATCAGTTTTTAGAAGAAATCTTAATCCTTTCTTGTTTGATACGGATCTAATGACCAAGTAATTTATTCAACTCTGCTCTTCTCTATTGGATGGTCCCTAGCGCCGGGACCCCTCTACGGAGGTAGCTGTGCGCTTTACAAATGTCCTGAAATTGAATTCGAAAAAATGCCCTCTGTCGCTACTTCTGGACCACCAACAACATGAACCAGATGAATACGAAGCTCCAAAAGGTAACGACGGAGAAAACAAGAAGATAAACCATCTTCTTCATCTCCATCAACAACAAAATCTCCTTCTTCACCTTGAAATGGTCCTTACACTCCAAAAACGTTCTTTGTCCATCATGTCCATTGTTAGAAATGGGGGTCTCTAGTTGACAGAGGTAGGTACCTTTGACCAACTAGGGACCCTTCCTTCTAGTCAGGGTAAGGGGGATACACACTTTAGATAACCCCTGCTCACCCCCTTGATAGCTTGGCACTAGCAGACAGGCTTATCCCAAAGGCAATGTCTAAAGTATTTGTACCAACACTCACAGTAACACAGTGAAAACACCACAAATGGACACCACACCAGTTTAGAAAAATAAAATATCTTTATCTAAACTAAACAAGACCAAAACGACAAACATCCAACATACAAAAATTCAGTAGAATGTCTTTAAAAAGGGTTGTTGCAAAAATAAACTTGTAGATGATAAATGCAACACTTTAGTCTCAAAGTACCTGAGATGCGTGACACAAAACAAACAAAAGAGTAGCAGAGAAGGCGATGCACCGATTCTTCCTGCGCTCCGGTTCCAAGATGGCGCCTCGATGTGTTGCGACGATCCGGTGCTATGCGACAAAATGGTGTCTTTGTTGCGATGCGACAACATTAACATGTTACAGGCCCTCCTGGCCGACTGGAACTCCCAGCACCGAAGTTCAGGGAAGCTGGGGGTGAAGTTCTTTTGTGCCTGGGACTTCAGAAAAAGGAAGCCAGCTCTTCTCCGGCCCTTGGAAACCTTTCTATAGATGGACATCGCACAGAGCAAAGTCCTTCTTCAAGCAGGGGACACAGCACACAGCAAAGTCCTCTCCTCAGTAGAAACAGCAAACTGCAGGCCAACCCCAGACACACAGCAAAGGCAGTACTTCTCCTCAGTCTCTTCAGCTGATCTTCTTTGGCAGGGATTCCTCTTGATCACGAAGTAGCATGACTTTCAGGGGTTTCAGCTCTAGTATTTATACCCCTAACGTCTTTGTTCTCTATGTGTGAGGAGTCCTGGACCCAGTCAAACCAGTTCTGGGGACACTCTGTCTGTGCACATCTTCTTCCTTTGTGAGTGTGTGCCAGGGCCATCAGACATACAGCAGGGGGTAGAGCCAGCATTGTGGAAGGCAGGCACAGCCCTATTCAGGCCCAGGTGCTACTCCTCCCACCACTCCAAATGCAGATAGGTCTATTCAGCCTAGTGCCGACTCACCCAGACTCCCGGAGCCACCCCAGCCCCTGTCACTCTCAAACCAGACAGTCAATCCACAAACAGGCAGAGGCACACAGAAAGGTTGAACAAGAAAATAGTCACTTTCAGAAAGTGCTATTTTCAAACACAGAATCTAAAAACCATCCTTCCTAAAAGATGTTTTATCAAATTCTGAGTTCAGGGATACCAGATTCCAAATTTCAATCTCACTCCTATGGGAAGATATGCAGGTAACATGTTACACAGCATTCCCCATTCTGTCCTATGGGCACGTTAGTCTTTCAATAGTGAAAAAAGAAATTGGCAGTTTTTCACTATCAGGACATGTTACCCACACTAGAACATGTCCTACCTTTCACATACAGTTCACCCTGCCCAGGGGCTACCTTGGGCCTGCCATAGGGGTGTACTATGTGTAAGAAAAAGGGAAGGGTAAGGACTAGCAAGTGGGTGCACTGGCATGGCAGTCAACAAACTGCGCACAGGCACTGCGGTGGCAGACCTGAGACCTCTTTTCAGAGCTACTCATGTGGGTGGCACAATCAGTGCTTCAAGCCCACTAGTAGCATTTGAATTACCAGCCCTGGCACACTCAGTGCACTTTACTAGGGACCTACTGGTAAAACAAATAAGCCAATCATGGATAACCAATCACAATAACAATTTACACAGAGAGCATATCTACTTTAGCACTGATCAGCAGTGTTAAGGTGCCCAGAGTCCTATAGCCAACAACCACAGGTCAGGAAAAACAAAGGAGGAAGAAGCAAAAGGTTTGGGGATAACCCTGCACAAAGGGCCATTTCCAACATCCATGTAACAATTTACCCTCGTTCACCTCATATGTCTGTAAGTATCTGTATATGTGCCTATATTCTTGCTGTCCTCCTCCAGATTTTGTAAATGGATGTATGTGCCTCGATTAATCTCATAAATATAACCTATCCCTTTCCCTATTAGAACTGCTCTGCTATAAGTGCTACCAATACAATGTCATACAGCGTCTTGATCTCATTGTTAACCTAAAATACTGGTCAGTACGGTTCTCAGTTCCAAACAAATCATAATCTTTCTATAAAGTTTTTATGAACTCTTTTTTTCAGCTGTCTGTAATGAATCTACAACGACCTTACATCTTTGTCCTGAAAAAAAATCCATTCTGGAGGTGTTATGATCTCTCAGTTCATAAACATTAGTGTAAACATTAATGGTCATTGCTAAACGTCAGAAACTCATAATACATGTTTGAAGAAGGTGATAGAAGATTTCTATGTTGGATTCAAAACCACCCTATTTATATGTATTGATATCAGTGTCCCAAATCCACTAAACTATAAATCCACGCCTTGGTTTTGTGATATGTTGGATGACTAGAAACAATAATATCTGGTTTGATGTAAGGAGGTGGGTAATTGTTAATTGGTGCCAAAGGTGCATCTTCTTGCACACAGTTTGCTTTTCCATGTATAGAGCTGGTGAATACGGGAAAACAGTTGGTTGTGGTTGTTTTGTGACAGTGTTGAAGGTAAAAGGTCATTCATGTTTTCTGTAGCGCTCTGCAACTCAAAGACAGGAGCAAGTGAAAGACATTATAGATGTGGCTCAAGTTGAACGGCTATTAAACGATGAAAAGGTGGAATTGGACAGGTCACTAATTGCACAGGAGTTTAGTGCAGGATATGCGTTTGTGAAAAAAAAACCTGTGACGTAATTCTCAGTGCTGTGCCAACTTTTCACTTTGGTGCAAACAGTATCTTCCCCAAATACAAGTCAAGCGCTGCACGTAAATTGTGCGTGTCCCAGATTATTTGCCCAGACGTTGCAAAGATTTCTCTCTTATGTTATTCCCCATTTCACAATATAACCTCATAATCGGGTGCTAGACCTGACCCTTATGTTGGCCGTGAATTGTTTTTCCCCTGTGTTTTTTTAGGTTGATTTTTCTCTACCAGATATAATGGGAGGCCAAGAGGGGATGTATTTCCAGCAGGGTTCTATCAGGAATATATGATGATATTGGCACCTAAACTGTCATAGATGTACATAGATTAATATGCAAGTAATATCTGGGCAATTGTCCCCAATAAAAGCAGTTAGTATTGCTCTCCTAAAACCAAACAAGCCCAAGTGTCGACATTTTTGGTCATAGTCTATCATTTTTTGGGTAATAAAGTGCTGAACTTTACGAAATGTAAAACATTTCCTAATTCAGAAAAACAAAAAGCTTTCTAAATACTTAGAGATACACATCTCTCGAGAACCTGGCCTGACCAGGAGCCCCAAACATGATGGCTCTTATGACAAAAACCATCGCACTGGGCATCAATGTTGCTCAAGTGTTGGGGAGAGTATCCATTTTTGAAATGATGATTCTCACTAACTGCCTATATATCCTTTAAAACTTCCCGCTGATGATCTCAAACCAGTGGTTCAGGGAGCTCTTGTGCACAATGTGCATATTCCTCTGGGCTAGCTGCCCACCCCGCATAGCTTGGGATAAATGCAGACTGGTGCTCCACGACGGTGCAACGGGAATGGCTGACCTTCAGCTGTATTATAGAGCAATGCAGCGGCTTCTTGTTAACGACTGGATGACCGGGGGATGGGACAACCTGGCCTATTGAGCCAAGCTTTATCTCCTGGGGGTGGGCAAGGTGATGGGGTTGGTGTATTGGAGCCCACTTCTGTGACAGCTGTCAGAAATAACGCAAGCGATTACCAGAACTGGCATGCTGCAATCTCTGAGTGTAGACAGAAAACTGACACAACAAACCTCACAGTGACAAGGTAGATGCTTATACCAAACCACATAACTCAAGGGGTTCCATAAATGGGATAGAAGAGGTATTACAATGTTAGAAGATGTTTGGCAGATTGACCAAGACAGTCATGCTTATTACACGTCGCAAACAACTCAATTCCACAAATACCTGCAATTCTGACAAGTTATGGTGACATATACAATCCACCTTGCTGGTCTCCAAGAATACAACCTGCTTGAGACCAGGTTACTCATGGGCAGACTTGGGAAAGGGGGGGTTCCAGATTTCTCTCACCCTAGTTAATGACACCCCATACAGCTTTTGTTTCCCTCAGGCAAAAATGGGAACGATGGACTGAACCTGTCGATAGCCTTGACTGGCAAATGGCCCCATGGCTTCCTGTGATAAAACCATAACCTCAAGATTCAGGCTGACCCAGCTGATCTGTTTGAATGCAACATACCTTACTTCTCAGAGACTGTGGCAGGCTGGTAACCCCCCTGCTTCCGCTGCCCATAACCTGATGTTGACCTCTACCATATGACCTGGCAATTGCTACTTATTGGCATGAGATTTAATTGGCTCTAACCCAGGTCCTGGGATACCAGGTCGAACTGTCCCTCAAACAGGCACTGGGGGTGCTGGATGAGCTGGGAGACACCTGTGGGGGATGTTGCCTGATAGGTAAGGCAACTGTGTTTTCCAAAAGAGATATTGCCTGAAAATAGAGAACTGCCAACTCACCCAAACTTGTGGACTGGCGAGCTGGGATGAACAGGTGCGCAAAAGTAGAAGAACCAATATATATTGCAAGAGGCTGGCCCGGCAAGCACAAGTGTTTTTTGGGCAAATGGTGGGACTACTATGGTCTTGGTCTACAATGACTAACTACAATTGTAAGATCTTTCGGTGTATGTTCTTACGTGTAAATGGGTACTTGGTCACTATATGTACTTGGTTCACTATAAAACTAATAACACTGATGATCAACAAAAAAAAATAGCTTGCTTGTGGGCAGAGTAATGGCTACTAATTTCAGGTGACTAATTTATGTTAGAAAATGGCACAAAAGAATTCAAAAAGAAGGTCCATGTAGTCTTATTGGATACTAAGTGCTTGAATCCGTTGGGTGGAATTGTTTGATGAGAGAACTGGAGGCTGTGAACTTCAGACCGTGCATACTGAGGGGCATATTCATGACTTTTGTGGCACAGGGCAGAACAGCAAGTCACCTTGCTGCGCCGCCCTGTGTCACAGGTAAAGGGCAGGAATGTACTGAATTTATTCCATGCTGTGCATTCCTGTCATTTCCCCTGGTGCTCGTGCCATTTTTGCAGCCTAGTGCCAATGCAGGTACCCTTGCACCATGATACACAGGTGCCTGTGGTGTAAGCAGGATTGATTTTGTGTAGGAAGGTGCACTTTCCTGCACAAAAAACAATCCTGAGAGGCTTTTTCCGATTTCTATGTGTGCTGCAGAAATAAAGATATTTTTCCTCGTTACCCCTCTCCTAGGAAGGCGTAAGATTTTGGTGCATTCCAATGTGCGAATGTATCAAAATCCATGGGAGTTGCGTGGGAACTCCCACCACAACGCCCGTGAAACGCCTACCTAGGGCAGAGTAGCACAACGCAGCGATTTGCGCTGCTTCGCGCTACTCCAGATTTATGAGGCCACTCAGAGCCACGCAAAATAGCTTTGTGTGGCTTCACAAACCTGACTTATAGGTTTGTGTCATGCATATACCACATTGTTTCGTGCAAACGTGACGCAAGCCTCCCATAAATATGCCCCTGAATGTATGAATATGCTGTACACTGAACCTCTAGTTAGCACCAGATACAGACATCATAGAGGTGTGATATATACAGTTAAGGACTGCTGTTCTTTTAGCATTTGCAACAGCTATTGAGCCACTAACATATCTGTTGAGAAGGCAGCATATTTGAATATAAATGACTGTAACAGGAAAAGCCCATATGGCCCTTTGCACGCAGACAACTTTTTATTGTGTGTTGAAGGTCAAGCGAGATGGTGCTATGTCTGTTTGAGCAAACTGAAGACTTTGGACTATTCATTGGATATAAATATTACCTTTCTCAAATCATGTTTTGTTTGATCTGGGTTTATCACAAATAATGTATTAACCTATTATAACTTTGAAATGGAAAGTGAAGACTTTGAGCTACCTGGAGAGCCATATCGGCCACATGGGTGTGGGGGGGGGGGGTGTATAGAATTGCACGAGACTCCGAAATATTTAAGAAAAACGTTTCTGCATCTTAACATATTTCCACTTCACTGTATTTCTGAAATTTGTTTCTCAAACTGAAATTATTAAGGGGGTGGGGTAGAAACAGCATATCTCTATCTGCACGGATGCTGCCCAAGAAAAAGGGAAGTGACAACCATAGATGACAAAGGATATCATCTGAAGTGTAGTTACATTTTAAAGTAAATGAGGGAGAAACAAGGTGCTGACAGTGTAGGCGAGTTTTTACATATTAGAAATGAATGCCTTTTAGTTACTATGACCAGGTCGCTATCAGCTCGCATTTTTGCAGGTTAAACGTGCATAGGAAATGAGCTAAGATGTGGAAATAGAGATGACGAATGCACAGGGGCACACGTTCCATTTAGACTGAGCTAGAAATGTCAGCATAAAAAAAGAACAAAATGGGATGGTAGATACGCCCGCAAAAAAGCCAAAGAAAACAGGCGCAAACACTAAACTCAAAAAGAAGCCTGGGATTTAAATAATACGGAGAACAATAGCTCCCTATGTATCACTTGGAGGGGGATTTCTGGATTCATGTAAGGGCTACCAGCCAGGGGTGTGAAAGTTTATAAAATATCTCCCTGCTCAAATGCCTAGATGCTGCAAACATCTACTTGTCGATCAAAGCACACTGGTCTTATTTGATGCCATGTGCCGAAGTGACAAACAATGGCACTGTTGGCACTTTATCAAAGATATAATAATAGCCTCTATGAATAAACCAGGGCTCATATTAGGTATGGGTTTGATTCTAGCAAGTCTATGTTAGAATGCCTTTCTGATTATACTGGACTCTGAACACAGCAGCAAATGGCTGTCAGGCTCTTCAAAAGAGAGAACAAAATATGGACATGAAAACGAGATGGGACAGGGTAGGTATGCAACAAAAGAGAGTGTTAGGGGCGATGGAAAGGCAATTACGGGCTCTGAGTGCTGGAAGTAGTGGTGGGGGCGGAGGAAAATGGAGAGGCAAGGGTTAAAAATATTTTTAAAAAGACGCCGGAGAGCCAAAAGAATAGTAGTAGAATGGTGGCACCAAGGGTGAGCAACACAGAGAGCACAGGGGATTTGATAGGGAATGTAGCGCACGCGAGAGGGCAAGAAAAATATGCACTTAAATGGAGTGTTAGAATAAAGAGACTAAGGGGCATATCAACAACAACCGGTGATAATTACCTCTAAGCGCACTTAGCGCTAGGATAATTATCGCCGGCTAGCGTGAATTTTTATCGCTGAGATAGCGTGCTATTAGCAACGCTTATCTCAATAGCGATAAAAATTCTCACGCTAACAGGCTAACGTGAGATTATCGCTGGAAACCCAGCGATAATATCACGTTACCTTGTTAATAGGGACAGGCAAACTTAGCCATGATATCCTCCTTCCATAGGATATCATGGCTAAGTCTGAAAAATACCAGACGTAAAAAAGCAGCGTTAACCGCGGTTAGCGCAGCTTTTTTTGTCTCTAACAGGGTTAGCGACATTCTTGATAATAGGAGAAATGTCGCTTAGCGACATTTCTTCTATTATTTTACTCTGGAACTCCCCCTTTGCATCTCATTAGAGATGCAAGGGTAAGCGTAGAGTAAAAGGGTGCTAACATGCAAATTTGCATGTTAGCACCCTGTTGTTGATAGGGCGCTAGTTTTATCTCTCCTTTTTTGGCTTTTAAAGCCAAAAAAGCAGAGATAAAGCCCTTGTTGATATGCCCCTAAAGTAGTTCCCTAAAGGCACGTAGTGAAAAGACACAAGTCATCCAGTTGCAGCACAGTAATGAAGAAATTCTCCAGAGGTGAGAAAAAAAATAACATCCATCAGTCTCTCTTACCACGACACCCCGCACTCTGGCAAGACTAACACACTATTCCCCTTACCTTACTTTCTCTGGCTGCAAAGTGAGTGAGATCACTTTTCTCTGTGCTTTAGGTGCTGGCGGAAGTGAAATGGCACCCCTTTCTATTAAATAGGAAGATCTCCATAAGCCTGAACAGGGTCGACCGAAACTTGTCCCAACACCCTGGTCTGCCCTTTCCATTCAGTGGCGCTAAAAAGACACAGTATTAACATGAAGTTTGTGGTGATTGCTTAAAGTGTGTTTCCCAGTGATGCAGGGGAGATAATTCACCCCAAGAGACTTTATCAGAGTGAACGTTCCCCTGTTGCCCTGTCAGTACTGATATGACAGTGTACAAGGGTTGCCAGAGGTATACATCATCTGCATAACAAAACCCCTCAGTAACACTGCACAGACCCTAAATTACATAGCATCGGGTTAAAATAAATTACATCACAGTTTCATTGTATTCGCAACCTACTCGTGAGTGCTGAAGAAAATGTGCCTTTTCTCACCCCATCCTTTCCCGACCGTTAGGTGTGCAGCAGTGTTGAAGGCGGAACCAGACTAACTTTACCTTTGTAGAAAGAGCCACAAACGTATGTAAATGGCTTTAACATCGGCCTCTGCGCCTCTTCTAGGAGCTTGTAGCAACGCTATAGGGAGGGTGTTGCGTTTCTGTGTGTGTACCAAAGAAGTGGATGCTGTCTTTTTTTTTTTTAAGTTTAAGTCTATTAAGTAATAACCAAAGATAAAAGGAAAAATAGCTTATAACAAGTACAATACATCCAGAGTATAATCTTTAGCAAAGAACATGTTATATATATATATATATTAAAAGGAAAAGGAGGAGGGGGAGGCAGGGTGAGGGGGAAAGGAACAGGGGAGGGAAAAACATTATATTATTATAGCAATAACAGAGAAAAGAACACAAGAAAATATTCACTGTAAGCATAAAAAACATTTCAAGGTAAAAAGCATATTATAATAGGGAGTGTAATCGAAGGGGCACAAACAAAGCATGTTTAAGAAAATAAAAAGACAACAAAAGAATTATGGCGGTTTTCAGACTTCATCAGACGCATTGACTGAAGGAGCAATAGTTGAGGCAATGCATGTTAGATAAGCAGAAAGAGGGAGCCATAAAAGATCCCTATTAATAGATAAAGAAATGGGGAGTGACATGGCTAGTATCAAGTCTGTGATGGAAACAAACAGCATTCCACCATGCTCTAAAGGTAACTTTATCGGCTTGTTTCCAATTGGAAGTTTTTAAATGGAGGGCAATTGCTAATAATAAATCTACCAGTTTGAAGTTAGAGGGAGTTTGCGGCCAGGGAGATGACAAGGGGCTTAAGAAAATATCAGAAAGGGAGAATGATATCCTGGTGCTAAACATTTTTTTGATTTGAGACCAAACTAATCGCCAAAAGCGAAAAATGGGAGGGCAATCAAAGAGCATGTGTTTTAAATCAGCGTGTGTACAGGAGCAAAACCAGCATGTAGAGGAAGTGTTCATAGAGAAGGAGGCTAATTTTGCAGGAGAAAATAAAAGTCGTTGATAGATAAAATTAAAGGGTTTGAAAAGTGTTAGCTGCTCTAGAGGTTTTGTGAATTTTGAGCTACAGCTTATCCCAAAGAGGTATCGGCCAGCAGTATGTTAAATCTTTTTCCCAAGCCAATTCAGCCTTCGTTTTGTTCCTATCAGAGGAGTAAAATAAACACTTATATAGAGAAGAGGCTGAAGGAGAAGTAGATAATAAGGGAAAGTGAGTGGAACATCTGGGGGAAGGAGAGGGGGTCGACGGTAAAGAGAGAATATATTGGGAAAGAGAGGAAGATAGTAGATCATATTGAGCTTTACAAGAGGATGGTAAAGAAAATTTTATTTGAAGATCAGAAAAGGATAAAGGAACATTATTAAATAAAAGTTGCGAAATCCAAAACAATCCCGTGAGTCTCCAGGATTTCCAATAAAATGTGCGATTCATAATTCGTAATAGTTTATTATGCCGACTGGGTTGTTGATCTAGTGAGGAAGAAGAAGGATATGAGGAGGGTAAAAGAGGGGAGAGAGTTTTACGTGTATGAGAAATAACCGGGTGACGAAAGGAGGAAATATTATTGGTAAAAGCAAGAGATTCTTTAAAGTCAAAAGGAGAGATAAAAGACATTTCTAGAGATATCCAAATAGGAGGATGAATACATTGATCAGAGGAGAGCGAACAAGAAGATTGTTTTAAAGAAAAAGCATAATGATAAGACTTGATGTCAGGAAACTTAAGACCACCAGAAGTTTTGTCCGCTTTCAAAGCTGATAGGGCTATCCGGGGGGATTTGTTTTTCGAGAGGAATTTTGTTAGACGAGAATCGATTTTCTTAAAATAAAATCTAGGAATAAGCACAGGTATCATAGAAAGAAAGTACAAAATTAAAGGAGAGAGCATCATCTTGATGGAATCCAAACGTCCCCACCAAGAAAGAAAAAGTGGGCGCCAGCGATCAATGGAGTCAGTTAGAGATTTCAGAATGGAGTAAAAATTTAGCCTTAGTGTGTCTGGGATGTTTGAGGAAAACCATAGGCTTAAATATTTTATCTTAGAAGATTGCCAAGAAAACCCAGTAGAATTGAAGTCTTGTTTGAGCAAAGTACGTTGAGGGGAAGGATTTCACATTTATCTGAATTAAGGCGATAGCCGGATAGTTGAGTGAAACAATCAACTTGGGAAAGAAAAGAAGGAATGGACGAGGAAGGGTTAGAGCAATATAAGAGAATGTCATCAGCATAAACAGACATTTTGACATGGGAGGTGTCCAGTTGAAAACCAGTTAATTGAGTATCTTGTCTAATTTTGGTTAAAAAGAGTTCCAATGCTACTATAAATAAGAGAGGAGACAGAGGGCAAACTTGACGTACCCCCCCTAAAAAGAGGAAAATAGTCTGAGGTTTTGCCATTAACAAAAATAGAAGCTCTAGGCCCTGAATATAATAAAGAAATAAGGGATATTAATTTTGGAGGAAACCCTATCCATTTTAGAGCCTGAAACATAAAGTCCCATCCAATCCTGTCGAAAGCTTTTTCAGGATCTAATGCTATGACTGAAATGGGATAATCAAGAGAGGAAGCTTTACTAAGAATGTTAAAAAAGACTCTGGAGTTATCAGAAGACAGACAACCTTTTACAAATCCTGACTGTTCAGGGCCAATAAGATCAGGTAAAATAGGATCAATACAGAGGGCAAGAATTTTTGCGAAAACTTTATAGTCAAGGTTAACTAAGGAGATTGGACGGTAATTTTTGCAAAGAGAGGGATCTTTATTCTCTTTAGATATTAGACATGGTGAGCAGCCAAAATATCGAAACTAAAATATCTACCTACACAAATATCGAGTTTTAAATTTCGAAGGGACAGAATATCGATGACAATAATATCTATGGACAGAATATCGATCCTAAGGTAAGTATTTTAATATCGATGTTAGTAATATCGAAGTTAGTAATATCGACATCAAATATATCGATTTTACTAATATTGATTTTACTAATATCGATATTTATATTATTGTTATGTATTTTATTATGTATTTAATATGTATGTGTTATATGTTTTTAGTTAAGTGTTCTACTGGTTTTAACATATATGTATACAATTTTTATATGTTTACAATGGTTTTTTAAGTCAATTTTGTGTTTTAGTACCGTAGCGGGTTGTGGGTTTATAGGGGAATAGGGTGGGAAGTAATTTAATTATATGGAATTAATTATACATTTTTAGGAATTATAAATTAATTGTTATTAATTTTTGCGTTTAAGTTCTGTAGCGGGTTGTGGGTTTATAGGGGAATAGGGTGGGAAGTAATTTAATTATATGGAATTAATCATACATTTTTAGGAATTATAAATTGATTTTAATAAATGTTTGCGTTTAAGTTCTGTAGCGGGTTGTGGGTTTATAGGGGAATAGGGTGGGAAGTAATTTAATTGTAATTAATTAATAATTTATTTTCATTTATTGGTATTGATAATTATATTATTGTTAATTAAGTATTAATTGGTAATTAATGTTTATTAATTGGCAATTAGTTTTAATTAGTTGATTAATTGATAATTATGTTAATTGTATTATTTTATTAGTGGAGTGTGTCGTGCATTTATAGGGGAATAGTTTTGGAAGTAATTGAAATCTAATTAAGTAATTATTAAATTAGTTGTTGGGTATTGGTAATTAATTAATTGGACAATAATTATTAATTGGTAAATATTTTAAATTATAATATTTTGGTTATGAAAAATAATTAATTGTTGATTAATCATTAATTGTGAATTAAATATAATTAAATATTATGCATTGATATTTCTAATTAATATATTAATAAGTAATTATTAATTGGTAATTAATGTGTAATATTTATTATTTTGGCGTATGAAAAATATTTAATAGTTCAATATTTTTTAATTGGTAATTAATGTTTCATAATTATTATTTAGCGGTATATATTTTTTTAAATGGTTAAATATATTTTAATTGGTACTTACTTTTTAATAATTCATATGTTTTTGGTTATGAAACATATTTAATCGTTTAATATTTATTATTTGGTCATTAATATTTATTAATTATTATTTATTGGTATTTATTATTAATGTATTGTTAATTAATTATTCTTTGGTAGTTATGTTTGTAATAATTATTTATTGGTATTTGTAAATAATTTTGAGTTATTTAATAATTAAATCACTAATTATTTTAAATAATTATTTTATTTATAACTATGTTATTTTTAACTTCTATGCTATCCAACACTTTCCCTACTGTTGCACTCTCTGGAGTGGGAATAGTAATTTTTACCCCTACGCTATCCAACACTTTCCCTTCTGTTGCACTCTTTGGAGTTGGAATAGTAATTGTTACCCCTTCGCTATCCAACACTTTCCCTACTGTTGCACTCTGTGGAGTTGGAATAGTAATTTTTACCCCTACACTATCCAACACTTTCCCTACTGTTGCACTCTCTGGAGTGGGAATAGTAATTTTTACCCCTACGCTATCCAACACTTTCCCTACTGTTGCACTCTCTGGAGTTGGAATAGTAATTTTTACCCTTACGCTATCCAACACTTTCCCTACTGTTGCACTCTCTGGAGTAGGAATAGTAATTTGTACCCCTACGCTATCCAACACTTTCCCTACTGTTGCACTCTCTGGAGTTGGAATAGTAATTTGTACCCCTACGCTATCCAACACTTTCCCTACTGTTGCACTCTCTGGAGTGGGAATAGTAATTTTTTTCCCCTTCGCTATCCAACATTTTCCCTACTGTTGCACTCTCTGGAGTTGGAATAGTAATTTTTACCCCTACGCTATCCAACATTTTCCCTACTGTTGCAATCTGTGGAGTTGGAATAGTAATTTTTACCCCTATGCTATCCAACACTTTCCCTACTGTTGCACTCTCTGGAGTGGGAACAGTAATTTTTACCCCTACGCTATCCAACACTTTCCCTACTGTTGCACTCTCTGGAGTTGGAATAGTAATTTTTACCCTTACGCTATCCAACACTTTCCCTACTGTTGCACTCTCTGGAGTAGGAATAGTAATTTTTACCCCTACGCTATCCAACACTTTCCCTACTGTTGCACTCTCTGGAGTTGGAATAGTAATTTGTACCCCTCCGCTATCCAACACTTTCCCTACTGTTGCACTCTCTGGAGTGGCAATAGTAATTTTTTTCCCCTTCGCTATCCAACATTTTCCCTACTGTTGCACTCTCTGGAGTTGGAATAGTAATTTTTACCCCTACGCTATCCAACATTTTCCCTACTGTTGCAATCTGTGGAGTTGGAATAGTAATTTTTACCCCTATGCTATCCAACACTTTCCCTACTGTTGCACTCTCTGGAGTGGGAACAGTAATTTTTACCCCTACGCTATCCAACACTTTCCCTACTGTTGCACTCTCTGGAGTGGGAATAGTAATTTTTACCCCTACGCTATCCAACACTTTCCCTACTGTTGCACTCTGTGGAGTTGGAATAGTAATTTTTACCCCTACGCTATCCAACACTTTCCCTACTGTTGCACTCTCTGGAGTTGGAATAGTAATTTTTACCCCTCCGCTATCCAACACTTTCCCTACTGTTGCAATTTCTGGAGTGGCAATAGTAATTTTTACCCCTACGCTATCCAACACTTTCCCTATTGTTACACTCCCTGGAGTGGAAATAGTAATTTTTAGCTCTACGCTATCCAACATTTTCTTTACTGTTTTTTTTTGGAGCTGGAGTAGTAGTTTTATTGTCGGTGCTATTTAATATTTTTTGTATTATTTTAGCTAATGTAATATATAATTAATTTTAACAATATTCAAATTAAATGTAATTTTTTAAATGTGTTATATATAATTATTTAATTTTTATTCATGTTATTGTTTTATGTGTATGATGTATTTGTAATTTATAATAATTTTTAACAAGTTATAAGTTATTAAAATAAATATTAAAATGTATTATTAAGTAAGTATATATATTATATATTATATGTATATGTTTAATTAATGTTTTATTACATTATATATATTAATTATTAATTTTAAACATTATAACATATATTTAAGTATGTTTATTTTATTTATAAGTATTATTTGGTTTATTTTACATATTTTTTTTTAACTAAAAAATACTTTATATTTTTAATAACGATATTTTTGACATTCTATATTTTATTTTCGATATTTTTGTACTTACCATGTTGTAGATAGGATCTCGATATTCTTGTCATCGATATTTTTGTGTCGATATTTTTGTAGGTCGATTTTCTGTCCGTCGATATTCTGTCAGACATTCATTAGACATATCATAGCTTCTTGAAAAGTACCAGATGAAGAGCCAGCAGTAATAAATGAATTAAAAAGTAGTGAAAGGTTTGGGAGAAGCAAATTAGCAAAGTGTGAATAGAATTCAATAGTAAAACCGTCTGGGCCTGGAGCTTTTCCTCTTTTTAAAACGGAAACTGCATGCGTAATTTCGGGTAAGGTGATATCGGTTTCTAAAGAAGCAAAATCAGTATTGTGAGAAAGAGGAGGTTCAATAGATGGCAAATAAGAAGATATATTACTTAAGGATGGTTGCTGTTCAGGGGTGTATAGATTCTTGTAAAAGGAAACAAACTCTTCTAGAATATCTTTGTCTTTAAAAAGGGAGGTACCGGTACTACTTTGCAGAGATTCTATTCTAGTCCGTTCACGTCTTATTTTCAGATAATTAGCTAGTAATTTCCCCATTTTATTTTGACCCCCATAATAACGAGAACTACTATTTAAAAGATAAGAGGATGCAGCTTCAGTAGATATTTTATTAAACGTAAATTTTGCGTCAATAAGACTTTTTAACGAAGATTCAGAATTCGAGCGATAGTAAATATATTCAAGTTGTTTAATTTTGGCAAGCAATTGGAAATTTGGGGCTTCAAAGGATTTCTTCTTCTGTGAGACAAAATTTATAATAAAACCCCTGGCAGCAGCTTTGAAGGAGTCCCAGATAAATACAGGAGAAAAATGTGGAGTAGAGTTTAAAGAAAAGAACTCAGAATCAATGGAAGTGAATTGGCTTGAAAAATTAGGTTCAGATAATAAAGTATTATTAAAGCGCCATCTTCCTGTATGAGGAGTATAAGGAAGTAACTAAAAATCGACAGATACTGGGGCATGATCTGATATTAAAATAGAGCCAATTTCGGACTGGGAAACCTGTTGAGATAGGGATTACTAAAAAAGAGGTAATCAATTCGAAATTGTGAGTGGTGTGGAGGGGAATAAAAACTATATTCTTGAATATCTGGATTACAAAACCTCCAAACGTCAACTAATGCTTTACGGTGTATGGTGGCCGTAAATTGTGAGTGCATTTTTGAGAATTTAACAGAAGAATACCTGTCCAATATGGGGTCCAGAACTTGATTACAGTCAACACCAAAAATAATGTACTCATCATCAAACTGAAGAAGTTTATCAGATATATGGGTCCAAAACACATTGTGAATCTGAACTGGTGCATACACATTAAAAAGAACTAAAGGTATTTGATTAACAAGGAGTTTAACAATTATCCAACGACCCTCTGTGTCTGATTCTTGATGAATAACTGAAGTCTGATATTTCTTATGACAAAGAATTGATACTTCATTCTTCTTACCTAAAGCTGGGAAGAGAAAACATTACCCACCCAACAGCGTTTCAGTTTAGACGCTTCATCATCAGATAGATGGGTTTCCTGAATCAATGCAATATCAGTATTTAATCTGGCTAGATGAGTTAATACCCGTTGTCTTTTTATAGGATTATTTACTCCCTTAACGTTCCATGTAATAACCCTGAAAGTAACCAATAAACTTTAACATGAACAGTTGTTTTGCAAACAGTAAAACATTCAAAATTAGTTTTGAAAACTGAAGAAAGGATAGATAAGCAGAGAATAAAATGAATTTAGATTTAAAAAGAAGAAAGGGAAGGTAGTGAGAGAACTATCATAGAATATGAGGTTGAAAATGGGAAAGAAATAAGAAAAGGGAAGGAAGAAAAAGAAAAGAGAATAAAGGAAGAAGGAAAGAAGGAAAGAAGAAAACGAGGAACATAAAAACAATACAAATCAAACAATTGCTGGTAAAGAAAAAACCCCAGAAGACATACCACAAAAAGACAATGAGAGTGGGGATGGTGGAGCCACATAATGGAGATAGCACGCCGGACAGGAGACTCCAGGAGGAAGCGATGCGGGGAGCAACTTCCAGGAAGAAAACGAAGAGAACATAAATCAAGGTGCCACAGAACCGCACCTGAGGAAAGGAAAAAGAAAGTATTAACTGAGGGATTTACAACATAACAAAAAACAATGGGAAAGAAGATGTACACAAATAACGGCAGACAACATTAGATTGAACAGGAGAGTTATGGTCGAGAAATGTCCATGGATTCATCTCTGCAGGTATTCAAGAAGCGTTGAAGGAGCGCAGGGTCTTCATAAGTTATTGTTTTATTATTATAAGTCACTTTGAAGAGGCAGGGGTGGAACAAGCCATATCGAGCATTCAGGGTACGCAGAGCAGGTGTCATGTCTAGAAATTGTTTCTGAAGATCTGCAGTAACTTTGGCGTAGTCCTGGGCAAGGAAAAGGTTAGAGCCATTCCAAGTGATTATCCCTTTCTGCTTCGCAGCTTGAATGACTTTAAGTAGATCAGTATATTCTAGAAAGTACAGGATGACACCTCTAGGTTTCGTTGAGGCGAACAAAGAAGATGAAGAGCGAGAGATCTGACCCAATCGAGGAGCTCGCTGAATATTCAATGCAGGGGAATCCGGAAGACCAAGAAGATTAGGCAGAAAGGATTGAAAGAAGGATATAGGATTAGACCCTTCGAGACCTTCCGCAAGGCCATAAATGAGTAGGTTATTACGCCTATTGTGGTTCTCCAAAGTTTCAACCTGCTGCTTGAGGTGTTGTATTTCTCTGTGTAGTCCAGGAACTTGGTCAGTGACTATTTGAACTGAAGCAACTTGTCGTTCAAGATTTCCAACTTTCTGTTCAGTGTGGGACCAATTATCCTCAAGGTTTTGAAATCGAATATTTGTTTCTGCCATATAAGGTTTAAGCGAGCGAATTTCCTCAAGCAAAAGTTCAATTGAAATTGAGGAGAAGGAGGGTGTGTCTTTACTCATTTGCCTGATGTAGGGATAGATGCGGAGGGTATTTTGAAATTGACATTGGAACTTGAACATGAAGAAGTAGAAGAAGGACCTTTTGTTCCAACAGGGTCATTAGTGACTTCTTCCAAATTGTCTAGTAGCACACTGAAAGGGTTATTGTCCTCCGGTGAAGCACAGTTAGTGTTAATGTGCCGAGCGCTATTGCTGTTAGTGCGTGGCATAGCCATTGGAGGTGTGTGAGGAAGAAAGTGCGGACAAGAAAACAGTAGGACCTAAAATGGCAGTCAAAAATATGATGAGACTTGTGAGGCAGGCTGAACAAACAAATAGAGTCCAGCAATACAGGCAAACTCCAGGTAAGGACTCAATGGCAGGTAAAATGTGGAAAACTGTTGATTTATCTGCAAATTAACATGTTGGCAGGACAACACACTGTGTCAGGATGTCGAGCGGGAGACACGAACTTCAGCAAGGAAACAAAATGGCGGCCGCGATTCAGCCACGGGCCGCAGACGACAATAAAAATAAAATAAACATGTCGCTTGCTCACCCCGTGTACCCGCGAGCACTGCAAATGAGGCAGGACATGTTCCGATTTAAACCACTGTGGTTGCGGTGGTCGCGCAACCAAAAATGAGGGCTGGAAGGCTCCCAGCGTCTCACCCTCACACGGAGCTCCCGAGAGTCACGGCCATCTCGCTCGGCTCCAAAGCCACGCCTCCCAGAAGTGGATACTGTCTGTGTGAGAAAGTGGGTTTCTGTTGCAGTAACCCCCCCCCCCCTTTTTGTGTTGCCATACTACTGATGCTCTTTGACTTGATGTGCTCTGGGGCCCTGCCAATCAGGACCCCAGGGCCTGTGTTCTTTCCCCAAAACAAAACCCAATTGGCATCTCTGGCCACATGTCAGCCCCTGGTAAATGGTACCATAGGTACCCAGGGCACTGTGACCAGAGAAGGCCCCGAAGGACTGCAGCACTTATTGTGCCACCCTTAGAGGCCATGTACCCTGACACACACACACACTGCCTTTGCAGGCTGAGTGTCTGGGTGCAGAACAAAACAAAGAGTCGACATGGCACACATCCCTGTGTGCCATGCCCACAAACCACTGTCTGGCATACATCAGTCACCCCTCTAGCTGGGTGCCCTATGCCATTAAGAGTATATTGTGCTGGGAGGTTGTCATTACAAACTCCACAGCACCATAATGACTACACTGAAGACTGGGAAGTTTGGTATCAAACTTCTCAGCACATTAAACCCACACTGATGCCAGTGTGGGATTTCATGCAAAATGCACCACAGGGGGCATCTTAGAGATGCCCCCTGAAAAACGACCAACTACCAGTGACCTGACTGAGTGACTGCACACGCTGCCACCACCAGACATGTTTCTGGACCCCTGGGTTGAGAACCTGCTGCTCTCGGGAGCCTGAAACAATGCACATCCTGGGACGAGGTGCCAAGCCTCCTCCTCCAGGATGGGCAGCGTTCACGAAGGAGAAGCTTCAAAGGCATGCCGCCTTTGTGAGCCTCTCCAGACCATTTGCTGCTTTCAGCAACTGGTCCCCACTGGTTCTACCCCCCACTTTGGGCGGGAGAACCGGCGGGAAAAATAAGTGACGAAGAGTGGTGTGCCCACCTCTTCGAACTCCACCCCTAAGGTGGGGGAGGCGAGGTGAACCACAACCTTGAGTCCCCGTCATCTTGAGCATGGGGGGACCCAGCCAACCAGGGACAGGCTCCTGCCCCCTCCCACAGGAGAGTAGCAGAATAGGGGGTTTACCCACCCCAGGGAAGGGACCCTTTGGTCCCTGCCCCTTACCTACCTGTAACGCCCCTAAATGTAGTATTTAGGGACACCCTGAACCTTCCTTCCTCAGATCCAGCAACCACAAGAAAAGAAGAAGGACGAGAAGCTGTGCAGAGCTAACAAGAGGACGATGCCCACTGACTTGGCCCCAGCCCTACAGGCCTGTCTCCCCTTGAACCTGCTCCTGCAAAACCCCGGCGTGTCCAGCGGCCAGCAACCTCAAAAACCCCAGAGGACCTGCCTGCATTCACTTTCCAAGCTGTTTCTCCCATGAACACCGGACGTGTTTAAACTACAGCTTCTGGTGCCAGCCAGAAACCGCAAATCCAGCACCCTCTGCACCCACCGAGCCCGGTCCATGTTTGAGTGAACAAACACCATGAGGAGTTCCCCCCAGTGATCCTGACCCGAGATCCGGCGATCCCTGACCTGCCTCAAGCCTCCAGACGATGCCTGCAGCCTCAATCCAGAGGACCCCCTACCGCGACCAGAGCGGGTAAGAAAATCTGACGTCCAAAGGCACCCCTGCACCCCACCGCCCACGGCCTTGTGTGCCCAACCCAGAGGTGCCTAACCCTCCCTCTACATCCCAACTTACCCATCGAAGTGGTGGTAACTCCTGGAAGATCCTCGTCCCCGAGCCTGCAGTGTTTCTTTGTCCCGGAGAATCTCCATTGAAATCAACAGGGCACCCGACCTCAAAACAGCACCCTGCGCCCAGCGCCCTAGTGCCGCTAAGGGTGCCCCTTTTGTGCTAACCTGCTCCCCAACTTGCCTTGAGCTTAACCCTAGGAGCTTTGCTCTCACAAACCCGTGACCTGCTTGCCAGCCGCCACCAACCGGAGCCCCCCTATCCTCCATAGGATAACATTGGGCCTCAACACTCTGCACCCGGCCGCCCTAGTGCAACTGGGGGTGCAACAACAGTGCATCACTGACCCTGGGAGACCCCTGAGTCTAAACCCAGAACCCTAATTCAAAAGACCGATTACCTACCTGGAAACTGATAACCTCTTTTTCCTCATAGAATAACATTGACACTCTTTCTCCCAAAAAGATTCTGTCGACTTTTGAAAACTAAGAATATTCCTTAAAAATCCCACAAATAACCTAGCCGAATTTTCTCAACTGTTTGCAGGAAAGGTCCCAGAGCTGAACCCAGGTGTCCAGCACTGAGTAAGAAAAGTAACTAAAAAGTAACTTACCTGTGAATTGAATTTCCTTCCATAGGATAACATTGGGGGTTCTTTGTGAAAAAGTTTCCAAGTGTCAACTTTTGAAATACAAGAATATTCTTTAAAAATCGTACAAACTACAAAAACATAATTCCTAACCTGTTTTAGGTAGATGTCCCAGTGCTGAATCTAGGAGTCCAGCACTGGATTACAAAAGTAACGCAAAAGTAACTTACCTGCTAAGTGAATTTCCTCCAGTAGGATAACATTGGTCAACTTTTGAAATAAAATAATATTCTTTAAAATTCGTACCTCTAACTAAAACGCATTTACTCATCTGTTTTCAGGAAATGTACCAGGGCTGAATCTAGGATCCAACCCTGTGTTAGTAAAAGTAATCTGAAAAGTAATTAACTGCATTTTACTTAAAAAGCCCATTCATTTGAATGTACTATACCTGCAATGTGTTGCAAACTGCTTACTTAAAACTGTACCCAAAACCAGTACAAGTTATACTGCAATTTTGACCTGTGTCCATACAAGTAATTTACTACAACAAAGTAATTATATGCTTACCTGTACCAGGCATGCTTGGTTCTAGAAATAAAACACCAGTATATTTTTTATACAAAAACAATTGGCCTAGAGTTTAGGGGCATATTATCAAGAAACAGCGTTAAAATTATTGCCGCTTTAGCGGCAGAAAACTGCCGCTAAAGCGGCGATAATGAGCTTGATAATATGCCCTTGAGAATTCCCATAGAAGCCCATGTTCTGGTGTCAACATGGGCTTCTATTGGAATTCTCTGCAGCATATTATCAAGCCCATTATCGCCGCTTTAGCGGCAGTTTTCTGCAGCTAAAGCGGCGATAATTTTAACGCTGTTTCTTGATAATATGTGTGAGAAAGTGCCATCTTTCTTGCATGGTATGCCCCCACTTTTTGCTGAATTGCTGAATGTACTTTGACTGAGTGTGCCCTGGGCTCCTGCCAATCAGGTGCCCAGGGCCTATGTTCCTTCCCTAAACCAAAACCTCCAACCCAAATTGGCAAACCCTGGCCACATGTCAGCCCCTGGTAAATGGTACCCTAGGTACCCAGGGCCTTGTGACCAGGAAAGGCCTCTAAGGGCTGCAGTACTCATTGTGCCACCCTTAGAGGCCCTGTACCCTAACACACACACACTGCCCTTGCAGGCTGAGTGTCTGGATACAGGACAAAACAGAGAGTCGACATGGCACACATCCCTGTGTGCCATGCCCACAACCTACACTGCCCTGGCATACATCAGCCACCCCTCTAGCTGGGTGCTCTATGCCAGTGGTGTGGGCACAGGAGCATGAGCACTGTGCCCCTACAGTACCCAGGTCCATTCCTGGGCCCTGTAAGTGCAGTGCTGCCATTTTAGAGCACATGGTGCTGGGAGCTTTTCAAACACGAACTCCACAGCACCATAATGGCAACACTGAAGACTGAGAAGTTTGGTATCAAACTGCTCAGCACATTAAACCCACACTGATGCCAGTGTGGGATTTAATGTACCAAGCACCACAGAGGGCATCTTAGAGAGGCCCCCTGAAACCTAACCTACAATCCACGTCTGGTCTGAGAGCCTGCCTAGGCTGCCACACAGCAGACATGTTTCTGGACCCCTGGGTAGGAGAGCCCCTGCTCTCCTGGGCCTGCAACTATGCACATCCTGGGCGAGGTGCTAGATCTCCTCCCCCAGGATGGGCAGGGGGAAGCTTCAAAGGCATGCCGGCTCTGTGAGCTTCCCCAGGCCACTTGCAAACCCCACTCTGGCAGGAAGCTTGGCCGGAAACCCCAAATAAGGACAGGGGATGTGCCAGCCTGCCAACCCCACCCCTCAGGTGGGGGAGGCGAGGTGAAGCACATCTCTGGGCACTCACCATCTTGAAGATGGGAGACCCTACCCTATCAGGACTAGGCTACTGCCCCCCTCCCACAGGAGAGTGGCAGAATAGCGGGTGTACCCACCCCAGGACAGGGACCCATTGGTCCCTGCCCTTTACCTACCTGTAACGCCCCTAAATCTAGTATTTAGGGGAACCCTGACCCTTCCTTCCCCAGATTCCAGATTCCGAAATACAAAGAAGAACAAGAAGAAAGAAGACCTGCCCTGCAGCTGCTAAGAAGAGGAAGACACCAACTGCTTTGGCCCCAGCCCTACCGGCCTGTCGACCCTCGAACCTGCTCCTGCTCCAACCCGGCATCTCTTGTGGCCAGCAACCTCACAAACCCCGGAGGACCTGGCTACCTTTTGGCTCTAAGCCCCTGGGACTCCCAGGAGTAGAGGCTCTACTCAAAATCAGCTTCTAATCCCTGGCATCAGCCCGGTACCGCAAACCCTACACACTCTGCACCCGCCAAGCCTGGCCTGTGCTGGAGTGAACAAAGACCACGAGGACAACCCCACGGCGACTCTGACCCCGAGTCCGGCACCCAAGGACTTCCCTCGACGCTCCTGACGACGTCTGCAGCCTCAGAACCAGGTAACTCCCAACCGCGATCAACAGAGGGTAAGATTTCCCGACACCAAAAGGCACCCCTGCACCCGGTGCCCCGCGGCCCCCTATGCCCAACTCCTGGTACCTACCTATCCTCCAACTACCCAACTTACCTCTCGAAGTGGTGGTGGCACCTGAAGAATCTTCGTCCCCGAGCTTGCAGTCTTTTTCTAAACTGGAGCTTTCCCGTTGAAATCAATTGAGCGCCCGAAGGCTCAAAAGCACCCTGCACCCAGCTGCCCGAGTGGCCCTGGCAGTGTAACCTTTGCACCTATCTACTTCCCCATTTGCCCTGAGCAAGTGACCAGGAGCCCAGCTCCCACAGCTGTGTGGCCTGCTAGTTAGCAGCCACCAACCAAGGCCCCCCTGCCTCCCATAGGATAACATTGGGCCTAACTCACTCTGCACCCGGTTGCCCCTGTGCCGCTGAGGATGTAACAACTGTACCTACCTGACCCTGGGAGACCCCTGAGTCTGTGCCCAGAACCTTAACTTTGCCAGTCGAGTACTTACCTGAAAGCTGATAACTAAATTTTCTCCATAGGGTAACATTGACTGGTTTTTCCTGAAATTTCAAAACTTAAAATATTCACCAAAAATCAGCCGAGTAAAGAAAACGAAAATACTCACCTGCTATTAGGTGATCTCCCAGTGCTGGATCTTGGTGCCCAGCACTGACCCTGAAAAATATTCACAACCGTACTTACCAGTAACCCAACTTTCTGCCATAGGAAACCATTGACTGTTTTTCTGTAAAATTTCTTCTGTCGATTTCTGCAAACTTTAAATATTCTTTAAAAATCGTTTAAATTGTGAAAACGTAATTACTTACCTGTTTTGGATAAAGGTCCCAGTACTGAGTCTAGGTACCCAGTACTGGATTACAAAAGTAACGAGAACATACTATACCTGCAACTTGAATTTTCTTCCCTAGGGAATCATTGACTGTTTTCTATGAAATATTTTCTGTGTCAACTTTTAAAATAGCAAAATATTGTCTAAAAATCATAACAGTAACTAAGTTGACTTTTATCACTTTTTTCTAAGTACTGACCCAGGACTGAATCTAGGATCCAGTCCTGGAATCCCAAAAGTAATCCTAAAAGTAATCTATTGCAAATAACTTGAAACTTCCATTGAACTCAATGCATTATTGTGTTTAAAATTGTGTTGCCTATTGCAACCACTTGTAGCTTTCTACAAAAGCCAATTGCATATTGCAAAAGTATTTATATAAAGCATCTCATTCTGAGAAAGTATATTTTAATACCTATTGTTGGTTCTAAGTTAAAAAAAAAACAAGCATATATTTTTTATACATAACCCATTGGCCTAGAGTTCAATTATTGAGTGTGTGAGACCATTTGCTGACTGAGTGTGTGCAACAAATGCTTTACACTGTCCTCTGATACTGCCTTACTGCTCGACCAAGCTACCACTTTAGAGAGTAAGGTTATATCTAACTTTAGCCTCTGCCAAACCTCTGGGGACTATGGACTCTGTACACCCTGTACCTATTTGGGAACAGTATGTACAGAGCCACTTTCTCACAATATGTCCCCAAGTTCTTGAGTGTGTGAATTTGCTGACTGAGTGTGTAAATCAAATGCTTAACACTGTCCTCTGATACTGCCTTACTGCTCGACTGAGCTACCACTTTAGAGAGTAAGATTCTATCTAACTTTAACCTCTGCCAAACCTCGGGAGACCCTTGGACTCTATACACACTTTACCTCACTTTGGTCCAGGATATATAGAGCCAGTTTCTTACAGTCTGCACACCCATGAGTCTTTTTCAACAGGATCATGTGAGGGTTTCAATGGCCAGAGTCTGAATGTGCCAGTGTCCGAGAGGACACCTCCAGCAGAAGAAAGGGTCCCCAGGATAACACTGGATGGGCTCACAGAAAAGATGCGTTTTGTGCAAGCAGAGATTTTTACAAAGCTAGTGAGGCGACTCGGCATCATCTGACCAAACTTACTGAAAAGCACATGCATGCCTGGTTGCGTCAGCTCAACTCTCCCCCTTGGCTGAATTTGTGGGCAATTGGTGATGGCCTCCTTGGCTGTCAACCGCCTTGAAAAAGTCAAACAAAAGTTGATAAAAAAAACAGCAGATAGAATTTGGAGGGCAAACTTTTCTCAGCTCAACTAACTCAGCTAACTTGTTGTAATGGCGTGATATAATGCATACCTTTTATGGCTATGCTGGAATGTTGTGGGTCTGAATGTAGTGTAGGATGTTGGTGAGGGTTTTCTAGGAGCGGCAGAGGAGGAATTGCGTCATAGAGATGTGCTTGGTGTACGGTGTCTGGGGTTGTTGGGAAAGATGACTTAACAACCATTTGGAGTCCGGAAATCATTCTTACAAAAGTTGCATCAAGGAAACAAGCATTTGCAATGCAATCGGCCTCGCCTTTGGGACTTTATATGTATTTAGCTATGCCGCACATTAGCCTCGGTGCTGAAACATCTAATGTTCATTAACATGGAGGGAAAGTAAGCAGCAAACTGCATGACACACCCGGTATGGGAACACATGGAGAGAAATATTGACTTTCAGCGGGAAATGATATAGTCCAAAGCTCTGTTGTTAATATAAAATCAGGGTCTTCGGTGGTCATATCACTAAAAATACAAGCTTTGAAAAAAATATAATTGCCTATGGGTGCTCCTGGGAGACAATTTCTATGGACTGGATTTAGAGAATGCTAAAGTGATTCTGGTATTTTACAGACCTCTGCTGTTCGTTTTCTATCAAGAAAATTAAATAGAGTCAGTTGTCAGAAAATAAAAAAAGAAGGTCCCTTAGCAGAAAGCAATTCTGGTATTTTACTGACCTCTATTGGTTGTTTTCCATCAAGACAGTTAAATAGAGGCAGGTGCACAAGCAAAAAGCAATTCTGGTATTTTACTGACCTTTACTGGTTGTTTTTTAATAAGACTGTTAAATAGAGGCAGTTGAACAGAAAAAAAAGTCCCTAAGCGGAAGCAGACAAGTCCTGGGGCAGATCTCCAGAGCCCACAAAGTACATACACATATAAGTATATACTGCATGAACTACAGCACATCATACAAATGCATATGCACAGATAAGGGTACGCAGTCACTTGATGTGAAGGAAATTAGCGCCGATTGAAGGGACAACTGTTTTTACTGTTACTACTCAGCGGTCCAAAGGTCACCATCAACGGTAACCAGCCATCTGCTCCTCTAGTGTGGGTCAGTGACATTAGCCAAGACATATTCTGGTGCGTGAATTCAACGCTGATCCTCAGCTTTGATGCTGGACCTTTGTCAGCTGCTGTGCGTGCCAGTGACGCCAGCTCTTCTTTGATTAAGGTTACTTTGTATGTGGCACAACGTGACCCCTGAGGTCACACAACGTGCCGCAATTTAGTTTTTCTCATAAAAATGCCACAGCAAAGAAGTGAACGATCCACCAGTGCAGCAAATTTAATAACTGTAAGCAAGGTAAAATTACATAAATATTAAATCAATCGACCTGCGCTTTTAATTTGACAATTGCAACTGGGAACAAGGTAAAATTCATCATAATATACAAATAACAAAGGTGTTTATTTTGACACATTAACAACGATACAGGATGAATTACAGCTGCTGCAGAAGAGTGAACGACCGACAGTTGTGGGAATGTGGTAACTGGGAACAAAGTAAAATTGATTATATTATATCAGCAAAGTGTTTATCTTAATGCATTTACGGCGGTACAAAACTACTTTACAGAGGTTCATGTAAACTGGATAAACTGTGGGGAGAGGCACCATTGAAAAAAGTAATCACTTTAGTAAAAAAAGGCAGAATTGATGGGCAGGTGTGCGAAAGCAGTAGTTGATAAATTGCAAGACTCAAAACAGATTAACCAAATTAGAGTGGCTAAAAAAGTTAAAAGTAACTGTTCCACAAAGGTCACACATGGTTCAAGTGATGGCAATTCCAGAAACAAAAAATGCAAATACTGAACCAAAGAAATGTTATGGATGTGGCAGTTTGGAACATTTTGCAATTTATAAGAAATGTACTGTTAGGAATTACCAATGTTCTGTATGCAGTATTATGGGACACTATGCAAGGGTGTGCAGGAAAAAAATGAATAACAAAGCAAAATGTATTCAAGAGGAAAATCACTCAAATTCTGATCAGCAAGAAAAAGATACTGATACGAGTGTTTTTTTGTACTGAGTATGATATTCTTAATATTGAACATTCTAAAACGAAAAAAAAACAATGTGTTATTTGAACATCGGGGTGTAATGGTAATGGTGGTTGAAAACTCTGGATTGCCATTTACCAATATCAATATAAATGCTTGTGATGGTCTATTTGCAAAAGGATTTAGGGAACATTTGGAAGTTTCAGATGTGAGAACCAAAAGCTACACCGGTGAGAGCCTTGATTTGATGGCATTTCGTACTTCAGAGTTTGTATTTAAAGAGAAGAAGCCTATATGCAAATTGTATGTTGCTGAGAAGAATCCTTCAGTACTTGGATGGTTTCATAAAGGGGATTTAGGAATAATACTGGATCACAATAGCTCAGAGCCTGTTTTGTCTATAAAAACTGAGCATGATTTTGGGAGGCATATGTTTGATTATTTTCCCAAAGTCTTTCTTGGAATGGTGGGACTTTTGAATGATTTTTAATCATAAAAATGAACTCAATTCAGCACCAAACCCATGTATTTATAAAGTAAGACATATTCCATTTTCTATCAGGGAAGAGGTATCACAAGAATTAAAAAACTTAGGGGCAGATTTACAAGGAACTGACGCATCTCCATAGATGGGTCAGTATCCTTGCGTCAGCTCCAAATATCCTTGCATCACCATGGATCGACTGTATTTACAATACAGTGGAGCTTGGCGCAAGGAGTTACAGATGCGTCAGAAATTCTGACGCATCTGTTGGAGCAAAAGTGACGCATTGTTGGAGTTGGTCACAAAAGTGATGCAACTCCAGCAATGCTTCAGAAAACACAGTTAGATCCCATGTAAAAAGCCCTGATTCAATCCTTACGCCTGGTCTGAGCAGGCGTAGGGATTTTGACGCAGTGAAGACGTAGAATAAGGCAGTGAAATCTTGTAAATTTCACTGCACCAGTTCTATATGGCTTTTTGCATGGGAACGCCTACCCTGCATACATTATACCTGGCGCAGGAATAATATGACGCAGGGCTTTACAACATGATGCATCTCCCTGATGCGTCACATTGTAAATTGGCTGCATTTTTTACGCCGGAGCTGCGTCACAAAAGTGATGCAACGGCGGTGCAAAAGTTACACAAGGGCATTGTAAACCTGCCCTTTAGATCAGAATGGTATAATTGGGCAAATGGACTCAGCAGAATGGGTATCTACTTTGGTGGTAATGAGACATTCTAATGGTAAAGTCAGATTATGTGTAGATCTAAGAGAATTAAAAAGAAGCATACTTGTGGATCAGTATCCAGTGTCAAGAATTAAGGTGGTGTTTGGCCATAGATGGGAGATGTACTGGTTTTCCACATTGGATTTAAAAGTTGCTTATCATCATGATAGTAAGAAATTGACAACATGTATCACACCTGTGGGATGTTTTACATTTTTAAGAGTACCCTTTGGGCTGGTGTCAGTGAGTCGCCTGTGTGGGAGCCAGTTTTGGGGTCCTGGGGGGACGTTTTTGTTACAGGACAGCATTTGCAGCATTATTGCAATATTGGCCTCTGTAACGAAATCGGCTAAATCCCGCCCTGACAAACAACTCGGCCGCACTTCACCCCCCAACCAAGCACTTTGCCAGGACCGGTTTTGGTTCCCAGTCCGGCCCTGCTCCCAAAAAAAAGGATGAAGTTAGAGCATTTTTGGGTTTAGTGGAATTCTATGTGAAATCATTCAGAATTTTTCTTAAAAAGCTTTTACTATTCGTTATTTGCTTAAAAACAAAGTGAAATTTTCATGGTCTGCTGAATGTCAGGATGAATTTACAAAACTCAAATCAGAAGTAAGTATTGCACCATTTTTAATGGGGTTTGATCCTAACACCAATGATGCAAGTATAATAGGTTTGTGTGCAGTATTATTCCAATATGATGAAAATAATACTAGATGGGTGTTGGATTGGCTTCACATGCGTTGTCTGCTGTGGAGGAGAAATATTGAGCCATTGAAAGGGAGACCCTTGCATGCATGTCACTCATTTTCAACAATATGTGAGGGTTTACAATGAAATTTTAAGAGCGGATCATAAAGCATTAACAAAAGTACTTACTACAATTAGTTTATAGAAAGCATCCACCAGGTTAGCAAGAATGTCTATCAAACTACGAGACTTCAACTATGAGGTACCCAATATTCCTGAAATTAAGAATAGAGTTGCTGATTTTTTAAGTTGCATGCCTTTACCCTCTGAAGATAAAAGGTGAAAAATATTTAGATGAAGGATGTGTGTCTGGATTGTTTGCTGAAGGTAAGGTTGCCATTAATATCAATGAATGGAAAGGACAGGTTAAAATAGACAAGGATTTGCAAAAGATTATGCTGTATGTGAACAAGGGATGGCCCGAAAAGAAGAAATTGAGTAAGAGTGAACACATATTTGGAGAAGTTTGAAATGAATTGATTGAAGAACAAGCTTTATTAATAAGATGTGCTAAATTTGAATCTCCGGCAACGTTAAGGCCAATAATATTAAGACTGTGTCATGAAGGGCCTTTGTGTGTCTCAATACCCAAAGAATTAAAAAGGTATATCGGTGGCCCTGGGCTGGATGTTGGTACTGAAAAATTGGTGAGAGAATGTGGAGCGTGCAATGGGCCATACAAAACCCAGAAAATGTACTCTCCTCCTCTGTCACCAATTGCTTGTCCAAATATGCCATGGGAGAAGATTCAACACAAAAGGATGATGGACAGAATTTTGAACGTTGTCAAACATTCACCCTCAGACACAGATCTGGGTTTAATCCATCAATATTTTGCTCATCATGCCATTCCAGTTTGGACCCAGCCATATGCAAATCAGCCTTGACCCTGTTCCCCATGGTAACAGTCCAGCCCAAACTGCCAGGCCAAGTCCTCCCTGGACCAGAAAACAAGCATCCTGGGACCAGTTTCAGGGCATCGCCCCTCATCAGCAAGATTAGCTTGAAACTGGTGGCGTAGCGAGCACAGGACCCACGTCTGTGCATACCCTTCCCATTTAGGGTAAAAATGCAACACAAAAGGATGATGGACGGAATGTTGAACATTGTCAAACATTCACCCCAGTCACAGATCTGGGTATAATCCATTGTTATTTTGCTCACCACTCCATTCCAATTCGGACTCAGCCATATGCAAATCAGCCTCGACCCAATTCCCCATGCGAACAGTCCAGCCCTAACTGCCAGGCCAGGTCCTCCCTGGACCAGAAAACAAGCATCCTTGGACCGGTTTCGGAGTGTGAAAATTATTTTGTAATTCTGCTCTGCTGAGTGATGGTAAGGTATGGCACTTAAGTCGAGTTGCTAAAAGTAAGCATGAATTAAAGGATGGTAATGTGAATCAAAGAATTTATGACTGGATGGAAGTAATGAAAGGTTTGTCAACTTGGAATAAATGTCTAAAGGCCTCAAATATAAGAAGTAATGGGGGATATCGCAGAGTTAGCGGCACTTTATCGCAGCCAAAGTGGTGATAAATTTGCTCTTCTGTCGGTCTTCCTGGACCCCTTCTACTCGCAGTCCCCTCCCTGGCGTAGGAGTAGAGTTATGGGTCCACTATTTTCTGTAGCCAGGATACCCTCAGGAAAATGATAGAAAAGATCGATAAAGAAATTCAGAACTTCAAAGACAATACGATTAACTTCAAGACGGCCACGTTTGAAAAAGACACCAAAAATTTTCAGATTGAAACAGTCTATCCATACTTGAAGGAGGACTATTATACACAGGTAATAATCCATACAGTAGTAACATCCAATCTTGGTACCGCTACATCGACGATGTGTGTTGTCTGTGGCAAGGTACAGATGACCTCTTGCAGTCCTTTTTTGAATGGCTCAACAGTAGACATGCAGACATCAAATTCAGCATGACAAAGAACCAGACTCGCATGACCTTTATAAACGTTGAGGTGTTTGTACAAGACCAAAAGTTAATTACAACATTACACCGCAAACCCACTGACAAAAACACCATTTTGCACTACCACAGTTTTCACCCCAGAAGTCTTAAAGATAATCTACCCTATAGCCAATTGTTAAGAATTCGATGCAATTGCGCTCGCAAAGAAGACTTCGTTGTTCTGGCAGACATTTTATGCGAACAGCTAAAGGAAAGAGGGTACCCGAAGAAAATGCTTAAACACTCAACAAAGAGAGCTTGGTACACACCATGAGAAGAGTACCTGACCAAGAAGAACAAAAAGTCATTGGAAAGACTGGAATGTGTATCCACATTTGGCCCACACACTCACAAATTCCGGAAGATAATATTGAGTAATTGGCATCTGTTAACTAATCTTGGATTCACCATGGAAAGACCACTTTTCGCAATGGAAAAGAACAAAAGCATTGGCCAACAAATCATTCGTGCAGATCTCAAGAGTAACAAAGCCACGACGGATTTAAGAACTTTATGGAATTTGACCCCAGTAGAGGGACACCACAAATGTGGAACCTGCTCAGCATGTAACAACACCGCAGAGGGTAGTGAATTCACATACAATTCAATCAAATGGGTACACAAAGAATTTACAAATTGCAAAACTAAAAATGTTGTGTACGCCATTAAATGTCCTTGCCCGAAGTAGTACATCAGTAAAACCACACAACAAATCAACCAGAGGATCGTACAACATAGATCAAGGATTAAGCAAAAAGTTCTATCAGCACCAATGGTACCCCATTTCGTTGAAAAACATCATTCCGAAAAATAGTTCATCTGGACGGGAATTAAAGCACCACCCAGTGTGGTGATGGCGAGACATTACTGCAAAAAAGAGAAGCATATTAAATCATGAAATATAACTGTGTGGCAAATGGCTTAAATGAGATGACAGAACTTCATCAGATTTTACCCTGAGTCCCTGGTAAAGAATCACATTGCCAATAATGAAGAATGACTGTTCTCAAATGTTATCAAACTATGAACAAATCGGTTCTGCACACACATTAAATATTCACAAAAACGCACTAGATTTGTAACATTGCAGCTAATTGTTAATGAATGAGCCCCCAAGTGCACAACAAATGCATGACTCGCCCCCAAAGCGGTTCGAAACTATAAATCACAGAGTCCATCTAGAAAGAAATGGTATGCATTTCCTATGCCCATGACTGCTTCTCACTAAGAGTACGAGCACCGAAATGTACAACAATAATTAGCCCCGTCTTCAAAAGCAGTTCGAAACTACAAATCTCAGAATCCATCTAAAAAGAAATTTCATGTATTTCCTGTGAAACAGGATATAGAACGACTCGATGCCCACGACCGCTTCTTACTAAGGGGCATATTATCAAGACCGACGATAAAATTATCGCCACTTTAGCGGTAGAAAACTGCCACTAAAACGGCGATAATGGGCTTGATAATATGCTCTATGGAATTCCAATTGAAGCCCATGTTAGATGTCCTTCACATCTAACATGGGCTTCAATTGCCCCTACGTTTTACGGCGGGAAGATTGCAGCACATTTGGGCCATAGAGACAGTTTAAAGTAAGTAAATCGCCTCTCCAAAATGGACCATTAAAAGTTAAGGTTCTCGAGTTTAATTCACACGTAGTAATGGAACCGTTTCATTTTTCCAGATATACAGCGTGTCCGGTAGAAATCGGCTGACTAGATTGAAATTCAGTCATGTTTACACACGCCCTCAAGTAAGTGCACCCTCTGTTTAATGGCAATAAATTCACAAGCAAAAACGTTGTGTGACAGCGCGCATCCAAGATGGTCGCGTGAGCACAGGGCTCTCCGGACCCTCGCCACTCCTCGCAATTTATCCTGATGATATCCTGATTTCTTGGACGGGCTTTTGAAGGTGAACCTAGACTGAGTCCATAACTCCTCTCAGAATTTGAATCGGACTTGGGGGACCGAAATTACAGCATTTTGAACTTTCGAGGCCCATCTCGGGGCAGTGCCGGGGACTTGGTGAGCTGTTGATCCGGGATGTAGTTGAATGACAACGGCATTGGGACCTCACCAGTGGGCGTACTCCCACTTTCACTTTCGCTTTTGGTTTCTGGCACGGTCTGATTGAGGGTCTGTTCCGCTCAGGCGGGGACCAGTCCAGTCTGGTGTCATCACTGCTTTCTCCCTACGGAGTACTGAGTCAAGTCGTGACTTTCTCTGGACCCCACGGCCCTACTTCTCGGCTGGTTGGTGCCCGGCCGACCGGCGGCCATTTTCACTCGGTCCTGCGGGCCCCTCCGGGGTGCGTCTCCCACCATGACGGGCAGGGGTGAACCCGAGAAGCGGAAGACCAAGACGTCTCTTCGTGGGGGACAGTTCCAGACAAACGTTATGGACCGCTACACTCAAGCCAAGGGATCCCCAGGGCTCTCCAGCAATACCCCGGAAGATGCTAGAGACGGCCCATCTGTTCCTGTCGACTTGTCCCTGCAGGACATTATGGGCGCCATTACCGGTATGAAGGAGACCATCGGCCAGCAGTATGAGGCCCTGGCTCGTAAACTTCACACGGTCGCCATCGATGTCACTTTAATCAGGGCTGACCTGTCCAAAACTAACGAGAAGGTGAAGTCATTGGATTTGACGACCTCCAGCCTCACGGCCGATGTGTCGGAACTTTGAACAGACCTTGGCGCCCTGAAATCGGCAAACGACTTGATGTCCCATCGGTTGGATGATTTTGAGAACCTGGCAAGACGCAACAACATCCGCGTCATAGGTGTTCCAGAGAATCCCGAGACTCGTTCTGTTGACCTCCTGATCGAAGAGCTAATCCTCACCCATCTTGCTCCGTCTGGACTTAGCAAGTTTTTTGCTGTGGAGCGTGCACATCGTGTCCCGGGCGGTAAGCCTAGGCCTGGCGCTCCCCCGAGGCCTATCATCGCCAAGCTTTTCCATTTCAGGGACCGAGATGCGATCTTGCAGGCCTCGAGGGTGCACGGCCCGGTGAAATTCGAAAACTCCTCAGTCAATTTTTTCCCGGACTTCACTCAACTCGTTCAGAGACAGAGGATGGGCTTTCAGGGGGTTAAGCGACGTCTTCGGGACCTGGGCTTGAAGTATGCGATGCTCTTCCCTGCCAGACTTCGAGTGGAACATGAGGAGCGGACCTTCTTTTTTGAACGACCGGACAATGTGAGTGACTGGTTGGATTCCCTGCCTGGTCGAGGCGATCGAGCGGGGCACTCTGGCGGTGCCGAGGGTGGTGAGCCTCCACAGAATTGACTTTTCGGTCCCTAACCTTGATAATCGGACATTACTCAGTTGGGGTCTACCTCTCCTGTATATTTTGTTTTATAGTAGCTCTCGTCTGGGTGGCGGGTGGTGGCTGGCCTTCCTCCTCCTGCGGGGTCTTTTTGTAGAATGGGATTGTTAGGGCGACAGGCACACTGCATTTTGGGGTGGTTTTACAGTTTGTAGGGGTGCAAGGGGGGGGAGTTGTAAAGGGTTTTGGTGGGGGTGTTTGTGTTTGGGGGGGTTTTTCTTTTTTCTCTCAAGGCGGCATATTTGTTCTTTCTTTGTTTCCGGTGTCCTGCTTTCTGTGGGGAGACTCCTGCTACTCTTGTGGGGATGGGGGGTAGTGGGTTGAGGTTGCTAACTTGGAACGTCAATGGATTGGGGGATCGTATCAAACGGGGTGTTGTACTACAATATTTGCGTCGTCTGGCGCCTGATGTTGTACTCCTGCAGGAAACGCATTTGGTTGGCAATGTGTGTCATGCTATGAATAGGTGGGGATACCGCCTGGTTGCACACTCCGGGTTCACCACCGGTTCCAGGGGGGTCGGTATTCTTGTTGGGTCTTCCCTCCCACTAGAGATTGACAACGTCATCCTTGACGACAGAGGGCGTTATGCCGCCCTAACTGGGAGGTGGGAGGGTAGGACCCTTTCTTTAGTCACGATATATGTCCCGCCGGGCCTCCAGACCTCCACTTTCTCTGATGTTGGTCGGATGTTGCTGGAACTCCCGGATAGTCTTCTCTTCATGGGTGGTGACTTTAATTCTGTGCTATCCGGCGACCTGGATCGTCATCCCCCCAGGGCCCTTCCCGTTTCCCAATCATGGCTTGGTGGGTTCTTGGACACTTTTGGGCTGGTGGATTGTTGGAGGTTGATGCACCCGACGCAGTGTCAGTACACCTTCCACTCCGGGGCGCATGGGAGTCTCTCCAGGCTTGATTACTTCCTTATGCCCGCGGCCCAGGCCACCCACATTGGTGAGGTTCGACACTTGGCCCGGGGCATCTCAGATCACTCCCCTGTGTGGCTGCATTTCGATACGGGGACGCGGGCCGTGGGGCGGATCGCCCCCATTAACCCTTGGCATCTCCGTAGCCCCGAGACTCGCGATAGCCTCCTGAAGTCGCTCGACCACTACTTCTCGGAGAACGAGGGGTCTGTCTTGTCCTCAGTGTCCTTGTGGGAAGCCTTTAAAACGGTCATACGGGGCCAGGCCCTCTCTTTAATAGCTGAGACCAAGAAAGCTAGGAATGGGGAGGTCGCGGGGCTTGAGGATGAAATACTGGAGTTGGAGGCTGAGCTAGACTCGGGTGTTACTCCTGAGGGGCTTCATGCCCTTAGCTTGAAACAGTTTGAATACAAATCCCTTGTCACTGATGCCGCCAAGGCATTGTACAGGGAACAGCAAGGTAGACTGTATGATGTCAGGGATAAGGCGGGTAAACTGATTGCTTGGCTTGATAAGAAGGAGAGAGTGAATCGCGTGGTCCATTGTGCTTCAGAACCGCAATGGGGTGCGTGTGACTGACCCTGGCGAGATTGTGGAGTGTTTTGCTGACTATTTTCGTGTGATCTACTCCCCGGTGTCCGACAGAGATGTGGCTGACTCTTGTTCCCTGTTGAGGGATATTGCGCTGCCTTGCCTGTCTGAAGAGGATCGAGAATGCATGGATGCGTCGTTGTCAGCCGACGAGATCGCGGCCACGATTCGTTCCCTTCGTACTGGTAAGGCTATGGGCCCCAATGGCTTGCCCATTGAATTGTACAAATTATGCCCTGATAAAGTGGCGCCGTTTCTCCGTGATATGTTTTTGGAGTCACGTGAGCTCGGTTCCCTCCCTCGTGACCAACGTCTGGCTACCATAGTCGTAATTCCTAAGGAGGGCAAGCCTCGTGATCGTTGTGCCTCATACAGGCCCATTTCCCTATTAAACGCTGAACCGAAGATTCTTGCCAAGGTCCTCGCTAATCGCTTTCTCGCTGTTATCTGTGACTTGATTCATCCGGATCAGTCCGGTTTCATTCCCCACCGGAACACTGCTCTCAACCTGCGGCGTTTGCATGGCGTTCTCACCAGGGTGGAGTTTCTTTCCGAGCCAGCCATCTTGGCTTCGTTGGACGCCACGATGGCCTTTGACACGATCGAATGGCCATACCTCTGGGCCGCACTGGCGAAGTTCGGTTTCGGGGCGGGATTTATCAGTTGGGTGAGACTTTTATATGTGGATCCGCTAGCTCAGGTTGTTGTCAATGGGAGGGTGTCCCAGCCCTTCGCTCTCGGGAGGGGCACTAGGCAGGGGTGTCCGTTGTCCCCCCTGCTCTTTGCTCTTGCTTTAGAACCGCTTGCAGCCTGGCTCCGATGGGAACCGTCAATACGGGGTATTCAGTGGGCCCCTGGCTTTGAGGACCGAGTCTCGTTGTACGCCGACGATATTCTCTTGTACCTCACCTCCCCACGTGAATCCCTTAATGTCCTTTTTGATGTCCTCACTTCTTTCGGGAAAAACTCCGGGTTGACTATTAATTGGTCCAAATCTTGTGTGTATGTCATTTCCGGTGGCCTTCCCCCCCTGCCGAATAGGTTTCCCATCCAAATTTCGCAATCCGGTTTCAAGTACTTGGGGGTCTATGTATCGTTGGACCCGGCGGTCCGCTATGAGCATAATCTCCTTCCTCCTCTTCGGCGCTTGAAGTTGGATGTGGCCCGCTGGCGTAGGTTGCCGTTGTCGCCACTCGGTCGAGCGGCACTTTTTAAAATGATGTCACTGCCCCGATTACGCACTACAGAACTCCTTTGACATTATTCCGGCGGCTTATTTCCGGGAGGTAGAGAGTTTGCAGAGGAGACTTATTTGGGATGGTCGCGCTCGTATAGCTCTCGCAAAACTGACTCTCCCCTGGTACGACGGGGGCATCGCGCTCCCGGATATCAGGAGGTATTATTGGGCCTCCCAGCTGTCCGCTATCAACCATGCTACTTACGCACCGGGTCCGAATCCGGTTTTCGAGATGGATAAATATCAGTTGCCTGGTGGCGACTTCAACAGAGCACTCTATTCTCGGGCGGCTGGGAGGAACCTAACGGGACCCACTAAGATTGCAGTACGTGTGTGGAGGGATGCTAATGTTGCCATGGGTTGGAATGAGCGCCTGACATGAGCGACCCCCTTGTTTGCGTCGGACGGACTGGGATGCCTCTGGACAACGAAAGGCTTTGAGAACTGGGATATGATTGGCATCAGCAGAGTGGGTGACCTCTGGGTGAAAGGTGCGGTCAAATCCTTTGCGGTGCTTCAGAGTGAGTATGAGTTGAGTGAGAGGGAGTTCTTCAGGTACGTACAGGTTCGCCACGCTCTGCTGTTGGCCTTTGGGGCAGGTGCCACGATCCCCGCGGCTTCCCCACTCGAGGACCGTATACTTGATGGTCATCTGCCCGATAGTACGATTTCCTTGTGCATCTTTGGGAGGCCTGGACCGGAGACGGGTTGGAGTTGGACGACGAGGACTGGCAGTCTGCACTGTCCTCCCCGAAGGAGGTCGCCATTCCGGCCCGTCTCCGTCTTGTCCAGCTAAAAATTCTTCACCTTGTATATGTGATGGGTCCTCGGTTGGTTGTGATGGGTTTTTCTTCGGACGGGCTGTGTAAGCGCGGCTGTGGATTGAGTGCCACCTTTCTTCATATCCTTTGGGAGTGTCGCGAGGTCGCGGCTTATTGGCGCCGTGTGCATGCGGTGATGGAGGATGTCACTGGGGTCGCTCTGTTGCCTGAGGCTCGTCGATGTCTGCTGAATGTATGGGAGCCTAATGATTACAACGTTGCCCAGGCCCGGTGGGCGGCACTTGGGAACATGATTGCAAAGAGGGATATCGCGCAGCTTTGGGGTTCCCGACGGCCTCCCACCGTGTCAGTGTGGAAGGAGAACATGGATTGGTGCATGTTCAGAGAGAAGACGGTATATCTGGTTCGGGGCAAGCCTGGGGCGTGGGGTAAAATTTGGGGTCAATGGAACGCTTACCGAGGTAACATTTGTACGCCCCCTTTTGAAGATACTTCTGACATTCCTCTGTCCCCCTGATCCTGGGGTTCTCGGAATACTGTACTTGTTATGTGGATGGTTCTGACTTCCCCGCTGCCTCCCCTCCCCCCCGGGTTGACTTTATTGACCTCCTGATTCTTTATCTGGTATGGTGGGGTTCCCCCGTCGGCGCTCGGCACCATTTAGATTGTTTCTCGCCTTGAGTTTTGTTTTTTGTTGTTTTTTTTTAGTTCTCTTCAAAATTTAAAAATGTCTGTACCCTGTCTAACTTTTGAGTTGCCGAGAATAATTCTACATTCCTGCTGTGCCTTCGGAGATCAGTTGCTGCTCTGCGACGCTACGTAATTGACTGGCACAAACTAGCGGCCGGCCCTGGTGGTTGTAGGCCCATGTCTGTCATTTTGACTCTCTGCACAATAAAGTTTTTCAAAAAACAAAAAAAAACAAAAAACAACGTTGTGTGACACTAAAGCGCTCATCCATTTTTCCATTTTTTTAAAATAATTTTTTTAATTATATAAAGTAACAATACAAATCTGCGTTTGTTACTACACAATCATAATACAATTTCTTTACAGTCACTTAGTCAAACAATCTTACTTCGATACAGCTATATTCTCACAGCTTTACATGTCTCCGTCCGAATCGCTATTGTGTTCTGGGAAGGAACAAGTGTCTCCTCTGTGCGTGTTCCACTTTCCCCACACCCTAGCCCATTTGCGAGGGCATTTCCTATTTACAAAAGTGGCCTTCTCTGCCACCTTGGCCATATCCCTGTCTCTATACCACTGTAGTATTGTTGGCATTATTCCCGCTCCCCATTTCTGCGCTATATTCCTCTTGGCTATCATCATGCCAGTTGTGGCCCAAAGGCGTTCTGCATGGTTAAGGTCTGTCGGGCCCCAGACATTAAGAAGACAGCGCTGAGGCTCGAGTGGAACCTGTTTCCTGGGGACTTCTACAATTGTGCCTACCACTTCCTCCCAGTAGGGCATAAGTTTCGGGCATTCCCATAAGGTGTGATACTAGGTGCCTACATCCCCGCTGAGGCGCAAACAACTAGGTTCAGGAGCCCTCCCCATCTTGTGTAGTACCGTCTGTGTGTAGTAGGTCCTATGCAGTATTTTGAACTGCACCAGACGCAGTCTAGAGGAAATTGCCACCTCTTTAGGCGAGGCGAGCGCCTCGTGCCAGTCGGGATCGTCCATATCTCCCACTTTGGATTGCCAGAGTTCCCTGAGTCGGAGGAGTTGGTGCGGTCGATTATTGATAATTTTTTTATATGTCAATGAAGTCGCTTTTTTGTGGAGGTGGTCAGTGAGTAATCGGTCCTCTAAGGGGGCGGCTACCGGAAGCGTCACCTCCGCAGGGAGTGCTGTTTCGATTGCATGTTTGATTTGGGTACATCGGAACCTTTCGCCTGGAGCCATAGAGTACTGTTCTTGCAGGTGAGTGAAGCTGACCACTTTCCCATTTTGCCAGAGATCTCCCAGTCGGGAAATGCCGATCAAATCCCAACTGTGGAATCCTTTACTATTGCCCAGTGTTCCAAGTTTGCGTGCGTCCCACAATGGTGTATGTTTCGTAAGTTTGTCAGTCCAGCCCAAGTGCCTGTTTACTGTGTGCCAGATGTGGATGGTATGTGACGCCGGGAAGACTAGGTCACAGGCTTTCTGGGTATTATACAGCACTCTATAAAAACCGCCTTTTCCTAGAGTCAGTCTGTCGAGGTGGTAAGCTGGGTCCGAATCCGGCACGTGAAGCCATTGATTAATGACTGTAAGTTGCGAGGCCCAGTAGTAGGCCTTGATATCCGAAAGGGCTATCCCGCCGTCATACCAACTCCTCACCATTTTTGTCGCTGCCACTCTTGCCGGCTTGCTGTCCCAGAGGAGAGCTGCTACCTCAGCGTTTACTGCTCTAAAATATGAATCTGGGACTGGATGGAGGTATTATGCAGGGCATATAGAAATCTCTACAAGGCCATCATTTTAAAGAGAGCCACCCTACCTAGAAGGGAGAGTGGTAATGTCTTCCAATGCCGAATATCGCTTTTCAGTTGTTGCAGGGGGGCTTGTAAATGAAGTGTTAAGAATGTGTCGCGGTCTGAGGTTATGTATATTCCAAGGTATTTGAAATTGTCCGTGACTATCTGGACCTTGAGGATCCGTGTGAATCGGAACGACACTTTTTGGGTGTGTTCGAATATGGACGAGTTTGGTATCTACGAACCGCAAATGACGAGTTTAGTGGGTGTACGCGTTTTCGCTACGCTGCTATGTACGGATCGTCTCATTTCTAGGTATGTCCATCCGAACCCTCGGGTTCCATTTTAGATACGGCATCCATTTTGTTTCTTGCCCTCAAGTAGCCAGCTAACGGACCTTGTCCGTTCTGTGACCCTGGGATTCCCAAGCTTTCACGAAGGACACGTGTTTCTTTGAGGGTGTCCTTTATGATAGGGAAATGACACGGCAAAGGCAGATGGCCCCGCTCAAGGCTCATCTTGCCGTGCCAGTCTATTGTTTCAGTCATGCATGCATTAGACACGAGGTCTTTGATCCTGCAATCAAGTTTCCGTTATTACTCTTTACACTCTTTTTCAATCTGTTGTGCATCCTTGTTCGTCCTTTGCATCTGTTTCTGTCCCTTCTCTTAATGTGTTTACAGTTAGAATGGAATGTGCTTAATGTGGGGATAACGTGCTTTTACAGTTGGGAACCGGCAATGTTGCTGTAATTATGTTCCGGGCTTCTGAAACATGAATGCGACCCTTTTGAAGTTTATTGTGGGAACTGAGTCGTAACCTTTGTCTGCCATGTTGTGCTACGACCAGAATGTGTATAAAAGGAGCGATCCACTTTTGCAATTCGAAGCAGTCTCTCAGAACCTACACGTTGTGTACTTCTTCTGTATCCCTGCAGTAAATAAACGCTGATCTTTGACGCCACAGGAAGTGTCCCGTGTCTCTGTGTTTTGTACGCCGGAACAGGTAACCCACGAAGGTTTCAGGTGTTGTCCCCTGGCACCGCTGGGCCTTAGAATAGCCCAGTCCTTCAGTTGGCACCCAACGTGGGGCGACATCAGCGGTACCGGTCCAAAGCCCGACGATCGTGAGGAACTTCGTGTGAAATCTCCGAGGGAAGGTGCACCCAGCTTCATCGATCCAGTTGTCGAAATAAGTGGCCCGAAGACTTTTCCCGCGAAGAATCCCGCCTCCTGACGGCTGCGACGCACTGATGCCCTGACTGTCGACCTGTTTTTGGCTCCTGGCGTAGTCCTTTGTACGGCGAGACGATAGACGGGCCTTCCTGGTGACGCCATTGCTCTTTCAGTTAAGTATTTGTGGGTCGCTCCCAGAGGTTGCTTTGTTGTTTGCATGGTTCCATTGCATTTGTGGTTCTTAGTTGTTGGTTCTTAGTTGTTGGGTTTTATTTGACGATTGCAATTGCCAAAAACCGAGGGTCTTGCATTTTTTGCGAGGACATCGTAATTCGATAGCCCTTGAAGTTTGTAAACTCGGTTAGTGTGCACGATGCCTGGCCGTAGTACTTTGTTTGGTTTCCTTAAATATTGTAGCACGGATTCCCGACTGGAGGATTCATGCCCGATACCTCCAGTTGGAACTCCAATTTATGAGCTCTGTAGTCGCCACGGCGTAGGTCCTATTGTATATAATGACTATTGGGTTCGTTACACTAAGAATGATGGTGTTCTTAGTTGGTCTTCACATGGTAGTTTCGAAACTGCAATATTAGATAATCTTGAAGCTAAATTGTTTAAAAAGAAGGCTAGGCCGGCCATGTTTGATTCCTTTCGATTATGGCGCAAAGAGGCCAAGCAGAAAGAAATCAAACAGACTAAGAAAAATAAGAGAGAAGGTGTCATTACGGTGATGCGAAATGCAGAACAGTATCAGCGAGACAAAGATGAGAAGGAGCAGGAAGTTAGTGCTAGGCTTCATCATATGGCAGTGGATAGATGTTATCCGGTTTTACCGTCTAGTCCAGATAAGACGGGAGAAGAAGTGGTGGAAGATCCCCTATTGTCCTATCTATTGAAATCACCACCTCCCTATGCACCAGATACCGTGGGTCCGGTGATTCCTCCTGTTCCTCAACCTGTTGTTTTGGCGGCTGCTGGTCAGCCTGTCGTTCCTCCTGTTCTTCCGAATCCCCTTGTGCCGCAAATTGTCCATCCTCCTTTACCCGCTCTTTTTCCTACTGCTCCTTTGCCGGTACCTCACCAGCCTATTGTTACTACTACTCCTGTTACCCCGACTAATGCTATTGTTTCTACGCTTCCTCCTAATGTTGTTGCTCCTGTGCCTTCTTCTTCTTCCCCTTCTGTTCGTAGTCGTATACTTAATGCTGTCGCTACTCTCTATTCTCCGTTTTTTGGACCTGTACTTGGGTCAAATCTTTCTGATGTCGCTCAGAGGCGCAGTCAAATCCCTGATCCCCGCTGAGGCGCAAACAACTAGGTTCAGGAGCCCTCCCCATCTTGTGTAGTACCGTCCGTGTGTAGTAGGTCCTATGCAGTATTTTGAACTGCACCAGACGCAGTCTAGAGGAAATTGCCACCTCTTTAGGCGAGGCGAGTGCCTCGTGCCCGTCGGGATCGTCCATATCTCCCACTTTGGATTGCCAGAGTTCCCTGAGTCGGAGGAGTTGGTGCGGTCGATTATTGATAATTTTTTTATATGTCAATGAAGTCGCTTTTTTGTGGAGGTGGTCAGTGAGTAATCGGTCCTCTAAGGGGGCGGCTACCGGAAGCGTCACCTCCGCAGGGAGTGCTGTTTCGATTGCATGTTTGATTTGGGTACATCGGAACCTTTCGCCTGGAGCCATAGAGTACTGTTCTTGCAGGTGAGTGAAGCTGACCACTTTCCCATTTTGCCAGAGATCTCCCAGTCGGGAAATGCCGATCAAATCCCAACTGTGGAATCCTTTACTATTGCCCAGTGTTCCAAGTTTGCGTGCGTCCCACAATGGTGTATGTTTCGTAAGTTTGTCAGTCCAGCCCAAGTGCCTGTTTACTGTGTGCCAGATGTGGATGGTATGTGACGCCGGGAAGACAAGGTCACAGGCTTTCTGGGTATTATACAGCACTCTATAAAAACCGCCTTTTCCTAGAGTCAGTCTGTCGAGGTGGTAAGCTGGGTCCGAATCCGGCACGTGAAGCCATTGATTAATGATTGTAAGTTGCGAGGCCCAGTAGTAGGCCTTGATATCCGAAAGGGCTATCCCGCCGTCATACCAACTCCTCACCATTTTTGTCGCTGCCACTCTCGCCGGCTTGCTGTCCCAGAGGAGAGCTGCTACCTCAGCGTTTACTGCTCTAAAATATGAATCTGGGACTGGATGGAGGTATTATGCAGGGCATATAGAAATCTCTGCAAGGCCATCATTTTAAAGAGAGCCACCCTACCTAGAAGGGAGAGTGGTAATGTCTTCCAATGCCGAATATCGCTTTTCAGTTGTTGCAGGGGGGCTTGTAAATGAAGTGTTAAGAATGTGTCGCGGTCTGAGGTTATGTATATTCCAAGGTATTTGAAATTGTCCGTGACTATCTGGACCTTGAGGTTCCGTGTGAATCGGAACGACACTTTTTGGGTGTGTTCGAATATGGACGAGTTTGGTATCTACGAACCGCAAATGACGAGTTTAGTGGGTGTACGCGTTTTTGCTACGCTGCTATGTACGGATCGTCTCATTTCTAGGTATGTCCATCCGAAACCTCGGGTTCCATTTTAGATACGGCATCCATTTTGTTTCTTGCCCTCAAGTAGCCAGCTAACGGACCTTGTCCGTTCTGTGACCCTGGGATTCCCAAGCTTTCACGAAGGACACGTGTTTCTTTGAGGGTGTCCTTTATGATAGGGAAATGACACGGCAAAGGCAGATGGCCCCGCTCAAGGCTCCAGTCTATTGTTTCAGTCATGCATGCATTAGACACGAGGTCTTTGATCCTGCAATCAAGTTTCCATTATTACTCTTTACACTCTTTTTCAATCTGTTGTGCATCCTTGTTCGTCCTTTGCATCTGTTTCTGTCCCTTCTCTTAATGTGTTTACAGTTAGAATGGAATGTGCTTAATGTGGGGATAACGTGCTTTTACAGTTGGGAACCGGCAATGTTGCTGTAATTATGTTCCGGGCTTCTGAAACATGAATGCGACCCTTTTGAAGTTTATTGTGGGAACTGAGTCGTAACCTTTGTCTGCCATGTTGTGCTACGACCAGAATGTGTATAAAAGGAGCGATCCACTTTTGCAATTCGAAGCAGTCTCTCAGAACCTACACGTTGTGTACTTCTTCTGTATCCCTGCAGTAAATAAACGCTGATCTTTGACGCCGCAGGAAGTGTCCCGTGTCTCTGTGTTTTGTACGCCGGAACAGGTAACCCACGAAGGTTTCAGGTGTTGTCCCCTGGCACCGCTGGGCCTTAGAATAGCCCAGTCCTTCAGTTGGCGCCCAACGTGGGGCGACATCAGCGGTACCGGTCCAAAGCCCGATGATCGTGAGGAACTTCGTGTGAAATCTCCGAGGGAAGGTGCACCCCGCTTCATCGATCCAGTTGTCGAAATAAGTGGCCCAAAGACTTTTCCCGCGAAGAATCCTGCCTCCTGACGGCTGCGACGCACTGATGCCCTGACTGTCGACCTGTTTTTGGCTCCTGGCGTAGTCCTTTGTACGGCGAGACTATAGACGGGGCTTCCTGGTGACGCCATTGCTCTTTCAGTTAAGTATTTGTGGGTCGCTCCCAGAGGTTGCTTTGTTGTTTGCATGGTTCCATTGCATTTGTGGTTCTTAGTTGTTGGTTCTTAGTTGTTGGGTTTTATTTGACGATTGCAATTGCCAAAAACCGAGGGTCTTGCATTTTTTGCGAGGACATCGTAATTCGATAGCCCTTGAAGTTTGTAAACTCGGTTAGTGTGCACGATGCCTGGCCGTAGTACTTTGTTTGGTTTCCTTAAATATTGTAGCACGGATTCCCGACTGGAGGATTCATGCCCGATACCTCCAGTTGGAACTCCAATTTATGAGCTCTGTAGTCGCCACGGCGTAGGTCCTATTGTATATAATGACTATTGGGTTCGTTACACTAAGAATGATGGTGTTCTTAGTTGGTCTTCACATGGTAGTTTCGAAACTGCAATATTAGATAATCTTGAAGCTAAATTGTTTAAAAAGAAGGCTAGGCCGGCCATGTTTGATTCCTTTCGATTATGGCGCAAAGAGGCCAAGCAGAAAGAAATCAAACAGACTAAGAAAAATAAGAGAGAAGGTGTCATTACGGTGATGCGAAATGCAGAACAGTATCAGCGAGACAAAGATGAGAAGGAGCAGGAAGTTAGTGCTAGGCTTCATCATATGGCAGTGGATAGATGTTATCCGGTTTTACCGTCTAGTCCAGATAAGACGGGAGAAGAAGTGGTGGAAGATCCCCTATTGTCCTATCTATTGAAATCACCACCTCCCTATGCACCAGATACCGTGGGTCCGGTGATTCCTCCTGTTCCTCAACCTGTTGTTTTGGTGGCTGCTGGTCAGCCTGTCGTTCCTCCTGTTCTTCCGAATCCCCTTGTGCCGCAAATTGTCCATCCTCCTTTACCCGCTCTTTTTCCTACTGCTCCTTTGCCGGTACCTCACCAGCCTATTGTTACTACTACTCCTGTTACCCCGACTACTGCTATTGTTTCTACGCTTCCTCCTAATGTTGTTGCTCCTGTGCCTTCTTCTTCTTCCCCTTCTGTTCGTAGTCGTATACTTAATGCTGTCGCTACTCTCTATTCTCCGTTTTTTGGACCTGTACTTGGGTCAAATCTTTCTGATGTCGCTCAGAGGCGCAGTCAAATCCCTGATGGTAGGGAACGTGAGTCGTTAGTGGAAACAGCGCGTAGATGGATTAGGCATCCTGCGAAGTACGCTTTGCGTATAGTTTTTGAGACATTTTCTCAGTTTAATGAGCCCACTCAAAGATTCGTGTTCGAGGAAATGTGTAAATCCTTGAGAGAAGAGTGGGATAATGAGGAGGTAGATAATGTACCGCCCGAGATCACTGAGCTTCAGAATCAATTTTCGACTGGTACGATTGTAGGTGACAATGTCCGACATGCTTTAGAGCGTTTGTTATCTTTTCGATCTATGATGCAACCTCGAGCATTGTTTAAGGGCGCCACTGAGGAATGGATGGCACAACCAGGTCAGTATCCTATGCGGGAAGTTCCCCCAGTATGGATGCCAGGTGATCCTAATGCTAATCCTGCTATTCCACCACACTTTCAGAGAGTTTGGATACACCTCCCATGGAAGCGATCGGAAGTTTTGCAGGTAAAGCAAACCTTGCCCGACCCCCGTAAAAATCCTGCAGGTTACTATAAGTAGTTGTCCCAACTAGTGGCTGCTACTGTCATGAACCTTGCCGATATTGACATGTTGTTTGGTAATGTAGTACCTCAACCGATTTGGGCGAAAATCCGTCACGAGAATCACGCAGCTGAGTTAGGCGGTGATTGGGCTGCTCTTGCGGCGGCTGACGCCCGGCAAGTTGGTGGGGCTAAACCTGAACAGCTCTTTGAGAATCTGCCCCAGAGGATAATTACCCTTATGAAGACACTTATGCCAGCGATACGCGTTAATTGGGACAAATTGTCTGCGTGCAAACAAAAGAAGGATGAGAGTGTCTCCGATTTCTTTACGAGATTTGAGGAGGCATTCATTGATCATAGTGGTCAGGTTATGAGCTCTGAGGGAGGTCATCGATTGTTTGTTGATAAATTCGTATCGAATTTGTTGCCTGAACTAAGCAACAAGTTGAAGAATTCTGAAAGTTCGTGGGCCGTTTCTACCACTGCTCAGATATTAGCCATGGCCCAATACTACGAAAATAGTGAGAAAGAAGAAAGCGAACGCGTAGATAAGAAAATGAAGGATCTTAAAACAAAGGTCTTATTGCAGCAAGCGTATCCTCCGCGCTCGAATCAGAATGACTCGCAACAGCCACATCGCTTACAATCGCAGTTTTCTAGATCGCAGTCACGTAATGACTCTTCTACACCTCGCTTTGTGTTGGGGTATAATCAATGCGCATACTGTAGGGGTGAGGGTCATTTGAAGTTTAATTGTCCAGTGCTGCGTGACCGCAACACTGGTGTTTCGGCTCGAGGAGGTCGTAGTGGTCCTCAACAAGCATCACGTGGTAGAGGTCGCGGCGTTACTCAGAATCAGAATGAGCGTCTTGCCACTTCATTAGATTCGCAAAATTGCTTTGATCGGCGCGATCCATCGTCTGGTAGATCTGCACAGTATCATGTGGACGACTATTATGTTGAGCATGATGTTGGTGTTGACGGTAATTACTAGGACAGCCCTAGACAAAGAAAGGGAGTAGTATCAGTTCCGGTTGATCAGAGAGGGCCTTATGTCGCAGTTGCTACATTGGGCGTAGTTGAGCCTTTTCTGTTGGACACTGGTGCAGCGAAAAGTTCCATCATGCATTCGAAACTCCCTGGCGCGCCTTTGTCTGGCTTAACGAATTTTTCCGTTGGATTCCCTGGCGCCCCCATTAGCAATCCAGTTTCTAGCTCTTTGCCCCTTACAATTGGGTCTCGTGAGTTAGAAGCTCCTTTGATTTTGACTACTGGTTGTGGTGAGAATCTTTTGGGCCTGGATTTATTGAAACGGTTATATGCGACTTTGTACTGTTCTCCTGCGGGAGTGGAGCTTACATTGGGTCAGAGAGTGATCTCCCCTATGTATCTGTCGACTGATAAGCTCCCACCGGAATTGAGTTCTCTTCCTGATTCTTTGTGGGCGATAGGTCCCAATGATGTGGGCCTGCTGGATATACCACCTTATGTTGTTCAATTGAAATCAAATGTGCGACTGCCACGTATTCCCCAGGATCGTATCTCTCTTGATGGTGAACGAGCACTATTAGCGATCATTTACGATAAAGATGTCATTGAGGAAACACGAGGTAACGTGTGTAATAGTCCTGTGTTACCTATTCTGAAACGAACTGATCCATCTAAGCCTCCTGTGTATCGTTTTGTTATTGATTTACGGGAGGTAAATAAAATCGTTGTTCCACAGTTTCCCGTGGTGCCTGACATTACAGCTTTGCTGACTCTGATTCCAGCCTCTGCATCATGGTTCTCGGTAATCGATCTGAAGAATGCGTTCTTTAGCATTCCGATTGCTAAGGAAAGCAGAGATTTATTCGGTTTCTCATTAGGTGGTCGCAGCTTCAGGTTCAAACGCGCACCTCAGGGCTACTGTGAGAGTCCATCGATCTACAGCCAAGCTCTTAAGAGTCAACTTGATGCGTTTGTGTTGCCGGCTGGTGCGGCCTTGATTCAGTACGTTGACGATTTGTTGGTAGCTGCTGACACTGAACAGATTTGCAAAACTGCTACAGTGTCACTGTTACAGCATCTATGTGACCTACATCACAAAGTGTCACCTTCTAAATTACAATATTGTTGTCAAGAAGTAACCTATCTAGGTCACTTATTGTCAAAGGCGGGAAGAAGGTTGACCCCTGAAAGAATTGCAGCAATTGCTCGAATGACTGTGCCAACAACTCAGAGAGATGTGCGTGCCTTTCTAGGTATCACGTCATACTGCAGACAGTGGATTCCAAATTTTTCACTGTTAGCGAAGCCATTGATAGCTCTCACGTGCAAGGATGTCTCGACTCCTTTGCCATGGTCGGAAGAATGTCAGAAAAGTTTTTCTGAACTACGTGATGCGTTGTGTTCGGCTCCTGTGTTAGGTACTCCTGATTACAGTAAGCCATTTACACTATACGTTCACGAGAGAGAAGGTTGTGCGCTGAGTGTTTTGACGCAACAATTCGGTGGTAAGCAGCGTCCATGTGCATATTTTTCCTCGACTTTAGACCCGGTAGCTAGAGCGTTGCCAAGTTGCTTGAGGGCGACAGCGGCAGCTGCGGTGTCTATTCGACAATCCGCAGGTCTGGTCATGGATAATATGCTCATAGTGATGGTTCCTCATGCAGTTGACACTCTCCTGAATCGGACAAAAACTCAACATCTGACGAGTGCAAGGTTGTCCGGGTATGAGTTGACCCTTTTGGCAAGTCATATACAGATCAAGCGTTGTAATGTGCTGAATCCGGCGACATTGTTGCCGATTAATATGGAATCAGATGATGTACCACCACATGATTGTTACTTACGAACTGAGAAAGAAACGAAGGGTCGTGTGGACCTGAAAAACACTCCGTTGACAGATCCCGATGGCACTTTGTATGTTGATGGTTCATGTTTTAAGTTGCCGAATGGTGATGTGACGACTGCGTATGCTGTAGTGACGTTGAGCACGGTTGTGGAAACTGCGAGATTGAGTCAGAATTCAGCCCAAGCGGCAGAATTGATTGCACTGACAAGAGCGTGTGTTTTGTCTAAGGGAAAGCGAGTGAATGTGTTCACCGATAGTCAGTATGCATTCGGTGTTGCGCATAGTTTTGGTCGATTGTGGAGAGAAAGAGGATTTATGACATCACATGGTACGAAGATTCAACACGGGCAGCTCGTGAATGATCTTTTGGATGCACTTATATTGCCTAAACAGGTAGCGATTGTTAAATGTAGTGCTCATCGAAAAGTTACGGATGATGTTGGTCGTGGTAATGCATTTGCGGATGAGATTGCCAAGGAAACGGCTAAGAATCTTGCAACTCGAATGTATGTTACGAGTTCAGTGAGGTGGCCGACGGAGACTGGTATGTGTGAAGACACTGTTGAGAGTGTGAAAGCAATTCGGAATGAGGCCACTGAAACTGAAAGAACCAAGTGGAAAGAAAGTACGGGAAGATTGGACATACATGGATGTTGGGTTGACTTGTCGGAACGTCAGAGGTGGATGTTACCGGATGCGTATGTATTAGCTGTCGTGACTATGGCTCATGGGTTGTCACACATTAGTGCGAAAGGTATATGCAAGTTATTGTCCCCTGTATGGAAGAACGATGGTATTGCTAAGTGTGCTGAGAGAGTGGTTAAGAATTGTATGGTGTGTTTGATGCATAATCCTGGCAAGGGCACCCCCACTCCACCTGGTCATTTTGCTCCTCCTGCCTGTCCCTTAGAGGTTATCCAATTGGACTTCATCCATATGGAGAGATGCAATAATCTGAAGTATGTCTTAGTTGTGGTTTGTGCGTTCTCCAGATGGATCGAGGCCTATCCTCTTAAGGATAATACTGCCCTGTCCACAGCGAAAGTCCTACTGAAGGAATACTTTCCTCGGTATGGAATGCCACGGATTGTGTGATCAGATAATGGAAGTGAGTTTGTGGGAAGTGTGATGCAGAGTGTGTGTAAGGGCCTTGGAATTCGACAGAAATTCCATAGTGCCAATCATCCCCAGGCAGCGGGTTTGGTTGAAGGGTACAATGGTACTCTGAAGCTGAAACTTGCAAAGATACAAGCTACGACTGGTTTATCATGGCCTGATGCCTTACCTCTGGCTCTCCTATCGACCAGAGCGACTGTACACTCTCGAGTAGGGCTCAGCCCATATGAGATTGTGTTCGGCCGCCCTGCGAATATTTGGGGAGTTCCGAGACCTAAGGCCTTTGATAGTCTTGAGTATCCAATGCTGATTGTTTATCTTCATGATCTGACTGCTAAACTAAGGTTAATTCATCAACAGGTCTTTGAAGCTTTGCCGGCACAGACAGAGGGTCCTGGACATCGGCTCCAACCGGGTGACTGGGTCGTTACCCGAAATTTTGGCCGGAAACGCAGCTTGGAGCCAAGATTTGTGGGACCCTATCAAGTGCTATTGGCCACAAGGACTGCAGTTCGGTTGGAAGGCAGAAAGAACTGGGTTCACGCTGGCCATACCAAGAAGGTGCCGATCCCTACACCAACAGATAGTTGGGTGAGAACTGGTGTTGCGGCAACGGAAACTGAGACCCCTCTATGCTTTGTGCCGTTTAGCGATGCTCAACCTGTAGGAGACAATTCATCGCAGTCAGACACACCTGTTGAGTCGTCAGTTGAAGAGAATTCGAGGTCTGAATCGTCATCCAAACGACTGAACACTGTTTCACCGGCTGAACAATTGTTTGAAGAACAGACTCGACCTGGAAGAAATCAATACTTTCTTCGTCCACGTAACAGAGACTAATAACATTTTTTCTTATATTTCCCTTTTCTGTTGCCACGAACATTACAAATAATTACATCCTTTCTCGAGTTTCTTTTTATGTGCGCTTTTCACAGCTAAAGAGATTTGTATTAAGCCGAGTGTTTAGGAAAACCTATCATCCGGGTTAACCGTAGGGCCGTGGGGGTACTCCTTTCTGTTTGGCAGGTTTCTGACACTAGGTTGGTTACTTTTATCGACTCCTGGGAACTCCTGGGAATTGATAATCGCTACTCAGAACGAAGTGCGTCAAGTACGTCACGGACGGTTTTTAGAGGATGGCATTCTCTAAGCTGTTGGAAGTAGAAAGGATGTCGGCGCAAAGATCAAAATTGCATAAGATTGTACGAACAAAATGTTTTCTGTTTCAGGTATCCCTACTGTTTCTGACTGTGTCTATGCTATTTCGGAATACAGTCATTATTGCCTTCCATTTCACCTACTCTTTCTCCTAAACCAAGCTCTATTACCACTGTTTCTCCACATTCCTTTCATCCTCTGCCCCAACATGAACAGGTTAGACGTGCGGAATTTATGAATAACTCCTTCGTGCAGCTCTTACATCAGCATCAGTTGGTGATGAATACTACCAACTGTTGGGTGTGTGGGTTAATGCCACATACCATGGATAGGGGTATTCCGTATCTGGTTCTTCCGTATAGCTCCCAAGGGTCAGCTCGAGCATTCCAAACTATGTTCCGTAGTGCACTAGATTCCTACCCCAGTCGAGAGCCACGCTCTGCAAACTTTGGTCCTGGTCCGTACCACAAGCCTTTGGCGATAGCGATTGCGGATTTAGATAGAGATGTTTTTGATGCATCGCTTATTCCAGATGAAGAGGTGCAAGCCTATAAGGACCTGAGTGAGGCTGAGTATAGTACGTCAGTGGGTGATAGACAGCTTAAGAGCTTGTCTCCAATATGGATCATACCCCACCTCGGTAATTTCTGCTTGAAAGGTTTGGGTCTAAATCCGAGAGCACAACTTGGGAACAGTGCTTGTACTGATACGTTTGTTCTACCGATGCTCTCTTCCCCTGTTTTCCTGACTGCCAAGGGTACCTATTTTGTATGTTATGAACGTGCATATACATGGTTGCCCCATGACTTTTCGGGTACCTATTATATCGCGAATCTTTTGCCAACGACTTTTACAGTTGCCTCAGACTATCACAAGACGAGAATTGTGAGAGGCGTTATTAGCAAAGAGGACACTGCCGGTCAAGAAGCAGGAGACTTCTTTAAGGGTTTCTTGCCGTTTTGGGGACCTATGGTTAATAGTAGGAACCTAAGACAGTTGACCCATGTGGTAGAGTCGACTGCTAACCTAACTGCGAGTGCTCTTGGTAATTTAACAATGGAACTTCAGGCGGATAGACTTATGACGTTGCAGAACCGTATGGTTCTAGACGTTGTTCTTGCAGATAGAGGTGGTGTGTGCAAAGTTATCCATTCGAGCTGTTGCATTTTCATTCCTGACAACGCTCCAACTGTTTACCAAGCCATCTCGAAGTTGCATAAGATTTCCGAGTCCATACACGTGGACGAAGGTAATTGGACACTTTTAGGATGGTTTTGGGGCCTTATATCCACTTGGGGCTGGAAGATTCTGATGATCGTAGGGGTTGTTGTGACGTTTCTGTTCACGTGTTGTCTTTGTGTGCAGTGTGGTCCTGCCTTATGTAGTCTCTGTGCTACAACGTGTATAAGACGGCCATCTGTTACCAAGGAGACATTGATGAATAGAATGATGTTCCAGCAACAGCTGAACGATCTGATGAATATCGAAATCGATTCTGATCTCGACTAGTGCTTGCCTACATGAGGGCAAAAGGAGCGTCTGAGGTTCCGTGTGAATCGGAACGACACTTTTTGGGTGTGTTCGAATATGGACGAGTTTGGTATCTACAAACCGCAAATGACGAGTTTAGTGGGTGTACGCGTTTTCGCTACGCTGCTATGTACGGATCGTCTCATTTCTAGGTATGTCCATCCGAACCCTCGGGTTCCATTTTAGATACGGCATCCAATTTGTTTCTTGCCCTCAAGTAGCCAGCTAACGGACCTTGTCCGTTCTGTGACCCTGGGATTCCCAAGCTTTCACGAAGGACATGTGTTTCTTTGAGGGTGTCCTTTATGATAGGGAAATGACACGGCAAAGGCAGATGGCCCCGCTCAAGGCTCATCTTGCCGTGCCAGTCTATTGTTTCAGTCATGCATGCATTAGACACGAGGTCTTTGATCCTGCAATCAAGTTTCCGTTATTACTCTTTACACTCTTTTTCAATCTGTGGTGCATCCTTGTTCTTCCTTTGCATCTGTTTCTGTCCCTTCTCTTAATGTGTTTACAGTTAGAATGGAATGTGCTTAATGTGGGGATAACGTGCTTTTACAGTTGGGAACCGGCAATGTTTCTGTAATTATGTTCCGGGCTTCTGAAACATGAATGCGACCCTTTTGAAGTTTATTGTGGGAACTGAGTCGTAACCTTTGTCTGCCATGTTGTGCTATGACCAGAATGTGTATAAAAGGAGCGATCCACTTTTGCAATTCGAAGCAGTCTCTCAGAACCTACACGTTGTGTACTTCTTGCGATTTCTGTATCCCTGCAGTAAATAAACGCTGATCTTTGACGCCGCAGGAAGTGTCCCGTGTCTCTGTGTTTTGTACGCCGGAACAGGTAACCCACGAAGGTTTCAGGTGTTGTCCCCTGGCACCGCTGGCCCTTAGAATAGCCCAGTCCTTCAACCTCACAGCATATCCGGATACGGAGCCGTATACAGTGCATATAATAAGTAGCGCATGAGGCGATCTCGTGAGTGAGGCAATATATAATAACACATTGTCCGCATATAAAGAGAAACGATCTTCCCATTCCTCCCTCCATTTTAACCCTCGAACCATGGGGTCTCATCATATCCACGCCGCCAGTGGCTCTAGAACCAACGCAAACAATAAGGGTGACAATGGACAGCCCTGCCTCGTACCTTTGCCCAGGGTAAATTCTCTCGATATGTGACCATTAACAACTACGTGTGCCACCGAATCGGTATATAGTAAGCGTATCCATGAGCAGAACTTCGGTCCAAACCCCAGATGTTGAAGGACCACGAAGAGGAAGGCCCACTCCACCGAGTCAAATGCCATCCGTGCATCTAAAGAGAGGACTGCAGCGCCCTCCTGAATAGTGTGTTTACGACCCATTACGCCCTGGAGGCGTCTAAGATTCAGGGCCGTGTTCCTACCAGGCATAAAGCCAGATTGGTCCAGGTGTACCAATGTGCGGAGATGGGGAGTAAGTCTGAGCGCCTGTCAAGACTTTGGCTACTACTACAACCATAGCGAGAGGCAACTCATGGACAAAACAAATTAAGTATCCATGCAGGAAACGAAAGTGTGTGACGCCCAAAATCCTGTTGAAACAATGCTTAACAATGATAAGAAACTCAGGTGAGGAAAATGGCCGCGCAGATGGGCACAGATCCAAAGCAGGTCAGCGGTCTAGTGTTTCCCCTCACGCGACAATTAGGGAGCTCAAGGTGCGCGTTCCACAGGGGAACTGCGCACTTCAACTGTAGTCTTCTGGAAGAGTGTAGCGTCACAGTGAGGCGCAGAACTTGTTTTGTATTTACCTCAGGGAATAACGTTATCTCAATTTTTTGGTTCTATTACGCATGCGCAACGTGGGATTCAACTTTTCTGACAAGAAATTATCGAAGGAAGAGAATTTCAAGCAGCGCTTCAGTCTTCATGTTCCAGTTGCGGTATTTGTTCCAACCTTCCTAGCATCCCTAAGGTAACACTTTTGTAACGCTTCGTGTTCCCGATGACAGTGTGGTGAAATATCAACCTAAAAGAACAACAGTGCTTATATGATATTATAAAGCTTTCCTGCCAGAAGCACATGAAAACAGAGACTTAAAATAGACTTGGGGTTTCCAGTTATTGGTGCATCTGGGGGATCCTCAGAGAGTTATAGCTCCTTCCAGAATAAAATACAGACAGTTGGATTAATAAGCTACCACTCGTAGCTAAGGTGAATAGAAGAACGCTAACTAAGAATACATATTCAGAGTGACTAGTTCTTAGGAAATGTATTTACAAGTGCTGTCTTCTTTCTTACATTCAGATGCAGAATTAACCCAATTATAAAACATCACAGAGAGAAGCAATAGCCTGGGGTCGACAGGGTAAATTTAGTGTTGTGGTGTTACATCAAGCATTAAACATGTTTAGGCCGTTTTTACATGTATGTCTTTAAAATCCAGGTGCAGTAAGAAGATCCACCCAGACGACCGTGAGAAGTATCATCAACTTACCAGGCAGTCTCTCTTGTTTCTCATCCACTTCCCCTTTCCCCCCTGCTTTAGTCGCTACCTCGAGTTGATCTTGGTTGGTGCCTGAGGTGGCGGGGCGTTGGGACCATCATCGGCTCCTGTGGAGATTTGGTACCTTGACAGCGCCAGTGTTTTAGCTAAGATTTTCCCTTCGGCATTGATTAAGGAGATAGGGCGATAGGACGTGCATTCCTCCGCCGATTTCCCAGGCTTATGGATGGCTACAATAGTTGCCAGCCGTTGGTCTTTAGGGAGTGTCCCTATTTCACGACTGGCTTCAAACATTTGTAACAAATATGGTGCTATCTTCTCCGCTGTGTGTTTATATAATTCTATCGGGATTCCATCGGAACCCGTGGCCTTGCCAGATTGCATTTTGGGAATAGCCAGTTTGAGTTCATCTACTGTGATGTCTGCTTCTAGACTTTCGGTATCTTGAGGCGTGAGCCGCGGCATCTGAATATCATGAAGGAATGCAAGCGCTTCTCATTCAGTGGTGTTATTTGTGGAGGTGTAAACTTGCTCGTAGTGTCGTGCCAGTGTATCGACTATGTGTTGTGGGTCCGACGTGAGTGCACCGCCTTCGGTTCTAATCTGCGCTATACATCTACGCGCCCGTTCTTTCTTGTCGAGCCAGGCCAAGAGTTTACCTGCTTTGTCTCCTGACTCATAGATCCGATGCTGGACCGCCTGCAAATGAGAGTGAGCGGCAGCCTTGAGGTGTTCTTTATAGTCTTCTGTTTTAACTCGTAGGGCATGCATTGTCTCGTCAGTGGGGGCGGCTGCATGTTGGGATTCTAGGTGTTGTACTTCCTGCTCCAAGGTCTCTATTTCTTTCCTTTGTTCCCGTTTGTGCCCCTCTATCAGGGAGATAGCTTGGCCTTTTATTACTGGTTTGTAAGCTTCCCATAGCGTTAGGGAAGAGGAAACTGACGCTTCGTTTTCTAGGAAGTATTGTGTGGTTGTCGTAGTTAAGGATTTCTTGATCTTTGAATTTAGGAGGAACCCTGGATAGATGGGGTATATGGATCTCTGGGTAGTGCAGTGTGCACGAAGCTGTCTTTACCGGGGAGTGGTCAGAGATCCCTCTGGGTAAGTGTGTGGTCGCTCCCATCTTTCCTAGATCGGCCATGGCTGCAAGTATGTAATCTATGCGGGAGAGGCTATTATGCGCTCCCGAATGAAATGTATACTGTCTCCCCATCGGGTTTTGAAGCCTCCATATATCTAATAAGCCATGTGCTTCCAAAAAATCAGCCAGTGGGGAACTGGTACGATGTTGCGGTCGGCTAGGTGTGCGGTCCAGTGCGTTATTCACAGTCATATTAAAGTCCCCTCCTATTACTAAGTCTCCGTCTGGTAGGGTGAGGAGGAATTTGCCCAAATCTTGAAAAGCGGGGGAGTGCAAAGCCGGGGGGATTTAAACAGATACTATGTTAAACATTCGTTCCTCCCATTGAATCGATAAGGCCGCGAATCGGCCTTGGTCATCCTTAAGGGTGCGGTGAAAAATGAGGGGGAATCGTTTTCGCACTAAAATCCCTACTCCCCGGGAGCCTGTGGTAAATTCCGAATGGGCCATTAATTGGAACCCCCACCGGTCAAGGGATTTGCACGTGGGGCCCATCAGATGTGTCTCCTGGAGCAATACAACTGCCAGGGAGATACGTTTTAAATATTGGAGCACTAACCCTCATTTTATCTTATCTCCTAGACCATTGACATTCCAGGAGATGTCCTCATTTTATCTTATCTCCTAGACCATTGACATTCCAGGAGATGTTCGATAATGTTGGTGTTTTAGTGTGGTGTGGCATTGGATCAGTTCAAGACATTGAGGACATCAAGTCACGTGACATGTCTGATAGCAAAGGACATAAGGAACCCAATACTACAGTGACTGTACATTGTTATCTGCAGATCAAGAACTATTAAAACATCAACAATTAAAACTTTCCCATGTTGCGCATCAACTTCTTTTGCAACTGAAACATGGAGTACACCACCCCAACTTGGTCTGACTATCTTCTTATACGAAATATTACAGTTTACGTCTATATTGGGGGTTGGTGCGGGACTAATCCCTGTAAGATCTGTTAAAATCCCTATCCACCCACCGACCCCCCGTAACCCCAAACAATGCAACCCCCCTCCTTGCAACCCTGCCTAGTAGGTTTAAAATGACCCACCACCCCAATAACAGAGTGCTTACAAACCCCGGAATCAAACCCATTAAACGTGAGGTCATGTGGTGTTAGCGCCCAGTAGTCTCCTCCTCCCGGGCCCACGGCAACACCAAGTTACATTGAGGTATAGAATAGTTCTGAAAGTTCTATTGTTCAGCGACATATTGTCAGTGCTACTTTAGGCAGGCAGGGAGTCCTCATATGGTCTTTCAAGGTGGAATTTCCAATCTCTATCTCCACCCGCCCCACATAATAGCAATAAGAGAGATGGTTACCGACCAGCGCAGTCATGCAGTCCTTCATTTTCCAGCACGTGCAGTGTCGCTGCCAGGACTGGCAGAACGGGAGCCTCTGGATCGCGATAGCGAGCGAAGCCCACCCCTGTGCCCGCGTGAGGAGTCTTTAGGGTGATATTCAGCGGTCCGGCGTTCCAACCCTTCCCTGCAGCGCTGTGATTTGAGTGGACCCTCCTCCACCCATCGTTATGCTTCTTCAGGTGGCGTTAAAAACCATGATTTATCACCGTCGATGACCTTCAGCTTGGCGGGGAAGAACATCATGTACTTAATGCCCTTGTCTCGGAGAGCCCGTTTGATGCCTTCAAAAGAGCATCTTTCTCGTTGCACCTTCAAGGTGAAGTCCAGAAAAAATCGGATTGTTGCATTGTCATACTGAAGGTCTCCAGCGACTCTCGCAGCTTGCAGGATCGCATCTCGGTCACGAAAGTTCAGGATGCGTGCTATAATTGTACGAGGTGGCGCCCCAGGCTTTGGCTTCGGGATCGGAGCTCTGTGTGCTCTTTCGATAGAGAATAATGGGGAGAGTCTCTTGGGCTTTAGATGATTCAGGATAAGATCTTCGAGGAAGAGGTCCACAGTGGGTCCGTCCATTCCCTCCGGCACCCCCACTACCCGTATGTTGTTGCGACGAGCTCTTCCTTCCTGATCGTCGAGGTGAAGCACCATTTCTTTATGGTGGTGGATTCATTGTTGGACCTTTTATTGCAATTTATGTGTCACAGTATGGAGCTCTTCGACATTCCCCTCCACAGCCGTAACACTGTCAGAGGTCTTCCTCATGTGCGCTCTCATTAGTTTCATCTCGATTGTGACCTTATCGATTTTTGTCTCCAGGTTAGCGCCGACTGTGTGTATCGCCGCCATAATTGATCCAAGAGATGGTTCCTCTGTGTGTGCAGTTTCTTCATTTGTTCCATCCGCCGCTGAAAGCTGGCGAGGGATCGCATATTTGTCCATCTTATTGAGTTGGACGGTTGCAGCAGTGCCTTTAGGTTTCGTCATAGTGTCTTGTGGCGTCAACCCAAGCAGTATGGCACCATCAGGGAGAGTCCCAGTATCTATGAAACCGTGGCAAGTGCTGTCTTGGAAGTAGTTGCTGCCAGGAGGTGTCGCTTTATGTCAGTCTACGTCAATCCAGGCCGGAGGAGCTGTCGCCCGCCAGTCCAGACTCCCCCGCAGCACCGCTCGGTCCCCACTGGGCCACGCTTAATTTCGGTTCACTCCTCTGCAGCCTCGCAGTTTGGTTCCCAATATATGTGCTGCGCTAGATGTAGAGGGCTACAATGACACGCAGGCGGTCGGCTGGAGGCTGGATTTTGTAGTGGGGTCGCATTTGTGGCCTCGCACTGCGTTCAGTCTTGTCTTGCCCAATCCACATGCAGCGCCGGAGAAGGGAGGGGGAATGAGCGAGGATGCACGCCCTAAATCCTCCTGCAGCGTCTTCACCTTTTGGGGGGGTTTCCTTCTTCCCCCACAACGCTGGCACCGGCGGCGGTGGTGATTCCCACAATTGAGCCACAGTTTGCACCCACTGCCTTGCCCTCTGCCACTATGGTGTGTTCCAAAATATTGCCACCATTCAGTCGCTGCAGGCAAGCCTCAGGAGGGAGGCCGGGCGTCAATGTTCCAGTTCACACGGGGGAAGGTCTCCCGCCATCCTCCCGGGTCTCACCTTGACAGAGATCCGCCGTCGCTGCACATGGGCGGTGCTCCCAGGGGGTCCCAGCACACGTCGCGCAGTCAAGAGGGGGAAGGCCTGCAGCCGTAGCCCTCATGTAGTCGCCCGTCCCGGCCCTGGGTTTCACCGTGGGCCTCCGGATTACGAGACTCTGCCCCCCTGCACCACGGCCGATACGCCGCTCTCGATTCCAGCACCTCTCAGATATTTCGAGTGTAGCGGGGAGCAGCGATCCCCCACCTGCTCCTTGTATTCTGGCGCTGCCTGTTCGATTATACTGCCCTCAAGATGCCGGATTAATAACGGATTTTGCAGGTTATGCTGCAGGCCCCGACGGAGCTCCGGAGCTACGCCGCCATTGCAATCGGCGCCAAGCCACGCCCCCCATTTTTCCGTTTTAGTTAGTGCGGTAGTGCACCGATATTCAAAATTCTTCACAAACTATTGTAGCAACGAACAGAACCAGAAGACTCATTCTTTCTGCATCCTCCTGCCAATACAACCGTAAGTGTAATGCAAACACAAATTTGATTTAATGGAATACGCAGCAACTGTGACAGGCATACTGATTGATAGTGTCTTGTTCTCTTCAGGTCCTGAAAAGTGAGACAGCAGATTATAGTCAAAAGCACAACATGTGCACAAACTTAACTCTCAGGTATTATGGGGCATATTATCCATCCTTAGTGATAATTTTGTTATCGCAGGCTATCTCTGGAATTTATCGCCCTGGTAGCGCGTTATTAACAACGCGTTTCTCAAGGGCGATAAAACTTTAGCAAGGTTATCGCCGTTTTGCAGGGAACATCGCTGGTTTTCCAGCGATATTCCCTGCAAAACGGCAATAACCAGCATAATCCACCCCAATGTTAGGGATAGGTAAGTCTGCATTTTAGCAGACGTTAGTTTTTGGAGAAAACAGCGGTTTTCTCCAAAACCTAACGTGTGCTAAAATGCTGGGGCAGCCTTGTAAATATTGCGATGTGAACATCAGCGATATTTACAAGGTTGTCCTGCCCAGTGACGCCCACTTTGCATCTCATTAGAGATGCAAAGGGAGGCGTTGGGTAAAAGGGTGCTAACATGTGCTAATGCATGTTAGCACCCTCTTGTTAATAGGGTGATAGATTTATCTCCGCTTTTTTGGCTTTAAAAGCCAAAAAAGCGGAGATAAAGCCCTTGTAAATATGCCCCCAAGAGCTTTATAAAAATGGCGAATTAAAATATATACACCAATAGGGACGTTTAGTTTTAGGTAACTCGTTTTTTATTTAATTTTTATTTATAGGTTACACCGTGCCTAGCCCTGATGAAAATCCCGTAAATACTGACCGGGATTGGAAACGCGTCGGCATTTCCCCTTTTTTTCACCACAAAGGGTAATCAGAAATGTCTGGACCTCTGGAGGGTGCGCATGAGCACCCTACAGAGTAGCATCTTTCCCGTGTGGTGGCAGTTCCCACAAAGGCACCAAGTTAAAGGGCCTTTAGGAATTGCTCTGTATTAAGAGTTGAATCAATTTACTGCTGGTGTAATTATCTTGAATTTGTGTACTTTGTACATTTATGTTGTTGATGATATTTGATTGCACATTTGTATTGTGATATCAAGGTATTTTTCACTTAACACTTTATATGCACTCCACATGTTTTGTATCTGTAATGTATTCAACTCAGTCATGAGTTAAATGTCTACAAACAATGTGTTGAACATGTTAAGAATTGTGATTCAAACACTGAAAGCATATGAACGTAACAGTGTTTGCTTTTTGATCACCTAAATAAATAGCAGCACAAAAATTGATAGTCAGGTTGTTTTTCTCTTTTACAAGTTATATATACGTCCATACCTGGCGTCTTCTGGACGATAACCCCCTCGGTTGCTTCTCAGGAAAATAAAGTCACAGGCATTAGTGTCCTTGTCCCTAAGTGGACAAAGTAGCCCTTCACCCTGTCACCACATCTAATGTGTAATTTATTATGGGATAGGAAGTGATGGCCTCAAAGGGTAGCATACACTCTATTACTTAGAGGTCAGGGTTTCTTTTTCAGGGTGCCCAAAAAAGGAAGGGATTCCGTGCCAGTAAAATAACCCATGTGCTCTATGAACGTCCTGCTCCCAGGATGTTCTTCCTTATATTGTCATTCACCCTGACAGCCCCGTGACGTGGCCGTGAAACCAGACCCACCAGCTCACCCTGCCCACAGATTTCCACAGCACTTGCCTGAAACCGTGGCTCGATGACAGAGCCACGGCTGCCTTTCCATTGGCCGCCCTGGGTCCCAGTCTTTACTCGTCCCTCCTCTCCGACGCCATCCGACGCCCTCTCTTCTGGGACTGCTTTCAGCGGAATATTTGCCTTGTATAGGTCAGCCAGGCCAGGCATGATCTTGATATCCAAGTATGTTATCTCCTTTTTGGCCTATTGAAATGACGAGGATACCATTATCTCTTCCATCTCATTCAGGAGGGGGGAGGGGTTTGACAAATTAAGAATAAAGGATTTCCAGAGGTTATTCTTAAAGCCAGCCACCAGCTCAAAGTTATGCAGCTCTAATTGTAAGGTGGAGAGGAATGTACGTGGAGAGGTAACAGGCAGGAGGACATCATCTGCAAATAACAATATTATGTGTTTTTCTAACCCTCTATCCCAAACTAGATATCCTGGATCTCATGGTTAGCTCTGATCCGTGCTGCCAAGGGCTCTATGCAAGGGGCAAAAAGAAAGGGGAATAGGGGCAGCTCTGTCTTGTCCCCCTGTTTAAGTCAAAGAGCTCGGAGGCCATACCATTAACCAATACCCGGGATCTGGGTCTATGAAAATTGGCCTTCACCATCTTGAGAAATTGGTCCTCAAACCCAAATAAACATAAGGTCCCGTGCTCTCCATGACACTGGAGTCAAGCTATCCTGGCTCATGAGGGCTGAAAGCCCGAAACCGGTATTTGGATGGTTGTTTGCAGTCCAGGGAGGACCTGGCCTGGCAGTTGGGACTGGACTGTTCCCATTGGGCGCAGGGTCAATACAGATTTGCATATGGCTGGGTCCAAACTTTAATGGCATGGTGAGCAAAAAAACAATGCATTTAGGCCCAGATCTCTGGAATGGGGTGAATGTATGACATTGTTCTGCATTCTGTCCATCAATTGTTCTTTTTGCGTTCTTTAAAAATGACCAATCCACCCGGTCAAAAGCCTTCATGGCATCAAGTGCTAACAAGACAGAGGGGATTCGTTTCTTGTGCACTTTTTATAGGAAATGGATAATCCTGCGCAAGATGTCATGGGACTGATGACCTTTGATAAACCCCATCTTTCCCCAGAGTCCCCACCACAGGGCCATCCCCAAGTCCATCCCAGCCTCCATCCCCCCCCAGCTCCATTCCTCCCATGGAGCATGTTGCTCTGCCAAGCGATGAACAGAAACAAATATAAAACTCCATAAACCTAAAAGAACTGGTAATTGAAGATTTCCCAATAGTATGTTGAGATTTCAGTGTAGGAAACCTCAGGGAGTGGACACAAACCAGCCCTATCATCCCGTGAAGATAAGAATGTGAACACCTTCCGCATTTAGAAAGAAGAAAGTCTATCGGTAGAGAGCATGTTGAGCAGCCCTCTCCTCCAACTCCCACGTCAGCATTATTCATGAGCTAACTGGATCAGTCTTTAGGTAGCCACAGCAGAGAGCAGAATGCTTTATAGGGTCTGGTGAGGAAACTCCATGGCGATTATCCAGGGCCCCAACAACATAAGCATCTTACCATGCGAGGGGGCGGGCCCCGCTCTTATTTCTTTGGAGTATTGCTCACCCTATTCGGTGTATGCCAGGTCCTTGGAGGGCGCTCTTCCCGGGGCTTTTCCATCTCTCCCTCCGTTCATCCAGTCGTGCCAGAGAAAGCCAGGTCCTCAAGACCCAGAAGAAGAGCTACTTCAATTAGCTCGGCGAAATGGCATTGCTTATTGTTGTATTCAATGGCTACACCAAAGAGATAGGTCTATCTGTACCTAATATGGCAAGCTTTCAATGCTGCAGTAATGGGTCGGAACTGTAAACAATGGAACAAGGTGGCCTGGGCCGTATCCTGGAAGAGTGAGTAGATGGAGCCCTGGAATTTGACAGTATAACTTGTCCTTGCTCTCTAAAGAACTAGTTCCTTAACCTTGAAGAAGCTGAATTTTGCAAGAACATCTCTGGGGCACCTGCCCCTCTCAGGAAGCCAGGCACCTACTCTGTGAACTTGTTCCAGCCTCACCTACATGTGGTCCTCTCCCAGCAGGTTCCGTAAAAGGCCTACCATGAAGGCCTCCGGGTCTCGTCCCTTACTTCCCTCCTCCCGGCCCCACACCCTGATGTTGTCACGGCGGGACCTGTTCTCCAACTCTTTGCATTTAAGGATGGTGGATTGAAAAAATAAGCAATTGAGCCCTTAAAGAGATTGTCTCTTCCTCCACTGGAGCCAACTGTTGTTCAAGTTTTTGAGCTTTTGTTTCCAAAACCAGGGTATGGAGCCCACAGAATCAACATCAGACTGGAGGGAGACTAGGCATGTATTTATCCCCGTCCTAAAAGTTTCAAAGGAGGAAGTGATGTCTGTTTTGATATCTTATCTTAACTCTTTTTTAAAGTCACGTACTAAAGCGAAGAGATAGTCTCCAGTCAGCACCCTATTTTCTTACAGAGGTGGCGTAATTCCTCCTGCTCTGGACTCTGCCAGGGTGAAAAAGCTCAAAACTCTATTTGCCTGTACCTTTTTCGGTGGCATAGACACTTGGGGGCAGGGCCGCATGTCACCACTGAGTATATAAAGTTGGTGCTAGGGCACAGGACTCTCACTACAGGCTCAAGGCTGTGTACTGGGATGACTGAGATGACCCGGGGCCAAGTAGCAGGGTTCAAACATAGACTTCCAAGTGGTCTTCCATGGGCAGGCCCCCCTCACCCCAGCTCCATCGCCGCAGTCCACTCCCATCAAATTCATGACCTCCACCTCACGTATTTGCGGGGTCCTCTTCTACCTTATTTCAAGTAAAATGTTCAGGCTCTAAAGGTAGAAAGTAAGGGTGAGAGAGACACACCTAGCACCCACTTCCAGGGCCCTCCAAGGAACACTCAGCAGCCAGGCAATCCACACAGCGTGTTTCCAGGCCACCCGGCTGCCATTTTAGGGTCAGGCAGACAGCCTCAGGAGTATCTGAACATACAAAAAAATGGTTGCAAGGAGAGGGGGGAGACACGGTTACCTTTTGTTCATGGCTGATCCTGTGGGCCCCCAGGACATTCAGTCCACGGAATCACATCGTCCGCCAAGGGGTCTCAGCAGAGCGGGTCACCATAGTGCTGGTTTGCCATTCGTCTCCTTCCACAAAGCCGTAGCAAGATCAGGGCCATCAGCGCAGCTCGCTGATCCCCATGTTAGATGAGATCATGGCCGGCCCTTTCTTCAGCCCTGGTGGTTACCCGCCTCCACTTTAGCTCCAGACAGCCCTCCGTGTCCAGGCCAGACCAGAGGCTCAGAATGCTGTTGCTATTTTCCCCCAGCAGTCCCGCTCTACTCTTTGCCACGCTCCTCTGCCCCTCCGCACTCCTCTGTGATGGAAGAGTGGTGGAAGGGTCACCATCATAGTCCGGTCCCACTCCGCTCTACAATTCACTTCATTTGAGCATTGGGAGTGTGCGGTAAGTAACAATTTCTCAAGGTTCTGCATGTAGCCTAGGTGGAACACCTTCACACAGCCATGATGGTTGGCCACACACCTGTAATTTGTTTTCTTCGTAAAGCTGTGTGCTCATTTCAGTATTTAGCAGTGATAAGAATATTAGTTCACCACACACTTGAATTAGCATTTCAAATGAGTGGTCATTTTCAGGACAGTTACTCCTCTGTGCGCGTGCTGACAATTTAAAGGTTGATGCCCTTTCCAGATGCTCCAACCTGACCACAGAAATCCCTGTGACAAGATAATGAAGTGAAAGGGAGGCACTGGTGCTCACAACTGTTTCACACTGTGAAGCCAGATTGTATGTGTGTATGCATGACTGCTTAATTTGTTTCCGTGTTTGCCGGTGCTCTGCACCTGCCCTTAATTTTCAAAACTGGCATTTATGTATGGAAGTCCACCACATGTTGATGCTGTCTATTTGTGAGCAGAGTACACCAGTTTAACACCTAAATATCCATTTAAAAAAGATAATTCTGCTATGTCCAAGTCATTCTTAGAGTCTGGGTATGCTTGAATTGTTCAAACAATCACATTTGTAGGCATGATGCTTAGTAGAGAGCGTTTATACTGGCATTAGGTAGCGATAGCAGGTCCAGTGTATGGTGTAAGCTGCAGTGGCCTCCTGGGCAGTACCTTGGACCCTGTCAATTTAATTTGATAAATTAAGCACTGGATATAGTTATTTGTAGAGAGCAAACCTCTTTGTAGGGAAACAGAGCACCCAATGGGAGCAGGAACCATAAGTCACAATTCAGTATTGTTTCAATGATGCAAAATGATTATGGGTGGTTAACCCTCATCTGGAGAGTTATGGTGTTCTTTACAGAGGTGTTCTTTCATTCTTTCCTAAATTGGATTAGCATTGAGACAGTCGATGGATACGTAGATGTTGTTCCAGTGCATAGATTGAAAAGGTCTTCTGCTTTATTTTTCATTTTTTTAAACTTCTAAGGGGCATATCATCAACAACCGGCGATAATTATCGCTAAGCGCACTTAGCGCTAGGATAATTATCGCCGGCTATCGCTTGTTTTTATCACGGAGATAGCGCGCTTTCAGCGACGCTTATCTCCAGAGCAATAAAAATAACGGAGTTACCTGCCAAATGTGCAATTATTGCTGGTATTCCAGTGATAATCGCACAACGTTTGGCGCTACATTGTTGATAGGGCAGGGCATACTTAACCATGATATCCACCTTCCATTGGATATCATGGCTAAGTCAGACTGAAAGCAGGCGTAAGGAAAGTAGCGATAACCGCGGTTGCATATTCATTATGTGATATGGCTGTCAATCAATCAATCAAGATTTATAGAGCGAGTGGCTACTCAAAGAGTGTCCCGGTTCTAGGATAGGTTAGGCAACTTAGAGCACAATTAAATTACTGAAATGCAGATTGGAAAAGCCAAGTTTCAAGGTTGCGCTTAAAGAAATGATCATCCCTCAGTACCCACATATCCAGAGAAAGGGAATTCCAGGCCTTGGTCGCAAGGTAAAAGAAAGATGTACCACCCCATCTCTTTTTCTAATTCTTTGTAAAGAAGTCAACTCTGCTCCAGAGAAGCAGAGAGTTCTTGTAGGATTATTATCAGTGACCTTACAGACAAATACCTGGGACCAGTCTGGTAGGAAGCTCGATAGGCTAGCCAAAGACCTTTAAATTTAGTTTAATGTCTTAAACTAAATTCTCTCCTTGATGGGCAGCCAGGAGAGTTATTTTAAATACAGGTGAATGTGTGACTGCCTAGGCACTTTTAATAGAAGCAGTGCAGCTGTATTTTGGACCAGCTGTAGGTGGGAAGTTCCATATAGAGAGCTTTGGCATAGTCAAGACGAGAGGTAATAAGGGCATGTATGACCCTTTTTGAACCTGCGAGAGAGAAGATCCAAAACCCTTTTTATCAACTTTAGTAATCCAAAGAAGGAACCCACCATGGCCCCCATTTGTGGGCTGTAGGATAGCTGACCATTAATCTTAACCCCCTAGGTTACCGACTACTGTTGAGGGGGTGGGCGGAGGAGGATAGCTAGGCCAGCAATCCCCAACCCATATAGGAGGTGGAGAGCCAAATATCAAAATCTCTTTGTTACTAGCTTTGCATTGTAAATTGCTAGACAGCACCCACTGAAAGACAGCCATAAGGCAGTTCCTAAACCAGCTAAAAGCACCCGGAGAGTTACTGTCCAAGGTAAGAAGGCATATGGCACTATCTGGACACCAAAGGACTCCACCAATGAGGCCGATGGGGGTGGGGGGGTCATATAGATATTGAAAACAGTAGGGCTTAGGGCGGAGCCCTGCAGGACTCTAAACTTTATCAGCTTAGGGTCAGATGTAAATGGTGGGATCCAGACTGATTGGCTTCTGTCAGTAAGAAAGAGCTAATTCAGGCCAACGTGGAGCTGCTGACTCCTATATTTTCCAAGCGCTGGAAAAGGATGGAATAAGACAGCGTGTCAAAGGCCACATACAAGTCAAGTAATATCAACGCAGTCTGTTTCCCTTGATCCACTGTCAGGTTGATGGAATCTGTAACCGCGACTAAAGCTGATTCTGTACTAAAGCGAGGACAGAATCCTGACTGGGACTGGTGGAGCAACTGGCCTTGTTCCAAGTATTTAGATAGTTGTCCGTCAATGAGCTTCTATAACATCTTAGTTAATGCTGGTGGCAGAGAAATGGGCCTGAAAGTGCTCAGTACGGATCTATCAGTCGACTGTTTTTAATAGGGCCACCAGTCTGTTAAGATATTGACTGGATTTCATTCAATGCACTGTCCTAAATGCATTGTAAATACTTTATTCTTGCAATGTTAAGTTTACATTGTGTCCATCACTCACTCAGGACAGTTAAATATCTAGTAGAGCACATTAGACAGAGCACCACTCATACATCCAGCACAGTCCAGTACAGATATGATATACACACAGATATTACAGTGCTCGTGAAAACCCTTCACACTAAGACACACCGTATATGTCCTAAAGAACACTACAGGCAGACCATTTTTCAATATTCAACACAGCATAATAATGCTGTATAATTTGCTTTTAAGGCTCACCCAACAACATTTTCCCAAAGCACATTCCACAAATATACATCTGGTAGAACGCATTGGGTAGAACTCCGCAAAAATCAGCATTCTCTTGCTGCAGAATTTAGTCAATCCTGCCGCATCACATGGTCTTTCCTCTGGCCCTTCCTATGGTCAACTATCGCAGTACCCGCAATAGCACCTGCCAACAAAGCACACCACACTGAAGCATCTTGCAGGACATATTAGACAGAATGTCCACAATACAGCACAGATGTACCATATTTTGGGATTTCACATCGTTCCTGGCCACACAGAGGAATCATGTTGTCACTTTTTACACAAGTCACTAAAAGGCACCACGCAAACACAATGAAACACTCTTGGCAAAAAAAATCCAATGGGCATCCATTCGATACAGAACAAAGGCATTGAATAAGTCCTAACCACTATGGAGCCCAATCCATCATTAACACAAACTTCAAACAGGACAGTAACATATAAGCATATATCACAAAAACGAAAACCTCAATATGAAGGACATCACCCAAGCATCCAACTGAGCTCAAACATCTCACATAAACAGCAACATCACACTCGGATGAAGTGGCCCATCCACATAACTCAGGCTTAAGGCTGAGGAGCTCTCCAGCTATACCTCTCTGACACCAAAATCAGACAATATTTACAATTGTACCCCATACACTTGATTTGAGCCCACAGAAGCGGAGGCCCAATTAAAAATCGCTCTCATTACACACACAGCTCTGCACTCATCCTTACCTCCCTATCTAAATGAGAGACTGAAAATCTCCGAACCAAATAGAGTTTCCAGAAATGTCCAATCCCTACCCCTGGAACCCCCCACCTTTAGTTGAGGACGATACATGCATAGTCTTTCTCTGTTCGCGCCACTAGAATCTGTCTCTCTCTGCCTCCCTCACTCCGTCTAACCACCTGCCTAGTAACCTTCAAAAAGGACCTCTAGCTCCTCCTATTTGACACACATCTTGGTTAATTCACCTTCAACCAGACTTAGGGGCATATTTACAAAGAAGTGACGGATCGCAGCATTAGCCTTCTTGGCTTAACGCCGTGCTGTGCCACTTCTGAAATATAGGGCTGCACTATATTTACAACAATGCAGTGCAGTTCTGCGTCTCCTCCTGCGCTGGCTCTAAATTTACACCATGGAGCAAGGGTGCCTGCGTTGTGGGAAATTAGTGTTTAAGTGTAGGAAGGGACACCTTCCTGCACATAAACAATCATGCACGGCCGTTTGCTGGTTTTATGTGTGCTGCACAATGCAGCTCACAAAAAACAGCAAAAATGAGGAGAAATATAGCATTACTCATCGTTGTGCCCTGTTAACACCAGGTTTTCCCTTGTCTTAATTTTGGCACTGTCCCATATTTACTCCACTCTTGTAAATATGGGGCAGTGTCAAAATCAATGAGTGTTGCGGTGGGACACCCACTGCAAAACCATTTGCCCACCCCTTTCACACAAAGTAAGAAAGGGCGCCTTATTTACAAGGCGGTGTTAAGCCACGTTAAGTGGCTTAACACAGCCTTGTAAATAAGACGAAGTCAATATCGCCACCACAAATTTAAAAAAGTGACGTTCTGGTGTCAGTAGGGGCTTGTAAATATGCCCCTAAAGTACTTTCTCCACTGCTCTCTGATCTGACTTTGTGTAACTGTGTTTGTCCTCTGCTCAACTGTTGTATCTGTCTCTTGTGGTAACATTTGTACACATCCACTGATGTAATCGTCCGAGTTTAACTACTATTACTGTAACCCGCTGTAACCCTGTATCATGTGTGTTGTAAAGCGGTCTGATGCTTTCGGGCCATGTCGGCGCTATGAAAAACTGCAAAACAAATAAATAAATACATCCACAGCTCAGTGATTAGACCTTGAACCCATCCTCGAAGTGGGCCAGAAAGCAGTACAAGCAGCATATCATTATAGGACAATTCTGCATCCTGTGAGCGATGGAGACATCACAACCTTATGCAAAAGCACTTTTGGATTGCCAAAAGTGACAGACGGCATACTAATAAGACTGTGGGCTATACAAATGCCAATAATATAACTTAACATGACTTTGCCATTATGTGGATATGAAATTGCTCATGTGCTACCATGAAATTAACCAAAAGTCAGGATGAAAAGGCTCACATATACCAAGACAGCGTACGTTATGTAATAATATGTTACCTACTACAAAAGTGTAAGTTACTATTAAAGTGTAGCTTACTATAAATGCGCAGTTGTGCATGCGAAAAGTAGTAAACTTAATCAAAAGTGTAAACTAACTCAAAAGTGTATAATGACTCAAAAGTGCAGTTTATGGATCAGGCATAAGCTCTTCACAGTGCAAGTGCTGTCGTGGACTTCACTGCGCCATCTTGGGTCATGAACTACCCTGAGAGGCACTGGTGGATGTCATACTGGATCCACAGGTTAATTTCCAGGAGAGAGAGCAGAGGGTACGCTGCCGTTAACATTTCCATTGAACTGGAAGGGATGGCATTTATTTTCTTGAGCCCTAAATGAAATCTTGCAGCAAATTTATGTTTGAAAGAAAATGCACAATTATCTTTTTAATCCGAAATTACTTGTTTGAACTGTTTTCTTTTGTGTCGCAACAAAACTATGCTCTCGGTGGCTCAGAGCCAAAATGTAAGTTCTACTTCAGAGAAGTAGGTCGTTTTAAAAGGTCTGATTGTTCTGGTGTGCTTTTTAAAGTTGGGTGCTAATTAGCTCTTAGTGATGGAGGCGTAAAAGCGATTTATAATCCCATGAATACTGATTAATCCGTTCTTGCCTTACCTCAGATGAGAGGTAGGGATAGGAAGTAACAAATTAATACAGACCCAATCAGTGCTGTATTGGTTAACTTAACCAGCCGGACAGAGGTTCAATATTTAATTTATCAGCAAGTTTTTTGAATATAAACAAACACAAATACTGAAAAGTGGGACACAAGCATGCATCCTACTACACTAACACAAACATAAAATAGGGAGAACATTTAAGCGAGACTCAGGCAACGCTTATGGTTTGTTTTGACATGTAGTATGAATTTTAAGAAACAAATCGCAAGTAGCGTCTCTACACAGTTAATAATGACATCACATTTAGTGCATGAGGCGTTTTAAGGTGTCAACGGCATTTCGATCCAAGTGAGCAATGCGTGGATCATCTTCAGGACATTATTTTAGCATTCCTGTATATAAGCGCCTAAGAGAACGGCCGTAGCAGATATGCGGTACTGGCAGGTCGAGGATCAAGAGGCACTTCAGGGAACGCTTTAGGAGAGGCTGCGTGTAATACGACTTCGCGATGGCAGAGCGATGGCCTCAAGTAAAGAAATTGGAGGGATTCACGGGAGTGGAGCCACAGGCGTGTGCTCGGATGGCGTAATGACCAATAGTCGATGAATGCGCCGTGCTGCTCAGGGGGTCAGCAACCGGGATAGCGGCACTTATATACAGGCATGCTAATATAATGTTCAAAAATCAAGGGGAGGGAGAAAGAAGAGGCTTAGATCCACTCAGCTTCCTTATCTCAGTATATCTAAAAATCAAATGGGAGAGTGGATCACTGGTCCTGGGAGAACCAGGGTATTGCACGGTCAGTACTGAGTACCGTTTAAAAAACCCTCATTCACGTTTAGTAAAGGATCGAGTTAAGCGGTATATCTTGATTCTCCGCTAGTTTGTCATTAACGTGATCGCATAATCATTGGGTTAGTCCAATGCTTCCTCCACCCGGAGGTATTTGCCACTGGTGGTCCCAGTAGTGATCGTAAATAGAGAAAAAGGGTGAGGTGACTAGTGATGAAAAAAAGGTGTTTTTGTTTTAAAAATCTCGTAAAGACAGTAGATTTCTTTATTGGTACTGGATTCGGGATAGGTTATAAAAAGTTCTTGTGGGTGTGCACTCGTTAGACTTGTTACGGTCTAGTGCACTGTTGTATTCAGTGTCCAAATAGAGGTCCTATTTGGACACTGAATACAACAGTGCACTAGACCGTAACAAGTCTAACGAGTGCACACCCACAAGAACTTTTTATAACCTATCCCGAATCCAGTACCAATAAAGAAATCTACTGGCTTTACGAGATTTTTAAAACAAAAACACCTTTTTTTCATCACTAGTCACCTCACCCTTTTTCTCTATTTACGATCACTACTGGGACCACCAGTGGCAAATACCTCCGGGTGGAGGAAGCATTGGACTAACCCAATGATTATGCGATCACGTTAATGACAAACTAGCGGAGAATCAAGATATACCGCTTAACTCGATCCTTTACTAAACGTGAATGAGGGTTTTTTAAACGGTACTCAGTACTGACCGTGCAATACCCTGGTTCTCCCAGGACCAGTGATCCACTCTCCCATTTGATTTTTAGATATGCTAATATAATCTCCTGAAGATGATCCACGCATTGCTCACTTGGATCGAAACGCCGTCGACACCTTAAAACGCCTCATGCACTAAATGTGATGTCATTATTAACGGTGTAGAGACGTTACTTGCAATTTGTTTCTTAAAATTCATACTGCTTGTCAAAACAAACCGTAAGCGTTGCCTGAGGCTCGCTTAAATGTTCTCCCTATTTTATGTTTGTGTTTGTGTAGTAGGATGCAGGCTTGTGTCCCACTTTTCAGTATTTGTGTTTGTTTATATCCCAAAAACTTGCTGATAAATTAAATATTGAACCTCTGTCCGGCTGGATAAGTTAACCAATACAGCACTGATTGGGTCTGTATTAATTTGTAACTTCCTATCCCTATCTCCCTAGGGACCATTTTAGCAAAAAATAATTGATCCCGAGGTCCCTGGCTGACTGTACTTGGGTCCCCTTGTTGTTTGAAAAAAGTTACCTCAGATGAGGACATGCCTGGCTGGCTGAACTGTGACTATTTCTGACTCTGAACATTTTCACGGCTCATCCATCACAAATAACTTCAGCAGGAACTCTTCTTGGGGGGGTCACGGGAGGATATTGATTTCCATGTCTTGCTATGATTTTATCAGAGGATGTGTGTTGTGTTATGATTTATACATTTTTGGCATCATCCAATCATTGTAAGACATTGTGCAATGTGCTGTAAGGCAACTTTTGATGTGCTGCTCTGTTGTATCATTTTGTAATCAGATTGTTGTAATAATTCAACATGGTACTTGAAGGCAGACTGGTGGTGATGGAGGAATGTTTTCCTGTGTCTAGGGCACAAATAAATTACCTGTTACCGCTTTCTTGTTGAGCATCTTTACTTCAGTTTGACAAGCGGAGTCCTGGAAAATGAACGTATGCTTTGTGGTAATTGGATCATACCAAAGGTATTTACTTTTATGGCAAATTCACTGTACTTCAGTTTCAATGTTGAAATTTACCTTGAGGGTGATATCCCCGTGGAACTGGTATGCTCATTAAGTGTAAACTTCTTGGCAAGCATTTTGATGTTGGACATCTAAGGGCTCATTTACAGGGCCCTTGCTCCACCGGTGTGTCACTTTTATTATGGGAAAAAGTGACATAGCGGCGGTGCAAAGGGCTTGTAAATAAGCCCCGTAGGGCCTCATTTATGCGTTTTTACCATGGTGTGTCACTTTTAATATGGGAAAAAGTGACGTACCGGCGGTGCAAAAGGCTTGTAAATAAGCCCCGTAGGGCCTCATTTATGAGTTTTTGCCATAGGGCAGCACCACACTCCTGCCTGCTGCGCTGCTCTATGGCAAAAGAAAAGGGCAGGAATGTGCTGTATCTATCAGATACGGCGCATTACTGTCCTTTCCCCTGCACTGGCGCACAATGGGCTGCCGTGCTCCAACGCAAGCACCTTTGCACCATGGTGCAAGGGTGCCTGCGTTACGGAGGTGATTGTTTTTGTGCTGGAAGGCTTCTCTTTTTGCACAAAAACAATCACACGTGGCTTTTTCCTTTTGCTATGTGTGCTGCAGATTGCAGCACACATAGAAAAAGGAAAACGAGGAGAAATAAAGATTTTTCTTCTTGTTGTGCCTTCCTTACGCCTACCCCGGGAAGGTGTACGTTTTTGGCGCTATCTCAGTCTGAATCTGGGGCAGTGTCAAAAAGCCATGGATGTTGCTGGGAACGCCCCCAGCAAAACCCATTGCAAGCCCCTTTAATGCAGAAAACTGTGTTTAAGGGAATGATATTTACAAGGCAGCCGTAAGAAAAAAAAGTGGCTTAGTGCTGCCTGGTAAATATGGAGCAGGCTCCTGCGCCACCGGAGCGTCACAATAAGTGATGCACCGGCAGTGCAAAGGGCTTATAAATAAGCCCCATAATCTTTTGAAAATGCTGTGGGCCTCATTTATGAGTTTTTGCTGTAGGGCAGCGCTGAAAGCCTTCCTGCTGCGCTGCCCTATGACAAAAGAAAAGGGAAGGAATGCGACGTATTTATCAGATAAAGTGCATTACTGTCCTTTTCCCTTGCGCTGGTGCACAATGGGCTGCCGTGTTTCAATGCAGGCACCTTTGCACCATGGTGCAACGGTGCCTGCATTGCAGGGATGATTATTTTTGTGCACACTTGATAACCCTATTAATATACAACATAAAATCACTGAGTGGCCGTCCTCCTCCCATAAACTCAGTATAAAATTCAACCTGTATTGACCAATGTCTCTCTCTGCTATAATTCTAGCGCAAACTTTTTTTTAAAGAAATTTGCTAATGCACAGGCCGCATCATAGGACTTTAAACTCTGACATCAATATAAAAGTGCGGGCAATGTAATAAAAAATTAACATTTGGATTTATCGCCTATAACCGACAATTGCAATTATTCCCAGAGTCATAAAATGCATTAAATAACTCCACTTTTAAAAACCGGAAATTCAGGACAACCCGAAATTTTAAATGCAACATGAGCAATTGGGGTTTCAGGAATGCTGATATGTAAGGATACCTCCTTTGTGTGTCTCATGACTCGAACATGTAACTTGCAGAGGGTTTTTCTGCAGCATAATTGAGGTCTCTTATCCTAGATTACTTCTCTCTTTGACAAGTGGGATGCCTCTGACATTCTAAATGTACCCACTTTCAGCATCGCTGCAAATCTATTTCTAACAAGCGCAGCCCATTTTAGTTCGCCTCTTGAGATTTCCAGAGCACAAATCTTGACACTTTTTGAACTTCTGTGGTCCAGAGCTTGTCAAAGACGCATAAAGTTTCCTTAAATGCTCATAAGTTCCATGCCTGCAGGTTCCCTTCTAAACGTATTGCAGGGCACATAGGGACATATTATCAAGGAGGGCGTTAAAATTATCGCCGCTTTAGCGGCAGAAAACTGCCGCTGAAGCGGCGATAATGGGCTTGATAATATGCTGCAGAGAATTCCAATAGAAGCCCATGTTGACACCAGAACATGGGCTTCTATGGGAAATCACAAGGGCATATTATCAAACCCATTATCGCCACTTTTAGCTGTAGTTTTTTGCCGCTAAAGCGGCGATAATTTTAACGCCCTCCTTGATAATATGCCCCATTGTACTTTTGGGCAGCCCTAGTGTTTTTTTCTCGCTTTTACCCTCTCACTTCTCCCAGCTAGCCTCTCTGCCTAAAGTCAGCAGTTCTGCCCTGTTTAGGGATTGAGTTGGGACCATAGCATTATAGGCAGTAAATACCAGTGGATGAGATAGACCACCATATGAATTCTTAAATCTTACTAGGCCTCCAGTAGTAGAAAGTGCACGTTCGTCAGTACAGGGATGTCACAATCAAGGTGAACTACACATAGCTTTGAACCGAAATAATAAAGAACAAGTTGTGATTTTGGATGATGGGGAAAAAATTGTTAATAATATGTTTTTTAAATTCTCTAATGTATTAAGTGATGGTGTTGGTAAATTGTTGGGCTTGGAGCATAAAATAGTGTTGAAGAATTATGCCATTCCTAAAGTGCATAACGTTAGAAACGTGCCCCTGTCTGTGAGAAGTGAAGTTTGCAGGCAGTTTCAGAGACGTATCCAAGTTAATATTATTGAAACCTTGTAAACTTCGATTTGGGCTCCCCCTGTGGAGGGGCATGCAGGAACAATCGTACAATTCTGCATTGCATTGACCTTCAACGCCTAAACAACAACAACATTCTGGTGGATCAATTGCTTTTGCCCAAAAGTTCGGAAATGTTGAGTTTAGTCAGTGGGGCAAGGAGTTCTCAAATCAGTCTTTGACCTATCATCAAATTCCTTTGAAATCCAAAGTCAGAAAACTCAGTTTCCATTACTCAGTAGGGTTGTTTCCAGTTTAATCACATTCCTTTTAGTCTACCATCAGTGGCAGCTGTTTTTCAGCATTTAATGTTCAAACCCTCTGGGAAAATGAAAGGAATGTTTTGCTTCCCGGATGCCATACTTGTGTTTGGGTTAAATCTAATGGAACACAATTTAAGACACAAAAAGGTTGCAAAAGCCTTGAATGCAAATGGTCTTACAAAAAAAAACATTTGAAATGCAATTTTGCTGGGAATAAAGTCACTTGTATAGGGCATGTGCTGTCTGAAGAAGGTGTTAAACGTAAATTTAGGTGAAGAAATTAGTAATTCTTTTGCTCCAACAAGCAAAGATGATGTGAGATCGGTTTTTGGTCCAGTTGAATTTTATTCTTGGTAAAAGTGTAATTTTACAGAAAACATATCACATTCAACAACTTTTGAAAGATGATGAAATTTGAGTGGGATGACAGTTGTCATAAGGATTTTGAATCTATCGAAGAGGCCATAGGTAATACTCCTGAACTCAAGGGTTTTGATATTTCTGCCCAAAGTACTGTGACCAATGATGCACGCTCAAAGGGCCTTGATGCTTTCCAACTCAAAAGGGACAGAGTGGTGGTGAAGTAACAATAGAATTTGCCTCTTGTTCTTTATCACCAATAGAAGATAAATATTCTGCTATGGAAAGGGAAACTCTTGCATGTGTGCGGACCTTACAGCATTTTCACCCATTTTTATGGGGCAAACTTTTTACTGCTCGTAGTGATCATAAGCCTTTAGTAAAATTGTTAAATACCACAGGCTTGATACTAGCATTGGGTAGAATAGCAAGATTGTCAGTAAGGTTGCAGGACTTTACATTAAAAATGATGTAAGTACAAGGTAAAGCTGAGGTATTGCTGATCTTTTCTCAGGAATGCCTTTGGACATATTGGAATGCAAAGATGATGTGTGGGGCAAATATAATATTGTACTTATTAAAGATGTGGGATACGCTGCTTTGAAGTTGAGTGACTAGTCTAGAGACTATGACAGAAATGAACTTTAATCAAAGAATATGTGAGGTGTGAGTGGCCCAGGAGAGATATATTAGCAGGAATATTCAGACCTGTTTGGGGAAATTAGAGATGAATTGTATGTATGTATTGTGAATGGCCTCCTAAGGAGGGGTGAAGGATGAATTCCTTTGTGTGGTTTGAGAGATGTTATTGTTATTAAGCTAGAACCATGAAGGACATTTGAAGAAAAAATTACGAGTTTACCCTATATAATCTAATTGGGCCTAGACTACACTAAACACTATGGGGCTTCTTTACAAGTTCATTTCGCCGCCAGTGCATCACTTTTTTGATGCAGAGGTGGCGTAGAGAGCAGACCAATATCTATGAAACCACGCAAAGCCACTTTGCACGGCTTTTCATGTCCTCGTAGATATGGAGTAAGTCACTGCTTTGCCTTACTCTGAATCAAAGAGGCATTTGATAGGCATTGCGGTGGGTATTCCCACGCAGCACCCATGGATTTTGAAGCATTCCCAGATTTACACGGACTTGTAAACCTGGGAATGCATCAAAAGCCTACGTGATATGATTGTATAATAGTATGTTAATGTGAAATTGTTTTGCTTGCATGAAAATCTTGATGAACTTTATTTTGAATATCTCTGCCTAAAATCAAGACAAAAGTAAATATTTTGCCTCTTTCAACATAACAATGATGCCCTGGTTAATATACGCAAATAGTGATGTAGTCATCGATGGGAACTTCCTTTACTTATAACAAATAAAAAGTTACTTTGATATAGTTTTTCTTCATTTATCCTGCTAGAGCTTCTCTTTATATACCACAAAGGACATCTGGACATTGTGCGAATCAAAAGTAGTCTGAATTGGTGGCCTGGTAAGGAAATTTCTATTGAGAGAATGACCAGGAATTGAATAAATGTAACAGAGTAGATACATTTTTAAAGACTTGTAAAAGTCCTATGTGTGTCCAGGAAATTCCTAAGAACCCTTGGAACATCATTCCAATAGATATTATGGGCCTGATTGGCTCACAACAGAAGTAAGTTGTATCTATTATTAATACTTCTTCAAGTTGGTCAGTAATCAAGATCTTGGAATGAGCAGATATTGTTTCGGTGTTGAAATTTTCAATGATGTTATTACAAATAACTCTTTACTAGTCATTTTCATCAGTAACAAAAGCGTACAATCTATGTCTAATTAACCAAGGTGTATTTGTAAAGAGTTGGCAACAGGCACAGAACTGCGTCTTTTTACAACCCAAGTAGAAATGTTGTGTTTGAGAGGTTCAATCATGTTCTCAGGAGTGCTGTACAATTGGCCATGTCTTCTTGAGATTGGAACATTCAAGTTTTGAAAATGCTTTGTATGTATAGAACAATGGTATATGTAGACACAGGGTTTTCACATTTTGAATGAATGAGACAGAGACATACAAGACCTAGAAATACTCCAGGATGGTTGGTTGAAATAATTGTAATTCATATTTCTATTGACAAGGAATACAAATGTCAGGGAGACGCATGATGGTATCAAAGAGTACTATGATTGGAAACATGGTTCCAGACTAGAACATTACTGTAGGGCAATGGGTTTAAGTAAAACAAAAATCTTGAAAAATGTGTAAAGGTCAGAGCCAATTATTGCAGAAACTTGCATAGGTAGCTGTGGCGTAATGCTGCTCGTCTCAGTGAAGGTAAAGTGTGGAATTTGAACAGAATTATAATTACTTCAGATCTGAGTAGTGGAACAAAATTGATCCTCATTGCAAAAGTGACAAACAGGGTAATGTTAATATTTTCAGTAAGGAGAACAATCACACTAGTGTACATGGGAATGAAGAGACAAAGAGACCAGAAGTATGGACATTCCCAATAATGAGTATGTTGACTCTGATTATAGCAAAGATAATCTGAAATGTGAGGATTGTCCGGTTGATTAGATGCATAGTGTCACAAGAAGGACAGCTATGGGTGGATCAGTGCCTCAGGATTTAGTTTAGATGTGCTGAACCTAATCTACCCAATGATGCTTAAGATGTATGTTCTGCCACCTCAGTGTAGCTATTGTGAGTTATTAATGACCTTGATTCATTACCTTCAATGCTGGAACTTTAAAGGTAAATGCCCTCTTTCAAACTTGTCCCCACCTCGCCAGATTTAAACATTGAACACCAGCCCCTATCCTGGGGAGACTCTGCCAAACATCCACAAAACCACACATTGACAAAACCATAAATGGAAACTAGGACCTCAAAGTACAAGTTTTCAGCCGAAACCCGCTACCCAAATATTTGTTGTATTTCCTTTGTTGTGGCCCCAATCAATACCAAGAGGTTTCATGGATTGGAAACTTTCGCATTAGGACCCTAAACATAATTTATTTGCCAAGTCACACGCGATTTGCTAAACAACAGGCTGGTATCTGTATCCAAACAACTAATCTTGTGTGGAACCAACTATCCTATTAATCCAGGACTGGCTAAATAACCAAGAAATTGGTCTCAATTTTACTTTGTGTTTTTATGTGCATGATTATCTCACTTTTTTGCCACTGATCACACTGGTGCACCAATGACAAATTTGTGCGAAGAATTTATGATAATACTTATGGTCATTTACCTGCTAGTAATGCTTTTAATACATACATGCAAACAGCTCATTCCTGAATGTGCTCAAAAACATATTTTGAATATTTATTGCAAAGATTTTTGTATTAGAATCTTGCTGTGATTTGTTTCGGCTTGACAATGGAACTAACCATGTTGTACTTGTAACTATGGCCAAATGTGGCTAGCATTGCAGGGAGCTGTTTGTTTTGTTTGAGTGCCTAGAGGTGCAGCCTCCCTTGCTTTATAAAGACCCAACCCCACTCTTGTTACCGCAGATCAGGACATGGCTGGCTAGGTGAAATGTGACTATTTCTGACTCTGAACATTTTCAAAGTGCATTGCAAATAATTGAATAAGGAACTCTTGATGGGGGATTGGTGGAAGATATTGATTGCCATGTCTTGCTATGATTTTAACGGAGGATGTGTCAGTCTCTTATTTTCTTTTTTCCTTGATTGCCTCTGCATTCACTTCATAAACTCAGTCAGTACATATATTGAAAATGAAAAAATACAAGGGTGCTCAAGGACTCAGTATCAGGAAATAAATATGTTACTCTTATGTGTGGGGTACGTTCCGAAGAACCAAGAATGTTACATTTATTTGAGTTTAAAATAATGCCACTGCCTCTAGGGTTGTGAAAAGAGGCAATGTCACAGAATTCAAAATTTCGCACATTTTTTGATCTCGGACAACTGTGCAAATATTGAAAAATAAACTCGGCTAGCTGAGCAAATAATGACAAAATGAGGGGTTTCTGCACAGAAGCAGGTAAATTCCCGCTGCTTGACAGGGCTCTGAGGGGCATATTTACAAGCCCCTGAAGCGACAGGAATGTCACTTTTTTCAGTGTTCCTGTGGCAATACGGGCCTTGCCTTATTAACGAGGCAGCATTAAGCCACTTTATGTACGTTGCCTTGTAAAGAAGGCACCTTTTCACGCTATACTTAGCGGAAAGGGGTGGGCAATGGGTGTTACTGTGGCCGTTCTGCCACAACACCCATTGATTTTGCGCTGCCCCATATTCAGAAGGGTGGCGTAAATATGGGGCAGCACCAAAATTAAGACCAAAAAAAACCTTGTCTTAACATGGCGAAACGAGAAGAAATGCTTTATCTCTCCTCGTTTTTGCTTTTTCTATTTGTGCTGCATTGTGCAGCACACATAGAAACAGCTAAACACCATCCATGATTGTTTATGTGCAGGAAGGTGTTCCTTCCTGTACATAAACAATCATTTTAAAAATGACGGGTTGCAACGTCTGTGTGTCGCACAAAGCAGCACACATAGAAGTACAAATTGCCATTTAAGATTGTGTATGTGCAGGAAGGAACGCCTTCCTGCACATAAGCATTCATTCCCACAATGCAGGCACCCTTGCACTATGGTGCAAAGTTGCCTGCGTTGGTGCTAGGTAGCTGTAATTAGCACCCGCACAGAGGCAAATGGAGGGCTGCACCGTATTGTTGTAAATACGGTGCAGTCCTGCGTTTCCAAAGTGGCAGAGCACGGCGGTAAGTCAAGAAGGCTAATGCCGAGCTCTGTCACTTTGCTTCAAAATATACCCCTGAGTGCGCTGCTTGGTTTCTGATTGCTTTGGTTGTCACACTCCAGCAGTGCACATATCTGCCCATTCTCTGCTCTTCCACAATGGAACTTTCAGCATCTCCCTGCCAAGCAACACCTATGTGCATCCAAGCGTCTGCTCACGTTAAACTGGGAAACACATTTAAGTCAAAAGTGAGATTTAAAAAGAACTTGGAAAGAAAAAGATGCAAAACTAAAAATTTGAATAGCAGAGAAAGAGAAAAACAAAAAGTGAGACAACTTTTAGAAAAAAATAGAAACAATGCTCTTATCAACAAAGGTACATTCAGCCATAAACATAAAAGCATTACCAAACATATCTATTTTTAAAGCCTGCCAGGGATTCACAGAGATTCCTGACAGGCCTATATGCATTTATGAGTGTGGCTCTCAGTTAGGGGATACTTTTAACAGTTACAGGAAAGCAGTCCAACTGTATTTAGGGGCTTATTTACAAGAAACTGCTGCATCTGAATAGATGCGCCAGTTTGCCTGAGCCTGCGTGTGAAACCATTGCACCACCATAGATGCGTCTGATTTACCATACGGCGCACCATGGCACAAGGACTGACAGGTGCGTCAGAAATTTTGACGCATCTGTCAGCGCAAAAGTCACGCATTGCTGGAGTCGTGTCGCAAGCATCACGCAACTCTAGCAATGCATGGGGAGGCCTATTCCTAATACACTGCATCACTCCTTACGCCTGCTCCAAGCTGGCGTAGGGTTTTGACGCACTGGCGTCCTAGAAGTGGTGCAGTGAAATCTTGTAGATTTCACTGCGTCACTTCTATGAGGCTTTACCACGTGGGAAAGCCCACCTTGCATACATTATACCTGACACAGGTATAATGTGATGCAGGGCTTTACAAGGTGCTGCATCTCCCTAGATGCGTCTTGTTGTAAACGGGCCGCAAAAGTGACACAAACGTGGTGCAAAAGTTTCGCACTGGGATAGTAAATCTGCCCCTTAGTGTTTTTCTCATTCCTTTCCTTTCTCCCATTTTCTCTCCCATTTTTCATATTCGATTTAATGTATGCATTTTTTCAATCAAAGTTTCTCTGTATAAGTTTTTGCATTTAGTGGCTCATTTACAAAAGTGACACAGTGCAGTGCAGCAAGCCACCTTGCTGTGCTGCACTGCATGACAGGGAAATGGCAGAAATGTGCCATATTTAAGGCAACACTGAGCATTCCTGTCCTTTCCCCTAAGCCCTTTTGGTAGCGTAGCACCAATGTAGACACCCATGCACCATGGTGCAAGGGTGCCTGCATTGCTTGCAGAATTGCAGGACTGGGAAGCATAGTCCTCTTTCTATGGGTGCTGCAGAATGTTGCACCTCCCCTTGGAAGGTGTAAGATTTTGGTTCATCCCTAGGTTTACAAATTCTTGTAAATCTGGGAATCCGTCAAACTCCATGGGAGTTAAATGGGAGCACCCTTGCATCTTTTGCATTGCAATTAAGGAGATTTTGATTTGTTCTTTAGTGCAAAGTGCCAATAGTGCACGTCAATTTGATCTTCCTTTAATAATCCCATATATCTACAGTATGTTTTTTCGATTGATTTACATTACCTTGACTTTGAGTCCATAATAAATCCTTTTTTCAAATTATAGATATGGACTCTGACTCTTCACTGTGTGGTGACATTGATCACACTGTTTATGAGATCTAAGCTTCTCAGTAACCCGTGTTGCTTCTTGGGCTACATCAAAGACTCAATGAAGTAAAGAAAATTGTAAGTTTGACCCAGAGCTTTGACAAAAGTATGTTCTAAATCAGGGGTTAATTATGAGTCAGGTGGAGCGAAATTTCGTCAGAGAATTACCAGTGGTGGCTGGCATCTACCAGGAAGGGGGGGGGCGGGAGGTTTGCATGCGTATGCAAAATTAGATTAAAATAAAATGACTTATCAACAACATCCACGGCTCTGGAGGGCTTCTTTGGTTGACGGCCACAGGAACTGGATGCTGCAACACCCTCCAATTAGTCTACTGCTCTCAAAGCATGAGAGCAGCGCCCTGATTGGAGGGAGCAGTCTCACTCGGAGCTCCACAGTGCTCTGGAGACCTCCACTTGCTCTGACCCAGCTGTCTTAAGACAGCCTGGTTAGAGATGTTTAAAGAGCACATGTGTGGCTGGCCATCTCAAGACAGCCAGGCAAAATGATGTGCACACTTTAAACAGTGCGTAGCCAGTCCACCCTCAATCAGAAGTGGCCCGCCCCCGTCCTGACGTTCTGTTCGGGATAGGGAATGAAAAATAAAATAGTAACACTTACCATTTTATTTTTCATCTTGAGGCTTTGGGGGGAATTTAAGTGGGGCGACGCTCCTCCGCTCCAACAGAGGAGCCGCCCCTGGGAATTACACTCCACTAGATTCCCAAATAGTCCAGTAAGCCGGGCTGTCAAATCGCATTATTCTTTAGCTGCTGTAGTAGCCATAGCTCATTCCATGTTTTATATTTCTATCAGAGGGAGCATACAGTGATCCCTCTGATGAAAAAATATCCTTCCTCTGCCTGCCCGTACTCCAACCAACCCCAACAGCACCCACACCCCAAACCTACCCACAGGCCCACCCTTACATTTACCACCTGCTTTGAGCAGGTTGTAAATGCGTTTGGTAAAACAATACGGAATGGGGCATTCAGTGCGGGTTGTATGACTGGAAAATTGACTCACATGGTAATTCCCCATTCTATGAAGTCTTACTCATAAGTTGATGGTACTGTTGTGAAATTACCTCATGGTAACTAAAATCACATCCAATTTTATCGTTACACCAGGGCTTCTAATCTAGGCCTTAGTGGTTACATTTGCGTTGAAGGTTTAGATGTCTTTTATTCCTCAGTCATTAAAAATAGGAGCAAACATAAGAATGAGTCTGCCATTAACTAATCTATTAAACAGTATTCCAAACATATATTCTTTTTTTTATTGCACTTATAGGGGCATATTATCAAGTACAACGTTAAAATTATCGCCGCTTTACCGGCAGAAAAAGCGGAGATAATGGGCTTGATAATATGCCGCAGAGAATTCCCATAGAAGCTCATGTTGACACCAGAACATGGGATACTATGGGAATTCTCAAGGGCATATTATCAAGCCCATTATCGCCGCTTTAGCATCAGTTTTCTGCCGCTACAGCGGCGATAATTTTAACACCGTCCTTGATAGTATGCCCTCAAATTTCATTACAAAAGGCATCAGCAATTAAGTCCTAAACAGCCATATTATTAACTCAATCTATTGTATTTATTTATTATAAAATGAAGGGCCGTTGGATATTAAGGCAGACCACACTGTAGATGAACGCATATCAATTCCATGTGTGCTGTGATTCAGATAGAATTTGCAAGACACTCGTTGCAGGAAAGAAGCAATTTCTCGTGTGTGGTAATTGTTTGATCAAAGCGCACAACATGTTGAAACAGTTAATACCCATAATAATATAACAGTTTATATTGAACGATGCACAGGTGCTTGATGTGATATGAGTTAGGGGACCCGGTTTATGTAGGAGGGCCTCATGTTTTATAAATATGAAGGTTTTCCAAGCAGCTGCTTTAAACATGACCTGTGTCACTCATGTGCCATATAGTCAGAAGTGATCAATACTGCCAGGCGAGGCACGTGCTACTCTTTAATTCCTGCATACACCAACACATATTAACAAAGATGCACAGGTGTGTGCTTTCCTGGTTTGCAGACTAAAATATGACGAGCTGTGAAAAAGTCGATAGGTTTGGCGTTTGTGTGAAGCATGCACACAGATGCAGATAAAAATCATGGGCATGGAGGAAAAAAAACACACTCTATCACAAAGTCAAATATGTGCACTTACACCCATGCACACAAATCAACAAGTTCATAGCTAACAAAGCACACAACAGCACCATTGTGCACATCCTTCTGCAGCAAGGGGCACAGGGTCATGTGCATCAGTGGACCACAGGGTGATGCGAAGATGGGCAGACGGTGAGGCACACTGGCAGTCATATGCACATTTGTTTGACTCTTCTCCAATAGGAAGAGTCCAGCTCAAACCACAAGGCCATGTCATCCTTGAACTGAAATACGAGCAAACCAAAGTTGATTTTGCTTTGACTAGGGCTCTTCAGTCTGGGTAGCTTGGTTCCAGTGGCACAGTGAGCCCTGTACCCCCATCTGGACATACCCTTGCCACCTAGAGCGGTACATCAAACACGCAAAAGGTAATGGGAGGAATGTTTGCAATTTGTCTAACCACTGGAAATCGTTAGGGGTTACATTCCAACTCATTATTCTTTTGCCCACCATGCCACCTCAGTCTGAACCCGGCCATATGCAAATCAGTCTTGACCCTGCTCAAATAGTAACAGTTCAGTCCTAACTGCCACGACAGATCCTATCTGAACTGAAACACAAGCAACCCAAGATCAGTTTCATCCTGATTGGGATCTTCAGTCAGATTTAGCTTCGCTCCAGTGGCACATTGTGCATGGTGGCCACATCTGGGCATTCCCTTGCCACCTAGGGCTGTGCATCATGTAGGAAGTGACCCGATTAGGGCCACCCAGGTCACTCGTGAGTACCTCTCAGCCTTCCATACAAATGAAGAGTCGGTCAGACAGTAAAGAATACAAACCAAGTATATTTTTTCCAGGTACACTCGAGTGGAGTCGGTCTGACCAGCCTCCTGGGATTGCTGCAGAGGGCCTGATTTCGGCAAGCATGGTAATTCAATAAGTACAGTTCAGAACCAATAAAGACCTGACCTGACTGGAAATTTCCATTTGGTAGCTGGTGAACAAAGGAGATAAAGAAGGATAGTCCTGAGACCGGGCACATGCTATCTCAGGGTCATCTGCCTGCTCCCCGCCGCTCTAAGGGTGGGAGCAGGCCTATCTAGTGGGAAAGGCATGTGTAGTGTTCTTACTCGATGATTTCTACAGTATATATGGACGAAAACAGTGTATTCAATAGTACAGCGAAGCTCAACCTTGGAGAAACGAAAACTATCGCAGCTGCTTTTAGCCTGGGCAGAGAATGAGAGAGACAGAAGTTAATATCAATCATGGGTCTAAATGGCGTCTGAACATAAAATGGTGTTGTGAATGCTAGCTTAAGACATACAATGCACGGGTAATTTCAGCTAAAACAATTTTGTTCCAACACCCACTCCTTTTAGCATTCGCTAAATAATTGTATTACTACCTAAAAACCGATTATATATTGCAGAAAACGAGAGCTACCACTACAATCTGATGTGTGAATGGTCAATATTCAAAGATACCTTCATCAATCAACATAATGTTGTTAATATCGTTCATCATCATAATTGTGGCATTAGTGTCATGGGTGGATGTCTTTGGCCTAGGCGTCAGAATATTTACGCAACAAACCGGGACGCAATGTATGCAAAGGCAACAGGTAAGGATAATGCCAGCAACTGCAACTAGAAAAATAAGAATCTTCCAACCCCAGGAAGTGAACATACCCCAGAACCACCCAGAGAGGGTCCAAGTACCATTTTCTTGGTGTATGTCAGATGAATGTCTATGTAGCTTATGTATGGCAGCATACACATTGGGGGCGTGGTCAGGAATGTACAAACAGCAGCTAGGATGATGTCAAGCACCATCCTGTTATATAACGTGACAATCCTCGTAGCCTGGAGCTCAGCAGTGATGTTGGTCAGTATCACTGCTGTTGTATTGATAACCCCCTCTACAACTCTTTTGAGATGACGAAGCTGAAGGCTGTTAGCCATGGGGCCCCAGAAAGGTACGATACCCTTCATAGCATCCTCAAACTGCTAAAAAGTGGTATCTGTCTGATCTATATCTTTTGTGTCAATAACTCTTTACAATCGGGACAAGTGTATAGTCCTGTAGCTGATGGTCTTTATGGCAAGTGGACGGGGCTATATACACAGGGGGGGAGGAGAAAAGAGAGATAACACCTGCCCGACCATCCCTCCGGGAGCCAGACATAAGCTTGGGATCTGCAGACAAAATAGACATTAAGGGGTGGTAATAAAGGTGGACTAACCTGGGGCGTGGCCAACTGTTATGTTATGTTAAAATGATTTCTATAGCGCTCTGTTACCCAGAGGTGTCCTGGCCCTGTGCACTACCCACCTGAGATTAACCAGTGATTATGCTGAAAGAGGAGATTATATGAATAGGCAGGTTTTTAATTCTTTCCTAAAAGGAAAAAGCTCTGTGATGTTTCTAAGCTGGAAAGGCAAACCATTCCATGCCTTAGCAGCACAATGGCAAAAACTCCTACCTCCCCAATTTGCTTTATTAAGTCGGGGGAGGGTAACTAGTTTAGCCTGAGCCGAGCGTAGATGTTTCCGGGGACATACCACTGAAAGGCATGTTTCAGAAAATCAGGACCAGCTCCACTGAATGCCTTAAAGACAATACACAGTGCTTTGAACTGAATTCGTTGTTTGACGGGCAGCCAGTGGAGGGTCCTGAGACCCAACCTTACAGAGACAAATCTAGGTGTCCCTGTGATCAGCCTTGCTGCCGCATTCTGCACGATCTGGAGTCTGACCAGGTGTCTCTCCTGGATGTTAATATAGAGACTGTTACAGTAGTCCAGTCGAGACAGAATGAGTGCTGTGACTACTGTCTTCAGGCTTTCTTCAGGGAGGAGGAGTTTGATTTTCCTAAGGGTTCTTAGAATGAAAAAGCAGGAGGAAACAACCCTGCCAATTTGATCATCGAAGGAAAGTTTTGAGTCAATAATTACTCCCATATTCCTAGATCGAGTGTCAAGACGTCGATTCTCCACAGAGGCAGAAGAAGCTTATTGCCAATTCCTTCCTCTCAGAACACACTGCGTTAAGCAGCTGCTCTAAGCAGGGGGAAAGGGGAGTGGACAGAGAAGAGAAAGACACTCGAGCTGGACCTGAATTCCCTTGTCTTCCGTTTTCCTGTCTTCTGGGATTCCTAATGCACATAAGGGGGAAAGAAGCATTCAATATACATAGCAGTCCTGCTCATTACTTAACAGTTCATTTCTTAACTCTATCCTACAAGGTCTGGCTGGAGTATAGGCTCCTCTTCTGTATTGAGGTCTCTCAGTCCCTACTGACCTGGAACTGCAGCTTCCTAACACATATAGAAGATACCACATTAATATCACACCACAACGTTTAACCTTTCTTCTTACTAACTGGGAAATTGACGTCTCCTACCTAAATGATAGCTGGACCTATCTCATATGGTACTCATCCAATGTTCAGAATTATGGTCTAATTGAATGAAGGTCTCTCATGAAGTCTCTCTTCCTGAAGTCTTGTTCTGTTCACCTTGTAATATTATGTGGATTAATAGCTTCTGGAAGGTACGTGCAAAAAAGGGACAAGGAAGGAAAGAAAGAAAGGAAGGAAAGGAGAGGGAAGTTCGCAAGGAAGGAAGGGTACAGAAGCAAAATGCGCTGTTCCAAACTTGCAGTCTCCTTAGCGCAGATGCTGAATTAATTCTTGGCTTACTTGGCTTATTTGGCTGTGAAGAATCAGGGCACATCAACCTTAGACTCACAGAATTCCTGGAAGGCTTCTACAACTAGTCTCTCACAATGCGGATATTGCAATGCCCAAAATAAGAATAGGACACTTGTGCTCCGCCAACTTAAAGTGGAAATAATTCCCACTGCAAAATTATATCTATGAGAAAACGCCGCTTCCGCTAGATACTTAAAAAGAAGCGCACCTCGGACTCGGACTTCTCTTCCTCAGATAGTGAGTAATATTATGTGGATTAATAGCTTCTGGAAGGTACGCACAAAAAAGGGACAAGGAAGGAAAGAAAGGAAGGAAAGGAGAGGGAAGTTCGCAAGGAAGGAAGGGTACAGAAGTAAAACGCGCTGCTCCAAACTTGCAGTCTCCTTAGCGCAGATGCTGAATTAATTCTTGGCTTACTTGGCTTATTTGGCTGTGAAGAATCAGGGCACACCAACCTTAGACTCACAGAATTCCTGGAAGGCTTCTACAACTAGTCTCTCACAATGTGGATATTGCAATGCCCAAAATAAGAATAGGACACTTGTGCTCCGCCAACTTAAAGGGGAAATAATTCCCACTGCGAAATTATATCTTTGAGAAAACGCCGCTTCCGCTAGATACTTAAAAAGAAGCGCGCTTCGGACTCGGTCTTCTCTTCCTCAGATACAAATTGAAGTGTGCAGTTGAGCGCGCTCGCGAGCCGCATCATTCCGAAAAGCCTCCAAGACTAGAACGTCACTTTTGGAGGCTCTGGTGCCTTGTGGACCACTCGGCGGCCATCTTGAAATGGTCTTTTTCGCCGGGTTTACATTAAACCAATAATTCACAGTAGAGGGTTTGATTACTACTCTATTTCTTTTGTGATAACACTTCCCTATGGTAAGGGTATTCACCAGGTTCCTGACAGTACCCCCTCCCAATGACCGATTTATCGGTCTAGGTTTGAGAAGGTTTTGCAAATGGAAGCGTTTAACTAATTGGGAAGCATGTACATTTAAGGCCGGTTCCCAAGATCTCTCTTCAGGTCCATACCCCTTCCAGTCCACCAAATAATATAACTTCCTTTGAATCCTTTTTGGATCTAAGATTTCATTGACTTCATATTCTGTTTGCCCCTTGATTCTCACTGGAGGGGGAGGAGTACCCTTACGAAGATGGGGGCCTGCTGGCTTAAGGAGGGATACATGGAAAACTCGGTGAATCTTTAATTGCGAGGGCAATTTTAGCTTAACTGTCACTGGCCCTAACACCTGTTCTACTTGGAAGGGACCAATATACCATGGCTGAAATTTTCTATTTCCCTTCAATCGCAGGTGACGAGAGGATAACCACACTGAATATCCAACCTGATACGGAGGGGCTTTCTTTCTGTGTTTATCTGCTTGTCGCTTGTAACTCTCCTTAGCCTTTAGAATATTGGACTCTGCAGATTTGTGAGCTTGGGATAGTTCTTTCAAATACTGATTAGCTGCAGGAACCCCAAACTCTTCTTCACAACTAAAGGGATTCGGATGTCTTCCAAAATTGAGGTAAAATGGAGTGAACCCAGTGGAGACATTCTTCGCATTGTTGTGAGCGAATTCTGCCATCCACAGCAAATCCGACCACTCACCATCCCGAGCCAAAAGGAACAGGCGAAGGTATTGTTCCAACTCTTGATTTACTCGTTCCGTTTGACCATCTGTCACGGGATGATAACTGGTAGAGTGCCTGACTTCTACCCCTAATCCAGCATGAAGGCCTTCCAAAATCGAGAGATGAACTGAGGGCCCCTGTCAGATATCAAAATCTTAGGCACCCCATGAATCTTAACTATGTGTTCACTGAAGAGTTTGGCTATTTCTCTAGCTGTGGGAACCCCTTTTATAGGAATGAAGTGACTCATTTTAGTGAAGGTGTCCACTACAACTAAAACTGTATCATAACCCTTGCTTACTGGGAGGTCTACAATTAAATCTAATGTGACTGTGTGCCAGGGTCCTGTGGGAGTAGGAAGGGGTTGTAAAAATCCTTGGGGAGCTTGCCTACTGGTTTTCCCTCGAGCACAGAGATCACAAGATTCCACATAACGTTTTACATGAGCTTTCATATCTGGCCACCAGAAATAACGTTGGACTAAATCAAGAGTCTTAACCATGCGTTTATGCCCTGCTAATGGTTGATCATGACAGTCTTTCAAAGCTTGTTCTTGAATTGCTTTGGTGGGCAAATATAATGCACCTTGATGATAAGGCAAAGAGTTTACGATCTCTCGGTCTGTTTCTTGATTCACCCATTCTGACATTTCCTCGGTACTCATTTGTCTTCCAATTTCCTCCTTATAGTTCGTGAAACTAAGAGTGCATACAATCTTGGATTCAGGAATAATTGGATGTGGTTCCACCAGATGTTCTGTGGCCTCTGTTTGAATTCGGGACAGTGCGTCCGCTTTGCCATTCTTACTGCCAGGGCGGTACATAATCACGAAATCGAAGTCGGCAAAGTAAAGGGACCAACGTAGTTGACGGGGAGTCAAAGTTCTGGCTGATTTCAGAAACTGGAGATTTTTATGATCCGTGAAAACTGTGACGGTATGCTTGGCTCCTAATAAATAATGCCTCCATTCCACGAAAGCATCCTTTACTGCTAGCAGTTCTTTCTCTGCAATGGTATAATTTTGCTCTTCTGCATTCAACTTTCTTGACCTGAAAGCTACTGGATGCAATTGTCCAGTAGATCGGTGTCGCTGAGACAGGATTCCACCGATGGCTTGATCTGAGGCGTCCGCTTCTACAAAGAAAGGTTCAGAAGGATCTGCATGAAGGGGAATTGGGGCCGATGTAAAACTGGTCTTGAGATAGACAAAGGCCTGTTCCGCCTCTACCGTCCATTGAAATTTTTCTCCTTTTTTTAACAATCTTGTGATTGGAAGAATCTGTTGAGAAAAACCTTGAATAAATCGATAAAAATTGGCAAATCCCCAAAATCGCTGTACCTTCTTAACATCTGTGGGTGATGGCCATTCAACCACAGCCTGCACCTTTTTTGTGTCCATGTTGATTCCGTCGGGCGACAGTACAAACCCCAGAAACTCTACTGTGCGAACACTAAAAGCACACTTCTCTAATTTTACATAGAGCTGATGTTGTCGAAGTCTTTCAAGGACCAACTACACATGCCTCGCATGTTCTTGAGGGTTCTTAGAATAAATCAAGATGTCGTCCAAATAGATCACCGCTACCTTATCCAACAAACCTCCCATGGCATCATTATTAAAATGTTGAAAGGCTGCAGGAGCATTGCACAACCCGAAGGGCCTCACCTGATATTCGAAGCGCCCGTACTTGGTTCTGAAGGTAGTCTTCCACTCATAGCCCTCCTTCATACGGATAAGATGGTAAGCTCCCCGAAGATCTAATTTCGTGAATATCTGAGCCTCTTTGATCTGATCCAGAAGAACAGAAATCAAAGGTAAAGGATAGCGTTTTTTAATCGTTGCTCTGTTGATTGCTCGATAATCGATGCAAGTCCTCAGAGACCCTTCTTTCTTTGGAATAAAGAATAATGGAGAGGTGACTGGAGAATGGGATGGTCTAATGAACCCGTTAGCCAAGTAACGATCCAAATATTCCTTCAAATACAGGTTCTCAGCCTCCGTTAGTGCGTAAATCCGACTGCAAGGCAAAACGGCCCCGGGTTCTAGGTCGATGGCGCAATCATAAGAGTGATGGGGGGGCAATCGTTCCGCCTCACGTTCACTGAACACATCGCCGAATTCCTTGTATTCCTCCGAAACCAGAATAGACTCAATAACCCCATGGAATCTCCACCGTAAGACAACAAGGTGGCCGTGGAAGGTTCAAAATTCTTCTCATCTGAAGAGAAACAATGTTCAGAACAAAACAAGGAAGTCATCTCAACGGTCCGATTCTCCCAATCAATAGTCGGATTGCGTGTGGAGAGCCATGGAATACCCGAAATGATCTGAAACTGTGGGGCATCAATCAGGTTAAACCGAAGATATTGTCTATGTCCATTAGATTGAACCAATTCTAACAACTCAGTGTGATGGGTGATGGGACCCGAAGAGAGGTTGGTCCCATCTACTGCTCGAACCAATTCCTTCTTCTCCTTTAACATCGCTTGGATTCCCATCCTCTTCGCATACTTGATGTCACAGAAGTTCCCAGTAGCACCTGAGTCAATCATGATGGCTACTCCCTTGATTTCTTGTTCACGGAACTTCAGCGTCATCTGTAGAATCAAATGTGGTGCTTGAGTTTGAAGGGTGTTCATTATACAATGAGATTCTGGAGCCTTCTTCTCACATTTCGCCATCTGAGTGACTCCTCCTACAGATGGTTTTGAGAGTTTCCCGACACAAAAGGCTTGGGTCTTTTTGGACACTCTTTCATGAAATGTCCTGCTGCTCCACAGTACATACATAATTTATTTGCTCTCCTCGACTCTTTTTCTTCTTTACTTAAGGGACCCCTCACCATTCCAACCTGCATTGGTTCACACTCTGATGAGGATCCATTAGTTTTACTCCCTTCGACTCTAGGTCTATCAAAACGTGAAAAATTCCATTTGAAATCTCTAGACTTCTTTACTCCTTTTCGCTCCGCGCAGCGAAAATCGATTTCTAACACTAAATCTACCAATTCTGTAAAATCAGTAGGTCGGTTTGGAATCTGTGCAAGCGTATCCTTAATCTCGTTTTGTAATCCTCTATAGAACAGTGCAGCCATCTTTTCCTGTGGCCAATTAGTTTCCACCAACAGTTTGTTAAATTGAGTCAAGTTTGTGAGGAGATCTTTGGATCCCTGACACAGTTCCAAAAGTTCGTTGTCAGTGGCCTGGGAAATTCTTTTCCTGTCAAAGAAACGAAGAAACTCAGTTTTGAAGCGATCAAAATCATATAGGAAAGGATCATCTCGGGAAACCAGAGGCATAGCCCAATTGGCGGCATCCCCACTAAGATAAGACAAAATGAAAGCCACCCGGGATTGAGCGTCTGGAAATAGGGTTGAAATGAAGGGAACACTGAGTGAGGAACAGTTGGGCCTTTTGAGGATCCCCACTAAACCTTTCGGGTGACGCTAATGGAATAAGAGGGGAAACCGAATGAACAACTTGGGCCACAGTTCGGGGATTAGTATCTGACAAGGAACCCCTTAAATCTGCTACAGAAGGAGGAGAAGCTAGGGACGTCATATCACTAACTCTTTGAGATAGTGAGTAATATTATGTGGATTAATAGCTTCTCGAAGGTACGCACAAAAAAGGGACAAGGAAGCAAAGAAAGGAAGGAAAGGAGAGGGAAGTTCGCAAGGAAGGAAGGGTACAGAAGCAAAACGCGCTGCTCTAAACTTGCAGTCTCCTTAGCGCAGATGCTGAATTAATTCTTGGATTACTTGGCTTATTTGGCTGTGAAGAATCAGGGCACACCAACCTTAGACTCACAGAATTCCTGGACGGCTTCCACAACTAGTCTCTCACAATGCGGATATTGCAATGCCCAAAATAAGAATAGGACACTTGTGCTCCGCCAACTTAAAGGGGAAATAATTCCCACTGTGAAATTATATCTTTGAGAAAACGCCGCTTCCGCTAGATACTTAAAAAGAAGCGCGCTTCGGACTCGGACTTCTCTTCCTCAGATACAAATTGAAGTGCGCAGTTGAGCGCGCTCGCGAGCCGCATCATTCCGAAAAGCCACCAAGACTAGAACGTCACTTTTGGAGGCTCTGGTGCCTTGTGGACCACTCGGCGGCCATCTTGAAATGGTCTTTTTCACCGGGTTTACATTAAACCAATAATTCACAGTAGAGGGTTTGATTACTACTCTATGTCTTTTGTGATAACACTTCCCTATGGTAAGTGTATTCACCAGGTTCCTGACACCGCGCCACAGGTGCTGGGGGTGAGCCCATTGCTGTTGGCCACCAATCTGGAGTCCAGAGGTTAACGATATTCCCAAAGACAATCCCCTCTGTTTTGTCAGCATTAAGCTTTAGGCAGTTAGATGCCATCCAGGCTGAAATCTCCTGCATACAATTATGGCAACTGGATCCAATCTCAGCCCCAGACCCCTTTTTAATAGACAACACAATTTGTTTGTCGTCCGCATATGAGGTCAACTGGAATCCAAATGATCTAATCAGGATGGCCAGCGGTGCCTCATACACATTGAACAGTGTGGGGCTGACCGAGGACCCCTGCGCAACACCACAGGGAATAGAAAAAGATCTGGATCTATCTCTGCCAAAATCTACTGTCTGGGTTCTGTTGGTCAAAAACGACCTGAGAAGATCCCAAGCCTTGCCTGTAAACCCGGCCGCAGATAAACGGTCCGTCAAAACAACATGATGGACCGTATCAAATGCGGCAAAAAGGTCCAATAAAATGAGTATGGCGGCACCACCTTGGTCCAAGGCCTTTCTAACCTCCTCAGTAGATTTAATCAATGCCAGCTCAGTGCTGTGTTCAGCACGAAAGCCGAACTGTGTCTTGTCAAGCAAAGAGTTGGTTTGGAGGAAAGAACTGAGTTGACCATTCATAGCCTTCTCAATCATTTTCCCAGGGAAAGGGAGCCGAGAAATAGGCCTATAGTTGCACCGATCAAGTGGATCAAGGTTGGGCGTCTTTAAAAGGGGGAGGATGCAGGCTATTTTCCAAGCGCTCGGAAAATGACCATTATCACAAATAGATGCAAACAGTGGAGTGAGAACTTCCACAATCACTTCCGGAACCTGTTGCAAAATAGAAACTGGACAAGGGTCCAAGGGGGAACCTGATCGAATGTCAAGTAAAAGTTTAAAAACATCAGGTAAATTTAGTGAAGTAAAACGATCTAGTATTGGAATGTGCTTGTTACCATCAAGTGGTTGTGTTGAAGCGGCCTCCGTGGCATCAGTGGGCGTGAAGGAAAAGGAGGAGAAGATCTTTTCTACCTTTTGTATGAAAAAAGCGGCCAGAGTCTCACACAATTCGGGACTACTTTCGGTTTTGGGGCTAGCGGGAGTAGTGAGTCTGGAAATTGTGTTAAACAGGACCTTTGATGAGGGTCCTGCCTTCCTAATTTGATCTCCAAAATATGTTTTCTTTGTTTCAAAAAGCCATTTTTTATATTTGGAGAGACATAATTTATAGATCTCTTTGTCATAAATATCATTCCTTTTCCCCCACTTACGCTCAAGCTTTTTACATTCAAGTTTCTGTTTTTTTTAGATTTTAAGAATACCAAGGGGCAGATGGCACTGTCCGTTTAAGGATACATTGTTTGCCTGGCGCTAGTTTCCGACAGGCAGAATCTATCCATTCTGTATAAAAGTTTGTATCTAACTCGACATTAAATGATGGAGCAGGCCGTGAAACTTTCAACAGATTCCCCAGTTCTAATCTATCAATGTTTTTCCAGGCCCTAATGGTTGTGGCGACCTTAGTGGAGGATCTGAAAGAATGACGATTAGTTAGTTTAAGATCAAAAAGAATCACAGCGTGACCCGTCCAAGTGAGTGGGACAGTTTTGGTATAGGTAAGGCAGGGATTGTTTGAGAAGATCCCATCCAGAATATGTCCTGCAGAGTGGGTAGGATCAGGGAATGGCTGCCGCAGGGAATGGCTGCACGGTAGCCGAGCTCCGCTGCGCCACTCCCGATAAATCCGTATTAAATTGTCTGCCCCAGCTGGATTTTCTCTACAGGGTGCCCATCGAAGCCTGTGACTGCTGCCCGGTGTTTGTGTGAATTTAGCGCCGGATCGGAGATGCCCCCGAGGAGCTACAGCCCCCCGTTCACTCTTTCCTCCGCAGCTGTGCTGGAGAGGAGTTACAGACCCCGGGGGAGGAGCCCTAATCGAGGCCGCGTCTGAGGCCTGTGCCATGGGTCGTCGCTACGGAGGCGGCCGCTTGGTTGTCGTTCCCTCGGCGACACAGGCTTCACAGGAAATGCCCAAGGGAATCTCCCTGAGGAATGTGTGAACGACTGGAGGGGCAGTCGCTGCAGCCCCCGTCGGAGCCTTGCGCCCAAGTGAGTGTGGGGGCGATTCCTGCACTAGCCGGAGCTGGTTCTCCACAGTGCCACCGTTGCCCTCCCCCGTACTGATCCCTGTATGCGGAGGGGGGCACCACTGCGGCCCCCATTGGTGTCCGTTGCCCCTAGGACACCCATCCTTTCCCATCCGGAGCCGTAGCATTAGGCCGCTGCTGCGTCCTGTGATAATTGGTCGGAGAGCCTGGTGCGGGGGGCCGACATGCGGAGCTCCTTCATGGAAGCAGAGGGTTTATGCAGCGTCCTGCGTCTCTGACTCCGCTGTGTGCTGGATGACCTGTGGGGCTAAAACACCTGGCACAATAACCGGCTTGCCTCCTCAGCCTGGGGGTGCAGAGCTCCAAGCAACCTGACATATAGAGGCCATATTCCTGTGCTGAGAGGGGAGACGGACGATCCCCTCATGAGCCCGCCGCCCTAGCGCCCCGGGGGCGGTGCAGGTTCGGGGCTGGTGGCAGATTGCCTATTCTGGGGCAGGACCAAAAATGGGGGCAGCATTGACATCCGGCAGTGGATGGTTGGAACTGGGGCATACTTGCTGATGACTAACCGGGGCCCTCATTCTCGAAGTTGTTGAGCGCGGCCTGGGACTGCTGTGCTGCCGAGAGGTGCCACCTAATTGTCCATCAGATTGAGGGTTGGGGTGCCGACAGACCGTGTGAGGAACCTACTGCAGGCGGCGGTGAGTAGCTGGCACGTCCCTGCCCCTTATTGACCTCCCTCTGCTGACGACATCATGGCGACGGGCCGAGGTGGGCGCAACTCCGTACAGGCGAAGCTGGATAAGTACGCGTGGCAGAAGAGCCAAGAGGACAACCATAGCACCGCCACGACCCAGGGTGAGAGCCCCGAATCACACAAACAAAGACATTTTAGCAGCAATAACGACTGTGCGGACTTCCCTCGAGACCCGGATAGATACGGTCACCACGGAGGTTTCCTTGATCAGAGCAGATATGCGTAAAATGGCGGACCGAGTCGGTGCTGTCGAAAACGTCACAAAAGACCTGGTGAGTGACTCGGATCTCCTCAAGAAACAGGTGACCGAACTTCAAACCTCCCAGGAGGCGCTTGCCCTGCAGCTGGATGACTGTGAAGGCCGAATGAGGCGCAATAACGTATGGATTCTTGGTGTTCCGGAACGAGCGGAGGGGCAGGCAGCCGACCTTTTCGTTGAAGAGCTGGTACTAAAACAGCTTCAGCCAGGGGGTCTGTCCAAGTGATTCTCAATTGAACGAACTCATCGTGTGCCTGGGGGTAGGCCGAAGCCGGGAGCCCCCGACCACTTCTTGCTAGAGCATTTAACTACCAGCACCGAGATGTTATACTCCAAACTGCACGGGCGGCCCTCCGCTGACAATTGAAAATAGTAAAGTGTCCTTTTTTCCGGATTTCACCTTGAGACTCCAAAAACAACGTTGTAGCTTCCTGGACGTGAAGCACACACTCCAAGACCAGGAAATCAAGTATGCCATGTTGTTCCCAGCAAAACTCTGGGTTGAATCGGATGGCAAGCTCTGGTTCTTCATGAGACCAGAGGACGCCTGGGACTGGCTCGATGGTTGGCGTACAATGGGGAAGCGCTCACACAAATCTACTACTGAGGCCGGCGCGGCTAAAATAGCACCTTCCTTGACACTAATTGAAACGGGCAATATCTGCAACTAACCCATATCTGTTTCGCCTGTCACCCACAGCGTGGGTGACCAATCTTTAAACTCAGCAGGAAGAGGCGCATCCTTAGACAGGCATTGCATAGCGCACACAACATTCAGACCAATCGTCATGTAGATACCCTCCGGGGAGCAATAAATTGTGGCATGCAGTTTCTTCAATAGATCCACACCCATCAAATTCTCTCCTCAATTAGACGTCAACAGAAATGGTGAATCCACAGTAAAAGGCCCAATAGTCAATGCAAGAGGTTTGGAAATGGAGCTCACAACCAGTACACCAGAAAATTCTACCAAAACATTATTATGGCCAGACAGAGCCACCCTAGAGACCAAGGAATGAGAAATAGAGCTGCTCCTCGCACCTCTATCCACCAAAAATGCCTTAGTCGAACCATGCAAGTTTGCAATGACGTACTGACCTCTTTGGTCTACAGGTATCAAAACTAGTCCCTCACCCTGTCCCCGGCTGTCCTAGATGTAAGACATTCCAGTCGCCACACCTGTATCATAGTCATCATGGTAGTACTGTTTGCCCCGGGGGTCGTCGAAGTAGTTCTGATCAGTACGACCCTGCGATGTGTCAGGTGTCTGAGCCCTGTCCTGGCCACCATCTCCACAACCCCGTCCACGAGAACCTTGTCCTTTTGGAACCTCCACCTTTTGCAAAAGCACCGGACACTCGCTGCACCAGTGTCCCTCCTCCTTACAATATGCACACTGATCCGGCCCTACCGGCGTAGTATTCCTGCTAGTACGAAGAAGCTGCCGGGCCCTACCACCACGTCCTCTACCATTCCCTCAAGAAGCCTGCTGCAACAACACCTTCATCCTCTAATCCTTATGCTTTTTCTCTGTCTTTTCCTTCTCCTCATTTTACCTGTGCTGATAGTACTGCTCCATGTTCAAGATAACAGAAGGAGAAGAGGAGGACCAGGTGCTCTCGGAAGCCTGCAAATGAGTTGCGATATCAGAGAGTAAATTTGAAACAAATCTACCAACAAACGCATACCACCACAACTGACCAGTCCTGCCCACTCTAATCCAGAAACAAACTTTCAAACCGAGTGAAAAAAATCAAACACATTCTCCTCTTTCTCCTGATGACAGGCCGATAGCTTGTCCCAATCAATCTTTCGGGGCGGGTTAAGGGAATGCAAATAAGTGATGATACGGCCAGGCAGAGCAAATATCTCTGCCTTAGGGTTCTCACCGGGCTTCCTTTCCTGGTCCCATTCCTTAATTTGATCCCTGGTACCACCCAATTCGGCAACGTGGTCCTGTGTGTGGACCTGCCTCCAAATATCAACGGGCACCAACAAACCAAAGACCATTTCAATATCCGCAAGCGCCATCACCGTTGATGAAGCGGCCGCAGTCAGTTCTTTATAATATGCAGCAGGATTTTTCATTGGGTCAGGTAGATGAGTTTTAAGGGACAAGACTTCATTCCTTTTCCATGGAGTATAAACCCACTGTTCCTGGAAACTGGCCGCTACCCCTGGTCTAATAACAACATCATGCTGATCCCGTAGCTCTGGTATTTCAGGATGATATATGGGATGCACTTCCCTCATTGGGTATTGGGACACCGGGCCTCTTCTCCAGTAGCCTTCCCCGATAACCAACCAATGTTGCGATGTTACCAAAGACATGAGTAGGCTCCATATCAGTAACATACACATGATCTCTTATATCGTATATGATCTGCAGTGCTGCACCCTAAAAATGCTGCTCCCAAAGACCGATCAGAGTAGCCGACATGTGCTTAAGGGCATGTTGCTGTTCAAAAGGTTCATAATCCTTCATCAAACTCCACAGGTCTGCCTGCTGTGAATGGGGTTACGAGCCCACTGTGCTGCCTGTTTAGCCACCACATGTTTCTCAGCATCTCCCACATCAGATTGAACTAATGTCTGCCCCATGCGCTCTTTAAATGTTCTCCATTCTCTATTGTCAGGGCCGCGCATCGGTATCTCACTACTCAGTAATGTCAGGGAGTGGAGGAACACAGTGGGGTAACAACAGAGGGAGCAGGCACTAATGTCATTGTCGGCTGTGTCATGGAGGTAAGAGCTGGAGAGAGAGACGCCGAAGCAATAGGTCACAGTTGCCTCAGACGGCAAAGACAAAGAAAGGACAAGAGTTGCTGTGGCCAAGGCAGTCTGATCAACAGAAGCAGAAACAGCAGAGACGGAAGAACCGGGTAGCTAGACCTGTTGGGGAAGGGCAGGATATATCCTCTGCGGAGCATACGGAGGTGGGGGTCGAGCATCTAGCAGTTCCTCTACAAAATATGATTTATCAGTATTCAGTCGAAATCTCCTGTCTGCACATTCAATTCCTATCCCCTGCATCTTTCAATCATGCGCTATAGCTTTCTGATTCAATGTTTGCGTCCTCCCCTTTCTGCTTTCATTTGCCTCTGTTTTGCCTCTGTTTTGCCATGTTCTGAGGGAATCAAACATCGACTACCTACTTCTTCTTGCAAACAACTTCTCCTGTAAAGTTCATCAAAGGTGCCTGTCAAAGGCCACTGTAACTTGGCATTTTCCCTCGTATATTTGTGCCATAGTGTACTAAACAGGATAGGGCCAATGTCATGTTTTATATACATTTCAAAATTCGGAGTGCCTTCTGAAAGCACCAGGCTGACTTTCTTCCAGTCGAGCATCAGCAGAACAACAACGACAACAAGAAACCCAAAATTTACTACACCAGGGAATTTTCAAAAATATACCAAATTTGTTATGTTGCCTGGCAAAGTGTTCACAGACACTTTGTGCCAAAAGTTGTCCTTAAAACCGCACCAACTCCAAAGGCGGTCCTCAAACCACACCAAATCCACACCAAAATGGTACCATAGTCACAAAGAACCAAAACAAACTCACCTGGTGCCCACAGGTCAAACAAATGTATTCTCCACTGCCGACACTTTGGACCAAACGGTCAGATCCAAGGGTTTTGCCATTCAGGACCCCAGTTGGGATGATCGCTGGGCGAGGGACCGAACCACTGAAAATCACTTGGGGTAGCATTCCAACCCATTGTTCATTTACTCACCATGCCACCTCACTTTGGAGCCAGTCATATTAAAATCAGTCTTGACCTGCTCCAGTAGGAACAGTCCAGCCTGAATGACCAGGCCAGGTCCTCCCCAAACCAGGGGCTCTTCAGTTGGGTGTAGCTTAGTTCCAGTGGCAAAATGAGCATACAGTGATATCCACCGGGGGAACAAAGGGTGTTATTCACCAGAAGAGCACAGGGTATCTGCATCAGGAGAGCACAGAGTAATGTTCAATAGGGGCATGCAAGTTATATGCCTCACAGGAGCACTGGTTGCTATGCATCAGGAGACCACTGGGAGTTAGGCATCGAAGAAACACATCATGATGTACAGGTCGTAGACATAGTGCTGGCATTATGGGGTGGGGTCACAGTGTGGCTGTGGGTATAGGGTGGGGTACAGTGGTAAGTTACATCAATGGGCACGATGTCTGATAGGACACTTCTAGCCAATGCTGAGTCTTTGACCTACAATATTATGTATGGGTGCATTTCTATGCCTCTACATCCAAAGGTAAAAAGCAAAACTGAAAGTTTCATAATTCTAGGGGGACTGCAGAATGCAGCACACATAGAAAGAGGTATTAACGAGGAGAAAAAAAGATATTTCTCCTCGTCAAGTCTCTCCTGAGGAGGCATATCTTTTTGGCGGTGGAAGTGTGACGCAAACCGGGTCATAAATTTGGCTCTATGTTCTGTTGGCTGAAAAGTCAAAACTGGCTGAATGTGGCACACATGACATGGGTCTCTTGACAGTTACAATACTGATTAGATAAGGGGAAAAAATACAGTTTCTCTTTATGATGTAAATAAGCTGACATTTGTCTCGTGTTCCCTGATCTTGTGGATTAGGAACAATAACAGCAATAATTTAATGCATTTTATTTTTTGTGTTCCTCTCGTAGAGTTTCATTAAGCATTTCTAAATGAGATACGGAAAAAAAGATATAATAAGCTTGCAGTCGTCGAATGGTAATTATAGACAGTCATTTTCCTAGACCCATAAACCTGAAAAGAAGACTAAGGGGGATGTGTACAAGGAAGTGGCGGAGCGTGTTGTTGGCTTAACGACACGTTCCGCCACTTCTGAAACGCAAGGCTGCACCATATTTACAAGAATGTGGTGCAGCCTTGCGTTTCTCTCTGCGATGGCACTAAGTTGAGCAACTTAGCACCAACGCAGGCCCAGAGTGCAAGGGTATCTGAATGCAGGGGAGGATTGTTTATGTGTAGGAAGTTGTCGCTTCCTGCACATAAACAATCCTAAAATGCCATTCTGTCACTTTCAAGTGTGCTGCCTCATGTAGAACACATGAAAGTGACAAAATGGAATTTTTTTAAAAAGGTTTATTTATGTACAGGAAGGGACACCTTCCTGTACATAAACCAACCATGGCATTTTGTCTTTTACATGTGTGCTGCACAAGGCAGCACATATGGAAAAAGCAAAACCGAGGAGAAATAATGCATTTCTCCTCGTTTTGTCAACTTAAGAACAGGGTTTTCCTGGTCTTAATTTTGTCACTGCCTCCTATGTACGCCACCCTTGTACATAGGGAGCAGTGTCAAATACAATGGGTGTTGCGGTGGAACGCCCACCACAACACCCTCTGCACGCCCCTTTCGTGCTAACCATAGCGTGAAAAGGGGCCTTATAAACAAGGCAGCATTAAGCCACTTTAAGTGGCTTAGCCCTGCCTTGTACAGAAGGCGCAGCCCCTATCGCCACCACAACGTCAGGAAAAGTGACGTGGTGGTGATAGGGGCTTGTACATATGCCCCTAAATTTCTACTGGATTTCATTTATTCTAATGGACGACAATAGCACGATAACAAATGCCTGTTCTCTAAATGGCTGCTATCAAGCAATGACTTTCGTTCTAACAGTGACAAACCAATTTAAAGATCTAGGTAGCTATAACTGTTGACTTTTTTCCATTTGTAATACAAACCTTGGAACACGGTCATTTTAAGCACTATAATAGCTTGAATTTCTCAGCTGTGACATTTATAACCTGTAATTTCAAATGTCACCGATGTGACAGGGAGTAAGACTTCCAGCAGGTCTGCTTGCCATTCTCCAACTTGCCAGGTCAGCATATTATCAAGGACGGCGTTAAAATTATCGCTGGTTTAGAGACAGAATACTGCCGCTAAAGCAGCGAAAATTGGGCTTGATAATTTGCCCTGGAGAATTCCAATAGAAGCCCATGTTCACACAGAACATGGACTTCTATTGGAATTCTCAAGGGCATATTATCAAGCCCATTATCGCCGCTTAAGCGGCAGTTTTCTGCCGCTAAACCGGCGATCATTTTTAACGCCGTCCTTGATAATATGCCCCACAGTTCGTAGAAGAAAAATGGAAGGCAGATAGTCAGACAGTAAACAAATTGTATAGTTAAGGTTTCCTCATCGATGTTACTGGAATAAAAGAGACAGGGCCTCATTTGTGACGTTCCGTGGTGCAGAATCCTGCATGATATTTATCAGGCAGCACTAAGCCACTTTTTTTGGCTTAATGCTGCCTGATAAATATCAGTCCCTTCAATGCAGTGTTCTGCGTTAAAGGGGCGTGCAATGGGTGTTGCTGGGGGCGTTCCCAGCAACATCCATGGCCTTTTGACACTGCCCTAGATTCACGAGAAATCATAAATCTGAGGCAGCGTCAAAAGCTTACACCTCCCCAGGGGTGGCGTAAGGGAGGCACAACGAGGAGAAATATATATTTATTTCTCCTCTTTTTTCCTTTTTCTATGGAAAGAGGAAAAAGCCTCTTGTGATTATTTTTGTACAGAAAGGTTTCCCTTCCTGTACAAAAATAGTAATTCCCTCAACGCAGGTACCCTTGCACCATGGTGCAAAGGTGCCTGCGATAGTGCACAGCAGCCCATTGAGCGCTGGCGCAGGGGAAAAGGACAGGAATGCGCCGTATCTTATAGATACAGCGCATTCCTGCCCTTTTCTTTTGCCGTAGGGAAGCGCAGCAGGAAGGCCTGCTGCGCTTCCCTACAGCAAAACCTCATAAATGAGGCCTACAATGTTCAGGCAATAGATGTTATGAGGTCTTTGTTAACCCCTTTACTGAAAGGTCTTTTTCCAATCCTGTGCTAATCTTTTTTTTGGCTATTTGGGGTAGTTCGTGCTTAGGTCCCCCCATAATGTTTTGTCCACATACGTTAAGCATGCCAAATTTGTGTCCTATTTTTCCAACATCCTGGGAATTCTAAAGGTACCCAGGGTTTGTACATTCCCCTGGAGGTGACCGAGGAATAAGCAAAATGCAGCTAAATGTGTTTTTTGGGGGGAAACAAGTGCTGCATAAGAAAGCATACTTTTTTTCACCTGCAAATGGCATCAATGAAGGGTTTGCGTTGTTAAAATCACCATCTTCCCAGCTTTCAGAAATAGGCAGACTTGAATAAGAAAAATACATTTTTCAACACAGATTTGGCATTTTACTGGGACATAGCCCATTTTTTCTTATTTTGTGTGCTTTCAATCTCCTTCCAGTTATTTGTAGAATTGGGTGCAAAACCCATAATGGATCTCGAAAAGCTATACATTTCAGAAATATACATGGCGATGCGAGGTGTCCCACCGTCCCAGAGGAGTTTGGGTACCTCAGTATTTATTAAAATAAAAAAGGAGGGGGGAACATAAAAGGGGTATTTTGTAGGACATATAAAAATCTGGGCAGTGCCATCATTTTAAAGAGTGCTGCTCTGCCGAGTAGCGTAAGTGGGAGAGATCGCCAATGCTTCACGTCACGGCGGAAGCGGTCCAGGGGCTTCATTAGGTTTTCGTTTGTGAATTGTGCAGTCTGGGGGATGATATATATGCCAAGGTACATGAAACCCTGCTTCGCTATTTGGATATCACAATTAAGCGGTAGTTTTGGGGGAGGGCTGTATAAGATATACAGCAGGGATTTCGACCTATTAATGGTGTATCCAGAGTCTCTACCATAGGCCGCACAGATGTGCAGGAGACAATTTAGTGACCGGGTGGGAGACGCCATGTAGAGTAACATATCGTCCGCATATAATGATATGCGGTCTTCCCATCCCATCGTCCACTTAAGCCCCCTGATGACGGGGTCCTGACGGATCCACGCCGCCAAAGGCTCCAACACTATTGCGAACAGTAGAGGGGAATGTGGGCACCCCTGTCTAGTACCTTTACCTAGAGGGAAGTCCTTTGAAATACGGTTGTTCGCCACTACGTGCGCCATAGGTTTATTATAATTGAGCTGAATCCAGGCACAGAACTTAGGGCCTACCCATGTGCAGGAGCACAGCAAAGAGGAAGGGCCATTCCACCATCTCAAATGCCATGCGAGCGTCCAATGAGAGGATGGCCGCATCTTCATCAATAGTAGGAATGCGAGCTATGACCCCCTGTAGCCTACGTAGATTCAGGGCTGTGTTAAAGTGGGGCATGAAGCCCGATTGATCCAGATGGATCAAAGTGGTGAGGTAGGGTTGGAGGCGGAGCACCAGAGTCTTGGCAAGTACTTTTGCCACGGCGTTCATAAGAGAAATTGGTCTGTACGATGCACAATAGTGCGGAGGTTTACCTGACTTGTGAATCGCAACTATGGTCGCTAGGCTCTGATCCCTGGGAAGCTCACCAAGTGCTAGGCTGGCCCTGTACATATTGAGGAGATGAGGCGTGAGATGAGTCACCATCTTTTTGTACAGCTCTATCGGAATGCCGTTCGGGCCTAAAGCCTTGCCTGGTTGGAGTGCCCCGATGGCAGAGACCAGTTCGTCCTCGATCAGTTCGGCATCCAGCGCTAAGACCGCATCCCGTGATAAGGAGGGCATGCGAATATCCCTTAGAAAGGCGAGGTTGTCTTCTAGTGTGTTAGTGGCTGTTGGCGTATAGATCTCCGTATAATAGGTGGCAAGAGAATCAACTATTTGCTGCAGGTCCCTGGTCATCCCTTCGCTGGAGCTGAGCTGAGCTATCCATCTAGAGGCGCGGTATTTTTTGGCCAGCCAGGCAAGGAGCTTTCCCGCCTTATCGCCTGCTTCGTAAATGGTGTGTTTTGTGGCCATGAGTTTTGCCTTCGCTCCCTCCCATGCAAATGTTTTGTATTCCTGTTGTGCCAAACTCAGTGCATGTGTAGTGTCGTCAGTCAGGTCAAGTGCGTGGTTCGCCTCGGCTTTTGCAACCCCGTGCTCGATGTCTTCCAGCTGCTGTCTCTGTAATTTCTTGTGGTCGGTTATTAATGAAATCGCATGTCCGCGCAGCACTGTTTTGTAAGCTTCCCAGAGCGTTACTGGGAAGGTCACGGAATGTGTATTGTCAGTGAAATAGTGCTTCGTGACTGTACGAATTCACTTTCCTATTATTGGGTTTTGGAGATATCCCGGTTGTATTGGGAAGACCCTCCGTCGTGTAGTGTACTGGGAGGAGAATGTTAGGAAGAGAGGTGAGTGATCCGATATTCCGCAGGGTAGGTGTCGGATCTCCCTTACGCGCTCCAACCCCATCGCCAGTGTAAATATATAATCAATTCTGGAGAGACAATTGTGGCCAAGCAGGGGAGGCCTCCCCAAGCCCACGGGACTCCATCCCGGGTGCTTGGACATGCGACAGGCTGCAGGATGGGAGATCCCACTCCAGGACCCGGCGGAGACCTGGCCTGGGCCCTTATTCCATGCTCAAGTCTTCTCCCGCTTTGCAGGGTTCAGAAGCTCTGACCAGGGCCCTTGAGGGCCCTGGGGCTCCAACCAATCCTGGACTCCATCCTTGGTCCTGTCACATGGCAAAGTGCCCAGGACGGGGTTCTGGGGCCTCACGAGGCCTCCCATGCTCTGCCGGCCCCAGAGCTCTGACCGGGCCTCGGAGCCCTGCTGGGACCTGGGGCTGGTGATCCCGCCCTGGGCTCAATCCTCCAGCCTGCCCCCCCGCCAAGGGCCTGGCACAGAGGTCCATCAGCCCCGGGAGGCCTCCCCCACTTAGCTTGCATGCTAATTTGCTTCTAAGCCCCATCTTGGAGGTCTCTCAGGGCCCCCCTCACCGCCCTGTGGCTGAGGCCCAACTGGGGTGCCAATTCCCAGGGCTGCAGAGTCCCTATCCCCTCCAAGGACAAGCAGAAGCCCTTGCGTTAAGGCACAGTGTGACTAGATGGAGCCCAGACATCTGGTCGCAAGTGCACCTTATCAATCTCGTCACACGCAGTGCTTTCCAATAGTGCGTCTAGGTGGCTGGCCCCCCTGGAAGTCCCGATGAGGGCACATTTGCTTCCCGGAGTCCAGCCAGAAGGTCAGGTGCATTTGCCCCTGTCACTTGGTGCGCACGGATTATTAGGGACAGTGTATCCTGGACCTCTTGTGGTCTGGCGGTTCTCAGCCAGGTGCTGCCAGGGCCTGGGATGCCCCAGGAACTCCAGGCGTCCAGGTCCACACCTGGCTCCCATCTCTGCCCTCTGGGCCTTTCTTCTGAGCCTGCCCTACTCGAGAGCAGGCAGGGATGAGAACTGGACATCCCAGCTGGCCTGGAGACCCTGATGATGGCTCATTTGTTTCCTTAAGCCCCGGCAGGACTCCAGGAAGTTGAGTGCATTTGCGCGGGCGGTTCCCTCTGTCCCTCGATGCACACAGAAAACAAGTAAGGGTGGTAGCCTTCCTTTAGTTTATTAGGGACAGGGTACTTCTGCCCCTTTTGTGGTCCAGCGGGTCTCAGATGGGTGCTGCACAGGACAGGGCCAGCCTGCCAGCACCCCCAGGGGCCTAGGTTCACTCCTGCCTCCAGACTTGCCTGATGAGCCTTTCCTCTGAGCCTGCATTCTCTGAGAGCAGGCAGGGACATTAAGCCACAATCTCAGCTGCCCTAGAAGTCCCAATGAGAGATCATTTGGTTCTCAAAGTCCAGGCAGGGCTCTAGGAGGATGGGTGTGTTTGTGCTGGTTTTCCCCTCTGTCCCTCTGTGTGCATGGAATACAAGTAAGAGTAGTAGCCTTCCTCCGGTTTATTAGGGACAGGGTACTCCAAACCAACTTGTGGACCAGCGGTTCTTAGCTGGGTGCTGCTCTGGCCAGCCTGCCATGGCTCCTGTCTGCTCCTGCCTCACAGCCCTGCCTGATGGGCCTTCCTTCCAAGCCTGCCTTTCCAGAGAACAGGTAGTGACATGAAGCTGACATCCCAGAGCAGGGAGGTCTGCCTGGGCAGTGTTCAGCCAGTGCCATATACTCTGATCGTTTAAACACTCTTGGTCCATTTAGGGATGTATTGCTTGGTCAGCCTCAGCTGTTTCAAGCAAAGAAAATCACCCTGCCAGGGAGCATCTGACTAGTGGGCTTGCAATTTGTGTAGACTTTACCCAGCAGTGCGAAGGCTGAGTAGCCATGACAACTTGTGCCCCACCCAGTGATTTGACCAGAGTGGAAGGGGGATGGGTGGGGCCAGGAACCAGATGATGCCTGGCAGTCTAGGCCCGCATGCCACTCCATTGCCCTGTTCTGATTATCGCATTTCCGCAGCACGTCAGAATGACTGTTCTGTGGGATGTCTTTAGCTGCCCAGGCCGGCAGTGCTGTGTCTTGCTCAGGCTGCACCTGGTTGATCCACGGGAAACCTCACTCGTGCCTGACACAGAAAGGATTGACAGATTTATTGATCTTTCTCAATTCTATGGGTAGTGGTGGTGCATGGCCGTTCTTAGTTGGTGGAGCAATTTATCTGGTTAATTCCGAAAACAAACAAGACTTCTCTATGCTAACTCGTTGTACAACCCCCAGCAGTCGGCGTCTAACTTCTTAGAGGGATAAGTGGCGTTCAGCCACCCAAGATTGAGCAATAACAGGACTGTGATACCCTTAGATGTCCGGGGCTGCATATGCGCTACACTGAATGGATCAACACATGTCTGCCCTTCACGAAAGGAGCTGGTAACCACAGCACACAAGACTCTTAGAGCATAGAAATGTCCATATTCTATAAGTGGCATTTCTAGGCGAGTTGTGTCAAACCCCTTTTACCATAGGAAAGGGTTTGGTATGATGAACCAATTGATAGGAAACATTATGAGGCTGCTCCACTGCAATCCGCTATTGCAGCCCGAAGTAATGTCAACTACTTGCCTATCTTAACCTATGGGAAGAGCAAGCCTCATAGGTAGTGAAAACAGGTATTCCTCACTTCCTGGGCATACGTGCACTGGTGCCACACAGACCTGTGTTGGCAGGTTGGACAATGGCAAGCTCCTCAAGAGCTTAATCGCGATAGAGGCCAGTGCACACCCACCAGTCGGCAATGACAGACCGGCCCATGTTTCAGAATATCCAGTCAGCACCACTTCCCAACATGGGTAGGAAGAGAGCTTGCACTTTCCCACTGTATCTACAGTGGGATAGTGCCCAGAGCCCGGAGGCCACAAAAGAGAGTCAGCAAAACCCAGGCATGAAAAGAAAAAAGTTAAGAAAAACACTTCCTGGCAAGTATCAGGTCCATCAGGGAGGCTGTGTGCCTCGCTCCCGGGTTGGCTGCCTTTCAGAGGGTTGGGTACAGGGCCTGGGGTTGGGTGCATGTGGTGGGCCCTGCAGCCAACCACCTGTCATGCATGGCTAAAGACAATGCTCAATGAAGGTTAGATTAATGTATGGTAATGAAATATTAATTCTGTTAAAAAAAATAAGAAATTAACTACAAAACAAAGGTTACAGGGATGTTATAGTTAGTAAATAGAATTTAAAAAACCTTAGAAATTTATGAAAAAACTAAAGGTTACAGAGACGTTATAGTTAGATTAAGACTTTACACACACAAACCATTAAAATTCAGCTGTTGTTGTTAGTTATCTCAAGTAACTATAACTCATGTCCTAAGATAACTATAACTCACACCCTTTCCATGCACTAGTAATTACCCCACATATTACATCACTCATGACATCTTGTTTGACATCATTGATAATATCAGTGCACATTTGCTGTAAAATTATTGATGAGAATACTGTGCAAGGGTGGGACACAAGTTAGAGTATATATATAGGAATATGAGGACATCTCCACTAAACAAAGAAGCACTTACTTCATATAGCTAAGAGGAAGTACCCTTGTTTGTTGAAGATTGTTTGAAGTTTTGTTGTCCTATCTATAGGAGGATTCATGCAATTTCAGATTTCTGGATAAAGACGCAGAAGGAACAATCACATTGCTGAAATGCACACAAGGTCACTGGACACATTTCCTCATGCTCCATTACAGAGCTTTAGTCTAGAATAAGCACTGAACACTCACCCAACGAGGTAGCAGTTACTAATTAACTGGAAGAAAGTATCCCACTTGATATTTTGTCTGAAACTGTGGGTTTTTGGTGGATAAAGGGGCAGGTGTGGTTCTGTTGTAACCCAAACACACACACAACTACTGAGATACCCACGCAGATACTTTGGCACCTACCCACACACTCCAGCACTCACACACCCAATGACAGACTCACTCAGACACTGATACGCCCGCTCACAGACCCACTTGACACTCACAGACCTACTCAAATACTCTCACGCAAACTCATGGACCCACTCAGACACTCACGCAACCACTCACGGACCCCCTCAAGCACCCAATTACAGAACCACTCATACTCTCTCACACCACTCACGGACCTACTCAGAGACTCATGCACTGGATCACAGACCCACTCAGATACTTGTACACCCACTCACATACATACGCACAGACCTACTCAGACACTCTCAGACAAGCTCATTGACCCACTCAGACACTCATGTAGCAACTTGCAGACCTCCGTCAGACACTCTCACACCCACTCAAAACCTACTCAGGCACCCACTCACAGACCCACTCAGACACTCTCACAGCCACTCATAGACCCATTCAGACACTCATGCACCATCTCACAGACCCACTCAGACACTTAAACACCCAATTGCAGAACCACTCATTCTCTCTCACACCCGCTCACAGAACTACTCTGAGACTCATGCACTGAGTCACAGACCCACTCGGATACTCTCCAACCCACTCATAGACTCATTCAGACACTCATGGACTCACTCATAGACTGACTCACACACTCATGGAGCTACACGCAAACCTACTCAGACACTCTCTCATCTACTAACAGGCCCACTCAAACACTCTCCCACCCACTCACAGACCCATACCACCACTCACACACCCACTCACCAACCTATAAAGCCAGTCACACACACACTCTCAAAGATCACAGGTTACAGTTAGGAAATACAATTTTTTTAAAAACCTTAAAAATTTACTTGAAGAGCCAAAGGCTACAGGGCTGTTATAATTAGGAATTGACATTAAAAAATCTTAGCAATTCACTGAAAAACAAACGTTACAGGGGCATTATAGTTAGGAAATAGAATTTAATAAAACCTTAGAAATTCACTGAAAAAGCCAAAGGTTACAGGAACGATATAGTTAGGCTCAGATTTCACTTGTACAGAACCATAAAAATACAGCATTTATAGTTACCTGAGTTAACTATAACTTATTCCCCCGCAATGCACTGCTTAAGAACTCACATATTACATCACCTATGGTATGGTCAGTGACATCACTGATGACATCATCCACAGAACCACACCCACCCACCATACAGTCCCTCATACACTCACCCACATACCCATAGAACCATTCACATACCTATTCACATACCATTACAACTTGTCACACACCCACTCACTCATCAATGCAATCACTCACATACCCACTTACTCACCCATACAGTCCCTCACACAACCACCCACTCACTCATACAGCTGCCCGTACAACCACTTACTCACCCACACAACAATCTACACATCCATAACATCACCCATACAGCTAGTGACACATCCACCTAATCAATCATTCAATCACTTAGACTGCCAATCACTTACCCATACAGCATCTGACAGACCTATTGACACTCCCATACAACTACTCACACACTCACTCACTCTCACAACCACTTAAATACCCCTTTACTCATTCCTACAAGCACTCAGATGATCACTCACTCACCCATACAGCCACTTACACAGACACTCACTCGCCAATACTGCTACCCCAACACCCACTCAGTTAACCAAACACCTACTCAAACTGCCACTCGCTCACCCATACAGCCACTCAAACACCCACTCACCTACCTATACATCCACTCACATGCCCACTCACTCAACCATACAGCCACTCACTCTAACACCCAGTCCCTCACCAATAAAGCCACTCACATGGCCACTCACTCACCCATACAGCTACTCATGCATGCATTTATTCACCAATACAGCTACTTACACCCCCGCATATTTACCCATACAGCCCCTCACACACACACACACTGATACAGACTGTTACAGAGCGACTCAAATGCATATATTAGAAATAGTATAACTTATTAGTAGTACAGAAAGAATAGTAATTTAAATTATGGTGTGGCTGAGTATATATCTTTAAGTCTTAGAAACATTTACGAAACCCTTACACTCACTAGATGATGTCATTTGAGGTGTCATCAGCGATTTCATCAGTGATGTCACTGACCATGTAATGAGTGATGTAAGATGTGAAGTTATGTAGGAGTGAAATCTTAGCCTAATAAGAACGTCCTTGCAGCCTTTGTTTTTTTCAGTAAATGGATAAATATAGGACCTAGTTTCCATAGGAAAAGCATTTTTGGACTAGCCTATAACTTTGGCGTTGTTTGACCAATCTGCATGAATTTTTCCCCAAAAAGTAGGGTCTCTGTGTCAGGAAAAGTTTGGGGACCGAGAAAGAGGGACATGAAATAAGGGTGTGTTTGTAGTGTTAATTCCCATAGTAACGCGTTGTCGAACCTACAGCCCGAACCTCTGGACGGAACTACACCAAATTTGGCAGAAAGGTTATTTGGTGCAAATCCATTCAGTAGTCTTTGAGTAATGTAAGATGAAAATTATAGTGACATCTCCGATAGCGGAAATTTCGTTTCATTTTTGTGATTAATCGTGACTGCACGTGCTACTGCTAACAGGAATGTTGTGATTATATGGACACAATCTGAACAGAAAGTGTGGCTGCCATTTTATTTATCGGGAACGCCTCCCAGGGCTACAATTTACTGTGAAAGCAAACATAAGGGGTTAGGGTTGAAATTAAGCCTGGGCGTAGTTCGCGTAGTCGCGCTTCGCGAAGCTACGTGAAGATGTTCTTGCACTACGCGAGCGACGCGTAGCTTCGCGAGCGTGCGTAGTTGCTTGGGGCGCCCGTTCGCAATGCCTTTTTCTTGTTCGGAAGCATGGTGAGCGTGTTCGGGGAGCTGCTTGCATGCTGGGGGGATAATATCTCGCGATCTTACCCATGCGGTCGCCAATGGGCACGGCCATCTTGTTTTTCAATTGTCCCCCCTGCTCGCGATGCCTTATTTCCTGTTCCGGGTCGCGGATAGCGTGTTCGCAATGCGCATGTCGTGTTCGGGAGCGCATTTTACTTGTTCGCGACGATTATTGCATGTTCGCGAGAAATATCGCGCAAACTTACGCGGTCGCGAATGGGCGCAGCCATCTTGTTTTTCATCTATGCTATGGTTCTGGGCCTACTTTTCTATCCTCCCTTAATCTTTGTAATCCTTAGTATTTAAAACATTTTTTTAGTTATCATCTATCTCTCTCTTTCCCTAAGTTTATATTTTGCATTTTATTTCTAATTTTACTGTGTTTTTTTTACTTTTATTACTTCTTTCTTACTTCTTCCCCCTAACTTTTTTTCCCCTTCTAACTTTTCTTTTCCGCCTCCCACCCACCCCAGAACCATGGCCAAGGGCACATCATCTAGCGCAAAGGGCAAGGGACCTGCGGGCAATAGCCGCCTGCCTTGCGGCAGAATGCGTCCTGCAGTGGTGCAGGCCCGGCAACTTTTTGGGGAGGCGGAGGTGGCCGCCCTTGTTTTTTTCATTCAGCGCCACCTCCCCTTGACCTTGGCAGCAAGCGGCAGGCCCTGCTCCGGGTACGCTACCCAGGAGCGTCACCGTTGGTGGGCGAAGGTGCGCCGGGCAGTGTTCCGGTGCTCAGGTGTCCGATGCACCCATAATCAGCTGGCCCACCGGTGGTCCGACATCCTGGACCGGGAGCAGGACATGTTGGACCTGCTAGGTGTCAAGGTCGTTGGGCTTGGTGAGTAACTTATTGTGTATAAATTCAATTTTTGACGAATAACAAGATTACTGCTGCGTGCTACGCGTTGCTGGTAAATTACGTTCCAAAAATCAAAATTTTCTGTGATTGTAGGACCCAGGTGCTCGGTGCTACTCTTACTTGTTTGCAACTTTGCGCTAGCTTGTGCTGATTAATGTAAGAGTTTATTTTAGAGAACTGAAGTTAGGTAATGCAATTTGCTAGAGAGACTCTAGTCCTTCCATTGTCCTCCTGTGAAATAGTGGTGGATGGATATTGGTTACTAGGTTTAGTTAGTATTAGTTAATAATTGTTTTACGCGGTCTGCGTGACGCCTCTTCTGTCACTGAGTGCTGCTTACCCCAGTCCTCCGTAGAACCTTTTGTACTTTGTTTAGTGAGTGGTAGGCTTAGCATGGTCAGTCAGTAGCAGAACTAGATCAGAGTCATGCAACCAACCCACAATTTGTTGTATGTATGCACAAATTTATGCATGTTTCCTCCATCTCATCTATGCATTTGATGGCTAAAAAAATGGAAATGCAGACTTAGTAAACAATTGGCCCGTCTGGAATAGGTGGTGTAGGTCATGTGGTACTTACTAGGCTTCGTTAGTATTTGTAATCCGAATCATTATGGAACACTGGAGTGTTCATAAATAAGTAAACGATCCGTGAATCCAGCAAACAGCCCAGTAGTCGATCCATCTGATTAGATAGGTCAATTTTATTGCAATTGTTGTTTCTTAAAATGTTTTTTGACTTATTTTTCCAAATGATTTATTTGTTTCACAGCACTCCTTAATGTTTGTCTCTTTCTTTGTTATATTTTACATGATCATCAGCACCATCCAGGGGCAAAAAGACCGGGTCCGAGTTGGCGGGAGAACCACAGGACCGCTCCTCTACAGAGGCTCCTGCTGCTGGCCCCAGTAAGTCCTCCAGTGGTTATATTAACAGTTATATTTCCCTAACTTTTACTGCATCTTTTTTTTCCGAGCTATTAATTATGGTTCCACTTTCTAATTCTATTTTTTACAAAAGCTTCTTTGACCTTGACTATCTGTTTCCAAATTCTGTTTATCCCTGCCTCTAACTAAGTTCCTTCTAACTGCCTCTGCTATGACTCTCTGTACTACTACTACTACTATTATTCTGTCTGTAGCGAAGCTTGCACAGATGCCCACTCTTTATTGAAGGTTTTCTTTGGAATAATAAAACTCTGATTGACCAATAGCTCTAGCCACTGTGTCCTGTGCTTTGGGTGTTCCTCTTCTAGTCTTCTCAATGTTGAGGCTTTGACAATTCCCACAAACAAAATGCCCAACCAGATATTTGACTAGTATTTTGGATCGGATAGTACATGATACAACTACTGTTGTAGTGATTCTGCAGAGCCACATACAGAACTATGCACAACAAAATAGGATGTTGGTGATGGGAGGTTGGACCTTACTCATCACACCTCAGTCCGAAGAACCCACGATCCCCTGACCGACTAGCTATAGTGTCTCACATTAGGGTCCCACTCCCGACCCCACCTACGAAGAAGATACACAATGATGATGACTGAGAAAGACAACCCAGAACATAACACCATTTTGCTCACTCACTTGTGTAAGTCCACCCCACCACACCAAATACCACAGAGTCTATGTGTAAGTTCAAAAGGTTTATTTGAAACAAGTAACAAGCTCTGTACGTCGTTATATGAAATGTAATTTACTACAGCCATCGTCAATAAGCCAGCAAAAAGCATAAGAATAAAACAATAAACATTTACAAGTGCATGCCAACAAGAACAAGACAAAAGATCTGTTGAATTCTGGAAGACCCCTCACCGTAGAACGTAGAAATACTGGTTACATCATGCATCATAAGCTCTGTAAATCTCTGATTTGTAGAAGGGAATCTTCCGCCTATTATATGAGAAAAATGCTGCCCGTTAGCCGTTAGATAGTATACTGCTGAATGCAATCATTTTGCAGTCATGGCAAAAAGTGTAACATGTATGTGATGGCTAAGCAATATGGACTAACCAAACTCAATAACAAAGTGGCTTGTTTTTCGACCTCTTCACTTGTACGCAACCGTCATGTGGCCTCAAAGGCGTCTACTGCACATGTCAATAAGCTGCCAGGCATAATTAAATATGCGCAAAAAGAGTAGTAGTAGACATGATGAATCTAAAAGGGTTACACATGTCTCAGGCTAACTTTCAAAAGAGTAGAGTAGGACTAGATGACCCTAGGAACCATATCCCTACTAGTGTCTGTCTACTGACTGTACTACTGTAGTGCTGATGTATGTTGTATTAACTTTTTTTTCAATGTTCCAAGTGAACACTAATAAAATAGGGGGAGGTTTCCAGGCATCTAAAAATGTGTAATGTCTTTTCTAGGCATACTACCAACCACCAGTGCCGGCGGGGCCAGCGGTGATGGCGATGCGGCCATTCCGGAGGCGGCGGGAGAACTGGCGGCACCTGCAGGAGCGACAGGGGGGGAGCCAGCAGCAGTGGCCGGCGGTGGTAAGTTATATTCATTACTTCTTGACATTACTACTGGATGGAAGTGTGTTCACTACTTCACTGTACTGTGTGACTTAAGCTGTAGTGAACATTATACAACGGTTGAAGAAGACACCCTTTACTTAGCATTAGCAGCGTGAGTTGAGTAACCAATGGCCTCTTCTATTTGACTCCAAATCAGCTGTGAAGGTTTTATGGAGAAGACAAACTCAGATCAGATGACCTTGATTAATGTGTTGAACAAAGAGGGAAAGTAGTTTGGAAGGACGGGCGAGATAAATAATATGACTGACTGGCAGAGAAGGATATGTTGGAAGCATGCATAGGTGGCTGATAGTAATCAGATCAGATGCATGGGTTGTTGAAGGATGGGTGGAAGGTGGAAGAGGATGCCTGACTGGGTGGGCAACACAGTATGGGTGGATAGTACTAGATAGCAACAATCAGCGGTGCTTGGTTCAAACTCAAAGGCAAGCAAGGAAGGAGCGGACGCATGGGTGGTTGTTGGTGAAACCAACTAAGGTTTGGTAAGAGATATATAAAAAAGAAGGATAAACGTTTACTTTAATGGATGTATGCCTGGATGTACTATCCTCAATAGACAGCATAGGTGGAGACTGTCACTGGAGAGTATTACTTTGAAGAAAATGTAAAAGAAACTGCGCCAGAGTAGCAAAGCGGAGGGGAATATAAGTAGTATTTTCAGAATACAGTTGACTCGCAGTAGGTTGCAAGCACGACTTATATATATATATATATTCGTCAAGCGGGGGCCGAGAAAAAGGGGGGTCCCAAAACGCGTTTTCCCCATGCATTTTTCCATAGGACCTTTAGTCGAAAGTACAGCCCGAACTGCTGAACAGAATTACGTGAAATTTGGCAGAGAGGTAGCCATAAGGTCAAGGAAGTGCCTTTTGCAGGTTTGGTGTCAATCTGTTCAGTATTTCATGAGAAAATAGCATTTAAAAGCATATCAATATCTATATGCGCGCACCGTGCGCGCACCGTGCGCGCACGGTGACGTGCACGAGCGCAATTCTGATTGGTTGTTAGATGTCAGTAAACATTCGAATCGGTAGAAATCAGGAAGTGTCGGCCGCCATTTTGTCTCTCGCAGTCTGAGGCAGTGAAAAACAAAGGTGGAGAACATAAAAAGGGGGCAGGGTGGACAGTTCCTGACCCCCTAGCCTTTGTCAGGGGGTCACAGAAGGACCCCCAAGGGTGAAAAAAACATTTTTATTTTTTTTTAAATTATCGCGGGGTGCGCGCACGGTGAAAACCCTGAAAAAAAAACAAATGAATAAATACATAACTTAGCATTTAAAAAAACGAACAAATTCACTTAAAAAACCATAGGTTTCACACACGTTATAGTTAGGAATTAGCATTTAAAAAACCTTGCAAATTCACTTAAAAATCCATAGGTTTCACGCAGGTTATAGTTAGGTGGACATTTCCCTCGTAAAAAACCAATGAAATTCCCCCGTTATAGTTAGTTCAGATAACTATAACTCGCGCGACCGCCACTCTATCACAAGGATGATGTCATCAGTGATGTCATGAGTGATGCCACTGACCATGTCATGAGTGATGTAATATGTGACGTCATGAGCAGTGGATTGCGGGCGCGTGAGTTATAGTTATCTGAACTAACTATAACGGGGGAATTTCATTGGTTTTTTACGAGGGAAATGTCCACCTAACTATAACCTGTGTGAAACCTATGGTTTTTTAAGTGAATTTGCAAGGTTTTTTAAATGCTAATTCCTAACTATAACGTGTGTGAAACCTATGGTTTTTTAAGTGAATATATATATATATATGATAACACACCGGGGGGACCAAAGCAATGAGCCGCACTCGAGTCACAGATCTGCTTTCCCCAATGCCATGAAAGGTAAGAGCAGCAGCGCTTGCCGTTAGTTAAGCGTCTGACTGGAACCTGACGCGTTTCGAGAGTTTTCTCTTCTTCAGAGGTAGACAGTCAGTAAGAGCATGTCGGATACCGCCTCCCTTTTGAACGCAATCATGTGCCGTGAATCGGCGGCTCTGGATGAGACAACACGTAGGGCTTATGGGAGGTGTCGTCCGCATTGGTTAATGGATGCTCTCTTAAATTATAGCATTTCAAGGCTCACCACGAGCCCCCGGAGATGTCGCTGCTCAATATCCTTGACCTGTGCTCCACATGAGCTCCGTGTATCAGGAACCCGTGGCCCTCTTGGATTTGCGTGGTGGTGCTGGCTCTGCGGCAGGACGGCCGCACATAAAAACACACCGGGGGGGTCCAAAGCAATGAGCCGCACTCGAGTCACAGATCTGCTTTCCCCAATGCCATGGAAGGTAAGAGCAGCAGAGCTTGCCGTTAGTGAAGCGTCTGACTGGAACCTGATGCGTTTCAAGAGTTTTCTCTCCTTCAGAGGTAGACAGTCAGTAAGAGCATGTCGGGTACCGCCTCCCTTTTGAACGCAATCATGTGCCGTGAATCGGCGGCTCTGGATGAGACAACACGTAGGGCTTATGGGAGGTGTAGTCCGCATTGGTTAATGGATGCTCTCTTAAATTATAGCATTTCAAGGCTCACCACGAGCCCCCGGAGACGTCACTGCTCAATATCCTTGACCTGTGCTCCACATGAGCTCCGTGTATCAGGAACCCGTGGCCCTCTTGGATTTGCGTGGTGGTGCTGGCTCTGCGGCAGGACGGCCGCACATAATGATAACACACCGGGGGGGTCCAAAGCAATGAGCCGCACTCGAGTCTCAGATCTGCTTTCCCCAATGCCATGAAAAGTAAGAGCAGCAGCGCTTGCCTTTAGTGAAGCGTCTGACTGGAACCTGACGCGTTTCAAGAGTTCTCTTTTCTTCAGAGGTAGACAGTAAGTAAGAGCATGTCGGGTACCGCCTCCCTTTTGAACGCAATCATGTGCCGTGAATCGGCGGCTCTGGATGAGACAACACGTAGGGCTTATGGGAGGTGTAGTCCGCATATTTATAAAATCAAGCCGAAGCGCCTTCCTCCGACTCCGAGGACCACTCCCTACCTATGTTAATGTATTTTCGATTGTGTCAGCCAGCCTGCAAAGGGTGGCCTATCTGTTGGTTACACAATCAATGAAAGCAAAGTACCCTATGCAGTAGCGGTCGGTGGTGGGAGTGCTGGTGGGCGTTGACATGGGGAGGGGCAGGGTGGGTGGCAAGTAATCTATGTATTACGGCCAAATACAGGTAAGTAACCATAAAAATAAATAAAATGATTTTCATTGTGCGCACTGCACCGCCAAATGCGATGCAGTGCGTGCAACGAAATTTGTTTTATTTATTTATATGTATTGTTTAATTACCTGTGATTGTCCGTAATCCATAGTTTACTACCCCCACCCTGCACCTTCCCACGTCACCGCCCGGCAGCACTCCCACCACCGACCGCTACTGACCTGATGTCGTATTACCATCTATAATATAAGCAATGATCATCGGATCCGATAAATAATCACCCTTTTTGTAGTACCCAGGGCAGGGTGAAAGTGAAATTGATCATTTGCCCTCATGTAACGGACAGAGTATGGCCAGTGCCACCGCCCGTAATACGAAAATATGAGCTTCCCCACCTGCAGACAGTAGTAGTAAATAAAACTAACGTGAGTCTGCATCATGTGACTCATATCTGTTTCTCTTGGGTGCAAGCTTAGCTGACTGAGCTGGCATGCCGGCTAAAACAAGGTTATGTAATTGCGCTAAACTAGAGATAAGAACAACACGACTGGTGTGTACTGGAGTACATAGTACGAGTATAATGTCGGAAACTCCCACAAATGTTAGAGTCCGAGGAAGTTGGAGTATAGATACTTACCACCAAATCACAAATGTTATGTACTGTGCTTGCTAGTGATACTGTGCCACTATGTGGTAAATGGATTTAGTGTTTCTGTTTTGCTAAGAGTATTGGTTACAACATGTTCTTTTTCTTTCTTGATATAGATACTCCTTCCACACCAAAACCAACTAGGAAGGAGTTGGCAGCCAGGGCCCGGCGCCGTAAATTGGAGGCCATTTGCGATGAATTTTGCCGGCTGGTGGCTCAGGCGGAGGAGGAGGCGGCTGCAGCTACAGCCTCCTCCAATGCCCTGGGCCCCAGTCAGGCCCTGCCTCCAGTTTTACGGCGCCATGGTCCGGCAGCCGCCCGCCGCCGTGCCTCAATCTCTACCACTGCTGCCCCCCACCCTGCATGTAACTGCAGGGCATTTCGCCACCAGCTGCTCCACCGGATGGCCCGCTTGGAGGAGCACCTAGAGGAGCGTGTAAAAATCCTGGTGGATAAACACCTGAAGGCCCGCCCACTATAGGACCTTGTCATTTGCCCCTTTTTTAATTCCTTTTGTTGGTGGGTGGATTTTGGGCGTTGAGGTTTCACTTACGGACATTTGGGACTTTGACTTTCGTTTTGGACATTGGTTGGGGTTAGGGAGGGGGGTGGGTTAGGTCAGAGTGGGATAGTTTATTTTTGTTAGGGTATATTAAATTTTATATTATTTACTTAAACATACAATGTTAATGTTTTGTGGTGGGTTACTGTTTTCCAAATTCAATTTACGTCACATGGTTTGTTAATGTGTTTCCTTGCTGCTGCATGCCCACAGCCAGTGTTTGATTTAAAAGATCTGCCGATTTTGTAACACACAAACAGATAGTGAGTTATTTTTAATTGTCATACTAGTACTGTCAGTCTCTCCTCCTTGTCCATTATACCTCCCACCAAACGTATCTTACCTGTGATTGATGATGATGAAGTTCGGCACACTGATGGCTGCATGGTTGGTTTCCCAAATGAATGGAGAAGATGCCATTATTGTGGTGGTAGTAGTAGACACTGGCAATAGCATTTGGAAAAAGAAAGAGAAAGTTACTTGACTGAGACAGACTGTGGGAGGAGTAGTAGAACAAAGTAAAGTATAGCATGGGTGGGCAAGCAGAAGAAGATCCTTGCCCTGCCTTAGTTGAAATTCAATTAGTGTTGCTTTCACCACATCTGTCCCAGCAAGCGTGTGATCAATTGTTGGTGTACATTTAATGTAGTCACATCACACCTCAATATAAATCACACAGCCCGGAGGAAGAGGGTTAGGGATTAATGAATGGATGGGAAGGGGGATTTTGGGAAAGGTTTGACAAAGAAAAACAGACAGTATGCATGGCCACAACAAAAGTAAAACATTATCTTGGAAGACGACCATGATCCATTATCAAAGAAATCTATAAAGTGAGAAAAAGGAAATGCATGCATGCTGATGAAGAGAACTTGATGGTTAATGATAATGAGCTGTACTTACTAACTACTACTACACAATTAGACAGTACAGGGCAGAAATTATTAATATGAAATTTGCCTTGCCTGTCTGCCCTCAGACCGAACCAAATTACATGCTGTACCGGGCTTACTTTTATTTTTCAAGCTAGCAAAGGAAAAAATAGTTGTAGGGATCAATTACCAAACAAACCACAACACACAGTCGTAATGATTGAAGAGAAAAAAGGAATCAAATAAATTTAAAGACGAATAATGAATGATACTAAAGTTACTGTATTATCCTGGTCCAAATGTGGAGTTGCATCATTCTCGTCATTCCTCTTGGTCCTCCCTTCTATGGACACTCCGCACATCAATCTTGGGTACCACTGCCTGCCTGATGTGGATTGGTAAAGTAAGTGTGAGTTGTTTCTCCCACTATAGCACAGGTTAAAGGCTAGCATGTAAGTGTAGGTGGAAAAACAAAAGGGGTATTGAAAATTAACTGAATTAAAAAAATAAACTCAATTACAGTGGAGTGCAAGAAGAGAAGACAAGACTCTTGAGAGAACACTTTCAGACTGAGGCGACTTGGATAGTATACATAGTGTCTACTCTGCAGCATTAAGCTACAACAACAACGGGACAGGAGCCAGCACAGCCACAGAACAGGCCAACCACGGCACAGGCCAGGTACCCTACCCCCATTTACCTTAAATTTTGACAGAGCCAGACAAAAGGCATATGAACTGCAGCAACCTAGCATTTTCCAAATGAAGTGACTAAATCAATGCGCCACTGTCCCTCATACCACTACACTCTACTCCAGTCCACACCACTACATGGACATGTAGCCTAGGTCTGCTGTGGTTCTTGTTGAAACTGTTTACCTTTCAAAGGCAGTCCATGAAGCGCAGTTATTCCATCAATTATCTCCGATCCAACTGACTGACTGTGTGCAAAGATAGTATGCTCAGCATCATGACCGTGTGGTACGTGTTCTCCAACACCAACTCAGTCTGTAGTGACTGATTAAGTTTATAATATATTCCATATGATAAAATTGCAATGGATATTGGCCGATACCTGCAGTGGTAGGAGTACAATGTGGCTATTAAACAACAAGGAAACATTGACTGTCACCTGAGTCACTTTTACTTGGTAGATAAACTAGTATAGTTCGACTTCATGCACATTCACTCGTAGTCAGCAAGCATCCAATGCAATGCATGCCATCATTCAAAATAATCATTCATTACCTGTCTTGCTGTTCTCTTTGGCTGTCAGATCAGATGCCTGCCTAGCCTTCTGACAGTCAGTGATGAGTTGCTTTCGGCTTGGAAACAAAACGGAATATAGCTGTAGTCACGTTTCACTTCTTATGGAGGGACTGTTAGAGGTAACATGTATTGTACTATTCTCCATCTCTATCCAATGTCTGGCTTGCTTGAAATATATTTAGGGAGAGTAAGGAAGATGGAGCAGGACTCTGAGGAGTGGAGTGGACAGTGATGCACAGACGTGCAACTCCAATAGGGAAATAAAAAGAGGAGACTGTTGATGGATTTGTTGTGATTAGATTTGAACCAGAAAAACAGATACACACACAAATAAAGGAAGGAAGAACAATTTGAAAGCCTAGTTGTCAGGGAAGAGGAGCTCGTCTTCAAACTCTGGTGGTTCAGACAGAAGTACGTCATGTAATAACCCACTACTTATGTCATCGAAGTCGCTCTCCTCTTCCTGTTGTGATTCACGTATTTTGTACTCCGGTGGTATAAAGTGCTGATTCATTTTGATCATGGTTAACCTCTCCACACTTTTGGGCGAGAGACTGGTCCTTTTCACAGTAACAATGGCACCAGCAGCACTGAAAACACGCTCTGAAGAGACACTTGCAACAGGGCAAGCCACATACTTTATCACCAGCCTGCTGAGCACTGGCCATTGGCTTCTTTTCCCATACCAATACACCAATGGACTTTGCTCCATGAAGACCTCTGTTGTGTCATCTAGAAAGGCCTGATCCATCGGCTCAATGTTCAGGGGTGCTCCGATTTGCTTTGCCTCTTTTGCCTTTGCATCAGTAATGGACGTACAAAACCCTTTCCGTAGAAACCAATCACCTGCCGTTTTTTTAAATGTGGCTGATGATCCTGTTGGTGCTGTTGTTGATGTTATTGCTGGCAGTGTTGTTGACTGCTAGGAGGCAAACGCACTGCTCTTGGCCTCTGAAGTAGAACTTGATTCTGGGTGGCCTGTAGTACTTTTTCCGCCCTGGGGTAGCGAGCCTCTAATTAAGATCCGTTCGTTTTCAAAGTCAGTGGTTTCCTCAGCTATCAAAGTTTTGTACTTGGCAACATCCACTTCTGAAAAAGGAATTACTTCATTACTGCTCAGCAATAATTTGTAACGTGGATCCAAAATTGAGGCAGTAATGTAATGTCGATGTGACACAATGTTATTCTGAATCCTTGTATTGTCAGATAAGCGAACGGCTAAGGTGTCTGCCAAATAATATGAATCTACTTTGTCATCCACACCTGCGTACATTTCTGACACCTCCTTCACCTCTTGCTCTAGCATGTACACCAATGGGATAGCTTGGCCCATAGTACAGTCCTCCCTGCTGACTTCACATGTGAAGACCTCAAAAGGAAGTAGCATCTCTGTCAGGCATTTAACGAGGTCCCATTGGGACATCTCAACGGTCATGCCTTTCATAGTAGGATCTCCTTACCTTTTCATGACATAAGCATTGAGTGGTATGTACTGCTCAAACAGACGCTCAAGCATGTAATAAGTTGAGTTCCAGCGTGTTGGCACCTCCTGGATGAGTGCTTTGACTGGCATTTTATGCTCACATTGAATGACCCTCAGCTGCTTCCGGGCTTTAAAAGAATGGTTGAAATGTGTGCATATTCTTCTGCAGGTGGTCAGTAAGTTGCTGACTTTGCTTTCCTTTTTCAGAAAGTCTTGAACAACAATGTTAATGCAGTGTGCCAAACACGGGACCCTGAAATAGCCACCATCTTTCATGGCCCTAACTACATTACTGCCATTGTCCGTGGCAACAAAACCAATGTTAAGCCCTCTTGGTCGCAGCCAATCAAACACCTTGCTGTTAAACTCATCCAAAATGTTTGCAGCAGATGGTTGTCACAAATTCAAGAACACCCACCCCTTCAACAAAAGAAAAATGGAGAAGGTCCAGTGCTAACATTTTAGCCAACTTCGCCTTGTACAAACGTGCTATTGGGTGGTTGCGTTCGTACTGCCCCTCCGGCCTAGTAAACATACTAAGAATGGTAGGCTGCGTGGTATTCCTTCCTGTGCTGAACGTCGCACTTTTTTTAAAAGCAGTACTCCTTGGTGTCTTAGGCTGACTCTTACTCTTGTGCCACTGAGATGTTGCTGAGGATGTGGGCGTTACCACTGCAGTGCTGGGGACAGGGCTACTTTGTGTATCACTACCACAGAGAATGTCTCCCTCTTCTTCTTCTTCCTGTTCCACCGTGAGCGGACTTTCTACTCGTTTATCCCCAACAGCAATGGTTCCAGTTTTTATGCGACGAAGGTGCTCCTCCCACAGGATTGCGTGGTGTTTTTTCAGATGGGTCATTGGCCTCCGGTACCATAGTTTGTACCAAGCTTACCACGGCTAACAGAGGTATGACAAACGGAGCATATAGCAATGTTCTCCTCCTTTCCACTAACCGTAAAGAAGTCTCACACTGGGGAGCTTAACTTTTGTCTCCTGCTGGAGGTGCCACTTCCAATGCCGGATGAAGTGGAGGGTGTGTGTTGAATTTGACTCTGTGCAGTACCACTACCTTCTTCTGCTGAGGTGGTGCTTGTGCTGGATGTAGGACGCTGCCGGCCCTTTGCTAATGTAAATATGGAAGCTGGAGGTCGTGTTTAACCCTGGGCGTAGTGAAGCTACGCAAAGTACACTTCGCACTACGCTAGCTACGCGTAGCACTTCGCGAACTGCGTAGTACCTTGTTCGCACTGTGCCAGATGTTGTTTTCAATGATTGCACAGTGCGGACAAGCAACCGTGCAATCATTGAAAATGGCATCTTGCACAGTGCGAGCTGTAGTTTTCTGCTGCTCGAGTAGATTTGTACTCGAGCGGCAGCTTTCTCAGCGCGAACTGGTAGTTTCTCATCGCGAGCGGTCGCGAGCATACACGATCACTCGCAATGAGAAACCTGACCTCCTCGCGCTGGGAATCTCGCCGGGAGGTTTATTTTCCATGCTCGCGATCGCCAACTTGATGTTGCTGATCGCGAACAAGGAAAAAGTCTCGCCGGGATGTCGTTTTGCTTGCTCGCGGTCGCCAACTTGACGTTGAGAACCGCGAGCAAGCAAAAAATGACTGCAGCACTATGCAACACTATGCTACACGTGTTCGCACTGTGCTACATGCAATTTGCGTAGTGCGAAGTAGCGCGAACTTCGCAAACTACGCGAGCGTAGCGTAGTGCTTTGCCCAGGCTTAGTCGTGTTGGTGTTACCTGTGTTGGGGTATGCGTGCTACATCCCTCGCAGCCATTTTGGATAGTGTAAAAATGTTGGTCTCCATCTCCTCAGGCCCGGGAGTGATGTTCATGATAACTGGCTCATCATCATCATCATCCTGCTCTTCTACATCAACCTCCATAAGTGTAAGGCTTTCTGGAACCTTCCTTTTCCCATGCCTGCTCTTGTGACGTGTCTCCGTCTCAGACTCTGTTTGTGGCTTCCAAGTGGCATCTAGATCATCAGAAGGGGGGCTTGGTGAAGAACTTGATGTACTAACCCTCCTTTTCCTTGCTGGGGATTTGGAAGACAATGGAACTTCTGAAGGAGTGGCTTTCTCTTCTTCCTCTGCATGAGGCTCAATTTCCTGAACTGCCCCTACTTCGGGAGGAAAAACAGCTACTATTGCGGGCGGTGGTTGCGGCTGTTGTTGTTGACCACTTATCTGATGTGTTCCCTCCTGCGTAGATTGTGTACTACTTTGAGATAGCGATAAGTTTAGTTCAGGCTCAGCATCACTGCTTTCCACCATTAGGCTGGCTACCTCTTCCACACTCATCTGCTTGGGCCTGGGTTGGTGGGTTGGTCCTACTGATGCGGAGGTGCTGCCCCCAGCTTGGCCCCTGGATACCGCTGCTGCAGGCATCATTTTTGGTGTCCCAAAAAAGGTTTTGGGAGGCACACCAGACTTAAGTGACACTTCCTTCTTCTTCTGTTCCTTCTTCTCCATGGCAACTTTCTTGGTACCGGAGGACCTGCTACCTGCTTTCTTTGGGCGCATCTTCTTCAGATGTCAAAACAGCACTCAGTTGCACAAGTTGCAGAGATGGCTGGTCAGGTCACTCACACGTCACGTCATGTACAGCAGCAGGACGTCGGTCTGGCACCACAACGGGCAATGATGACACACCTCCTCCGTCTTTTGTGCATCTAAAAGCAAAAAAGCCAGAAGAACATCAGTCAAAAGATCAATAATATAATATATAACTTCTTAGTGTGTGGTGGGTGGTAACAATTATTAAATTTTATTAAGTCAGTGAAGAACAACAGTATAGCCATTTATGAGACTGACAAGGCCAGGGCTCCTGGTGTACTTGTACTGTGTACACTCAGGAAGAATAAGAATAGCAAAGAACAAAAACATAAATGTAGTGTAGCCTGTTTGCCCTAAATAAAAATGTGTGCATCTTATGGGAGGGATGCAGCATCAGGGAGCAACAACAACGAACATATACACATAAAAACTAAAGGCATTTATTTACAACACCCAAAAAGTGAAATATACCCCAGAAAAAAAGTAAAGCCCACATTTTCAATTTCAATCCAAAGCCATACATGATGTTGAAATTTAACGCACAACACAAAAACAGTTGTTTAACTTCCATGCACCTGTGATGATTGATGAGTAGTACCCCTGGGCCTACTGTCCGACTAGGCCACAAGCTTGGAGGCCTATAGAAAAAGCACAGTGGCTGGTCCCACAAAATGGCCGCCACCACATGGCCAGGCCACTCACAAAAATAAGAAAAGGTCAGGAATACAAGACAGACAATGCAGGCCTATTGCAAAATCACAATGCCTGCCTTCACAAAATGGCCAACACCCACATGCTCAGGCCACCCACCACAATAATACCAAAAAGTGATTACAAAGGACAGGAACAGGAAGTTGTAGTCTCTGTGGAACTTACTTCCTCTCCTAAAATTATATATTTTTAAATAAAAGTGATCCGTGCTCAAAACTACAGCAGAATGACAACCTGAGGAGTTTTTTAGCAAAATGCACAAAATTAGCGTTTTCGAGAAGGTTTTATGTTGCTCGCGAGATATTGTTTGCCAGATTGCAAATTCTGCATGTTCGGCATCGCGAACTGTACAAAAAGTCGTTATCGTGTGCGCGAACACGCATATTGAGAGCGCGAAAATGACAAAAACTGTAAGTCCACGCTGTGCAGAGTTGTCAAAAGTACGCAAGCTGAATCCCTAGGGTTACCTACTGGCTGAAAAGCCCTATTTATTTAACACACACCCAAAAACTGCAATTCCACCCCAAAAAACACCTTTTGCAATTCAATCCAAAGCCATCCATGGTGTAAAAATTCAACAGACAACACAAACTGTTTTTATGCACCCATGATTTGAGGATGACTACCTCTGGGCCTACTGGCAGACTAGGCCACAAGCTTGGAACAGAATGGCAAAAGCAAGCACACTGCTTGGATGACTCCACAGAATGGCCGCTACCCACACACAACAACAAGAAATGGAAGACAGACAATGTAAGCCTATGGCAAAAGCACAATGCCTGCCTTCACAAAATGGCCGCCACACACATGGCCAGGACACAACAACAACAAGCATAAGCCAAGGGGAACAAAGAAAAGAAATGCAGGCCTTTATGGAAAAAGAAGCACACACTACTAAACTACCACCACAAAATTGCCACAAGCCACATGGGCACTCACAGTCACAACAGGCCATGGAAAACAGTGAACTGAAGCAGGCCTATATATGACCGGACAAAGGAGGACTGCTAAACAACACAGCTTTAATACAAAAATGAAAATCAATAGGGTTACGAAAGGATTGGAAAGAAGTTACACATCAAGCACACACATCCAACAAAGGTAATTCACACACACACAAACAGTGAAATACACCACAGCCACATTTAGCATTTCAATCCTATGCCATCCATGCCCTACATGATCTTTAAATTCGATAGACACCACAGAAAAATGGACCCATGGGTACCCTACTGGCTGAAATTGCAAAGAAAAACAACTAGGCCCCTATTGAAAGTACAGGCCACCCACAACAATAATTTTTCAAAACAATGACAATCCCAGAAAAATGTAGGTACAAACAAGCCCCAATGAAACAAACACACCAGTTCTCCAACTTACTTGTAAATTAAATCTCAAATCAAAAAGTCCTCAAATAAATCCAATCCAATGGTATGATGCAGCAGACAGACACAAAAAGTGAACCTTCCAGCTCCAAATCCAAATTAAATTGAACAGCACATGGACAAAGCACTGGGATGAGCCTGCTGGACAGGAACAGGAAGTTGGAGACTCGGGGGCACTTCCTTCCTCTTGAAAAAAAGAGTAAAAAAAAATAAAGGACTCCTTACACAAAAGACTACAGCAAAATCACAATCTGAGGAGTTTTTCTGAGCAAAGTGATCATTTTAGAGAAGGTTTTATGAAGCTCGAGAGATATCCTTCGCCAGATTGTAGTTTTTGCATGTTCGGGATCGCGATCTTACCAAGACAGCCGCTGGAAGTCAGCTCGCCGCCCGAATGACGTGTTCGCGTTCGCACACTCTTGCGGGCTCAGGCGGCCATATTACAAACCTCGTGCCGCACGCGAATGGACAGAAAAGCGAGTTGGCGAACGCGGAATCACGGTAAGACGTTACCGCGCACGCGAGAATGAATATTGAGCGCGCGAGGAAGCAAAACTACTACGCTACGCGGTAGATTGCGTAGCAATCTGCAACTTCGCGCTCTACGCGAATCGCGAAGTTACCTAAACTTCGCAAGCTCCGCGAGCAGAGCGTAGTTCAACACCCAGGCTTAGTTGAAATACTCTGACCCCATGTTTCAGAAATGTAAGTGTTAGTGACACAAGTTATGTGTCCAAAATTGTTTTTTTTTAATCCGGCACGATATTCGCGATGACGCCGCGATTGCCATCGTAGCCCTTTATGTACCGCCATGTGGACGTCGCGACTATTGCGGCAACACTGTGAATATTGGTGGAAATTAAAAATATATCAGTGAATCATTAATGCACATTGTATTATATTAAGAGTCTGAAAATGTTTATATAGAGTTAGTTAGATAGTGATTTATCTTGTGTGATGGTTAGAATTCATTATATAGTTATCATTTTTTAATGTGGTGGTGGCTACTGAATTCTTGCTTTTGCTTTCCGAATTTCACGACGTATCCGCTGGGCATCGCGATTACAGTCATTGCGATATCCAACCTCAATGCGAAAATGGAAAATAGTTTTTAGAGACGGTTGTTCTAGAAATACTCTAGAAAATCATGAGTTTGATGTGTACAGTAATAGACCCCTAGTGTGCAAAATACTGTAATATGTCAGCATATGTGTGTATTTCACTTTATTGTAAAGGCACGATCGTCGCGGTTAACGACATAGTCATGACACACCGAATAACTGCAAAAATTGAAAATAGGTCTTAAAGATCGATTTTAAGAAATTTTGTAAAAAACATGAGTTTAATTATGTTTTAAAGATGCATGTATGTAGTAATATGTGTAGCACAATGTTTAGACTGTCGTTGTTTAGTTAAAATATTTGGATGTGCTGGCAGTCATTGAATGTCTGCTTTTGTATTGTGATTTTGCAACGTATTCGCGACGTTGTGAAGCTTCCCAAAAACAAAATAAAATTAGAAAATAAATTAACAATATTTTGTGTACTGGGGTAGCTCTGAAAAGAACCTTTGTGTTGATTGTGTGTATATGACAGCTACACATAAGACTTGATGCAGAGTTTCAGGTTACTTAGAAACACCCTGTTGTCTTTGTCTGTAAAATGCACTTCATCATTTCTATAAATTCCATGCATGTCAAAATGCAGATTGATGTTATAGATACAGCCCATGCAAAGGTCTCTGAGGAATGCATAAACAGTTTTATTAACATGTTTTCTGCCTTTGTCATTCTGTATACAGAATTGATTTGACCACTTACAGTTCTGTCTTTGGCATATATTATAGTACACCAAGACAGTGTGAGGGAAAAGTGACATCACTTCTCTAAAGGTATCTTTCATTAGGATTTCCAGCCCTGCCCCAGTCAATGTGCCTAGGTCATTACCACCACAGTGCACAATCATAAGGTGAGGAGCTCGTCAGTCTAGAATGGTTTAACCAAAGCCCGCAACTGATGAAACTTTAACCCTCACTGGCCAAACCAAGTAATCTCCACATTTGGCAAACCCAAGTCCCTGTCAGTAGCTCTCTTTTTTGCAGCCTCTTTAGCCCAATATACATATACATAGCTGTGGCCAACAAACCATACTCTAAGTATTTTGAAGTGAAGGAACAATAGCAGTCATGAGAAGGCTTGAGCTGAAGGAGGTAAGTTTGCAAAGAAAAAGCAGTTGAAATTGAGGTGTTTTCTTTTTATTTAAAAAAAAGATATATTTTCTGTGATGCTGTCAGTAAGTAAGTGAATAAAATTAGGTAGTATGTTGGATGCATTAGTAAGAAGTCCTATTATTGGCTGTTGTTCAAAAAATGAAATGTAATACAGACAATCTGAATCTATGCAGTAAACTACACGTGCTGTATATCATATGGAAGAAGCATGTTCCTTCTAGAATGTGCTGTGAACTTGTGACCTACTGGTTACACTAGGTTTCTAGATACACTGAGCTAAGAGTGTATTGGAGAATATTTTTTTAGCTGCTACCAATCTGCAAGTGGTGTTTTTTAACAATGTAGCACAGTGTTACACACATTAAACTTTTAAATACCATGCACCCTACCCTAAGAGCAATACGACTTAGGTGTGACTTATTAATATTTGAAAGGAAGCTGTTGATCTGTCAAAATACATTATGCATTTCCAGTTTAAAACTGCCATGGGCATGCTATCTCTGTACAACTGTTGTCTCTCATGCGTTCTTCTTTAACCAGCCTAGTGCCCCTTAAACTTGCTGTGCCACAGAGGCCTTACCTTAAAAGGCAGACAATGTTGGTAGACATGATCAGTTCAATTACCAGAAACTTACCATGAGTGAGACTCAGGTAGTGAGACTCATCCTAAGTAAGGGTGCAAAAACTGGGTGATCAAAAATATAAAATCCTGATGGACTAAATGGTTGAAACCCATTTGCAACAGTAGGATGGTGGAAGAAAAAAACTTGAGGTGGAAGCAAAGTTAGGTGTCCTTGGTATTTAACAACTCTGCAGTTTAGTAGCACCAGCAACAATCTCTGAAGAAAAGCTTTGGGCGTCTGCATTTAGTTTTTTGCAAAGTAAGCACAACAAAACAGCATATTAAATGGTCTCACTATATTAATTTTTACCCTTCAAAGCACGCAAAAAAAGGAAGCATGGTCTCCTTATGGGATCACCCCCTTTATCCTCCTGCTGCCTCTGTACTGCTTACACTGACATCCAGTCGAAACATGTAATAGAAGATCAGAGGTCTACTGACCTGTACTCAAAGCAATCCTGTAGAAAAGACTTTTCACTCTTCCAGACACTCTCATGATGTAGGCCTGTCTAGAGTCCTGTGCAGCCAGTCACAAAGAAAACTGAATGTTGGTTCTGGCCCTCTCTGCAAGGTCATCCCCAAACATTTTGCCTTTACTCCCCAATTTTTTGCTGACTTTTTTTGCTGGCCTTAAGACTTTGTTCATAATCCCACTGCTGACCAGTGCTAAAGTGCTTTTGCTCTCTCCTGATAACATGGTAGAATTCATTTATACCCTATTCGCATATCTGATTTACATGTAAGTCCCTAGTAAAATTGTACAACATGTGCCCAGGACCTGTAAATTAAATGTTACTAGTGGGCCTGCAGCATTGATTGTGGCACCCACTTAACTAGCCCTTTAAACATCTCAGGTCTGCAATTGCACACTATGTGTGCAGTTTGAAACTGTTCTTTCGACCTGGCACTGCTCTTTTGATCTGGCAAAATAAAACTTTTGCATGGCCCAAGCCTTACTTTTTAATAGACGTAAGTCACCCCTAGGGCCTAGGGTAGGTCTTGGACAGCCCAGAGAGCAGTGTGCAGTGTATTTAAAAAGTAGGTTGTGAATTTAAGTTTCACATGTCATGGGAGCAAAAAATTCTTGAATTCATTTTTCACAACTTTAAGGCCTACCTCTCCCATAAGATAGCACTGAAGTTATTATATTACATTACATAAGCTGCCATGTGCAAATGGGAACAGGCAACCAGTTAATGTTTGGTGTCTTTGGAATTGTAATGAAAAATCCCTTCCTCTGGAAAAATTGGATTTTAAGTTATCATTTTGAAAATGCTACTTTTAGTAAGTTGACACTTTCGTGGCACAGCCATTTAGCGCCTGCAGCATGTCTCTGGGTCCCGTGACTGGGTGAAGCTGACAGTTGAGCTTTGTGTATTCCTCCTAGACAGCCACACAGCATAGAGTGCTTGGGTGTGCCTGGATGCACCATTATTGGCAGGATGGGAGGGTGGAGCTGGGCACAGCCCGACTTGAAAAGGCTTTGTCCTGCCTCCACACAAAGGGCTGCATACCTCCTGCAGGTAGTCTGGAGCCAGGGCAGTGAAGGCAGGATGCCTGTGGAATTCAAATAGAAACCTCTAGAAGCTTCTCCCCAGGTATTAATATTGTACCTCAGACACCAACTCTTTAGTGCACTTCTGGACCTGTGGATACTCTGCCAAGAAAAAGAACTAATGTGCTGATGAAAGGACTTCCACTCTGGTGGACTGCTGCCATGCTGGACGTCTGCCTTCCTGGACTGCTGCCTTGCTCTGCTGACCAGCTTTACTCTTGCCTGGTTGAGAAGGACTGGACCTGCATCTGTGAACCCAGTACCTCAGAGTGACTCCAATTGCTAGTTTGCTGGTCTCCTCACTAGAGCCTCAGGGACAGAAGACTCTAAAAACCTTGAACCCTACACCTGGACTCTGCTATTTATGGGTCCTACCCTGCTAGGTGGTGCCACCCTAGTCCTGGAACCTTGAAAGTGGGCCTGAGTGTGCTCTGCCAGCACATCTGTGGATCCAGCAGAACCGACACATCTCCTCTGCTATGCTCCCCCATTCCGGTTAGAACTGACTCATCTCCTCTGCTGCAAGGGGTCTACTGAAGCGGAGTACTCTGCATCGACCTTGCAGCAAGCATCCAAATTACCACCTGTGAAAAGCTTCCCTGACGCAGGCTCTTGCACCGCAAATCCCTCATCAACAACAGCGTCAACCATGACTCAGGTTCTCGCACCATAACCTCAAAGCTCTTTGGAACCGACGACTCTCCTCGGCTGCATATAGTATCCTCTGATGCCAGACTTCTGATCACAAGCCCATGTCGATGGGATGCTCAACAGTGATGCAGGACATCGCTTAGCAGCACCTAAGAACCGACATATTGCCTCGGTTGCTCAACACTTTTTCGGCACAGGACCTAGGAACAATCCACAACCAGGATCTAAGGTACCCTTGTTCAGCGGGCCTAACTGGGTGCCAGTAGCTGGCCCGCACTCCACGATGGTCGGCCGGAGCTTGTGGCTTTGTCCCAGTGTGGCGTGACTAGATATCCACATTTGGAGCTTTGTGCTTTTTCTTTTAGCTATTTTCACTGAAATCTTTAAAATAGAATATCTCCTGACCTACTGATTGAATTGTTGTCATTTTGGCCTTGTTTTATTCATCACAAATTACTCTGTTTCAAACTGGTGTGGGATCCTTTTGTGGTGTGTTTTCATTGTGTTACTGTTTAAAATGTTGCACAAACACAGTGCACATTTTCTCTGAGTTAAGCCTGACTGCTCTGTTCCAACCTACACGAGGGTTGAGCACAGGTTACTTTAGGATTTGCCTGTGACTTCACTCTGACAAGGATTGTGGTTTCTTCTGAAGAAGGGTTTCACCCCCCTCAACCAGTAACCCAATTTCTTACATTGAGTCATGCATTTTGTTATTATGCCTGCATTTTAGAGGTGTGTCCTGCATCTTCAAACAGGAACAATTCTTACTTTAAGTATGAAAACTATTTAAAACAAGATTCTTTCTTGCACCTAGTTCTATCTCTTGATCATACGTGTTTACTGCTGACTCTTCAAACTTCCTCTATCTAATCATATGCCTGTCTCCATCTTAATTGTGCCCCTATATGTACATTTCCTTTCAAATTGACAACATTTTTGGGAAAACAGTGATGGTTTATGGATCGTACTACAAATAATGCCTTGAATATTTAATTGAATGTTTAATACACCGGAAGTAAGTTACATTTTAAGGGACTTGTTTGTCAAGTTATAACGGCCAGCATAAACATCAACTTCACTCTATCAAGTACCACTATTGCCAAAGGAAATATAAATACACTTGTCTTAACTCCACATGCACTTACTTTGACAATATAGGGCCAGTATTGTGGTTCTCTGTTTTTTTATTCACATTAACATATTTCCCGTCACCCTATGATGGATTCCTATCCTCAAGTTTGTTATATAACCAGATAGCCCTGGTATATTTTGCTAGTATGTCCCCCTTACTGCACTTAGTTCTACCTCATGGTTTCTATTGCATAGCCTGCCATTGTTTATTTATTTGTGTATTTATTTATTTATTAATGGTATTTCTGAAACAAGGGTCTAACTACATAGACTCTGGAGCCCTTCACAGACAATGATAAAAAGAGATATACGAGCACAGGCATCAATAACAAAAGATCAATTATAACAAAAGTCAGTATGGTGAAACTGGAGATAAATAACAGAAAATGCTAGACCTTGAGATGTGTTTTGAAGGGATAGATTTTTAAGGCCTGTGTTTCAGGATGCAAATCTGAGGTTTAGATGTAAGGAGGACTGGCTTAGAGTCTAGTATTTTTTGGTCTTTGATATTTTACAAAATTAAGCAACTTATGCTTCCTGTATTTTGTTCATCTCCAGTATGGTAAAGATTGCCCTTTAAACAGGAAGGCTAACTGAAGTGTAAAACTCGGTATGTTATGTAAGCTACATATATGTTAGTTCCTGTATCCAGTGGAAGCCAATAAAAATCTTGTAGAGCAGGTGTTATTTAGTCTGAATCTTACTTCCTAGCCTTCAGAAGAATAACTGAGGATTTGGGGGCATATTTACAAGCTGGCGATAAAAAATTATCGCAGCTTTTGTGGCCGTTTTCGGCCGAAAAGCGGCGATAATCTTATTGCCTAATTAGCAAGGCCACACTAGCGCGTGAAACCTTGCTTTAGCGTGGGGGTTCCTAACACCCAGCTTTGCATCTCTAATGAGATGCAAAGTGGGCGTTCCTGAACTAACATGAGAGGAGAAATGTCGCTAAGCGACATTTCTCCTATCATCAAGCCCCACGCTATGAAGCATAGGGGCCGGAAAAGTGGCGATAACCCCTGTTATCGGTACTTTCCTTACGCCTGCTTCAGGACTGACTTAGCCATGATATCCTATGGAAGGTGGATATCATGGCTAAGTTTGTGAGTCCCTATCAGCAAGCTAACGCCACACTACGTGAGATTATCGCTGGGTTTCCAGCGATAATCTCACGTTAGGCTGTTAGCTCTAGGATTTTTATCACTGAGGAGATAAGCGTTGCTAATAGCACGCTATCTCAGCGATAAAAATCCACGTTACCCGGCGATAATTATCTTCACGCCAAGAGCGCTGAGCGATAATTATCGCTGGTTGTTGCTGATATGTCCCTTGGGAAGGCCACGAAGTAGAGCATTCCCCTTTTGTCGAGGTGCAAAAGTACTAGAGCTGAACCGCACTTCTGAAGTCAGAGGGTGGGATGAATAGAGGGATTGAGAACTCCTCTGTGTGACAGTGGCAGCTTGCTCATTAGAATGGTATGAGTCAAGCCCTACCACTAGTTAAGAAGTCTGAACTTAAGACTTTTTTGTTTGTTTCTTATGTTTTCTTGTCCTGTTGTTTTAATTACTTTACATAGATATGGCGAGTTTGGGTACATTCTACTTGAGCTTAGTTAGGTGTTCTTCCTTCCTCAATGTAGGCATGGTATATAGTGATTATTATCTATTGCTTACCATAATGAACCAAATGTTCAGCGGCAGCCGCTCGATTAGAGCAAAGGGGCGCCGCCCCTCACCACCACTAGCAAATAAAACGATAATAAAACGGGTTTTAAACCCATGTAGTTCTCGTTTTATTTTAATCCACTGGACCCGCCCCAGGACTCTGGCAAGTCTTGGAGGCAGGTCCAGGGGATGGCACTGCTGGTGGGGAATTGGTGGGCACTCCCTTCACTGTGCATGCACAATGAAGCTCCCTCCAGCCCCAGCTGGGTTGAAGGGGCTGGAGAGAGCAGGCACAGGCTGCTAGTTTGTCTGGCCAGTTGCTGGCGCTCAGGCCAATCCCGATGCTGCATTCGTGCAACATCACTGATGGGCCGCAGTGCAGTCTGGGAGCCTGTGCCCAGAAGCAGTAAGACCACGGTATGTTTTTCTTTTTTTTCTTTTGTTCCCCATACCCTCCCCAACACCCTCCTCCGGCCCAGCCCACCCTACCACTTTGGTTGGGGACGAGCCGCTACTGCATATGTTGCCCAGTGAATAAGCTATTTTGTGATTAATTTAGTTCTGTTTAATGCTTTTGCTCTGCTACTCATACTAAACAGTTGCTGCCTGTTTAAGAACCAACTTAACCTCTGAACTTTCAAACATTATTTGCTGTTACATTGTTGAAAAGATCAAACACTACAGGCAAATGCTACAATAAATACTTGGCTTTCAAGCCAGCAGGCAGGTGCAATTTTACAATAAATCACGTTTCTTAATTAGACGTTGCAGCTTTTCAAGATCTGAAATGCTGGGAGTGAGCTACGTTGCTCAGGCAAGGGCAAACAAGTAATGTGCATACATAGGTTTTCAAACCTTATGAAGTACTTAGGGGCATATTATCAAGAAACGGCGTTAAAAAATTAACGCCGCTGTAGCGGCAGAAAACTGCTGCTAAAGCGGCGATAATGGGCTTGATAATATGCCGCAGAGAATTCCAATAGAAGCCCAGGTTCTGGTGTCAACATGGGCTTCTATTGGAATTCTCTGCGGCATATTATCAAGCCCATTATCGCCGCTTTAGCAGCAGTTTTCTGCCGCTAAGGCGGCGATAATTTAAACGCTGTGCTTGATAATATGCCCCTTAGTGCGGGAAAGGCAGTTTCAATGGGTTTTAAAAACAATTCTGCCACAATAAGTGTAGCATATGAATATATACATATATTATCTATTTTCCTTTACATCTCTTAATATTCAATGTTAACGCTTAGAAAAGCACTCTGTAAAAGTACAGTAGGTTATATATTCCATCCAAAATTTAATTTACATATATATAAAAATTCTTGTTACAGTGAACATGTATATAAGTAGAGAACGTTTTCTTATTTCAAATCTGTAATTAACAGTGATCTTTTCCATTATGTGACAAGCCAGAAGTAAACGGCATTCCTCAGACTCTAGAAGGCTTTATTACTCTTCATTGCTCATTATTTAAAGATACATAATCATAGCCAGCCAACGCATTTTCCCCCAAACCTTTATTGACTTCTTCAGGATAATTATTTCTTATGTAAGATGAATGCCATCATATAAAGCAGTCAGCATAGCAGTTGTATAGAAGCGACAGCATTTCTCTTGAAAAGACATGAACCCATTTCACAAATTCAAATACGCTATCAAATAGATATTTCAGATAAGTAAGAATGTAATTAAAAGTTTCAGTAAACTTGTAGAATGATCTTCAAAACAAGTCTCGGCATGTATTCTATGGAGTTCCCTAGAATACAAGGGTCCCATGTAAATATGTGAATGCCATAAATACATAGGGGCATATTATCTACAAAAGGCGATAATGATCGCCAGCGCAAGGTATCAGCATTTTTTTATCGCTTCTTTTCCTAGACACTTTTTGCATACTTATTGACGTATTATGAACACATCGGTAAGATGCGATGGTGTCCGGGTAAGGAAACGATAACTCCCGCCAACACGCTATAGGCATTTATGCGATAGAATGGGATCAGCGCGTTCTAGGTATGCATTAGCGTCAATAATATTTCAGCTAACGTGATGGAGTGCCAGAAAACCCCCTGTATGACCCGATCAAAGGATTAATTGTGCAGCAGGAACAACAGTGAATGTTAACATGTATCTAATGTTGTGAAAGGCCGGATCAGGACAACATAGTGAGGGCCTGTGATGAGATGCACCTTTTGAACATGAGTAGAAGCAATGGCTTTAGCTGGCTAAAATGTACCTTCATACAAGCTAAGGGGCTAATAATGAAGCATGACCTGTACCTCTTTGGTGTTTGTGGCCCTCAGAAGGAGATCAGGGTTAGTCTCCCTTATGTACCTCCATGTAGCACCATTTTTAGTAAGGTTTTTATCAAGTGTTAAATTCATGCATTACTCGGGGCTTAGCGCGACTTTTGTTTTCCCGGGACATCTTTGGTAATAGAGCGAAGTGGTGATAGCGACTTTTACCAGTCATTTTTGTAAGGAACGCCTACCTTGCATGTCATTAGCGATAATTATCGCTGGCATGTAAGGCGATAGGAAAACCGGCAGCTAACGCCGGAAAGCTGGCCCTAACAAATGTTAGAGCAGGCTTGCTAATAGGGCGATAATAATATTGCCGCTTTAACGGAAAAAAAAGCCGATAAAGCGGCGATAAGGCCCTTGCTAATATGCCCCATGGTATTCCTATGGTATACATGGGTTCTTGTGCTCAGCTATTAGTTGGGATTAGCCCATGCTTAAATTCTATCCCTGATGATTGTTCATAAATCATAGAAACAAAAAGGTTATAGAGCAACTGAGAAACAGTTTCAGAAAATAAACTAATACCCAAAGTAGAAAATTTGGATACTGATTGAGGGGGTGAAACCTTTCTCGGCAGAATCCTCAATTCCTGTCAGGGGAATCACAAGCAAACCACAAATTAGACTGTGCTTACCCCTCTGGTAACTTGGCATAAAAGCAGGAAGGCTTAATTTAGAGGCAATGTGTAAAGTATTTATGCAGCACTTCAAACAGTAATAAAGTGAAAATACATCACAAGAAAAATCCTACCTCAATTTAGAAAACTATAATAAAATGTAATAATTATTTGAGACCAAAACAACAAAAATCCAATCAGTTGAACTGGAGATATGCAATTTGAAAGATTTAAGTCAAAGCCGTGCTTAGAAGCACAAAGCGCCAAATTTGCACTTATCTGGTTGCACCTATTCCGGCCCCAGGAGCCCCCAGGGCTATGCCTGCTGTCCATGGGGATGGCCTTCTGCGTGGGCGTAGGCCCCAGACCTCCCCGACTCACCGCACTGTCCCTGCGGGGGAAGTTCAGCCTCCAAGGCTGCACCGGCTCTGGCACGCGCAGGACACCTCCTCCCCGGTCAGCCCACTCTTCCCTTCACTTGGGGCTCGGTGTCTCCTTATTGTGTGAGCTTACTGTGTCAGAGTGGGAGTGTGCTGCACAACTATGTCACACATAGCCTCGGGCGTGCCTCCCTGCCTCGTGCCAAGCTACCATGTCGGAGTCAGGGGTCCCTGGAACCCTGGGTCTAACATTGGTGTTCAGCAGTGGGATGACAACTTGTGCTTGTGCAGCACCCTACAGTGACTCAGTATGCACCACAATCAGACACCTGATGTAAAGCAAGCTCAAAATTCTCCTTGATTACCTGATTGTAAGTGCTCTTGTGTTAAGCCTGTTACCTACGTCCTAGTGGTTTTCCCTGAAATTGTCCGAGGCCCTACCTAGCAAGATGGAATACGAGCTGGCCAACCTGGAAACGTACACGGTGGCGCAGCTAAGGAAGTTCTGCCATGGGAAATGGGTGTTCTTCAAGCGAGGTGCCAAAAGAGAGGAGCTTGAAAAAACCTTGAGAGCATGGGCATTGGCCCACCCAGAAGGGAGAGGGGATGAGGGGCAGGGAAAGCAGGACGCTCCAGGAGAGCTGGACCTACTGCACATAGATACTAATGAGAATGTATTGCCAGGAAGGCGTTCCAGGGCAGGCAGTAGTGCCTCGGTAAGGAGCTTATCTGCAGAGGAGTTCGAGGACAGGAGGGAGGAGAGACAACTTAAGCTAGAGCTTGCCAGGTTAGAGAAGGAGCGTGAAGAGAAGAGGTTGGCTGTGGAGGAAAGAAAACTTGTCCATGAGCTTAGCCTTAAGGAGCTGGAAATCAAAGCCCTACAAATAGGGGCTAACGGCAAAGCAAATGGTGGCAGCGTACCTACTGAGGCGTCACAGGAGTCTAGGTTCTATATGCCCAAAGATGTGGGGTCGATATCGACAAGTGGCTAGCGGCCTACGAGGTGTCCTTAACAGCCCATGGGGTCCCCAAGAGTTATTGGGGGGTAGCCTATATAGGTACATGCCTCCGGTGGGGAGGGACACACTCTTGACACTAGACAAGGCAGATCAGACCCACTATTCTGTCATGAAGGAAGTGTTGCTTAAGAAGTTTGGTCTTACCCCTGAGAAATATCGGCAGAAGTTTAGAAATAGCCACAAACTTCCCACACAGAACTGGGTAGATTTCCTGGACTACGCCCGCAAAGCCTTGGAGGGTTGGGTGTGGGGCAGCGAGGTGACTGATTATGGAGGGCTGTACGATTTGTTTTTAAGAGAGCACCTTCTAGATAAATGTTTTCCAGAGATGTGCCAACACCTGGTTGACCGCAAGTTGACCGACCCGAGGGAGCTTGCGGAGGAGGCGGATACCTGGATCAGTACCAGGGTGTCCAACAAGGGATCCAGGGGGGACCCCCAGAAGGGTGGACAGGGTTTCCCTCAGAAGAGAGAGGGGGGTGATAAAAAGGAGTTCTCCAAAGGCCCCCAAAACAGACCGCAAGGGAGAGGGTTTGGATCCCAGCCCCAATCTGGTTACCACAAGCCTACTTATCCTGACAGAAGTCAGCAGCCCAAAACTGTCCGGTGCTATGAGTGCGGGGAGGTTGGACACTACAAGGGGGATCCCCAGTGTCGTAAAAGGACCGCAGCCCCTACTGGAGGTAAGAACCCCGGGGTGGCGAGTGTAGCGCTGGGGGAGGTGTTGTCCCTAGATAAGGGGGGTGAGTGGGCAGGATTGACCCTAGTATCCCTGGGGGACAGGGAGATGGTTCCACAGACCCAGGTACCCTCAAATACTGCCAAGTACAGGCAGATGGTTCTTGTCAATGGGCAAGGGGTGGAGGCTCTGAGGTGCCAGCATGACGATGGTAAGGAGACAGCTGGTGTCACCGGAGCAAGTGATTCTTGATGTATTCCACCCGGTTGTGATGGCTGACAACAGTGTGGGTCACTACCCCGTGGCTCAAGTTCCCTTTGAGTGTGGAGGGGTTTCAGGCCTTTTTGAGAGTCGCGGTGAGCCCTGCCATGCCAGTTGACTGTTGGGAAACGATCTTGAGCATACTGCCTGGAAGGAGGTAGAGTTCAAAGCGCACACAGAGATGCTGGGCCTACCAGAATGGACCTGTGCGGTCACACAGTCCATGGCTGCTCGGCAAGGGAATCAACCAGGGCTGGAGCCTGGGACAATGGCCCATCCCACTGCTGACCAGGAAAACCCCTTGGAGGGCGCACCCCGTGAGATGGATGGGGCACCCGCTGTGGTTGCACCGGAGTCCGCTGAGGGTGACATTGTTCCCGTGGGGGACTTGCCAACCCCTACAGAGTGGCAGGTGGAAGGAGGGCCTACCCGGGAGGAATTCTGTTGGGCTCAGAAGGAGTGCCCCACCCTTGAGGGCATGCGGCGTCAGGCCGAAGCCCAAGCAGCCGGAAATGCTGCTGGAAACTATCATATTACTGGGAGGATGGCCTTCTTTACAGTGATCCCAAGGCACCAGGGCATGGGTCCTCAAGGGCCTTAGTGGTCCCCCAATGCTATCAAGCCTTTTTGCTGGAGTTAGCGCATGAGATCCCCCTGGCGGGACACCTGGGCCAAGATAAGACTTTTGCTCGTCTGGTCCCACACTTCTATTGGCCCAGGATGAGGATTGCCTCTGATGCCTTTGACTTGCATGACCTTCCAAGCGAGTGGGAAGACAGGGACCAAGTTGATGGTCCCCCTGGAACCACTACCGGTCGTTGGTACCCCTTTTGAGCGGGTGGGCATCGACATTTTCGGGCCTATGGATCCGCCGACCTCTTCGGGACATCAGTTCATCCTAGTTCTGGTGGACCACGCCACACGGTACCCGGAGGCTATCCCTCTGAGGAAAATCACTGCACCTGCGGTGGCGCGGGCCCTGATGGGTGTTTTTTCCCGGGTGGGTTTCCCCAAGGTCGTGGTGTCTGACATAGGCACCAACTTTATGTCCGCCTATATGCAGGCCACGTGGAAGGAGTGTGGGGTGTTTTACAGGTTCTCCACTCCTTACCACTCCCAGACCAACGGGCTCGTCAAGCGTTTTAACAAGACCCTGAAAGGAATGATCAGGAGTCTGCCTGAGGACTTGAGGAAGAAGTGGGACGTCCTCTTGCCCTGTCTGTTGTTTTCCTACAGGGAGGTGCCGGTGAAGGGGGTAGGGTTCAGCCCCTTCGAGCTTCTGTACGGACACCCTGTTAGGGGACCCCTCAGTCTGGTGATGAAGGGGTGGGAGAAGACTCCTAGGAGGCTTCCTCAGGATGTAGTGAGCTACATGTTGGCATTCCGCAGCCAGATGGCTAAGCTGTGGAAAGAGGCATCTGACAATTTGGAGGCCAGCCAAGCGGTCATGAAAGAGTGGTATGACCGGAATGCCCAGCCTGTGGAGTTGGATATGGGGCAGAAGGTGTGGGTCATGGAGTCCAGAGAGCTTAGCGCCCTCCAGGACCAGTGGACTGGCCCGTACGAGATACTGGAAAAGAAGGGCCAGACCACATACATGGTGGATCTTAAGACCCAAAGGCAACTCCACAGAGTGTTGCATGTCAACCGCCTCAAGCCACACCAGGAGACATCTGAGCTTACCCTCCTGATGGTGACTGATGGGAGCGAGGAGGAGGAGAGCGAGCCTCTTCCAGACCTTCTGGCATCCCAAGAGAAAGACAGATCGGTGGAGGGAGTGGTTCTCTCCCCGTCCCTGACCCCGGAGCAACAGAGGGACTGCCGCCAGGTATTGGAGCAGTACTCTTCCTCGTTCTCCCTCATTCCTGGGATTACCAAGCTGTGTACCCACGACGTGGACACAGGGGACAGCCCCCCTGTCAAGACCAAGTCTTATAGGCTGTCATACAAGGTGAAGACCAGCATTCAGCGCGAGGTCACTAAGATGCTGGAGCTGGGAGTGATTGAGCCGTCCAGCCGCCCCTGGGCCAGTCTGGTGGTTTTGGTACTGAAAGTGGCCCCACCGGGCACCACACCTGAACTTCGGTTCTGTGTGGACTATCGAGGACCCAAAACCCATTTACCCTGCATTCTGTGCGAACCTCACGTTTTCTACCCTGACTAAAAGGTGGATAAAGATACTTGTTCTTATAAATAAAACTGGAGTGGTGTCTCCTTATTGTGTGTGCTTACTGTGTCAGAGTGGGAGTGTGCTGCACAACTACATTCCACATAGCCTCGGGTGTGACTCCCCGCCTTGCGCCAAGCTACCGTGTCAGAGTCAGGGGTCCCTGGAACCCTGGGTCTAACAACCTGACTGAGATAAAATCTCATGTTCAAGCCGACCACGATGGACCGTGGGCCGGATACAGGGACCCACGTAGGCCCGCTGAACAAAGTACATTAAATCCTGGTTTTCAGAGTATTGTGAAATCCTGCTTCGAGGATGCGTCACTCAGCGGAAGATCAGAGGTAGCTGAGGAGCTGCGATGCAGAGTCCTGTGTCATCGTCAAGGAGGCTCTAGTCATGGGCCTTGTGATTCAAAGTCCTGCAGCAGAGGTTCTGAGGAAACTGTGGGGCTGCGTTGCAAAATTCTGAGTCATTGTCAAGATGGCCATCGATGAGGGACTTGCGATGCGAAGGCGTGCGTCATGGATGCATTGTGCAGCTGTGGTTCTGAGGAAGCGGCGATCTGCGATGCGACGTCCTGCGTCAGGGATGCATCGTACTTTGGCAGTTCCTGTGCAACTGTGAGGAGATGCGTTTAACTGCATCGGTTCTGCTCACAGGACCACAGCTGGGCTGGCAAAGCACCTTCAGGCCCACATCCAAGGTTCCAGGACTGGGGTGGCACCACTTAAAGGGTAGGACTAACAGAACGCATATTCCATGTGCTGGGTTAAAGGTGGTTGGAGTCACTGATGCTCTGATCAGGAGACCAGCCCACTAACCCTTGAAGTAACTCTGGTGGCCCTAGGTCCAGTCCTTTTCACTTAGGCAGCAGAGCAGCAGAGTAGCAGTTCTTCTTGCAGAGAAGCACAGCAATCCTTCGAAGTCTTCCACATGTCTAGAGGTGTACTGGAGAGTTAGGTCTGAAGGTCCAATATCTATACATGGTGCCCACTTTAAAATAGGAGACGTTTCTGGAGGTTTCCACCCCCAGAGGTGTCTGGAATGTCCTGCCTTCCTTGCACTGGCCTCAGCTTGTCTAAGGTTACAAAAGATTAGTGGCAGAATTGTGACTTAAAATGCAACTTTACAATTAAAGAGGGTTGCAAATTAATATTTCATAGACATCAAACTCAACTTCTCTATCTGTTCCCTAATGAAAGTTAACACGTTTTAAATGTAATAAAGGAGCCCAATGTTATCCTGTGGGTGAGGCAGGCCTCACAGTAGTGAGAAACAAATGCAGGAGTTTTTTACTAGCAGGACATGTCAAACTTAAAAATAAATGTCCACCTTTTAAAATACACTGCACCCTGCTCTCTGGGCTGTGTAGGGCCTACCCTAGGGGCAACATGTGTATTAAAAATGGAGGTTTGGGCCTAAAAAAGGTTTCTCTGGACAGGTCCAAATGGCAGTTTAAAACTGCCCACAAGGCTGCAATGGCAGGCCTAAGACATGTTTAATGGGCGACTTAAGTGGGTGGCACATTGAGTGTTACAGGCCCACTACTAAATATGCCAACCAGGTGTGAGTACATTTTCCCATGTTCTAGGGAGAGAGCACAAGTACGTTAGAACTGAATAGCAGCGGTAAAGTGCACAAAGTCCTAAAGCCAAATTCAGCAACTTAGGAGAGTGAAGTCAAAATGTTTGGGGGTGACCCTGCAGAGAGGGTCAAGTCCAACACACAAGTATATCTAGATGTTGCTGAGTATAGTATATCCTTTTCTAAAATAATCACAAAGCTTGGACATTAAATTTGTTGTGAGTGACTCTTGTGCTGTTTTAACTAAACAATTACACCACACAATCATCCTTCACTAAATCTTGTCTGTTCAGCTTCTTTTCTCCTTAAAGTCAACACCTAAAAAGGGGGGGGCTGGCAATTTAGTGAGCTCACATTAGAATCATGTCATTGCATTTTCGCCAACAGTGGCAATACTTGACCTTGAGTTGCATATATGCAGTAGAAATGGTTTGATAGATTTCCTGATATGCCACAAAAGTATCGGACAGTTCCAATACAGTCTCTTTGGACCTTCTAACTTTGTATACAAATTAATTGAAAAGTTTGCTATAACATGCACCACATGGCACTACATTTTCAAATTTCTCCCAAGTGAGGCTTCTTCCTAACTCACCTAAATAAAGTTGGGCTTGCTTGGTCCAACTTGAGGCAGATATTTCCACCCACCACTTTCAAAGTTCATTGCGTCCTGTAGAGAAATGGGTTCTGTCCATTTAGACCACCCAGATTTTTTGCTTTTCATCACCTAGTTTAGGACCTTTATTGTGGGTGAGTATCACTGCCTGAGTCTCACCCATGGTAATTTCACAGTAATTGGACTGAGTGTGTTTAACAACAATGTTCGCCTTTGAAGACAGGGTTGATGTGGTACAGCTAGGATTAAGGGACACAAGGCTGATTACACGTGTGCACGTGTGCAGGCTGGGCGTTTGAGACTATTGTCATACACATCCCAGCAATTGCGCACAGATAGCCTGGCGCAGAAGGGACCCTGCTGGCCCAGGTGCTGACCTAGGGTATGTCTCAAAATAATATTGTGTATTCATAGAAAGATCATTAGGGTCTACTGGAAAATCTGTAGCATCACTGTACTATAGACATAGCTGAAATCTGATGTAAAGAGCTGTCTCACTCCACTTAGGCCTTAACGGTCCAGCGAGGTGCCAAATGTGGGTGAAACATGTACGCTGAGTTTGAATATGCAGATGCAAATACCATACATGTACATCTAATGGGTCATACGGAAATGTCTTATTTCTCTGGCTCACCTCAGAATCAGATTACTGGCTGTTAATTCCCCCTGCTGGGCCAAGTAAGTCACCTTGCTCCTGAACAGAGGAAACAAGCACCTTGCCATAGGAAAGGAGCAATTATCAGTGAATGACTCGGTTCCTGGGGAGGGAGGGATGGGGAGGAAAATCTGCATCTAATAATTAGATGTCACACTTCACCTGGGTTGGGACAGCACAGGCCACTGAACAAAGGTGGAAGGCCAGATATTTGGATCCAACACAAGGGGGCTACCCTGAAGTTTTGTTTAGAAGGATAACTGGCAGTTATGTCAGTAAGAGGTAGAGCTAAGGCCGTCAGAGGAGCTCTGCACAGAGAAAATCTGATGGCACCAGATTGGATTGTGCCAGACTGCTGTGCAGGAAAGCTGGGACAGCGGTGGAGGGATGATGTTGCATCCTAGGATTGGCATGGGGTGCCTGGCATCTAGTACGTTTCACTCACACTTCAAAACCGCTGCACAAGAGAGAGGCAGTGAGAGAGACCCTGGACCTGGATGGCAAAGGCAGCACCAGCATGGACAGCTGGAAGGAGCTGGAAGGAGAAGCCACCTGACCCTCAGACCTAGACGGGTCTCTCCAGGGCCACTAATGCTGGCTCCCATATGCCCCCTGAGAACCATTTGGGGAGGACATGGCTTCACTGTCCCATGGATAGCCTGCAGGATGGCCAGGAGGCCAGGGTGTCTGTGGAGGGCACAGCAAAGGAGATGGCTGACACAGAGAGCTAGTGAAACCAGCTCCCCACAAAGAGCACCTCTTTGATTCCAAGAGACCTGTTGAAAATGCTCCTGGTGGCTAGGGCTTAGGCTGAGCCGAAGATCAAGAAAACTGGCTCAACAGGGCCTTAGTTATGCACCTTTTAACATGGCCTTTAAACATGTCTAGGTATGCATGGAGTGTGTAGGGCTCTGCTGCTATTTCTATCCTTATCCCAGTGGAGGATAAGGATAGATATACCCATAGACCGCGGGGGTCGGTGCAAGGTGTATATTTGAAAATTCCCAGGGAGGAGGTGTGCATGAAAACCCCTCCCCAGAAGCCTACTGGGTCCCAAGACCCCATCCCCGGGACCCTGAAGGCAGAGGAGGCACTGCAATCTGCAGCATTGCTGCTGTGCACACAGACTGCAGGCAGGAGAGATGAACAATGTCAGCTCTCGTCCTCTTACAGCACAGTGCCGGTCGGAATTTGAGCCTGTAGGGCAGCGCGTGTGTGGGCTCCACACCCTGCCCAAAAATTAAAGATGGCTGTGGGTGGCCTGCACGGGGAGGAATCCATTCCTGCACTAAAACAAGCCTGCCCATAATGGAGGCACCCTTGCACTGTGGAACAGGGGGGCCTGCTTTGGGGCAAGGCAGTATTAGTAGATGTACAACATCATTTTGGAGTAATCTAGTAGGTAGTTTTAAAATGGGCAAAGCCCTAGGCTGACTATTGTTCAATGTCATGTTCTAAAAGATTTCCTGCTGACATCTGATCTTGTATAAGCTTTTTATCATGTTCACTGCAAAGAGGATCCCAGACCTCCACTCACGAGGTTCATAGAGTGCATTTCCGTGGACAAACTTCATGATTTGATGTCTATTGTTGCTTAATGGATATGGATAGGCAGATATACACCAATGGACATGCCGTGGGTGCAGACCTGAAGCCAGAAGTATATATATTTTGGTGGGCATGGGCCTCAGCGATGACCAGACATTAAAACAGTGCTATTTAGGTGCATTCTTTTCCAAATACTGGTTGTACTACTAATTATCAACCCCCAGAATATCATCGTACAAGAATATCAAAGACAGAATATTGAAAGGTAAGTGCATGTAGGGAAGTATAGATTTACTATTCCTAACTCCACATCTACATACCTTTAAGAAACATATATCGTGCAGGTACATATATGTGGAGAAAGGTATAGAAAATCTATCTATACTTACACACCTGTCTATATTTTGGATTCAATACTCTGTCCTCAATGTTCTATGCCATCAATATTCTGGTTTCAATATTTAGGTGCACTCCATGTGATTCTATGTGAAGGAATATGTGGATTTTCTTCAGGTACATATACTCAATCAACTTTGCACAACCCAACTTTAAAGCCCAGCAATAAGATGGGATTTAAAATAGGATGTAAAGTTGCAAAGTAGGCTGACTTGCAAATATATGTATTTTCTAAACTGTTCAAGCTTTGTGAAATGCAAAGCTAATGAAGTTCTTTTTAAAAATACAAAAATAAGCTAGCCTCAGCTCAGAGCCCTACCTCCTAGATCTCTTACCTCAGGCGATGGATGTCCAACCTCCACACTCAAACTTTTTTGCTAGAAGATGTCCTACATGGGGCATTCTGCATCAGGAAATCATCACATCTGGAAGACCTGAAAAGATAAACCTTACTTTATGGAAATGTAGGAAACTTCATCAGCTTCATAAACTGAGGAGTTTCTTAATTCTGACCAACTTTGTAAGCAAATTGTTAATTTAACTCCCCACTAATTTAGAATATCTCTACAGCGAGCTTTGAGCATATCCATCAACAACCTTTTGGGAAATTAGTGGAGAACAGTGTGTTTTACTTTTAAAAAATCCACACTATCTCCCTATCTGAAATTCACTCTAGGGAGATGCGTCACATTGTAAAGCCCTGCGCCACATGAAACCTGCGTCAGGTTTCATGTGGGCGTTACGGCGCAGGGTGGGCGTTCCCTCGCAGGTGCGCCTCGTAAATGTGACGCAGTGAAATCTACAAGATTTCACTGAGTCACTTTTACGGCCATGCTGCGTCAAAACCCTGTGCCTGCTTGAAGCAGGCGCAAGGAGTGATGCAGCATGTTAGGCATAGGGCGCCCCCGAGCCTTGCTGGAGCCGCGTCGCGCTTGCAACGCGACTTCAGCAATGCGCTGCATTTACAACGGGGGATGGGCCATGCATCTGCCCATCCGTGCGCCACGGCGCGCCGCATTGTAAAGGTGGCGCACCAGTGGTGGCGCACGGGTGGTTTTGCCTGTCGCAAGTGTTCTGGCGCATCCCAGCTGATTTGCAGAGATGCGCCAGACCATGTAAATATTCTCCTTAGTGTTGTTATTGCGGGCACTCACACAGCCAATTGGTGTCATACATCATCATAAGATCGCACTCCGGTGCCTAAAAACGCAGTGGGTTCTATCATTTTCCAGGTAGCACTTTGAATAATGTTCTAATGTTCACAGGGATTTGAATTTTAAAAATACCTGGTGTTCACCTCAGTTTCTCTTTATTTTGGGTGCCACTGGTATGATTAAGAATGTGAATAAATTGCTCGGGTGATCTAAGGGGAGGGCTACCAGCCCTGTACCCTCATACTAGGGCAAAATGTTTTAGTCCTTCCTCAACCCCTAATGGGTCCGGACTTTCATCAGGACTGATTATTAATTAACCCCCATTACCTATTGTGTGTCAAAGTCACTATTCAGTCCATGGTGTTAAGTCTGTCTTTTAGCAATTATCACCATGCCAGACACACAACAAACATCAACAAAGGGGGCTGGCCTATTTGCCTGTGCCCCAGATGGAGAGGCATATATTGGCACCTGTAAGGTTCAAGAAAACAAAAGAACATAAAAGAATTAAAAGACATAGAAAAAGAAATTTGTTAACCTCAGCTATTCTAAATGAGTATAAAAAGATTGTGTTAATGTACCACATACATGCATCAACATGCTCGTTCCATGCATGCTGTTGTAAAGAATAGCCATACACAAGAAGCATTCTTCTTAGGTTTATTCTTAACTTAAACCCCTGACAACATGTAGGCACAACAGCCAGCAGGCAGCTCCATATTACGAATGCCTCACACTCTACAATGTCAGCACATAAAATTCTAGAACACTCAACAATAAGAATGATGGCTTGAGCATACGCTCGAGTCCAACACAACACTTCCCCCTTTCCCAGAAACAAATACAACAAAACAAAACAAAGATTTAAAAAAACAGAATAGTAAACAATTGCAAAATTAGTTGTAAATATGTGTAATATAATCATCTCATCTTTTAATTTTGGTACACACACGTTTAGCCCGAGACACTTAATCCCCCCCCCCCTCCCCCCACAACACCTTTGGATACATCCTGGACGGAACTTTCGGGACTAACATCAAAATTGTGAACATCTGAAAATTGGATTTTAATGATATCATTCGGTAAACACAACTCTCTTATATCAGCATCGATCCAGTCATACCTGCACGCTCGCACTTGATTGTCTTTAGTGAAGACTTCCTCAACGTGTCCTTTGTATAAAGCAATTCTATTGGCATTCCACAACTTCCCATCACTCAAAAGTGCTGAATTACAAAGGATCTTAATTACTTTAAGGGGAGCAGAATATTTGCTTTCACCCTTGCGTACAAGCCTCCCTTACTTGACTTTCACCATATCGCCAACTTGTAAATTGACCTTACTTCTTTTAGACACACCAGCATGTTTTTCCACCAAAATATTTTGTTTATTTTCTAGGGACTGCTTAACATCCTTAACTGACCATGAAATAATCTCACTGCACTTCAACCGACCCATGTTGTCTTTGGTGCGAGGAGATCTCCCCCTCATGAGTTCAAAAGGGTAATAGTCAGTAGACACACATTTTGTGATTCTATATGCACTCACCATTTTTCTCAACTTATCTTCCCAATCTTTATAAATACTGTGTGATAATTCTATGATGTTATTGGTCACCCTGTTGAAGCTCTCAATGCTACCATTGCCTTCGGGATGATAAAGAGAGGTAGTTCTATGTATAATGCCAGTTTCTTTGATACATTTCTTAAAGGGCGCACCATCAAATTGCCCACCATTGTCAGAAACTAAGGGTCATATCAGCAAGGGCCGGCGATAATTATCGCTAAGCGCACTTAGCGCTAGGATAATTATCGCCGTCTATCGCTGCTTTCTATCACGGAGATAGTGTGCTATCAGCAACGCTTATCTCCAAAGCGATAGTAATGCAAGCGTAAGCTGGAAACCAGTGTGATTATCACTGAAATCCAGCGATAATCGCACTGTGACCGGCGATACCTTGCTGATAGGGCAGGGTGGTCTTAGCCATGTAATCCACCTGCCGTTGGATTACATGGCTAAGTCAGAATTAAAGCAGGCGTACGAAAAGTAGCGATAACCGTGGTTAGCACTACTTTTCTTATCGCTATGCTTGTTAGCGAGTCCCTTGATAATTGGAGAAATGTCAGTGTAAAGTCCATAAAACTCAGAAGGACTACAAGTAGGTTTCAGTAACATTTATTCTAGTGAAAGAATAAAACCACCAGTCCTTATTCCAGCTAACCGCCTCCTCCAACACCAACCTCCACTCTCCTTTGCCCACATTCTGTTGCCAGGCTAGTCACAGATAGAACATAGAATGCAACGAGCTGCACAGGCAAAGAAGTAGTGAAGCAGGAACAAGGTTATATAAAAAGGAATGAATTAAATAAGTAAAACCACAACACATCTCCCTCCCCACAATATTGAAACTTCAATTTACAAGGCAACTTTTATAAAGCAAAACAAAACATTTGCAAACCAGACATCTCATAGTCCCCTTGTCAAGTTAACCTCAAGACATTGCATAATCTTTATGCCAAGATGGCGCAAATCTCATCCTACGGTGGTTGCCAGAATGATGCATAGCCATCGGAGTACAATCGTGATGAGTCAAGGCAGAATCATGAGTAGACACATCAGACGTACCTTCAGAACCTGGCACCCACTTAACCAGACGAGACATGCTCCAAACCTCCCCAGAATCCAATACCACAACATTTTTCCTCACTTCCTTGATAATGAATGGGCCCATAAAACGTGAAAGACCCTTCCTCAGAAGCCCAGATCTTTTGACCAAAACTTCATCACCCACACTCCATTGTCTGAGAACAGCAGAGTTCTTAGAATCAAACCTGCTCTTATATTTTTCCTGGTGACACTTCTGCCTCCACACTGCATCCTCATCCAACTGCACACCCTCAACATTCAAAAACAACCAAGCCGGATTCAATTTATCACGAGGTTTCCTCCCTCTCAAAACAGAGAAAGGTGAGACCAAAGTTAAACAATTTGGAGTGTTGCGGTGAGCCCACCATGTTTTCCTAAGCATTTCTTTCAACGAAGATCTACTCTGCAAAGCTCTTTGAGCGCACGACTTCACAATCCTATTCATCCTCTCCGCCAGCCCATTGGATTGCGGAGAATATAGAGCTGTCTTAAAATGTACAATAGATAATTCCTTCAAAAATGTATTCATCTCAAAGGAGACAAACTGAACACCATTGTCTGTGACAAGCTGTTTAGGTATACCCTCTCTTGAAAATTCCTCAGTCAAAAACTCAATAACAGTTCTAGTATTTACTGTTGGTACACATTTGGTAACTACCCACTTGGAGGTGTAAACCACCAACAGTAACACATACCGCTCATTGTGCGCGAAGGACTCAAAAGGACCAGCAATATCTAAACCCAATTTGGTCCAAGGTACAGTCGGAATCTCAACAGGTGAAAGCGGTGCAGTACGACTACTCTTGCTCTTATCATTATTAGCACACTCCCAACAGTCTTTAACTACCTCCTCCACCTGTTTGTCCATTGTTGGCCACCAATAACATTCGCGGACTCTAGCTTTTGTTAAATTCCTGCCCAAGTGCCCTTCATGAGCCAAATTGATTAACTTACTCCTAAGTTCACAAGGAGGCACCACACGGTTACCCCTTAACAATTTGTCATCAAAAACACATAATTCCTCCTTGACATTAATAAACTTCTTCAATTGCTCCGGAATGTCTTCCACCGCTGGCCAACCCTTAATCGTGAACCTCTTAAGTAACTCCAAATCTTTATCATCATGAGAGATCAAAGACCATTCCTCTTGATTAACAGCGTTTTCCTGCACCCATCCAACCAAAGACCCATCAACTTCAGCACCAGACTGATCAATAGGCAACCTAGACAGGCAGTCCGCATCAACATTCATAGAACCTGGAACATACTCAACAATGAAATTAAAATCAGAAAGTCCCTCAACCCAACGCTTGATCCTAGGAGAAACATTTTCAACATCTCTGCAAGCAAAAATTTGACATAAGGGACGGTGATCAGACCTAACTGTCACCGGTAACCCCCAAAGATAAAACTTGAAATGATGTACAGCCCAAAATACCGCTAACGCTTCCCGCTCAATTACTGAATATCGTTCCTCAGCACCCTTGAGAGAACGAGACGCAAAAGCAACAATCTTCAACTCACCCTCAACAACTTGTGAAAGTACCGCCCCCAAACCAAGCGTGCTCGCATCTGTAGACAAGATTGTCTTTTTCCTAGAATCAAAATGTCCCAGAGTGGGCATAAGACTTATTGTCTTTTTGATGGAGCCAAAAGCAAAAGAACACTCAACCGACCATGAAAATTGTACACCCTTCCTCAACAACTCCCTTAAAGGAAATGAAACCCCTGCAAAATTAGGTATGAACTTGGAGCAAAACTCGGCTAAACCCAAGAATGAACGAACTTGATCCTTACTGACTGGAACAGGGGCTTTAACTATGCTTTCAACCAAATTGAGCTTAGGACTAATACCATCAGAAGAAATGGTGTGCCCCAGATAATCCACAGACGACACACGGAACTTACACTTTTCTTTTTTTATAACCAAACCAGCTTCTTGCAACCTTTCCAAAACTTTCCAAAGCACCTCATCATGGTCACACACATCCTTACCATAAATCAATATGTCATCCTGAAAAACTAGAACCTTCTGCAACCCAGCCAGCACCTTATTCATCACCCTCTGAAAACAAGCCGCAGCAGAGGCCAACCCAAAGGGCATTCGGACAAACCTGAAAGCTCCTAAAGGCGTGACAAAAGAAGTCAAATGCCTAGAATCAGGATGCAAAAGAACTTGATGGTAAGCAGAAGAAAGATCCATCACACTAAACCATTTAGCGTCTTTAATCAAAGCAAGTGTTTGGGAAATATTGGGTAAAGGTTGTCTGTCCACCCAAATGTGCTTGTTCAACCCACGCAAGTCCACACACATCCTGATCCCCTTCCCACCATCCTTAGGTGCCAAAACAATGGGAGCCAACCACTCAGAGCACTCAATCTCCTCAATCACACCACTCGACAACAACTTCTTAAGTTCCAAATCCAACGGTTTCATTAACATATGTGAAACTCTTCTAACCTTGCTGACAAAAGGTTGAGCATTGTCCTTTAGAATAATCTTATGTTCAAAATTTCTCAACAACCCCAACCCATCACTAAAAACTCTGGGAAATTGGGAGCATATATCAGTTGACATGGAAGAAGGTGACACAAGTAAAACTTTCTCTGGGGAATTTGGATCCAATTTGATTCCCATATCTCTTTGGTGTCTCCACCCCAAAAGGTTGTCCCCCCTTTTCGCCACATACACTTTACCAAAAGTCTCCCTGTCTTTAAACTGGATCTTCCTTACAACAAAACCCAAAACATCAATCTTAACTCCCCCATATCCAACAGGACTAATATCCGGGGGAAACAATTCAGTCTTCTCCAGACCAATAACAGCATCCCAGTTCGCATCACCAACCATCGTGTAAGGTGATCCCGAGTCAGCCAACACTGAAAATCGCTCACCCCCAATCAACACTTCACATTCAGGCATGTCTAATGTGTCCCCATCAACAACTCCATCATGCCTGATGCTGCAAACAAACTTCCTTTCCTGATCCACACACTGCACTGTTTGACTTCTACCATTCCGACACACCCGTGCATAACGGCCTCTTTTACCACACTTATTGCACACCACAGACTTCGCGAAACAATTGGGACTGTTAGGTGAATGATTTTCACTCCCACACCTGAAACATTTAAAACCTCCTCTGTTACTCCTAAATCCAAATTGTTCAGAGGACTTGTTTCTGAAATTAGGCTGTTCTGAATATGGAGACTTCTTGTCTTTCTCACAATTCTCCTTAATCACACCCTTAACGTCAGTCTTTACAACTTCCTCCTTCTTTATTTCGCTAACAGTCTTCTCATCAGCCGAAACACAAGGACCCTTATCCACTTTCATCTCTCGTACCCACATATTTGTGTTCTCCATACCCTCTACAATGGACAACGTGTCCTTAAGATCTGGATTCTTGGCCAGAAGCTTTTGTTGTACTTTAGGATCATTCGTGCACCTGACAATTTGATCTCTGATGAGAGAATCCGTGAGTTGCTCAAACTCACAGGTACGTGCCAAAGTCTTCAAAGTCGCCACATAACTAGTGATTTTCTCCTGCTTCCCTTGAATTCTGGAGAAAAATTTATGGCGTTCTAAAACTACGTTGATCTTGGAACCAAAATGATTCTCCAGCATAAGTACAGTCATGTCATAAATATTCTCAGGTTCACCCTCACCACGTCCCAGGGGAATCTCATCTAGACTATCATACACATGTCTACCCTCAATCCCCAAATTGTGTAAAAGTGTAGCTTGCTTCCGCACTGCTGAGAACTTTTCTCCCCCAATAGCCAGTAAATACGAATCAAAGAGAGGTTTCCATCTTTTCCAAGGTAACATGGGGTCACCCACATCACTCAAAAACTGAGGAGGTTGCGACATGCTAGACGCAGTCATCATGAATAAGTACTAAAAGAGTAATAACTCATGCACCTGTACAAAATAAATAAATAAACAAATAAACAAAACAACAACAAAAAACTAGTTGTCATTAATCTCAATACATTGAAATATAAGGAATAGTTTTGTCCAAAATCTGCATTAAAACGTAAGGTTAAAATTGTTTCAAAAACCTCTCTCTATAAACCCTCTGTGTCAATAGAGTGTATATCACTGATACACAACAGCTCTCCTCCCAAACGAAACGTAGTCAAACGCCGTAGATATCCAGTGTGTGTATCACTGATACACGATGAAACTGATCATGACGCTAGCGTAACGTGAGCCGGGTGGTTCTCAGCAACGCTGCCGCTCGCCTCACGCTTCACGCTTCTCGAGACTCCACAGCAACGGGGCAGCGCACGAGCAGGTGAGTCTAGCTCGCGGAGCTGTTACCGTTACCGTTCAAATCTTGACGTTCAAATATTGACTGTCAAATGTTCAATCCAACATCGATGAGGTCATCAAAAACAAAAACTATATCGCAAATTGAATCCTTCCTCCAAAGGATCTGTCTCTCCACACGTTAGCTCATGAGCACACAGTAGTTCCGAAAATCTGTCTTCCCTCACGACAGTACGGCAGCGCGTTCAGAAAATCTGTCTTCCCACACGACAGTACGGCAGCGCGAACGCCGTTAAAGTTTACTTAAAGTTGTTGGATACGGGCAGTTCGACATCGGCACCCATCAGCAAAGCCTTCTTGTCAACATCCACGAAATATTCTCGCCAAACATATTTTACCGTGCTGACTTGACACAATGAACAGCCTCCTCGTTGTGGAGCGCTTAAAGTACCAAACTTAGAGTACAGCTCCGATGTCTCTAAGTATTTATTCTTGTTGTGCACAACGTTCAAAATCCAGATTCAGCTGACATGAAATAAGTATATCTTGATTGTAGGTCCCATCCTCGTCGCCAGTGTAAAGTCCATAAAACTCAGAAGGACTACAAGTAGGTTTCAGTAACATTTATTCTAGTGAAAGAATAAAACCACCAGTCCTTATTCCAGCTAACCGCCTCCTCCAACACCAACCTCCACTCTCCTTTGCCCACATTCTGTTGCCAGGCTAGTCACAGATAGAACATAGAATGCAACGAGCTGCACAGGCAAAGAAGTAGTGAAGCAGGAACAAGGTTATATAAAAAGGAATGAATTAAATAAGTAAAACCACAACAGTCAGTTAGCGACATTTCTCCAGTTATTTCGGGAAGGAACGCCCACTTTGCATCTCTAATGAGATGCAAAGCTGGGCTTTCAGTAAACAGGCGCTAAGGCATGGATTCACGTGTTAGCGTGTCCATGCTGATAGGGTGATAAAATTATTACCGCTTTTCGTCCGAAAACAGACGCTAAAGCGTCGATAATTTTATTGCTTTGCCTTGATGATATTCCCCAAAGTCCTTAGGAAGACCTACTCTTGCAAAGACTTCTCCTAAAAAACTTAAAACATTTTCAGAATCTGTCTTTTCCACAATTTTATACTCAGGCCATTTGGAGAAATGATCCATTATGACAAAAATGTATGTTATTATACCATCTACAGCTTTAACAGGACCAGAAATGTCTATTCCAATCCTCTCCCCCACGGCATACTTGGAACTACAATAGGATGTAAAGTGGGTTTAAAAGTGACCAAACATTTATCCGAGTTAATGCACTCTATAACAACCACGTACAACTCTTTCAATGTCTCTGTCAACACCAGGCCACCAATACGACTGTTTGATCCTACACTTGTCTTAACAATCCCTAGGTAACCTTCATGACGCAAATTGATGACATTATCACGAAAGGTTTAGGGGGAACTACTTTACCACCCCTGAGCAGTAGTTCTTTTTCAAATGAGAGTTAATTTCTAACCTCCCAAAATGGTAGCAACTCACAGGATAAACTAGCCTTCTCAGGCCATCCCTTAAGAACGTAATCACTCACCACATGTAAGGTCTCATCCCTGGAAACGTTACTGTTACACCTGGCACATTGGCGTGAGTCTCCCTTCCATTTTTCGCTGTGCCTCATGTATTTTTTGCTGGTGTTAATTGCTCAGGGCACTGTGCCACTGCTGTCCAGTGCCACAGTGCAAGTGCTCCCTATTGTAAATTGAAGTATGATTTGTGATTCCATGATTGGTTGGTTTGGTTTACCCATCAGACCCTAGTACAGTGCACCAGGAGTGCCCAGGGCTTGTAATCCAAATACCGCTGGTGGGCTTGAAGCACTGGTTTTGCCACCCACAGAAGCAGCCTGTAAAAGTGTGTCTAAGGTCTGCCAGTGCAGAGCCTGCGTGCAGTCTGGTACTGTCATGCTGACTAGGCAAGTGCACCCACTTGTCAGTCCCTAAACCTTCCCTTTTCTTCATATCAGACACCCCTATGGTAGGCCCAAAGGCAGGGTGCATTGTAAGGGTAAGGTAGGACATGCCCTGGTGTGTGTGGCATGTTCTAATAGTGAATTACAGCCATTTTCGTTTTTCACCATTGCAAGGCTACCTGTTCTCCATAGGCCAGAATGGGCAGTTTGGTTATTACATTTTATAATCCTAACTGACTCAGAGAACATGGTAGAAATTCGAATTTAGTATGCCTGAACTCAGGATGATAAAATACATCTTTTAGTGAAGTTGGTTTTAACATTCTGGGTTTGAAAATGCCACTTTTAGAAAGTAGGCATTTACTTGTCTAACCATTCAAACCTGCCTCTGCTAGGCTGTGTGTATTCCTTTGTCTGGAGTTTGAGTGACACGGCTGGGGAATTCCAGGAGACAGGGTGAGGTGTCCCAGTGGTGAATAGAGAGATCTGCATCCAGATGGGTGGGAGGAGTTGCACCTGGGATCTGAATAGGGCTGTGCCTGCCTTCCACAATGCTGGCTCCACCTCCTGGGGAGCGGCTGATGTCTCTGCCCTGCACAGTGAATGAAGAGAAGGAATTCTGTCAACAAAGTGCTCCAGAGCTGTATGTGCCTTCCACAATGCTGGCTCCACCTCCTGTGGGACGTCTAATGTTTCTGCCTTGCACTGTGAAAGGAAAGGAGAAGTCTGGTAGACAGAGTGCTCAAGAACTGATTTGGACTGGGCAAAGGCCCCTCTGCCTTCAGAGGACAAAGGATTTCTGGGTATAAATATTGGGACTCTGATCCCAAGAACTTAGATCACTTTGGGAAAACAAGAAGAACATCTGCTGGGGGAGGAAACAGAAGAAGCTGAGGAGGAAACTATCTCTGAAACTGGGGGATTGGCCTGCAGTCGTTGCCTTACTGCCAAAGAGAGGAGAAAGGAACTTTGTGTGTACTTTTGCTCAACTTGTGAAGGATCTCCAAGGGCTTGGAAAAGAGCTTGCCTCCTGCTGAAGTCTCAGGAACAACAGACTTCACCCCCCAGCTCCCCAGAGTTCTTTGGAAGTGCCTGCTGCTGTTGTTGGGCCTTCTGAGGGACTGCGTGTCGCAAGGAGCTGGAAGCGCGACTCAAGAAGGAGAAGCATGCCGCTGTCGGACCTGTTGTCGTCGCATCTCGTAAAGTGTGTCACCGCTGCAGCATCGCATTGAGCGGAAGTGTCTCGCATCATCCAGGAAATGTCTCGCATCGAGGAAGAAGCGTGTCGCCATCACAGCCATCGTAGTTGTCGCATTGCACCCCATCAAGAAAAGCGCCTCGCTTCCACGGAGAAGCGTGCCGTCGTCGTCGCATCGCGTAAAGGGGTGTCACCGCTGCAACATCGCATCGAGCGGAAGCGTCTCGTAAACGTCGGAGAAGAGTGTCGCTGTCGTTGCATCGCGTAAAGGGTGTCGCCGCTGCAGCTGACGCATCGAGTCGAGTCTTCTCGCAACATCGGAGAAGCGTGCCGGATCTGGAAGATCTTCACGTCTTTATTTCTTTGCACCAAAAACTTCATCACATCAACATCGTTGCAACACTTTCATTGCCCTGCGTGTCGCATCTCAAAGGTACATTGACTTAAAGTGTCGCATTTAAGAACTTAAGAGAACTAAGCAAAATTCTACCATCTAAATTAACAGTATTGTGTGTTTTTTTCGTTTAATGGTCTTGTGGTAAATCTATATAAAGAATACTTAATTTTTATATAAAACCTGTGTGATGTCCATTTGTAGTGTTGTCACTTGGTTACTGTATGTGTTCACAAATGCTTTACACACTGCCTCTGGGATAAGCCTGTCTGCTCGTGCCAAGCTACCAAGGGGGTGAGCAGCGGTTATTTTAGGAGTGTACCCACTTACCCTGACTAGAGGAGAGGGTCCCTATTTGTCACAAGTGCATCCCTGTGCCAACTAGAGACCCCCAAGTCTAACAGTTACTGATCCAGTCCTCATGCCTAATGCTAGCCAATTCATTGCAAAAAGTACTTGCTACTAACCAATTGTCCCATTCACATTTCAAATCCTCACACACAGGTAAAGGACACCTGCTCAAAACATCTGCAATTCTATTTTGAATCCCCGGAACATACACAATGTCATAAACAAAATCCAATAACTGTACAGAGAAACAAGATATTCTGGGCGAAACATAATTCAAACCCTGAGATGTAAGTACTTTGGTAAGTGGTTTGTGGTCAGTTCTTACAGTGACACACGTACCCCACACAAATTGTCTAAAGTACTTTAGTCCCAAACACAACCAAGGGCCTCCCTTTCAATAACAGAGTATTTCTCCTCTGTGGGTGTAAGTAATCTTGATGCAAATGCTATCACACACTCAGTACCATCACTCTGCAATTGGGACAAAACAGCTCCCAAATCCCGCCCACTGGCATCTGTCGTAATAAAACTTTTTAGTTTTGGGTCAAAACCTGGGAGGGCAGGAGCAGAACAAACATCTCTCTTAATACCATCCATACAAGACTGACACTCCGTAGACCATTTGAAAATAGAGCCCTTTTTAAGTAACTGTCTAATACAAAACATTTTACTTGCTAAATTGTACACAAATTTTAATAGAACTCTGCCAGGCCCAAAAAGTACCTAACCTCTTCTTTATTTTGGGGTGCAGAGGCATTTTTGATTGCATCTACTAGATCAGATTTGGGGCGAATACCACTGGCACTAATTTCATATCTAAGGTAAGTTACACTTCTCTTAGCAATTTTGCATTTGGATTTTGCTTCCGTTAGGCCTTTGCTATCCAACATGTGCATAACTTTGAACAAAGCAATACCAAAGGGGATGATGGACGGAGTGTTGAACATTGCATGCACTCACCCCCAATCAACTGATCTGGGTTTAATCCATCATCATTCTTTAGCTTACTCCACCACCCCAGTTCAGACATGGCCATATGCAAATCAGTCTGACCCTGTGCCTCATGGGAACAGTCCAGCCTGAACTGCCAAGCCAAGTCTTCCCTGGACCGGAAACAAGCATCCTGGGACCGGTTTCGGGTTCATAACCCTCATCAGCCAGGCTATCTTGAATCCAGTGGAAAAGTGAGCAAGGGACCCACGTCTGGGCATACCCTGCCAACTTAGGGCGAACAAAGCAATACCAAAGGGGATGATGGACGGAGTGTTGAACTTTGCAAGCACTCACCCCCAATCAACTGATCTGGGTTTAATCCATCATCATTCTTTATCTCACTCCGCCATCCCAGTTCAGACATGGCCATATGCAAATCAATCTGACCCTGTGCCTTATGGGAACAGTCCAGCCCGAACTGCCAAGCCATGTCTTCCCTGGACTGGTATCAAGCATCCTGGGACCGGTTTCGGGTTCATAACCCTCATCAGCCAGGCTATCTTGAATCCAGTGGCAAAGTGAGCAAGGGACCCATGTCTGGGCATACTCTGCCAACTTAGGGCAAACAAAACAATATAAAAAGGGGATGATGGAGGGAGTGTTGAACATTACAAGCACTCACCCCCAATCAACTGATCTGGGTTTAAACCATCATCATTCTTTAGCTCACTCCGCCACCCCAGTTCAGACTTGGCCATATGCAAATTAGTCTGACCCTGTGCCTCATGGGAACAGTCCCGCCCGAACTGCCAAGCCATGTCTTCCCTGGACCGGAAACAAGCATCCTGGGACCGGTTTCGGGTTCATAACCCTCATCAGCCAGGCTATCTTGAATCCAGTGGCAAAATGAGCAAGGGACCCACGTCTGGGCATACCCTGCCAACTTAGGGTGAACAAAGCAATACCAAAGGGGATGATGGACGGAGTGTTGAACATTGCAAGCACTCACCCCCATCAACTGATCTGGGTTTAATCCATCATCATTCTTTAGCTCACTCCACCACCCCAATTTCGACATGGCCATATGCAAATCAGTCTGACCCTGTGCCTCATGGGAACAGTCCAGCCCGAACTGCCAAGCCATGTCTTCCCTGGACCGGAAACAAGCATTCTGTACAAGACTTTATCATCTTCTGCTCTATCTTTTCCCATGAAAAGGATGTCATCCTGGAAAAACAGAACATTCTTAACATCCTTAAAAATTAGATGCATCACACGTTGGAACATAGCAGCTGCTGATGCTAAACCAAAAGGAACCCGTCTGAATTGGAACATACCAATTGGAGTGACAAAAGCAGTAAGGTGTTTACTTTTTTTATGGAGGGGCACTTTGTGATAAGCAGGCGTTAAGTCTATGGTGGAAAACCACTCCATATTCTTAGTAGCAGAAAGTAACTCCGATATCTTTGGAAGGGGAAACACATCATTAAAAATATTCTTGTTAAGTTCCCTCAAGTCTAAACATAGACGGACCCGGCCGTTGACCTTGCGGGCCACGACAAGGGGGGCGACCCAATCTGAAGACTCCACACGTTTTATTATACCATTCTCAACTAGTTTCTGAATTTCATTTATAACTTCATCCTTGATGCAAAGTGGAATATTTCTAACTTTGTGGATGCACAGACATGCATCTTCTTTCAAAATTATTTCGTGAGAAAAACCCTTGAGTTCACCAACACCCCCAGAAAAAGCATTTGGAAATTTAGATGTCAAATCCTCACTTACATCCTCACCATCCATCTTAATACTCAAAACAGGATCAGCACTATTGGGATCCAACCGTATTCCTAATTCGCTTTGATCCCACTATCTTAAAACGCAAGGACCAGAGAGAGAGACATATAGTTTGCCACAGCTTGTCTCCCTTTTGAATTCAAACGTAAGTTTGCGAAAGCCAAGAAGATCAATGGGTTCACCTGTATAACTTACTGGATGACTTACTAAATGTATATCAGGACTCTCCAATGCAGTACCTATTACTGAGCAGAATAAACCTTCCCATTTATCTTTGTTGACAATGGAATAAGGAGAACCAGAGTCCGCCTTAAGAGTAACTTGTACACCCCCAGCAATGATCTCACAAACTGTTTTTTTCCTTTGCTTACTACCAGCTTCATCATTCTTTTCATGTGAACAACATATGATGGTCTCATCATTATCAGTCACAATTTTGCTCCTCCTGTTCACACTCTACAACGACACACTTCACAGACTTGGATTTGTGGCACATACCTGCAAAATGACCAGACATTTTACAATATGCACATCTTTGGCCTAAAGCTGGACATTTTCTATCATTTGCTAAATGGGAAGGGCTGCCACAAGGATAACACTTGTTGCCACTTGAATGATGCAGCTGAAGATGGTTTTCCCCAACGCTCCAGTCCAGCATACGACGCTCCACTTCAGCAAACAATGAGGTACCAAAGTTTCACCGCGGCCCAAGAAAATACATTTTACCTCACAGTAGAGCCGCAGAGAACGCTTCCATAGTTGAATAACATTTTCCTCAACAACATAGAAGTTTGTTGAAATCACCTTTAGCTGTCTATAATTCAAAGGCGTGGATTTGTGGGGTTTAAGTCCATCGTCGCCATTGTTGTAAAGAATAGCCATACACAAGAAGCATTCTTCTTAGGTTTATTCTTAACTTAAACCCCTGACAACATGTAGGCACAACTGCCAGCAGGCAGCTCAGTATAATGAATGCCTCACATTCTACAATGTCAGCACATACAATTCTAGAACACTCAATAAGAATGATGGGTCGAGCACACGCTCGAGTCCAACACAACACATGCCCCTTCACACAGAATGTGTGCCCACTCCCTCTAGCAGCAGGTTGAAGTCACACGTCAGAGACAGCATGCAATACCTTGCTTTTCACATGCATCTCTTTGCAATATGGGTGGATTTGTCATCCCTTTGCAAATACATTTACATTACAGAGCAACACATAAACTTGCATACGAAGGACTCGGTGTGGTATATCCCGCATATCACTGCAAATGTGATATATGTAGCACAATATAAAATCAAAGTCAGTAGTCAGTTGTATTAATACTAACATCTCCACCATAAAAGAATAAGCAGCAATATGTCAGAAGACAGCCTGACATTTAACTTGTCTTGGAACATGCAGGAAACGTAACAAGATAAAAACAAAATGTTAAGGCATATTTATTGCTCATTCTCCTTCTGAACTCTGGCATGGTTATTTTGAGGGTGTTGCAGCACAGGGGGGCGGAGCTTAATCTGGGCTCAAATGGAACCCCGTGGCTATGGCCCTGCGTGTGTAGGCTCTGGTGTACAGGAGAGTTGAGTAGCTACATTTTTCCAATATATGCCACAATGCCATATAAACCTTGCACTAGTCAAGTATCCAACCCAGACTATGCAAAGGAAAGACCAAGGAGTGGGAGAGCTACTACTAGATCACTTAGTAAATGGAGAACGCACCTAGTACTGTCCCAACCTCACCCTTAGCTTATTTGCTTGATCGGAATTTCAAATATACACATGCAGTCTAATTTGTATAATTACATTTGCATTTATTAAACATATCAATGGGAAAAATGTACTTTTTTCTAATGTGTACACGTACAAGTTGAGAATATGTTCGTAAATCTAACTTGGAGAAGTCCTAGCCTAGGAGTAAGTGAACTTTCCCATCATGATTTTCTTGTCTGCTTTTATTTTTCACCAATATAGTGCCTCAGGCATCAAACATGGATTCAGTAAAAGAAGTTGCAATTTGCGCACCAACTTTTACTCAATACTCTTGTATAGACTTATATTCTAAAAGGTCAGCTCACAAAATACAGAATTGGAGAGGGTTGCAATTGAACCTACTTCATTAATATTCATTGGTAGGCGCTTAGTGTGACCCACTATAATTGGCTAAAATCACAGGTATGGTGGCCTGTTGGAATCAGCAGTGTGCCACGTCTGTGATTACTTTTAAATAAAGCAATTATTTTGAATGCAGTTTTCCTAAAAAGAATGCGGGATGCGTTAAAAAAAGAAAAAGAAAACATTTAGAATCATGAACCACTGCCTACTCCTAAAAAAACACTTTTGGGTTCATCACCTCCTTTGAGTTGGTGGTAAAATATTAATGTTTTGCACCAGATTTCAGGTCCAAAACATTAATGCATACCACAAGGAATCAATATATGGAAGGGACGCCTTTAGCAAGTCCCTTTCGAATACCGATTCCTTATGATTTTCTTAATCCATTTAACAATTCAGAAAACCTTTTTAGACTAGTGAAATGAGCTTAGTACAATTTTAACCCCTTCAGTGCCACGCCCTTTCCCCGCCCTGTGCCGGGCGTTACATTAGCGGGCGGGGTTCATGACGAGATAGTCTCGTCATGGGCACAGCACAACCGTGCTCCATGACGAGACTATCTCGTCATGGGCACTGAAGAGGTTAAAAGGGTTTAAACATTCGCAAACCACCTGATTTTCTGAATCAGAGGGTTTGTGAATGCTAAACCCTTTTTACATGAGGCACTTTGATACGCGACACATGGGACCAGATTTATCAATGCTTTGCCTAGCCCTTGCACTATGCAAGGAGACGCAAGGTGACGCAAAACCTAGATTCAGATTTACCAAAACACACAAGGCCACCCTGCGTGGCTTGGTAAATCTGGTCTAATTCAAGGCTGTGCAAGACAATGCCTTGTGTTACAGTGCTTGGTGGGAGTGTTGGATGGGTGGAGTGTGGGTGTTCACACGCATCCACCCATGTATTCTGACGCATTCCCAGATTTACCAACACAGCACTGGGAAAGTGTCAGAATTGTACGCCTTCCCACCAGAGGTGCAACGAGGAGAAATATCTTTATTTCTCCTCATTGTTTCTTGTTCCTGAGTGGACTGCTTTCTGCAGCACACTTAGAAAGAGGAACATGCCTCTGTGGATTGTTTTTGTGCAGGAAAGTGCCCTTTCCTGCACCAAAAAAATCCTACCTACAAATCAGGCACCCTTTCACCATGGCACAAGGGTGCCTGCATTGACAAGGCAGCACATTGTGCGCCAGCACAAGTAGGGGACAGGAATGCACCATATAATGTTTAATATGGCACACTCCTGTCCTTTCACGCATCGCAGCGCAAGGTGCCTGGCTGTGTTGCATGAAACCTTGATAAATCACCCCTTAGTACATTTTATTGGTGCTTAGCTGCACCTTCTTGTTTCTTCTTAAAGGCAGGCAAAGTGTATAATGATGACTTCATATTGATTTCCCTAGTGATCCATATATTATATGTTAAGCTTTAGAGCTGGGTCGGGGTGTTTTGTGTTTGAATAATTGTGTTCTGATGATTAAGCCTTCCAGATTTTAACTCAAACTGATTTTTACATATAAACAGAGACAGAATTGTACTCTCTTTTGTCTGTAAATAGAAACCGTAAAATACTGACAAACGGATTCCGAGACTTGTGTGTCGCAGCCGTGCTCCAAGCGCAGGGTTGCTAAGTCTCGCCAAGTCTCGCCCCTCTTCCTGATTTAGGGTTGTGCCCGCCTACAGGAACCCCTGCAGGGCCATATATCAATGAATGAGAATGTGCTCATGGAATGTTTTTCTGGCAGAAGGCATTATCCTGCCATCCTCTAAGGTACGTTTCTCTGCCCAGTGGGCATCATGTGTGTGACAATGGCCCAGCAGGGCAACAAGGACTGGCAATTCAGCATACGAAGCTTCACCTTGTCCCTACCCCTGGGGTGCCTTCAGGTGGGACTAACAGCATCCAAATTAGATGGGATCCCCACCCATCCCCGCAGTGTAAAGTGCTCCCTCCACTGGCACGCAGCACCATATGTAAAGTGCAGCCTTTGTCTCACTAAAGGGTGACTGTTGACACCGAGAAGAGCTGGGCCACAAACACCCGATCTGCCCTCTCCCACCCCCACAAACCACCACTGCTGTGTGAGGCACACAGGCAGAAAGGACTGAGATTCGATGCTATCGGACTGTTCCCCAACAGGCCTGGGTAGAGACAACCACAGAGACTGACTCTTCCCCAGTCCTACCAGCCATTCAGAGGCAGAGACAAGGCTCCTTCCGAACGAACCCCAGAACACCTTCTACCCATCCTATACGAGGACATTGATGCACCATGATAAAAAAATCATGGCAAGGCTGTTGACTTTGAATAGGCAGTCCCATCCATTAGTGATGTCCACTGCAGCGCTAGGCACAATTGCCCCACCCATTCCTCCCACCCCGTGCCCACTCTAAATTAAGTGGGAGCAATTCACCCCCACCCCCACTATTACTGAGAAGTGTCTGAGAAACAGACAGCTGCCTTGCTCCCTTGGCACTGTGTTCAAACTCTCGTATGTAGACCCAAAAGGAGCGCGTGCCTTGAGGCACTTTCTAGCTGGAGGGTGAACCAAAACAGCAAGGACCATGCGTTCTCCTTTTCTTTCCACAAGCACCAGCTGCTACTGGTGGAATAATGCAACCGCCCTGTTGTAATTGAAAGTCTATTAGCTGAGGTGTATAATCTAAAGTTGGTCTATTCAAGCTTAGATACAAGGTAAGTTTCGGGTAAGTAAGTAGATGATGGTAAATAGCGGATAGCCCCACCAGGAGCAGCCTCCCTGCTGCTCAGCCTGCATACTCCACATTACACTCAGCACATCACCAGGCACCTATGCATTCTATGACATCACCAAACATCCAGCATTCTATTCATCACCAAGCACTCCAGCACTCATCCTGGCTGAGCAGTAGGGAAGACGTAGCTAAGGAAAAGGAATGGCAACAAGTTACAACAAGCCTTTGCGCACTTGCTATAAATTAAGGGGGTGCAACTCATGGTGCCCCGTTTGCCTGTCTCTCTTAGCATGCTGTATACAACCTGAAACCTTGACTAAAAAGTGGAAGATATCCAAGAAAAGTTCACTTTCTTTCCAGAGGTTCAGAAGCCAATTTCGACGCACTTTAAAACCCCAGTTCCCAATCTGTCCCCTTTCGTGCCGTCCTCACCCAGCGCTAACGATGCAGTCAATACGCACTTGGCTAACATGAAGGGGTGCAGAGCCCTGATCCAGTATCATCAGCACATACTGAACGGGTTTTCAGTGGTCTTTATTTCATTAACAATCTAGAAAGAGCCTCAATGTCCTTAAAGTCTCTTGAAATGCACATGGATTTGTAATGCAATGGCAAAGTTTTCAGATGAATGCATTGTGTATACTTAATTTGGCGTATATATAAATATATCTAAACCTATAACAACTCAGTGCAAGTGTGCATTATCTGTTTAAATAAATGTGAAAAAATACTAGCTACATCCTCTTCTTTTCTTGTGACAATAATAAATGTGGATAAATACAGATAACATTTCATAAAAGCATATATGAATAAATAAAGATGGAAATGTTAAAAAAATAAATACCATAAAACCGGGAGCCCTAAATATGATGTAACTGCTGCCTGCCTACATTGTTTATGCAAGGCAATTTTCTGTTGCTGTGGGGAAATCAAACACACTACATGAATAGACAACACATAATTTCCTTTCACGCAAGTAGAGACGCATCCTGATCAACCTTCCAGGTCTTCCGGACTACTGGCTGTGCGCTAAATTGATTAGAGATGGAGGAACATAATTTGTATTTATAGGTTTTCAAAACCGCACGCACACATGAATTATAAAGCTATTGCTGCCTGGTAATGAACGCTTTAGACATTTCCAAATAGAATATTTTCTGTTGCTAGGTTTTCAAAGCTTATAAAGCACTCACTGAGTGCTCGCAAGGCAAGTTCAACCGGTTGTACAAGATAAAATATTTCCGTATATCCCAGTAAAAATGGGATTCATCATAATGGCAGTCCCAAAATACTTTGCAGAGCATTACCATTTTCAGGGCTATTGAATGTAAGTGACATGGAGAATCAAATTATGCTGCAGGGTTATTTAAATTAAACATCTAAAGAGACAAGTTAAGCAGCACATTCCCTTGCAGTACTATTTTCGTCTATTCGAGATAGTAATAACATTTTTGTGAATTATGAATTATGCAAACTGTGGGCCTCATTTACAAGGCCCTAGCAGCACTTTCGCACTGCCAGAACCTCACTTTTTTGACGCTCCAATGGCGCAATGTGCCGCAGCATATTTGCAAGGCCACACAAAGCCACTTTACGTGGCTTTTCAGAGCCGTGTAAATATGTGCCCCTTTCATGCAGAACACTGCGTGAAGGGGGAGTTCCATGGGTGTTGCTATGGGTGTTCCCATGCATCACCCATGTAATCTGAAAAAGGCCATGCAAAGCCACTTTACGTGGCTTTTCAGAGCCGTGTAAATATGTGCTCCTTTCATGCAGAACACTGCGTGAAGGGGGAGTTCCATGGGTGTTGCTATGGGTGTTCCCATGCATCACCCATGTAATCTGAAAAAGGCCATGCAAAGCCACTTTATGTGTTTTTTCAGGGCCTTGTAAATATCTGCCCCTTTCATGCAGAACACTGCGTGAAAGGGGCATTCCATGGGTGTTTCTGTGGGTGTTCCCATGCAACACCCATGGAATCTGAAGCATTCCCTGATTTATGAGGAATCATAATCCTAAACCGTAGGAGGGGCGCAACAAGGAGAAATACTTTTATTTCTCCTTGTTTTTCCTCTTTCTATGCATGTTGCATTCTGCAGCATGCATAGATGAGGAAAATGCCACCAATGATTGTTTTTGTGCAGGAAGATGTCCCTTCCTGTACAAAAACAATCATCCCCGCAATGCAGACACCCTTGCAACATGACGCAAGGGTGTCTGTTTGTGCGGCGGCGCAGGGGAGAAGGACAGGAATGTGCCTTATGTTGTAGATATGGCACCTTCCTGCCCTTTTCTTTTGACACACGCAAGCACAGCAGGAAGGCCTGCTGCACTGCCCTGCAGCAAAAGTTTGTAAATGGGGCCCTATGTGCAAAGTACTTGTTAAATCCACAATTATGTAGTAAATTGTGTAGTCACAGAATAGCATATATCCACTGGCCCTCTAATTGGTCAGTTCTTTTATTAACCATATATTTATCAAAGTTAAAAGAAACCTAAACATTCTAATTCCAGTCAGTGTCCACTGTTAGCCTGTACTTTACCTAATGGCGCAGAGTCATTTCACTTTCAATCACTGCGATGTCAGTGTGTTGTTGCATGCTGCACATCAGAGTGACTGAAAAAGAAATAATGCTGGAACAGGAGGAAAGCTCTTCCCTCACATCCCAACATTTTTTTTTTCTTAAACCTTCTGGTCCTGAAATCAGAAAGATTTTCTTTAATAGTGTGTCTGAATTGAATGGTATGTCAAGTGAACTAAAGTGATAGACTTAGAGCCAGATTACGAGTTTGGCAGTGTGGGAGCGGGCTGCCATGCCAGCGCCCTACTCCTACACCCCCAAACTTGTTCGCCGACCACCCGCCAGATTAGGAGGTTTCTCCTGGTCTGGCTGGCGGTGCTTTGGAGGTCCCAGGCGGTGAGCATTAGAAAGGCACTGCAATTGGAATGCCAAAGTAAGTGCCTGCATGGCATGGACTGTGACATCCATGCCATGCAGGAACTGGGGGTTCATGCATACAAGGCAGCACACCATGTACCCTTCTGCATGTATCCCTATGGCCCTGAGGCAACGGGGGACCCATAGGGCACCCTTAGTTTCTTCACTACCACTATTTTCATGGTGTGCTCACCGCCATGTGGACTCAATATATTGTGGGCTTCAGATTGCTCGAAGACTGCCAGGGATCGTGGATCCCTGGTGGTGGCAGCGTTTCTATGGCGCTCGACCGTCCACCATGTAATAGGGCAGTTGGACTGCTGGTGCAGCAGTGCCCGCACAGCCACCGTGGCTACGGAGGTCCATCAGACCACCATAGTCATTATCAGGCCCTTCGCTTTTTTTATGGCTTTCTGGAATTTTTGATACTATACTATTTGCAACAGTTCGGTGCAGGGCCCTTTGCACAACTCCCCATTGCGGGCCAGATCCTACTGTGCTTGGCCATTAGGCAGCCAATTGGAGACTGGCCTTTTTTTTACCAAGGGGGTTTATGAACCACTGTTTGGGTTGTGACACATACAGACTTGTGAGCCCATGCAGTGTTCACAGACCTGGTATTGGGATTGTGAACTCCATGGGGGGGTCCAATAAGGTTCCAAGAACCATAGCTGTGGTTTTGCAGACCATGAGCCATGGTTCACAAACTTCAAAGCTGCCTGCAAGTTCACAATCCCAGCAGCAAAAGCTATTTTATTTTTTTACAGATTTTAATCCTTAGTGGTCCATTGCTCTCCCTCACCTGAGCCAGGGGCTAATCAGTCAGGGGATTTTCCTCTTGCCCCATTATATCCCCTTCATTTTTCTTTTCAGCAGTGGAAACAATGCCCTATGTCCTGCAGTGGCAGCAGCACCAACATTGTCTTTGCTGTGATGAGCCAATCAGAGAGTTTCCAATATGGAGACCCAGCTTTGGATCCACAGATCAAAAATGCATGATGGGAGAAAAAGCTCTCTCATCCAATTAGATTAATCATTTTTTTTTATTTAGTCCATGGGTGGTCCATAAACCTGAGTTCACGGAACATCCATATATTATTGGCCCAGACATTGACAACTTTTTCACCTTTTCAAGACCATCTTGAAACATTCTTGTAAAACTAATATCTCAAACTACTGAACAGATTTACTCCAAATCAAGTAAAGGCACTTCAGTGAGTAAAGATCAACTTTCATGCTATCATTTGTGTAATTCTGTTCAGCCTTTATTTGTGAAGCAGTGAGATTGCTATGGGAGTTAAAATGGGAAGTGTCACCTTTATAACTGCCCTTTTGCTTCCACCCTCTTGATGAAAAAATGTACACAGCTGAACTGTTTTGTGCAAAGTCATCAATGGCGCCAGTGTTATTTTAAGGAAATAAAAAACTGTTTTCCCAAGGATATTTTCATAACTACACACTATCACCAGTGTGTAATATGTGCATTTGATATCAATCGTCTCCATACATCTCTGAATTTACACGGAGTATTACAAAGAGATAAAAATGTATGTAAACAGCAGGTTAACGGGGGAGGGGAGGGGGGGACCAGTGCACAAGAACATGGTGGGAAACACCCAGCCACAGTCCAGCCACCATTCAAGGATTCGTTACTTCAGCTGATCTCAGGCAATCAAATGAGTTAATGATTCCCTTGCACAGGCACACTCAATACAGATGGAAGGCAGCTGCGTCGTAGCCCTCATAGGACACGCAGTGGTCATTCAAACAAAAAACCCTGAATCGTTGCATGATTGCAAGTCAGTGCACGCATAAGCCCTTACTCATGCCCGGTTCTTCCCTCATCTCATGATTGGCAGGGATCTGAACGAGAGAGATAAAAGCTGGCAATCCTATGCGATTGCCCCTGCCGCTGTGTTGTTTCAGTTGCTTCGAAGGCTCTACTGATGCCCATCATGATGTAGTGTAGAGGGCCAAGAAATGTATGTGGGAGGGGGCTTTAAGACCGTTTGTTTGTGTGTGAATGAATGTGTTTGTATACTTGTGTTTCTGTGGGTTAGTGAAACTGGTGTGGGTAAGGTGACTTACTAGTCTCTGACCTAATGGTGCCCAAAGTGTCCATGTCTATATTTTACATGCCCCTCAGCCAATTTATGGTGAACGTTTGCTGTAAAATGAGCAATACGGGCGTGCATTTTCATACTTTTCTTAGTTGTAAATCTTTACTCCGAATGCTCATAAACAAGGTTCCAAGCTTGGTGTGCTGAGTTGTGCAGTTCATTTAGAGCCATGCATTAATGCCCCTTCACTTTCATAGGTCAGAAGCCGTCACAGAGTATATGATACACACATTTATAAGCTGGTTAGAGAAGCCTCAAGACAGTTCATAGTCTTTGTTCATTTGTCTTTGCTTCCCATGGTCATTGTAGCTGTCATATGCTTCCGGTGTTTTAGTAACCATTCTTTGGTTTTGCAATTAAACCATTTCTTTTTTTTAATCTGTGGGGCTTATGTACAAGCCCCTATCGCCACCACAACGTCACTTATAACGACGCTGTGGTGGCGATAGGGGCGTAGCCTTCTTATGACCAGGTAATTCCTGGTCTTAAGTTGGCGAAACGAGGAGAAATGCATTATTTCTCCTCGTTTCTGCATTTTCCATGTGTGTTGCCTTGTGCAGCACACATGGAAAAAGCAAAATGGCTTAGATTGTTTATGTACAGGAAGGTCCCCCTTCCTGTACATAAACAATATTCAAAAAAAGCCATTTTGTGGCTGTTATGTATGCTGCATTGCGCAACACACATAGAAGTGACAAAATGGCATTGAAAGATTGTCAATGTACAGGAAGGGGGACCGTGATGGCTAACGCCTCACCCTGCCACTTCCTCGTACATATGCTCCTGAATATCTATATGTTATCGCTATTGCCGTCTGATTTTAGATTCATAGCCGTTCCAATTCCGGTCATATCTTTCCGTCAGCCTATTATTTCTTTTTTTTTTTTTTTGATTGTTGGTAAATCCATGCACTAGGAGGATGTCTAAAGGTGTTGAAAGCTAACCTAGTATGAGATCAACTGGTATTTTTGTCTGTGCCATACCTTCATGTTTTTTACTCTAATATGCTAGAGTTTTTCTCATATTACATTTTCAAAATAGGAATAGGTAGATTAGAAACCTATAAGTGAAAGTTATGTCTTGACCCCCAGCAAAACATGTGAAATTTCATTTTCGTTCATTAGCTGGATTTTACCAGTCAAATAGGAGAAATAGATTTTTCTTCACCAGGAAAGGACAACTAATCTTAAGAAACTTGTAAAACATTTGAGTGAAGACTTGCAAAATGTTCAAATTGCCGAAAGCTTAGCTAACTCTGGGGCATATTATCAAGCAGCAGCGATAATTATTGCTGGCCGCGCTTAGTGTGACATTTTTTATCGCCGGCTATCGCTGGAAATTATCGCCATGCTAGCGCTGTATTAACAACGCATAGCGGAATGGCGATAATTATTCCAGCGATAGCAATGTTATCCATGGAACATCGCTGGTTTTCCAGTGATGTTCCATGGAAAACGGCGATAACGTTATTGATACGACCCTGTGGTCATATCAGCATAATCCACATCCAATGTTAAGTATACGTAAGTCAGCATTTTTGCAGACGTTAGTTTTTGGTGAAAAAAAACTAACGTCTGCTAAAATGCGTGGGCCTCCTTGTAAGTATCGCGATGTGCACATCAGTGATAATTTACATGCAGTACTGCCCAGTGACATCCACTTTGCATCTCGCAAGCGAGGCATTGGGAAAACGGGTGCTAACATGCATGTTAGCACCCACTTGTAAATAGGGCGATAGTTTTATCTCCGCTTTTTTGGCTTTTAAAGCCAAAAAAGCGGAGATAAGGCCCTTGATAATATGCCCCTCTGGCAGTAATCGTTTTTACTTTTGTAGAAACTCAAAATCACTTTCTAGATGATTAACCTTACATGTTCAAACGTGCTACACGTAAATTCTACATTTGAGTTATGCAAAACAAGGCCCAGCTCATGTTCTTAGCTGACAAGTTGAATAATTTCCACCCAGATCTCAGTGCGCCTCTAACAGGAACTTCTTAACCAACAGCAAAGAGAAGAAAAATCACCTTGTGGGACAGCTACTTTCATCTAATGGACTGGCCTTCGGCCAGGCTTTGTCAACTGACATAACCATATACAGGGCTTTGTGCTGCTTCGAAATTACCCATAATCCTACTTCTTTTTAAGGATCATCTGCCACAAATCTGAATGTGGTGTTAAACAACACTTTTAGACACCAGCAGCACAAGCAAATGCATATGCTATGAGTGAGGAACTGGAACTAGTGGAAGAGCAATATATGCTCTCCAACACATATATAGACAGGGGGCCTGATTTACAAGTAACTGAGGCATCTGCATAGGTGTGTCAGTTTCCTTGTGCCAGAGCCAAATGTCCTTGCGCCACCATGGATGCCCTGTATTTACAATACAGTGCTCCATGGCGCAAGGATTAATAGATGTGTCAAAAATTCTGATGCATCTGTTGGCACAAAAGTGACTCATTGGTGGAGTTGCTCATGAAAGTGTCGCAACTGCAGCACTGCGCCACAACAGATAGGTGAGTCCCAATCAAAAAGCCCTGCGTCATTCCTTACGTCTGGTCTTAGCAGGCATAGGGATTTTGAGGCAGTGAAAGCGTGATGCAGTGGGAACCCCCCCCCTGCAAACATTACACCTGACTCAGGTATAATGTGACGTAGGGCTTACAACGTGAATCATCTCCCTAGATGCGTCACGTTGTAAATTGACCCCATTGTTTATGCCGCCACTGCATAACAAAAGTGACGCAATGGCGGCGTAAAAGTGTCGCAAGGGGCTTGTAAATCTGCCCCAGGATTTGTCTTTACTGAAGAGGTAAAAATCATGTTTCAATCAGATATCCTAGGATAATGATGGCAGCCTTGGTGCAAAATAAAAATAATTCCTTCTCTCTGGTTCTACACATGGTGTTAGTAACTGTTTAAGAGCTCGAAATCCTGCACTGCGACAAAGCTGGATGCTGATTTCTTCTTCCAAAGTGCTCTCTTGGCCAGGATTGCCCTGTGAATTATAGGAGCCACCATCCCTGACCCTTCGAGAACCACCTCTAGAGTTTGGATACACAGGAAAGCAGGAACAAATGAATCAATCTTCTAGCAGGTCAACAGTAAGCAGACTTCCTCTTCTTCTCCTTCCTGTCCCCTCCAGGTCCAGGAGTGCTCTGGGTTCCAGGCGGCATAAGCCCAACATATAGCAGTAAATGGATGGGGGAGGGCAGCCTTCCCTCAACAACATGGCACATTTGTCCCTTTACAACTTTTTAGACGCTCTTCTGATTTATAGCTAAATCAATCCCAGAAGCCCTATTTAAAAGTTTTCCCAAGATGAGAGAAAGCAGTCTCAGCTGCTGAATTTCTTCTGGTCTGCCCATGGGTTTGTCTAATAAAAAGAGGTTCCACCTATCCATAGTATGAGGACTTGAGGTGCTGTATACCTGTCACCTCCATGGGTGAGGAGAGCCGGCATAGCTAGGAACAGGCAAACTTCAAAGGTAGGTCTCTCTATATCTATTTATTCACATAAACTGGAACAAATCCAGACTTCCTGCCAGAATTGTGTTTGACCGTTTGGTACGAATTAGCTCCTTTCGCGTTCCCAAGATAATTGTAGGGTTAAGCCATGTGATTAACCTCAAGTATCTTCCTTGGGTTCTCCAACTGAAGAGCAGCTGTTCCAAGAGGTCCAAGGGAAGAGGTGTGGTGCAGCGGCCAGGGCGGCTGACTCTGGAACACGGGCCTCATGGTTCGATCGCCGGTGGCAGGTTAGCCCAGCACCTAGTGACTCTAGGCAATAGCTCGCTTAATCTTCCTGGCGGCCCCCAGTGCTGGGACACGCCTCCGGAGGTAGCTGTGCGCTTTACAAATGATTGCATTTCATTTCATATTTGCTCTCTGGTAGTCCAAAATGGGAGTCATTTACACTTACTCCAGGTCATATCAGGACTGGGGAAATCTAATTATAGTAAGTTCCGCAGGAAAGAATTTGATGGGCACAGTTTATGGGGCTTTCCAGGCCCAGGTGGTGAGGAACAACTTTTCTAACAACATCCTTGTGATATTTACATATTGAATCTATTTTTAATTTAAAAAATCAACAAATAAAATGTTTTGGACTTGACTTTTCTAGTTCTTTCCCACCCAAGCCAAATTATGAGAATATGGATTGTACACAAAAAATAGGCTTTTTCAAATGCAACCTCAGCCTGCCTAAAAAATAGCACATTTGAATTCAGTTACTTTAAAAACATTGTAACTTACTTGTTACGTCCAATTCCCACATATGATGCCGTCAGTGAGACTTGTGAGCTCCAGTCACCTTTTGTCAGGATCCATCCATAGACAAGCAGATAACCCGAAGTTATGGGTTTCCGACACCTTTTTCAGATGACTTAGTTCAAGTAAGAGGTAAGCTTTTAAACATGTCAAAGGATCCATTTTCACAAATGCCTGCTGCAACTGTTTCTGCATCAGTTGAAGGCTGACACTGCAGCCCTTCATTCTCTGTTTTGAAGTCTCCCAAGTGCAGGGGCATAGCTTCAGAATGGAGGTTTGGGGGATTTCACCCCCTAAAAATGCATTTTGTAGTAAATAGTTGAGTACATGGGCTTTCAGTCCGGTATGGTGAGGTATCTGTTGGATTTCATTCTGGATTTGTACATGCCCACACTTACACAAACACATACACTTTCTCTCGTCTCTGTCTTAAAACTTGCTTTGTTTGGAAACTATTGTGTTTTAAGCACCCCTAGCAATCCATACTCCTTTCTCTTTCCACTGCCCCTTAAGTCCCCCTCGTGTCCTTCTCATAATGTATTTTAACAAGATATGCCAGAGTGGTTGTTGGAAAATCTGAAGCTTACAACCCCCCCCAATCTTACTGACCAAGCTATGTCCCTGCTCATGTGGGTGATGCAAAGTCACACTGTGGCCCACATGAGACATCTGACTTTCATGGCACTTGAATACATTTTGCACAACTTTATTGAGGCTTTAACTAAAGGTCAGATATGTCAATTGGGGTTAGAAAATTATTTTCCATGTCGTCGAGGTCGGAGCGCATGAACTGAGAAATGTTTAATGTTTGCACTTTGCTACAGCATGTCATACATGAGGACACATTTAATCCATTTTAAGAGACAATTCATATAATATCCACATTGAGTCTGATTCACAAAGGTATTTTCAACTGTAAAAATACATTTATTGCCAAATATATCTCATTAATTCCTGCTAGAAATGCACAAATAATTTGTAGCAGGCATAAATGGATTTACTACTTCAGTTTTGTCCTCCACATGAGTGGAGACATCTGCAGTAGTAAATTCCACACAAGTGGTGGGAAGTGGGTGTTACAAGGTGTGATTTACTTTGGAAGTTCATGAATATCTAAAAACCTCTGTGGGTATTCACAAACTCTGATCCAACCTTTTCCCACCCTGGAAATAATGAAAAAGTACTTCAGCAATGGAGTGCAATAAGTCTTATTTCAGGCTGGGAAGGTGACCAGATCACCCCAAGATTGGTTGAAGTATAAGGGAAAGGTATTCTTCCAGGGGAAAATGTTTTTTCTGTTGATAAAATAAAAGTAATACATGTTCATTTGTACAGCAAACTCCATTTTCTCATACTTAAACTATGCTCTGTATATTTGTATGGTTCTGCTCTAGAGGAATAGTAGCTTGTAGGATATGTGATGTTTCATTCCCAGTAGTATGCCAGAAAACCTGTGCCTGGTCTAATAAGTGTACTTTATATATTGAGGGTATTAATACTATCTTCATTTTTCTCATCCTTTTTATAACTAAATGAATGCAAGGTACAGAAACTAAGGGGTCTATTATGATGTCGGGCGGATCGCCACCGCCCGCATGGCGGTGGCAATCCACCCGACGACATCCCCCGCCCGCCTCCCATTTCCCACGCCATATTATGATGGTGGGGGGTACCGCGGCGGACGGGAAGACCGTCTGCTGCTTTTCCGCCGGTCGACGAGTCGACCGGGCGGAAAAGGGTTGAATATGGTGGCGTTGTCTGCTAGACACCGCCATCCATATTACAATTGCAGCAGGAAGCAGCCTTTCCGTGGCGGCAACGAAGGCATGCGGATTCCACAGTTGGGAGCTCGTTGTGGGTCCCCAGGATGTTTGGGAGTCGGGGGGGCACATGGGGGTACCTATGCATTTGCATGGACGACGTGGCAGGCACCGCAAATGCACAATGTGCAGCCAGAGCATTGTGGCGGGCGGTGCTGTATGCGCTGCCCGCCACAATGATGTGGATGTGGGATGACACCACCACCGTGTCGGTGGCATCCTAATTGCCGGTGCGGGACAGCCGCACCACTGGTGGCCGGTCCCAGCACAGCTATGGTGGAGGGCGGACGTAAGTCCGCACACCATCCTAATAGGCCCCTAAGACTCTATAGTCTTTAAATAAATAAGGTAAGATCCTCCTGTGTCATATCCAAGCCACCAACAAATTATTCTGAACTTTCTCCTTATCGGGAGTTAGGTAAATAATACAAATATTATGTTTTCATCTCACTTCCTGTTTGCAATTAACACTGTAAATATATACTCCCTATTAAAACACACACAAGGCCCAGATGCCTCTGTGACCCAGACATTTTATTGTTAAAGACCGTGTATTGAAAACAGTTTGTGTCAATTGTGTACGGGATCTGGTTTAATGTCTAGGACTGAGTCAACCACTACTTAAACTGAGAAGTTAAGCATGACATTTCAAAGCCTAGCAATCATAATGGGCATGTTCATATCTGAGTCCAAACTTACTGCACGTCTGACAAGGAAGCCAAAATACTGGACAACCTTCTTTTGGCAATGAAACAGGCTGCTGCAATGTCAGACCCATTACTGATGGAAGCAGTGGAAAACCTAACACCCCTTTTGACGATCCAAAATTTAATATATCATTATTAGTGACACTTTCACAAGCCAGACGTTATAATAAATCCGTAATTTCCAATGTGTGATTTGAAGTGCCTCAGAAACTAACAAAGGTACTAGTTGCAGAACCGACTTAACCATAAACATTCTATGATAAGCAGGACCCCTTAATGGGTACCCCAGCTCAGAACACTGTTTGGGTTAGGTGAGAAAGAAAACATACAGAAATGGGTACTTATCTGACATCAACTGCAAGGGTTCAAAGGGATGTTGTAGCAAGAATTGTAAAACAAGAATGAAAACCTAAAGTTGGAACCAAAAGCAACTCTCTGGCTATGCTAGTTAGCAATCCAAATGTAATTTTGCAGTGTAAGGCTCTGCAATCATAGAACCTCACCACAGTTCCCTAAATGCCTTAAATGATGATTATTGGACCACTAGCGTTGATATCGCCAGGCTTTCTCCAAACCAGGAGAAGGAACTAGATAAGGCATCACTCTAAGGAGGAAGTCTAGGGTAAATTATCAAACTTGAGAGTTCAAGATCTTCTAGAAATCTGAGCAGCCAAAGCAGCCTCCTCCAAACAAAAGTCCTACCAACAACTGGAAATGGTGGGGAGCTCGACTGACAGAAAGAGAAAACGACTAATGTGATACTCAGGAGAATCCCCTTAGATGCCTGTGGCATCTGTCATAGGAGGAGAAGAAGGACATCCTCATCCAAAAGGGTATATATATTTATTTATTATTGTGTATATTATTATGTGCATTTGTTATGTGCATATTTTTTGGGCCCCTTCAATGTGATTTGCCACCAACCACCACCGCCGGCACGTAGATGTTCCTTCATGACCACAGTACCAGAAAAATGAAAGCAAGCATGTCACCATGGTCCCTTTGCTATTGTGAGAGCAGTGCGTTTTTCAGTTTTGTAAGGTAAACTCAGTAAGTGAGGGATGACTTAATTACCATGAGTTGTAGTGAGTGATGCCATTCATGCACACTTACATTGATCTACACCTACTATTTGAGTAGGATAAGCTGTTACTATGTATCAACGTTTTTATGATTCCTAGTATAGGTATGGACTCGGGGTACTCGACCCTGAGCTGTGGTGGGTTGTTGTATGATTGAAACATTACAGTGAACATAACTTAGAGAGGGAACTAATTTAGTGACCCTTTCTTTATTTGTTACCTTTTTTTCTCTGATGTAGTATAACAGAAGTATACTCTCTAGGGAATACCTCAGTGTAAGAACAACTTGTTCTCACACCACCTGATTTCGGGTAATGAGGTGATCTTTATCCTGGGGGCCGGTTGAGTCCTGAAGAAGGCCGGCGTGACCCTTTATTTTGGGAGCAACTCACCGCTGAAACATTTCGACTGATTGGCAGTAAGGAGGGGTGTAAGGAGCCCATTACTTCTCCCAATCACCAACATCCTTCACATTTTTTAATCCTGGCCAGAGGGTCCAGGAATACATTGTATACACAGTGACACCTCCGAGCTTGTTTTAATCTACAATGCACTTTCACTTCCGGTGATCCCAGTCACTTTGGTCATTAATTAATGTTTTCTCTTCTGTGCTGTGTTTTGTCTTACCCTACCCTATTGCACCACCCCAAGCGTTGGATGCGTGGGGGTGTTTTGAAGCAGCCCTATGATGAAGCATGTCACTCAATTGTATGGGTGAGGACAGTAGTAGGACACACAGCATGTGCCACCACATATAGAGATATTTCACCTCTACCCCTACTCCTTCTGGTGTATAAAAGGGAGTCATGATAACCCCATTTGAAATTCATCCTTCCTTTCGTATAACACTCCTCACCATTATTCCAAGATTGGAAGCTCAGCTTGGATGGCTCCTAAATACATACTCCATTGACCCCTTGACTTTCCAGTTCTTCAGGGCTTTTGAGTCAAAGGGACTATCCTTGTAACAAGTATTGGTAGCTTCCTCTGTAATCTTAGTAACTAGAAACTACTGAAAGGGCTCTCAATGAATTGTTAAGTAAACCCTTTTACGCTTTAATTTCAGTGGGTATCAAGGTAAACATGCAAGTCAAAAAGACTCTGCTACTCGGTTCAGATTTCTAATGCTACATGCCAATCAAAAAAGAATTTCATAAGATGCTCACAGAATTATGTAACCCAGAATCTACCACAGCCAGAATGTCTTGATTATAAGTCCTCTCCAACATACATTTCAAAAGACAAATCATGGAACACTTTCTCGGGAACAGGTAGTTCACTAGTCTCCTTACTCTGGTCAATAAACCCTAAACTCAAAAGTTTGCCTGCGGGCAGTAAGCCACTTCTGGCTACCTTGAAACAACTTTGCCAATCAAATTCAAGCAATTTCTTGAGGCTATCAGCCCTACTTAATCTTCTGCCCACCGTAAGTATTTAAGAGCATCTACTGCCTCTGTTTCTTTCAGAACCATTGCCAACAGCTCCCTAATCACAGGCAGCTATCCTAGTGACTTCAAAATATTCTACATCAAGCAAATCATGAAGAAACAAAACATTAATCTAACAGGCTCAGTATCTTCAAATCAATATCCAACTGCCCAATCACTGGCAATCACATCAAAACAGGCTTCAGTCAGCTCTCACATTTTTGGAAGAAAATAGCCTCCTCTCTAATCACCAAACAGGCTTCAGTGCTGGCATATGAATGGAATTCATTCCCTTCTTAATCTGGGATTAAAGCAGACCACAGTTGACAGAAATGGAGTTGCCATACTATGACTATTTTATCACTCCGCCTCCTTCGATACAGTCCATTCACCATGCTACTACAGATAAGGGAGGACTTTGGCACTCCAGTAAGCACATTCATCTGGATCTCCTTTTACCACTCTGACATAGCCAACATAATCTCTTTCCCACCGTATTCTTCAACCCCTTTCTGCATCAATACTGGAATCATGAGAAGTTCCCTAATCTTTTTACTCCTCCTTAATGCATCCCTCAGCATAATATGGAATATTACTAAATCTTTCTTACGTGTTGCAACTATGCACATGACAGACAGATCATCCCGTAGCTCGAAACCCCAAAAGCCTTAGATGCCGCTAGCCTATACTATTGCTTCCAATCCATGAACCAATGATGGCCTATCATTTGTGAAAACTGGGTCAAGAATCGCAATAGCACCATCTGGCCTCAGGAGCTTGGACCACCAAAGATGATATCAATGCAACTATGACATTTGGGTGTAATCATGGACTGTGACCGATGCTTTGCACTCAAGTTAATCAAGTTACAGGATTTCTGGATCAGAAGTCCATTACAGGCCCTCTCAGGAAGGGGGAAAGACCCGTTCTCGGCTTTTTAGGAAATCATTTTAAATTTGAGGAAGTAAAGTTTCATCCTCTCACAGTGCAGACACATCCTAATTTAAAAGGATTGAGAAGAGTAATCTTGTGAGATTCAGTTAAAAACTGTTTTTGGAAAATAGAGGGCCTGATTAGGATCGTGGTTGATCGGATACTCTGTCACAAACGTGACGGATATCCTGTCCACCATAATATAAGTTTCAGAGGATATAATAGAACTTGTAATACAGCGGATGGGATATCAATCAATTTTGTGACGGAGTATCCCATCCACCAAGATCGTAATCAGGCCCATAGTGACCTCTTATTGATTTCCAGTTCATCAGATATGCTGTCTCCATAAAGAGGCTCAGTTAAAAGTGACAGATATTTCATTGGACTCTCGGGTCTCATTTATGAAAAGTGTTGCATCACTGCATAAAAAACAGTGATGCAACACTTTTCACTGCGCCCTCCTTGCGACACCATGAATGCGCCATATTTACTGTGCGGCGCTCCATGTCAAAAGGATTTACAGATACGTCAGTATTCCTGACTTATCTGGAGGTGCAGAAGTGGTGCATTGCTGTGGTGTGTCTGAAAGCAGATGCAACTCCCACAATGTGTCCTTTCACATGGGAGAAGCCCCATGTGAAAAGGCCTCTGTCAGTCTTACGCCTTCTGTGAGGCAGGCGTAAGGAATTGACACAGTGGCGTCCTGGAAGTGTCGCAGTGCAATCTCATAGATTTCACTGCAACACTTCTACGAGCCTTTTTTGCGGGGTAACGCCCACCCTGCATACATTATACCTGACACAGGTATAATGTAGCGCAGGGGTTTACAAAATGGTGCATCTGCTTCATTGCGTCACTTTGTAAATATCTTGCAGTGCAGTGCATAGGTTACACCGCTGGTGCGTCACAAAAAGTGACACACCGGCATCAAAAGGGGCTCATAAATAAGCCTCTCAATCTATAGATACATTTACAAACCCTTTGAGGTTGTCTTCCTCAGGGTCTACTTATAGAACATCCCAATTTACTCATTTGATTCCAACCACCTTTTAAAAGGAGCCCAGAAATCCGATTCCAACCTTGCATGACTCATTCAGAATATACATCTGACCACCGTCACCCACTGCTGGTGGTAGTCTATAAATCCATTTTTTGTTACAATTTCAAGCCTAGCTTTCAAGATAAGGTGAAATATCAAATGTTCTTTCTAGGACATGCCTCACCTGGCAAACAGAAGATCCTTTGAGAGTTACTTAGTTTGGTATTTTAGTCAATATTGTTGGAAATAAAGATACTTGCAGTCTGCCAGACATGATCAAGGACCAAGTCTGTGGCAATGCACCATCTTTTCACTTATTTCTTCACCTTGGTAGGTGATCTTTGTTTACGGTCAAATGCAGTTGCTGTTAATGATTATGCCCTGGAAGGCAGAGAAGGAGCCAATGAGATGGACTGACAGAATTGTAATGTAAACCTCCCCCTTCTATATCTGCCAGAAGGATCACCTTTGGCCTAACTCAGCTGTTTGAATTCAAGTCCCCACACAAGTTAATTCTGCAAAGCTAAAAAGGGAAGCCTTAACTATCCTTTGTGCATTTTGGAGTCCACAGTGAGTCCCAGATTGACTGACACTTTCCATAAAATACAATTCTGTTCATTTTTGTAGCCGCCGCCCCATGTTTTGGCAGTGGCTTGAAGAGTCTTTAGGAGGACTAATCAACCAATAAGGTTTCTTGTAAAGTGCGACTACTCACCCGTAAGGGTCTGAAGGCACTGGGGCATGGGTCTGCGGTTCAGTTGCAGACCCAGGTATTGAGAACCTTTATAAATTGAGGCAGTGAAGGTGATTGACTGAGGTGTAGAGGCAGGGAGTTCTAGGTCTTCGCAGCGGGGTAGGAGAAGAATCTTACTCCAGCTGAGGTCTTGCGGATCCGTGGGATGGTCGCCAGGGCCAGGTGGGCGGAGCGGAGATGACGGGTGGATGTGTAGAAGGAGAGGTGTTGGTTGAGGTATGCAGGTCCGGCATTTTGGAGGGCTTTGTAGATGTTTGTGAGGAGCTCTGAGGAGATTTTTCAATAGGAGGACTATCTAATAGTACTTAGGAAGAGAAACTAGTAAACAAATCACTTCCTTGAATAGGCTATTAAAATAACATTGAAGAGCTGATCCCACTTAGTTTTATCAGATTATTTTATTACAGTTCTAAAATACTTTTACTGAAAAGCCCAATAATAGAGCTGGATTACTGGTAAGGCCTGCCCACTCAGGGAATGCCATCTTTTCTTACAAAACATTCAAATCCACCCTCCCTCTTGGATCTTTGGTTCTTATTTATTATTTGTCCTTAAGTGTTTTAAAATGGTTGCTTCTTGTTAGACCTGTCAGCCTTAGGGTGGTCTTCCACCAAACCTTTTGCCTTCTCCCCTCCTGTTTTGCAGAATTTGTTTTCATTGGGCTTACAACTCTGTGCACTTTAGCATTGCTAACTAGTGCTAACGTGATTGAGCTCATTTTCTAAAACATGGTAAAATTGTTCTACACCTGAGTAGCATATTTAATTTACTTATAAGACCCTAGTAAAGTGATATACTATATACCCAGTGCTGAAAAATGAAATTATACTAGTGGGCCTGCAGCACATATTGTGCAATCCACTTATGTAGCGCCTTTAAAACATGTCTCAGGTCTGCCATTGCAGCCTGTAAGCGGGCCACATTTATAGAGGTGACATGACTAAGTGTAGCTGGCAGTTGGCCTTTGTGTATTCCTCCCAGAGAGACAATAGAGGGACTGGGTGTTGGCAGGATGGGCCATCCAAGCAAGATGGAGGTGGAGCTGTGCATTTCAAAGACACTGCGGCAGCACACACACAAAGCACTTCAAGCTGGCCTATTGTGCCTTCAGACATACTGAGACCATGGTAGGGAGGCAGGAATTTCCAGACACTTTTGTGGAGGCAAAACAGTGTCTTCCACTTAAAAGCTGTTATCAGGAATAAAAGTGAAAAATAGCGCCTAAAAGTGTAAAGCACCACCCGTGGACATCTAGTTGCGCTAGTCTGGGGCAAAGTCAAAAATGATGTCTGTGTGCAATGGAGGGGGGTTCTGATACAGGAAGTGAATTGGGCACAGTCTCTGCATACCTCCAGACTCAGAGAATGTTTTAAGAAAAATGTCTGAGAAGGTAAGATTGAGCAGGGCAGCAGGCGGTGTCCGAAGAGGAGGCACTGTCGCCATGGAGCCACAGGATGAATTTGTGGTGAAGACTTCTATGTTTGGACTGAGGGCCTAATTGCGAGTTTGGTGGTCAGACTGCCCAAACACCCAGGCCACTAGAAGACTGCAGCACTGCTGGTCTTCTAACCGCCGTATTATGAGTTCACCGCTGGGCCCGTGGTGTGGCGGTCTTGCTGTGATGGGCAATGGTTTTCCATATCTATCGATGCCTGTGTGTACATTTCGACTGCACATGTGTTGAATGTACACATATGCATGACATATGTGGAAAAATACCACCTACACATTGCCATAGTCTGGCCCAAATGTGGCCAGTCCAGGCAATTGCTATATGGTAAAAAATGGGCTTACCTGTATTTCGCCGCAAACAGTGTCATATTCTTCATGGAGAAGATGCTGCTATGAAGGGGGGAACTAGACAAAGGGATCCACGTCAAACTCTGACAGGTGGAACAGGAGAGGAGTGAGTATGCACCCCAAATCCTTAGTTTCTGCTGACTCGAAATTGGCAGTCCCACCGCCGTGGTCAGCTGGTCAGAAAGGCCAGCTTGTACTACGAACAGCAAAGAAACTCCTCTGTGCCATCCTGTGGCATCTGCTTTTCCCCCACCTAGACCCTGGTGGTCTGCAGTATGCTGGCGCTGATCACGGTTCAGCCGCAGCCTTTGAAATAGCAATCTGTCCATTTCGTAATACCGCGATTGAACCGCCGAGCTCACGTTGTTGTTAATATTTTTCTTTCACTGATTAAGTCAGACAATTCACAATAATTGTGTGCAGTTTCTCCTGCTTCGGATTTAGTACCCAATTATATTATACAAGGTCAGATTTTGTTTTTGTGTCTTTTATCAGACATGGTGAGATTAAATGATTTTCCCAGGATGTTGAGCCGATGATGCCACTCAAACCTGGATTTCCTGTTTCAAAGTGGGCAACTATGGCCTTTAGGCCACATGTTCTCAAATGTAATCTAGAGAAGCAGCTTATTCCTGAAGTGTTTGATAAAACCTCCCCACCACTTCTCGAACATTCAGACTGCAGATAGTATACTGCCTTGCTAGGTTTTCAAATTTCTCCATTCTTTCAAACTTGGAACCATAGGGCCTGATTAGGATCCTGGTCGGACTCTTATCCGACCAGCACAGTGGCGGAAGCAAGACAGCCCGGCTAGAAGTCGGAGGTCCTGCGGCCTGCATTACGATGTGACCGCCTTCAGGGTGGTCGCAATGTGTGGTGCAGTGCCTGCCACATGGTGCAGGGATGCTGTAGGGGGGCACCATAGGTGTCCCCAGGTCCCATAGCAGAGGGTCAGTGGGAAAGGGGGCCCTGCCTGCTCTGGCCCCTCAAAGTCACTTTCTGCCTGACTTTTTATGGCAGCTGGACAGGCGGAAAGGGACATTCTAAACCCTAATGTCACACCAGAACATGGGCTTCTATGGGAATTCTCTAGGGCATATTATCAAGCCCATTATTGGCGCTTTAGCGGCAGTTTTCTGCCGATAAAGCGGCGATAATTTTAACGCCGGACCTTGATAATATGCCCCTTTGTTCGAAGAATACGTCTGTGTAAAGTGAATGTATTTAAAAAGTCTCAATGAAGAAGATTTCAATCCTTAATTATGAAGCACAAGTCAATGAAGCAAGATTCTAGCTGCAGCAACACTACAAGTCGATCGCCTAGTGATAACGCCAAAACTCAACTATTCACCTGGGCGATGGCTCTTATTAAGCAGCATGGGGCATATCAACAAGGGGTGGCGGTAATATTATCGCCGCTTTAGAGCCCCTTTTCGGGCAAAAAGCGGCACTAATATTATCGCATTATCAATAAGGACATGCTAGCGCGTGTTTCCTTGCAATAGCGCCCCTTGTCAGCACGCCTCCCATCGCATCACTAATGAGATGCAAAGGAGGCATGCCTGACAAGACTCCCTTGGGAAAATATCGCTAACCCAGCTTCGTCATATTGACAACGAGGGTTAGCGATATTGAAAATCACGTTAAGTATGCCTTAACGCAGGAATTTAACGTCTGTTAAATTCCTGACTAAGGCATACCTAACATGGGGGGTGGATTGTGTGGCTAAGACCACAGGCCCTATCATCTAGGATATCGCCGTTTTCCACCATGGAAAAGGGCGATATCCCCACTATCTCTGGAACTTTTATCGCCTCGGTGATGCACATTGTTGATAACGTGCTAACCGGGCGATAAATTCCAGAGATAGCCAACGATAAATATGCTAGCGCTAAGCGCGCTTTGCGATATTTATCGCCGGCCCTTGATAATATGCCCCTATGAGAGGTAAGGAATTCTGCAATTCAACAACCCAGGGGGAGAAATTCCCAGGAACTTAGGTCCACAACCATATTGTCATTAGTCAAGTTTATTGTAAGTTTTGAAACAGGTTCAAATACATCAATCTTAGCATGATATTTTAAAAATAGAGAGAAAATAGGATGAAGCCAAATCTCCGAAACCGATCCACCCTATATAACACGAAGAAAACGACTAACTCGGTTATTGCTATGTATGAAATTAAAAGACAAAAATGTAAATTTGATTGCATTCAGCTTCTCCCAGAAACCCTTCAGTTCCTTAACTATCCCTACACTATAAAGGGGACTACTAATCTAAGTTAATACAAAAGCAACCGCCAAGCGACTCCTACAAGCGTTGGGTAACTTTCCATCATGTGCTTCTTCGGCTCCTTTTGCACCTGCCGCTTCACACAATAAAACACCCCACACATCATTGGTGCCATTTCCTATGAGAACTCATCTTTTCTTCATTATCCCTTCCTTCCCAGGTCTCTCGATCAATGAACAATGGTCCCTTCTCTAAACTAACAATGTCTTGTCTACCTGCAGAGGGAACACATATAGGGGCAACATTTCACAGTACAAGCAAAATAACATTAAATGTTAGTCAGGAAAACAAGTCCAAATACAATTCAGGCCTACTGCTTTGGCTAAATTAGCATTACACGTATTACAATACAGTGCATTCATGTCCTTTTCCCCTGTGCTGGGGCCGTTTCGGCAGCCTAGCGCCAACGTGAGTACCCATGCACCATGGTGCAAGGGTACCTGTGTTGTCGACAGGATTGTTTTTGTGCAAGAAGTGGCACCCTCCTGCACTAAATCAATCCTGAGAAGCGTTTTCCTCTTTCTATGTGTGCTGCAGAGTGCAGCACACACAGAAAGAGGAATAAACCAAGAAAAATAAAGATATTTCTCCTCATTATGCCTCGCTTGACGATGCATAAGGTTTGAGCGCATTCCCAGGTTTAGATGGTCTTGTAAATCTGAGGAAGCATCAAAATTCACGAGTGTGAAGTACTGGGTATTTTAAACCCAGCGGTGCAGGGGCACACACCCTATGACTTCTGGGTTCTCCCTGTTCCAGACCTACAGAAACACAGAGTCTTCTGGGTGAAGTCAAAGATTCATTTATTGGCTGCAGACCAATTACAGGTATCCTAGAAGTACAACAGCGTGTATGTTCTCAGGAGACTGCTGAAAATCATAGAAACTGACTTCTTCTTAAATACACTTTTTCCTGCTTCAGGCATACATTCCTAGGTTTATGATACGGCAATATACAAGTGTACATTTCAAACGAAAGAGCAGAGTCATGATGACCATCCCACATTCCAGTTAAGCCAGCCCACAATTATTTACACAGCAAGGTTCAGATCCCACATCAGATATCGATAGGCCCCAATAAAACACGGGCAGCTCCTGTTGATAGAAACAAGTCATAAAGCAGGAACAGTCAGGTGTGAAAGTGATTAGCCGGAGGCTTGTGTGGGATGAAAGGACTTTATGGTGTGTCAAGCCCTGATGCTAATCACAGGTGGCCGGAGGAAGGGGAGCTCGTGAGACCAGTTTGACCTGGGGCAGCAGAGCCAAGCTGCCCAGGTCACAGAAGAGTCATGGAAAGGCAAATGTGCTTTGAGGCCCGTATTTGCTTCATTATAGCCTATGTGAGGGCAATCACAAGATGGCCACCGCTTCCAAAATGGAACCCGCGTAGTGATGCAGAATAACGTGTACGCAGTGCATTCATAGCTAGAACGTTATACAAAGCACTTGTACATACCGCATTAACCATTTGCGGTTCGCTAATACCAGGATAGACAGGGGTGGGGCCCTGTCCCCTACGCAGTCCCAGAGATTAAAGTACGACAGACCCTCCTTTTGCCCTTACATAGGCAATCACTATACTCATCTTAATCCGAGTCTAGGTCAATGTTCACAAAGTCATGGAGATGTTGCTGTAGCATCATCCTATTACTTAGCTCGTCCCTCGATACAGGTTTTCCTACACATAAGGTAGCACAGAGGCCACATATCGCAGGAGCACACTGTATGCACAGACAGAACAGGAAAAGAATGGCTAAGATCATTCCAATGACCATCAGAACTTTCCAACCCCAGGCAGATATCAGTTCCCAGAACCACCCCACCAGTGACCAGTCTCCTTTATCCACGTGTATGGACTCAGATATTTTATGGAGTCTGGAGATGGCTTGATAGACTGTTGGAGCGTTATCTGGTATGAAAATGCAACAACTGGATTGGATAACCTTACATACCCCACCGCGGTCTGCAAGAATAACGTCTAGAACCATGCGGTTCTGCAAAGTCATAAGGCGATCCGCTTGGAGCTCAGCTGTCAAATTACCGAGGGCACCAGCCGTTACATTGACAGTGGATTCAACCACACGAGTCAGTTGTCTCAGGTTCCTACTATTTACCATAGGTCCCCAAAACGGCAGGAAACCCAAGAAGAAGTCTCCCGCTTCCTGACCGGCAGTATCCTCCTTACTAATTACGCCCCTCACAACTCTAGTCTTGTGATAGTCAGAGGCAGCAGTAAATGTTGGCGGTAGCAAGTTCGCAATATAACATGTGCCCGAGAAATCAGGGGGCAACCATGTATATGCTCGATCTTTGCAGATGAAATATGTGCCCTTGGCAGCCAAGAACGCAGGAGAAAACTGTGATGGGAAAGTGTACGTTTCAGTACAGTCACTTCCCCCCAGTTGAGCTCTAGGATTCTGACCATTACCTTGTAAGCAGAACCGACCTATGTGGGGTACGACCCAAATTGGGGATGAGATTTTTCGCTGTCTTTCACCCAGACTAATACTATACCCCGTTGCGTTCCATCCTACATAAGGTCTCAATTCTTCCTTGGGTATGGACGAGTATGCATCGATATCTCTGCTCATATCGGCAACTCCTTTCATCAAAGCCTTATTATTGGTGATAGGTCTGATGGAACGCGGTTGTCGCGGGGAGTGGACATCCAGGGCAAAGAGAAACATGGTCTGGAATGCCCATGACGATCCATTATAACTAAATGGCAGCACCAAATAGGGAATACCCTTATTAATGGTATGTGGCATTAACCCACACACCCAGCAATTGGTTGTATTCATTACTAGTTGGTGCTGGTGCAAGAGCTGAATAAACGAGTTATTTACAAACTCTGATCATCTGGTTTGTTCGTGTTCAGGCAGAGGGTGAAAAGAGTGTGAGGAGGCAGTAGAAAGAGGTATAGGCTGTACAGTGGGTGCAATGGGCTTTTGAGAGGAGAAAAATACAAATCCAACGATGAACATTATTATACTACATAGTATAAATAGGCACAAAAATACAAAACATTTTGGGGCAGATTTATGTTGCCTGGCGCATCCCTGCAAATCAGCAAGGATGCGCCAGGAATGATGCGTCACGCAAGTTTACCCTTGCGCCACACATGATGCGCCGCATTTATAATGCGGCGCATCATGGCGCAGGAATAAACAGATGCGTGACGCATCCAATGGCGTAAGGTTGGCGCAGTGCTTCAGTTGCGTCGCAAGCGCGACGCAACTCCAGCACTGTTCCAACCTACCCTATCCCTAACATGGTGCGTCAAGCCTTACGCCTGCTTCAAGCAGGCGCAGGGTTTTGGCGCATCAGCGTTGGGAAAGTGACTCAGTCAAATCTTATAGATTTGACTGAGTCACTTTTCAGGGGCGTTCCTGCGACGGAACGCCCCCCCCTATGTCGACACGCCCACGTGAAACCTGACGCAGGTTTTACGTGGCGCAGGGCTTTACATCGTGACGCATCTCCATAGATGCGTCACGATGTAAATATGGCGCAACGTGGCGCAGGGTTTACACCGCCGCTGCGTCACAAAAGTGACGCAACGGCGGCGTAAAAGTGGCGCATCTCCGACATAGATCTGCCCCTTACTCTTTATAATTTTACACATCCTTGCTTTAAAGTTCATTTCCTCAACGGGTCTCTCCATCTTAAAAAACTCCATCCTCTAATCGGGCCGCTCGCGGCGGATGAGTTTCTTCTGCTAAGGAGTACGCCTGTCAGTCCAGGGAAACGCCCTAGACCAACCAGAACCGTTGACCTAACGTCTTCGGCCTGTACCCCAAAGTCTTGGCACCGCGACCCTGCGGCTGAACCCGGATGGTGGTTCGAAAAACAAAGATCAAGAAAGTCCTTCAGATGGGAGAGCTTATAATGTCAAAAAGAAAAAATCGTAAGGAAATCTTTATTTGTCCATAGGCCTTGGTCTCAAATTATAGCGGAGACGGCCAGGTGCTGTTTGATCCTGGAACAAAAGTTCAGGCTCTGTGGTGTCCAATCGATTTGACGATGGCACAGCTTCTTGCAAAATATCGTTACTCTCTTGGTCTGAAACTGTGCCTTTTATGCGTGCATCACTGAGTGGTACAAAACGAGGTACAGTGTCTGTTTCAGAGTCGGCGATACCCTCCTGGACCCACTGGTCATATGGCAGGGGCAAGGGGACTACCTTGCAGTGGGTGCCATGGACCCAATTCTTTCTCCCTTTCACCCGAACCGCTGATCTCATTGACAGAAGTACAAGGTGGGGGCCGATCCAACGAGGCTCGTCGTTGCTCTTGCGCTGGAAATTTCTAATCAGCACCCATGTGCCAGGGTCGATAGGGTGTCCAGGAGTTTCAGAAGCTTGGGGAAGAGTATCATGCACCTGTTGATGTAAAACACGTAGTTTAACAGTCAAATCATACAAGTAATCGAGTAGTACTGGATGCTCGATCTCACTGAATTTCGTAGGCCTTGGTACACCCCATACGTTGGCCGGGCGGCCAAAAACCACTTCGTAAGGACTAAGTCCCACTCGTGAGTGTACGTTCATTCTGGTGGACAGGAGTGCTAAAGGCAGAGCGTCAGGCCATTTAAGACCGGTGCTCGCCTGGATTTTGGCCAGTTTGAGTTTTAGAGCGCCGTTGTAGCGCTCTACTAATCCAGCTGATTGGGGGTGATTTGCAGCGTGAAACTTCTGCTTAATACCTAGCCCCTCACACACATTCTTCATCACTTTACCCACAAACTCACTTCCATTATCACACCACACCATTCTTGGCATTCCAAACCTAGGGAAGAATTCTTTCACAAGGGCTTTGGCTGTGGATAGGGCAGTGTTATCCTTTAGAGGATAGGCCTCTACCCATTTTGAAAAAGCGCAGACAACTACCAATACATATTTCAGGTTGTTGCACCTTTCCATGTGGATAAAGTCCAGCTGCAAAACTTCAAATGGATATGATGGGGGTGCAAAATGACCAGCTGGAGTTGGGGTTCCCCTACCAGGGTTATATTTCAAGCATACCATGCAATTCTTGACCACATTCTCTGCGCACTTGGGAATCCCAGCATTCTGCAATACTGGAGCCAACAACTTACAAATTCCTTTCGTACTGATGTGTGCCATTCCATGTGCCATCGTAACTACTGGAAGCACATATGCATCAGGCAACAACCATCACCTATGTTCTGTCAGATCAATCCAACAACCGTTCTCATCCAACTTACCCACACTTTCTCTCCACTTGCTTAATTCTTTCTCTGTGGCTTCAGCTTGAAGGGACTTCACACTCTCTATTGTGTTTTCACACATTCCAACATCATCAACCCATCTTGCGGGGCCTGCAACATACATTCTAGTCTTTACATTCTGTGCTGTTTCTTTCGCGATCTCATCAACAAACGCATTCCCACGTCCAACATCATCGGTGACTTTCCTGTGCGCACTGCATTTCATGATCGCAACTTGCAACGGTACGGTCAGTGACTCAAGGAGATCATTCACCAACTTGCCATTCTGAATTTTAGCTCCATGCGACGTCAGGAACCCACGTTCTTTCCACAATCGCCCAAAACTATGAGCCACGCCAAAGGCGTACTGTCTATCGGTGTATATATTCACTCTCATTCCTTCAGACAACACGCATGCTCTTGTGAGGGCGATTAATTCTGCTGCTTGGGCCGAATTATGTGGCACTCGTGCAGTTTCCACAACCGTGTGTAAAGTCGTGATAGCATATGCAGCAGTCGTGTCACCATTAGGGAGCTTGAAACACGAACCATCCACCCATAAAGTACCATCACACTCAGTCAGGGGAGTATCTTTTAGATCTACTCTCCCTTTCGTCTCTTCCTCTGTTCTGAACAGACAGTCATGTTGCTCAATCTCATCTAGGTCTGCTGGATTTGGCAATAACGTAGCTGGATTCAGCGTGTTGCATCTCTTTATGTGTATGTGATTTGCTAACAATGTGAGCTCATACCCTGATAATCGCGCACTAGTTAAGTGTTGTGTCTTGGTCCTGTTTAATAATGTCTACAGCATGTGGAACCATAACGATCAATGTGTTGTCCATTACCAGACCAGCAGATTGTCGGATAGACATAGCTGCAGCAGCTGTCGCTCTCAGACAGCTTGGCAATGCCCTCGCTACATGGTCCAAGGTTGATGAAAAATATGCGCATGGGCGCGGTCTGTCGCCAAAAGGCTGTGTTAACACTGATAACGCACAACCATCTTTCTCGTGAACATACAATGTAAAAGGCTTGCTGTAGTCAGGGGTACCCAACACAGGAGCTGAACATAATGCATTGCGCAATTCCACAAAACTTTTCTGGCACTCTTCAGACCATGGGATAGGATTCGGTGTGTCTTTGCATGTTAATGCTAACAAAGGTTTTGCCAACAAGGAAAAATTGGGGATCCAATGCCTACAGTATGAGGTAATGCCCAAGAAAGCACGCACTTCTCTCTGTGTTCTTGGCACACTCAACTGTGCAATGGCTTGAATTCTTTCTGGGGTCAGTTTCCTTCCCTCCTTCGACAAGAGATGACCTAAGTAGGTCGCTTCTTGTCGACAATATTGCAGTTTTGAGAGAGACACTTTGTGATGGAAAGCAGATAAATGACGCAACAATGATAATGTGGCTTCTTTGCAGATCTTCTCAGTATCCGCGGCAATTAGTAAATCGTCAACGTACTGAATCAGGATAGCGCCACTAGGTAAAACAAGTGCATCAAGCTGCGCTTTCAAAGCTTGGCTGTATATTGATGGACTTTCACAGTAGCCCTGGGAAGCGCGTTTGAAGCGGAAGCTTCGGCCTCCCAGACTGAAGCCAAAAATGTCTCTGCTCTCATCTGCAATTGGGATGCTAAAGAAAGCATTCTTTAAATCGATCACTGAAAACCATGCAGCAGAGGCTGGAATCATCTTTAACAAGGCAGTTATATCAGGGACAACTGGAAACTGTGGCACAACAATCTTATTAACCTCTCTAAGATCAATCACAAATCTGTAAACAGGTGGCTGTGAAGGGTCCGTTCGTTTTAAGACAGGCAAAATCGGACTATTGCAAACGTTGCCTCTTGTCTGTTCAATTACACCCTTATTAATCAAGTCGCTGACAATGTCTAACAATGCTTTGTGGCCTTCATTAGAGATCTTGTACTGGGGAATACGTGGCAGTCTGACATTAGCCTTTAAAGTTACCACGTATGGCGGTATCTCCAAGAGGCCCACATCATTGGGACCAGTAGCCCAAAGGACATCCGGAAGGGATGACAATTCAGGCGGCATTGTATTTTTAGACAAGTACATCGGGGAAATCACTTTCCTGCCTAATGTAAGTTGTACTCCTGACGGTGAACAATACAGTGTAGCATGCAATCTTTTTAACAAATCTAATCCTAGCAAATTTTCACCACAACCTGTTGTTAGGATCAGGGGTGCTTTCAGCTCGCAAGGTCCAATAGAAAGTGACATGGGACTAGAAATCGGGTTTCTAACTGGGGCGCCAGAAAAACCTACTGAAACATTTATATCGCCAGACAAAGGTGCGCCAGGGAGTTTTGAATGCATGATTGAACTCTTTGCAGCACCAGTGTCTAGCAGAAAGGGCTCCGTTACATTTGCTGTAGTCACCTCAACATACGGTCCGCTCTGATCCACTGGCACTGAAACAACTCCCTCTCTCTGTCTACGGCTGTCCTAGTAATCATTATTTTCTGCATCGCCGTCCTCTGCATAATAATCATTATTGGAGTACTGAGCTGTATTACTAGTCGCGTTGGCTTGCTGATCAAAGCTATTGATGGTATTTTGAGGCGGAAGAGGACGCGCGTTCTGGGGAACATTTCCACGCCCTCTGCCTCTAGGAACTTGCTGACCACCCCTCCCTCTTGCGCCATACATATTGCCGTTACGCTGCATCAATTTAGGGCAACTATATTTAAAATGACCTTCCTCTTTGCAGTATGAACATTGGTTGGGACCTACAGGGACACGTGGTTGATAATACCCATTCATTTGCTGATTGTTCTGAAATTGTTGGGGTTGGTGATAGACACCTTGGGGTTGCCTATAATTATTCTGACCTCCACATGGCGGATAGGCCTGCTGTAAAAGGACCTTTGTTTTTAGGTCTTTCGTTTTCTTTTCTGTTATATCTTTCTCGTCTTTATCTCTGTTTTCATAATACTGTGCAGTAGCCAGTATTTGCGCTGAAGAGGAAACAGCCCAAGAACTTTCTGAATCTTTTAACTTTTTACACAGGTCAGGAAGTAAATTCTGCACAAATGTATCCACAAATAACCGTTGGCCACCCTCAGTACTCATATCTTGCCCACTGTGGTCAATAAACGTTTCTTCAAACATGGTAAAGAAGTCTGACACTGTCTCATCTTTCTTCTGCTTGCATGCAGATAGCTTATCCCAATTTACGCGCATCGCGGGCATTATTGTCTTCATATACGTGATGATTCTACCAGGGAGTTCTGCTATTAAAGGCTCTGGTTTCGCGCCACCAATCTGTCTAGCGTCAGCAGCGATGATGTTAGCCCATGTGTCCCCTAGTTCTGCAGCATGATCCTTATTACGAATGGATCCCCACAAAGGCTGTGGAACCACATTCCCAAACAGCATATCTATGTCAGCCAGATTCATTACACAGGATTCTGCAGTTTGTGACAACTCCTTATAATAACCGGTAGGGTTTTTACGGGGATCAGGCAATGTCTGCTTAAGTGCTAACACCTCAGATCTTTTCCATGGAACATGTACCCAAATACGCTGAAAATGTGCTAAGACAGGTGGATTAGCATTTGGATCAGCAGGTCTCCAAACTGGGGGAACCTCACGCATCGGATATTGGCGTGCTTTTACCCTTTTTCCCACAGGGACATCAGGTTCAAACAATGACTGTTGACAATCATCATTCCTGAAGGATAATACAACCGCAACTGCTTTATCTACATCGCGATCCACAATGGTACCAGTTCCAAAATCAAATCTCACTCGACACAACTCCTGCGGGCTTGGGTCTTTACCACTATCATCCAATTCCTCACAGAGAATTTCACACATTTTTTCAAAGACATACCTCTGTTTTGGGGCATCCCATTGATGGAAAACGTTGACAACCGATTCCACATCATATAGTGAAGGGAAAACAATCCATCTACGCGCCATGCGATCTATTACCATTTTCTCATCGGGGTTAGGCAATTGACTGCGCAATTGCTTACGCTGTAAGCCAGGAGTCGCACCGGATGACTCAAAGAGAGGCGACATTAACGTAGTAACCACATTAGCTAAACGCTGTTGCACTGAAGGAGAAGTTGAGGCGAAAACAGGGGGATAAACAGAGGGGAGAAAAGAGGATGTAGAAACAGGTACTGGAGTGGTGCAAGGAAGAGTGTCAGGGGAGGCAGCTGCTGAATTAGACAAAGTCGCAGGAAGCGCGGGGGCAGTTGGAAACACAACTGGCGGCCCTTGAGAGGGCTGCGCTATAGGGATAGGAGCCGGCTGCGAAGCAGCTGGCGGTAGCGGCAAGGCTTGCAGTATATTAACTGGAGGTGGTATATTCACAAGCTGGGGAGGCATTTTGAGCATACGGGGGTGGCGAACTCAACAAATGCGACATCAGGGGATCTTTCTCCTTTTCTTCGGACTCATTCTGCTTAGAGTGCGGTAAAGCTGGGTAACATTTGTCGATCCCTAACTTACGCTGTCTGTGCAATTGCTCATTCATCTGTTCCTCCTCATTGTCCTTGAATTGTACAGCTGCTTGCATTACTGTCATACCTTTCTCTCTCTTATTCTTTTTCGCTAGCTTAATTTCCTTCTGTTTGGCTTCCTTCCGCCATAAGCAGAAAGAATCAAACATCGCCGGCCGGGCTTTCTTTTTAAACAATTTAATTTCCAAATTATCTAAAATATCGGTATCGAAACTACCATTTTGGGGCCATTTTAAAACACCGTCTTTTCTGGTGTAGTGGATCCATACTTCGTTATATGCAATGGGGCCTACACCATGTTTTACATAGAGCTCATAAGTTGGAGTTCCAACCGGAGGAACCGGACATGATTCCTCCAGCTGGAAATCTCTTCCACAACCCAAACAAAACAATCTACCAAATATTCTAGAACCAGGCATCTTCGCTCACTAGTCTAGATCCAAACGTCAAAGGAATATCGATTACGATAGTCTCGTGAATACACAAGTCCTCTGGCTTTGGCGTTTGCAAACTCCAAATTTCCAAATCAAAACGATCCCGAGGGATACCAAACAAATGGGAGACGCTCCACTTATACTTAACTGAATATTGATGATCGATGGCGTCACCAGAAGACTCTCTCGATTGTTTCGCTCTATCAAAACTCGTCAAGGGTCCAAAACAGGTCGATTAATCAGGGCAGCAGTCCTTCGTAGCCGTCGGGACGCGGAGAACCTCGCAGAAAAGACTTTCGGACCACGTCGACATGCAGGGGTCGATGAAGTGGCGGCCTTCCTCCGGAATTTCCAAACGAAGCTCCTCACGAACCTCTGGCTTGGACTGGTACCGCTGAAATCGAGCCCCACGTTGGGCGCCAAACTGAAGTACTGGGTATTTTAAACCCAGCGGTGCAGGGGCACACACCCTATGACTTCTGGGTTCTCCCTGTTCCAGACCTACAGAAACAGAGTCTTCTGGGTGAAGTCAAAGATTCATTTATTGGCTGCAGACCAATTACAGGTATCCTAGAAGTACAACAGCGTGTATGTTCTCAGGAGACTGCTGAAAATCATAGAAACGGACTTCTTCTTAAATACACTTTTTCCTGCTTCAGGCATACATTCCTAGGTTTATGATACGGCAATATACAAGTGTACATTTCAAACGAAAGAGCAGAGTCATGATGACCATCCCACATTCCAGTTAAGCCAGCCCACAATTATTTACACAGCAAGGTTCAGATCCCACATCAGATATCGATAGGCCCCAATAAAACACGGGCAGCTCCTGTTGATAGAAACAAGTCATAAAGCAGGAACAGTCAGGTGTGAAAGTGATTAGCCGGAGGCTTGTGTGGGATGAAAGGACTTTATGGCGTGTCAAGCCCTGATGCTAATCACAGGTGGCCGGAGGAAGGGGAGCTCGTGAGACCAGTTTGACCTGGGGCAGCAGAGCCAAGCTGCCCAGGTCACAGAAGAGTCATGGAAAGGCAAATGTGCTGTGAGGCCCGTATTTGCTTCATTATAGCCTATGTGAGGGCAATCACAAGATGGCCACCGCTTCCAAAATGGAACCCGCGTAGTGATGCAGAATAACGTGTACGCAGTGCATTCATAGCTAGAACGTTATACAAAGCACTTGTACATACCGCATTAACCATTTGCGGTTCGCTAATACCAGGATAGACAGGGGTGGGGCCCTGTCCCCTACGCGGTCCCAGAGATTAAAGTACGACAAGTGTTGAGTGGGAACACTGACCGAAATGCCCATGGAACGCGTCCCTAATGCAGAGTAAGGCAACACACCTATTTACACTGGCTTGCCTTACTTCATATCTCTGAGGCCATTCAATGCCATTAATAGTGGCTTTGCATGGCCTCATAGATATGATTTTAGGGTTTGCCCCACTAGAGCGTCACAAAAAGTGATGCTTTGGCAGCGCAAGGGGGTCATAAATATGCCGCATAGTGTAGATTTTTTAAGGTGTCTCCATATACTTTGATTACAGTGATAGTAACAGCCTTGTATGTCTGTGGGGGGGGTTATATTTTTAGAATTATTTGAATCATAGCTTGCTAAAAGTATATGATTATTGTTTGGGGGTAGTGGTTATTTGCATGTTGTATTGTATTATCAAGGAGTTCATCGTAGGCGTTGCTTTGTTTGGTAGTAACGTTTATACAAAAGGGACATCAGGGTTTTCATATTCACCCTGTATGGTGTATATTTGTGTGAATAGTTTGGGACACATTTTGAAGTTCCTATCCATCATCCAGGTTTGGTATTGGGTAAGTTTCATTCGGTCGTTTGTCATGTAAAACGAAGGGTTCCTCATCATGTGCCATATGTAGGTAATTTCTATTTACCGATTCCTAAATACCGAATTTTACCGAATCGGTATTTAAGAATCGGTAAATAGAATGTAAGTAAAAAATCGGTAAATTTTACCAATTCGGTAATATTCGTTATTACCGATTCGGTATTTACCGAATCGTTAATAAGGCATATCTTCCCATTCATTCCTATGGGCCTGAAGGCCCATAGGAATGAATGGGAAGCCATTCACTATTACCGATTCGGTAAATACCGAATCAGTAATAGGGGGAGCATATTCAAGGGTGACAGGGTGTCACATTGACACCCTGTTGCACCCCTGAATCGTGCATGTGTGCACATGTGGCGCACATACATGCCCTAAGGGCATGCATGTCTGCCACATGGCACTTTTAAAAAAGCACAAAATTGCTTTTGAAAAGGTATTCGGTATTTACCATCAACTTGTAGTTGATGGTAAATAACAAATCCTTAACCTAAAAATGCACTCACTTGAGTGCTCCTACATAGGATTTAAGGATTCGGTAATTTACCGATTCGGTATTTTACCGATTTCTTAAAATACCGAATTGGTAAATTACCGAATCCTTCAATCCAGCCTCCTACATCTCAAAGGGCTAAATACTGGTCGGTAACGGAAAATTTACCGATTTTCGGCCGTTACCGACCGGTATTAGCCCACCTACATATGGCCCCATGTGTTAGTTTTAAAAGTTCTGGTGTATGTATTTCTCGGTGAGGTCTAGGGGCAGGTGGGGTATCGCTGGTGGCTTTTTATGTGCTAGTGCATGCGTCTTGTTTGTGATACACTGTTGTATACATAAAAACGCTTGGATCCCGCCTGATGTTTTCCATTAATGGCTTGTATGGCACTCTTCTTTATAGCCTCATAATTGTCAAGGCAGGCCTAATATAATTTCCGTTCCTCTCTGCAGAGCAGGGCAGGGACCAAGCACTGATTGAGTCAATTTAATCAGTGTCACTCCATTTCTACTGACTCCCTGGAAAAAGGCATATTTATTAGTTGATTTATCCCAGCAGTATTGGACGCCAACACGTTTCGAGCCCCATCCTAGTTAGGCGGTTCTCCTCAGGGCCTTTAGACTGGATTTAGTCTGGAAAAAGAAATCCAGAATACATTAATGTAACTCTTTACAGCAGCCAACACCCTTTGATTCTCTATACAGAATTGGTACTGCTTAGCTAATACTGGTTGTTGATTATAAATTGACTGGATTAAGCTAGAATGCGTTTTCACCATTCATGTTTTATGTATTTATGATTTTTGTCTTTATTGAATGTATTTGAATTTCGCTGAAGTTAAAAATGATTGTTTACTATATGTAATTCACTGTGAAAATGGTGTGTCTTATGGTTAGGCATGCTTTTACAAATGTAAATGAGTTAAAAGCTCAAAATATAAATGATAAGCAAGTAAATGCTTAAGAACATTCAAACAAGTGAATGCTCTCAGTCTGGCAAATTCATTCCAGCACCTCAAATGTGACGGTTGGGTCCCCCCTTGTGTCTGAAATTGTTCTGGCCCCACCCAACCGCCTTTGGGCCAAACGCCTTGTTGGTTTTAACACATAAACATGCAGTACACCTCAATCTACGCCACTCTAATCCACCCACTCCAATGCGCCCACTCAATCCACCCAACCTCAGACCAATCCAATCCACCCCACTCCAAACCAAACAACTCACCCCAATCCACCACACGCCAATCCTCCCAACTCCAATCTGCCCCATTTCAATTTACCCCACTCCAATCCAAAGAAATCTGCCTCACTCCAGTCCAAAACAATCTTCTTCACTGCAATCCAAAACAATCTGCCCCACTCCAATCCAAAACAATATGCCCCACTCCAATCTAAAACAATCTGCCCCACTTGAATCTGCCCCACTCTAATCTGCCTTGCTCCAATCCAAAACAGTCTGGCCCACTCCAAGCTGCCCCACTCCAATCCAAAACAATCAGACCCACTTCAATCTGCCCCACTTCAATCTAAAACAATGTGCCCCTCTGCAATTTGACCCATTCCATTCCACTCCAATCCAATCTTCCTCACCCCAGTCCACCCACTCTTTCCCAATTTACCCCACTCCAATCAGCCACAATCCACCCCACTCCAATTCAGTCTACCCCACACTAGTCCAATCCAGCACACTCCAATCTACCCCACTCCAATCCACCTCACCCCAATGCAATCCTGCCAACCCACCCCCTCCCCAATCCACCCAACTGCAAGCCAATCTACACCACTCTAATCCAAAACAAACTGCCCACTCCAATTTGCCCTACAACAATCTGCCCCACTACAATTCAAAACAATCTGCCCCACTCCAATCCAAAGAAATCTGCCCCACTCCAATTAGCCCCAATCCAGAACAATATGCCCCACTCCATTCAGCTCCAATAAAACAATCTGCCCCGCTCCAATCTGCACTGCTCCAGTCTGCCCCACTCCAATCCAAAACAATCTGCCCCACTCCAACTGAAGACAATCCAACCCACCTCACCCCAATCCAGTCTACCTTACTCCAATTCGCCTCACCCCAATCCAATCCAGGCAAATCCAATCTACCCCACTCCAATTCACCCACCCCAATCCCATCCACCTCATTCCAATCTACCCTAATCCAATTCACCTCAATTTAATCCACTTCACTCCACTCCAATCAACCCCACGCCATGCCAATCCAATTCAACTCACCCCACTCCATTCCACCCCACTACTTTCCACCTCACTCCCTTCCACCCCACTCCACTCCAATCCACCCCACTCCAGTCCACCCCACTCCAATCCACCCCACCCCTCCAGTCCACCCTACTCCAATCCATCAATCAATCAATCAGGGAATTGTAAGCATGCTACTCACCAGTGAGGGTCTCAAGGCACTGAGGGGGGGTCCGCAGATCTGTTTAGCTGAAGAGACAGGTCTTGAGGGTTTTCCCAAAGTTTTGAAAAGGAAGGGGGCGCGTCTGATGTCTGCCAGAAGCTCATTCCAGGTCCTGGCTGTAATGTGAGAGAAGGATCTTCCACCTGCTCTGGCTCTGTGGATGCGCGGGTTTTGAGCCAGTGCGAGGTTGGAAGATCAGAAGTTTCTTTTGGGTACGTGGAAGTTGATTCTGTCATTGAGGTATTTGGGTCTGTTGTTGTGTAGGCATGAGTGAGGATTTTGAAAGTGACTCTTTCCTCCACGGCGAGCCAGTAGAGACTTCGTAGGTATTGACTGATGTGATCGTGTTGGGGGATGCCGAGGACGACTCTGGCGGCGGTGTACTGTATTGTCCGGAGTTTGCGGAGTAGGGACTTGTTGATGCCAGCGTAGAGTACGTTTCCATAGTCCAGTCTGCTGGTGATGAGTGTGTGGGTGACTGTCTTCCTTGACTCAGGGGGGATCCACTTGAAGGTCTTGCGGAGGATGCGGAAGGTGTTGGAGCAGCTGGAGGTGACGGCGTTGACTTGTCGGTTCATGGTGAGTGATGAGTCTAGTACGATGCCGAGGTTATTGGCGTGGTCTGAGGGGGTAGGTGGGCTTCCGAGGGCGGTCAGCCACCAGGTGCTGTCCCATGCAGAAGGGGTTGTACCGAGGATGAGGACTTCTGCCTTCTCAGCGTTGAGCTTCAGGCAGCTGTTGGTCAACCAGACTGTGATGTCTGGCATTCCTTTCTGGAAGTTGAGTTTGGCAGTGGTGGGGTCTTTGGTGAGGGAGAGGATGAGCTGGGTGTTGTCGGCGTAGGATACGATGTTGAGGCCGTCTTGTCGGACAATGGCTGCAAGGGGGGCCATGTAGATGTTGAAGAGGGTGGGGCTCGGGGATGAACACTGTGGGACGCCGCAGGTGATTTTTGTGGGGTCGGAGAGGAAGGGTGGGAGTCTGATCCTTTGGCTTCTTCCAGTAAGGAATGATCGGATCCAGTCCAGGGCTGTTCCTTGTATGCCTGCGTGGTGTAGTCTGGCAACTAGTGTGCGGTGGGAGACGGTGACGAAGGCCGCTGATGAGTCGAGTAGGATGAGGGCTGCTGAGTGGCCTTGGTCCAGGAGAGTGCGGATGTCATCTGTGGAGGCCAGTAGGGCGGTCTCTGTGCTGTGGTTGCTTCGGAATCCGGATTGGGACGGGTCGAGGACGGCGTTCTCTTTAATGAATCGTGTCAGTTTCCTGTTCACTGTTTTCTCTGCAACTTTGGCTGCGAAGGGGAGGGGCGGATAGTTCTTGAGGTCGGTGGGGTCAGCTGTGGGCTTCTTGAGCAGAGGTCTGACTTCTGCGTGCTTCCAGTCATCTGGAAAGGTGCCTGTTTTGAAGTTGGTGTTGATGGTGCATTGTAGTTCGGGTGCGATGGCAGCCACAGCTCTGGTAGATGTGAGCGGGACAGGGGTCATGGGGGCCCCCGAGTGGATGCTTTTAATGGTCGAGGCGGTGTCTTTGGCCGTGATCGGTGTCCAGTTGGAGATGGTGGGTTGGCTGGTGTTTCTGGGGGACGGGGCCGTCTGTGGAACCTGGTGGATGGTCGATTAAATTGTCATAGAGGTTTTTGAGCTTGTGGTGGAAATAGGTTCCAAGCTTGTCGCAGAGGTCTTGGAATGGGGTGATGTTTGTGGCTTTGCTGCGTGGGTTGGTGAATTCTTGAATGACACTGAAAGGTTCCTTGGAGTTGGTGGAGTTGGCCTGGATTTTGTTGTGGATGAAGTTCCTCTTGGTGGCTCTGATCTGGTTGTGGTAGTCCGTCATAGTGTCCTTGTAGGTGGTGTGGTTTTTGGTTGTCTTGGTGTTTCTCCAGTTCTTCTCCAGGCATCTGCAGGTGCGCCTGGCTCCTTGTAGAGCGGTGGTGAACCAGGCGGCTTTCCTGGGGCGTTGTCTGTCTGGGTTGAGTAGCGGGGCGAGCTCATCCGCGCAGTTGGAGATCCAGGTGTGGAGTTCTCTGGCTGCGTCGTTTGCGTCGGGTGCCCAGGTGTGGTTGTCTTTGGTGAGGGTGGAGTTAAGTTGCTCGTCGGTAATCTTGCTCCAGTTCCTTCATGGTGGGTGTGGGGCTGGTTTGGGTGCCTTGGGTTTGTTGATGGCGAAGTGTACGCAGTGGTGGTCGGTCCATGGCAGCTGCATTGTGTGACTGAATTGGATGTTGTTTCCTGCCGTGAAGATAGGGTCGAGGTTTGTCCTGCTCTGTGGGTCGGTGTGTTGACGAGTTATTTAAGTCCGATGCTGGCGAGGATGTCACGAAGGATAGTGGAGTTGGGGGCGCTGGGGTTGTAGAGGTGGAAGTTCAGGTCTCCAATGAGTATGTAGTTTGTTGAGGCGATGGCGTGGGGTGCGATGAAGTCGGTGATTGCGGTGGCGAAGGGTGTTCGGGCCGGGGGGTCTGTAGACGAGGGTTCCTCGGAGTCTGGCTTTAGGGGTGGTCTGGATCTGGAAGTGCAGGTGTTCGGTGGAGGGGAAGGTTTCGCTGGAGTTTGTGAGGCAGAGGGTGCTCTTGTGGGAGATGGCGAGGCCCCCACCTGGGTGGTTGGGGCGGTCTTTCCTCTGGATCTTGTATCCATCTGGGATGACGGTGCTGATGTCGGGGGCGGAGGATGCGTTAGTCCAGGTCTCTGTGAAGAAGGCAATGTCGGGCGATAAAGAGTCGAGTAGGTTCCAAATGTCCATGGCGTGTTTGTGTACAGAGCGTATGTTGAGGAGGATGCATTTTAGGGTGTCGCCGGTGCTGGCATCGGCAGTGTTGGAGGCCAGGGTGGCGGTGAGGATCTGGTGGCAGTGGAGGCAGGAGAACTGGCCGTGGGTCGTGTTTGGCGAGGCCTGTTGGCATTCTCAAAGTCTTCCAGGGTTGAGTGCGAGGAGGGTGGTGGTGTCGTAGCGATGGGTTGTGGCCGGTCCAGGGTTCATGGTGCTGGCCACAGTCGGGTTGCGGATGGGCGCAGATGGTCTTGCCTTTGGCGAGCCTCCGGCGCGCCGTTGGCACAACCATGCAGCGGCCGCCATTAAGTAGGGGAGGTTGGAGGGAGGAGAGGCTGGGAGGCGGGAGTGGGGAATTCCGGGAGGGATTCTGGGGGGAATTCCCGGGGTGAATTCCAGGGTGAGGGGCCGCAGGGGCAGCAGCGGCAAAAGGAACAGGCAGGCACGAGAAAATAAAAACAGTGGTGGAATTGGAGCATGACTCAGATGGTCACAATAACAGTGGCACAACAGGGCAAAATTAATTTCAAAAATGGCTGAGAAAGGTTACGGTGGTTGCAGGCAGTCTGGTCCCAGTTGGAGCGGGCAGCAGGTGCAGGAGGGGACAGCAGCCTCGAACCTCCCAAGGAGGAGGTTGGGGTCTGGAGGCAAGAGAAGGCACAGCAGAGCTGCGGGAAGAGAGTGGACCTAGACCACTCCAATGCAGTCTAATCCGCCCCACTCTACTCCAATTCACCCTACTCTACCCCAGTCCAATCCACTCAGCCCAATTCAGTCCACCCCACTCACTCCAATCCATGCAACCCACCACCCTGCAATTCACCCCACTACAGTCAAATTCACTCTACCCCTCTCCAATGCACCCTACTTCAGTCCAATCCACCCCCTCTAGACCAGTCCAATCCACTCCACTCCACCATAATTCACCCTACTCCAAACCACCCTACTTGAATCTAATCTACGACATTCTACTCCAACAAATCCAGTCTGCCACACTCTACTCCCCACCACTCCACTTAAGGACACTCCATGCCACTAACGTTTAGCAATGCTGAACAGCAGCCACACTGGTGTACAACATGGCAAAAACACATTGCCAAAGCCAATAGCTCTTGTATAGGTGAGACCTGTTGGCTTTGCCAGTGCTTGTTTAGTGCATACAATTAGGTGTTTTCAGTTCTGTAGCATATGGGGGGTGGTTGTGCTCTTATACATTTATTACATAATTATCTTTTGTAGTTGCCCTCCCATTGCATGCATTCGAATAATCATTAGTACATTTCCAGTTTATGGTTTCTGTTAATGCCCTTTCTTGGCTGAAGGTGTAGCCCATATGGTTTAATAATTGATTCCCTTTCTTTGAAGTTATATATTTAGCCTCTTCTGACATTGTATTGATAAATAGTTTAACAGTATAAATATATTGTGAATTGACTTTTGTTTCTTTGTTATTAATCTTATTTTAGGATTTGGTTAATCCAATTCACCACTATGGTTGGATTTTAATGCACTAGGTATTTATTTATGTCCAATATCCTGTTATGAATGTTTCAGATTTTAATTATAAATATCTAATTTTACTACTTTGATTTTATATAGTCATATGTATTTATTGGATCCAACGTATTTGGGGCCCGATTCACAGAACTAACTTAAGACAAAATCCTAAACTTACTACCATTTTGGTATTCACAGAAGGCACTTACTCATTTTGGTATTCACAGAAGGCACTTACTCATTTCGGTATTCACAGAAGTTAGGAGTCCTAACTTTAGGACTCCTAAATGCCTTCTGTGAATACCGAAAGTCTTAAAATTAGGATTTTTCTCAGTTTAGTAGTAGTATAGTTAGGACTCCTAACTTTAGGACTCCTAAATGCCTTCTGTGAATACCGAAAGTCTTAAAATTAGGATTTTTCTCAATTTAGTAGTCCTAAATTTAGGACTCCTAACTTTAGGACTCCTAAATGCCTTCTGTGAATACCGAAAGCCTTAAAATTAGGATTTTTCTCAGTTTAGTAGTAGTATAGTTAGGACTCCTAACTTTAGGACTCCTAAATGCCTTCTGTGAATACCGAAAGTCTTAAAATTAGGATTTTTCTCAATTTAGTAGTCCTAAGTTTAGACTTAGGACTACTAAATTGAGAAAAATCCTAATTTTAAGACTTTCGGTATTCACAGAAGGCATTTAGGAGTCCTAAAGTTAGGAGTCCTAACTATACTACTACTAAACTGAGAAAAATCCTAATTTTAAGACTTTCGGTATTCACAGAAGGCATTTAGGAGTCCTAAAGTTAGGACTCCTAACTTCTGTGAATACCGAAATGAGTAAGTGCCTTCTGTGAATACCAAAATGAGTAAGTGCCTTCTGTGAATACCAAAATGGTAGTAAGTTTAGGATTTTGTCTTAAGTTAGTTCTGTGAATCGGGCCCTGAGTATGTAACATGCTTGGTCTTTTTCCGATGTTTATTGCTCTGGGTGTGTCTTCTTTGTAACCAATTAAGGAGGGTCAGACGTTACTATTTAAATTTCCTAATGTCTCGAGCACATCATGTGATCAAGACCATAGTGACACAGTCGAAACGTATCATGCTGGGCACTTGCCTTCATTTGACTGGTTGTTGCTTGATGGGTTATATTCTGGAATAAAGCACTGCATCTGTTAAAATACATTCTGTGGTCCGTACCACGGGGAATCGGGATTGTGTCTTTACATATGTGTATATATATATATATATCAATGCTCCATTGCCAATCCCACCAGGTGAGCAGCACTCGAACACGCACTAAGGTGGCAAGCCTTTAATTCAGGGTACAAGCAGGTTCAGTTTGTCGTTTCAATCAAACAGCCAGAACGCGATTCGCCTGACGCGTTTCGAAAGTCTATCTTTCTTCTTCAGAGGCAGTCGCTGTAATGGATGCGTGCTCCGGTCTCCATTCTTAAATGCCAAAATCACGCCCCGGGACTTCATTATCCACAATGCCGAGGGTCATTAGACCGGCCCATCTGGGGGCGTGATTTTGGCATTTAAGAATGGAGACCGGAGCACGCATCCATTACAGCGACTGCCTCTGAAGAAGAAAGATAGACTTTCGAAACGCGTCAGGCGAATCGCGTTCTGGCTGTTTGATTGAAACGACAAACTGAACCTGCTTGTACCCTGAATTAAAGGCTTGCCACCTTAGTGCGTGTTCGAGTGCTGCTCACCTGGTGGGATTGGCAATGGAGCATTGATATTTGGCGGCGACCCAGCCGTCGAGCTTGCACCACCCCGTGAAAAGAGGGGGCCATGGCAGAGCATTTGTCAAGCCGTGAAGTGGGAGAACGCGCTTGGGATTGAAAGCAGGCGCTGTTTGTGGTGGCTCATCTATGGGCTGAAAATATTTAACAGAAATTAGTGCACCATCTGAGGTTATATTTACCGGGACTTCATTATCCACAATGCCGAGGGTCATTAGACCGGCCCATCTGGGGGCGTGATTTTGGCATTTAAGAATGGAGACCGGAGCACGCATCCATTACAGCGACTGCCTCTGAAGAAGAAAGATAGACTTTCAAAACGCGTCAGGCGAATCGCGTTCTGGCTGTTTGATTGAAACGACAAACTGAACCTGCTTGTACCCTGAATTAAAGGCTTGCCACCTTAGTGCGTGTTCGAGTGCTGCTCACCTGGTGGGATTGGCAATGGAGCATTGATATTTGGCGGCGACCCAGCCGTCGAGCTTGCACCACCCCGTGAAAAGAGGGGGCCATGGCAGAGCATTTGTCAAGCCGTGAAGTGGGAGAACGCGCTTGGGATTGAAAGCAGGCGCTGTTTGTGGTGGCTCATCTATGGGCTGAAAATATTTAACAGAAATTAGTGCACCATCTGAGGTTATATTTACCGGGACTTCATTATCCACAATGCCGAGGGTCATTAGACCGGCCCATCTGGGGGCGTGATTTTGGCATTTAAGAATGGAGACCGGAGCACGCATCCATTACAGCGACTGCCTCTGAAGAAGAAAGATAGACTTTCGAAACGCGTCAGGCGAATCGCGTTCTGGCTGTTTGATTGAAACGACAAACTGAACCTGCTTGTACCCTGAATTAAAGGCTTGCCACCTTAGTGCGTGTTCGAGTGCTGCTCACCTGGTGGGATTGGCAATGGAGCATTGAGATATATATATATATATATATATATATATACATTTTAGATTGCCTACAACTTAGGCGTTGTTTCACCAATCTTCATGACATTTTTCAAAAAAAGTGTCAAAGTGGCTTTTGTCTGTCATGGAAAGTTTGGGGTTGATCCGTGCATGAGGACCGAGAAATAGATGGGCAAAAAAAAGGGTGTGTTTGTAATGTTAATTCCCATGGGAACGCGTTGTCAGACCTACGGGCTAAACTGCTGGACGGAATTACACCAAATTTGGCAGAGAGGTAGATGTTGTTACGCAGATTGTGCTTTTTGTTATTTGGTGAAATGTGTTCAGTGGTTTTTCAGAAATTTAAGAAGATAAAGATATTTCTCTGGTTGCAAAGCCTTTGTGCAAAAAGACGAGCTCATGCAGAGAAATACCCCGCTTTGATTGGCTGCCAACACTTCTACCAGGAAGTGTTGGCAGCCGTCTTGGGACTTGGCTTCACTGAGTACCCAATGCAAACTAAAAAAATAAAAAAAGGGGGCCCCCAAGGCATGGTCTTGGTGTCCCCCTGGCGCCCCACCACGGCATAAAAGCATTAAAAAAAATAGTAATAACTCCACGCAGCCCCAGAGACTGCCTCCTCCCCGGGGCACACATAAAATAATTAAGGGGGTATTGTAGTGTAGTTCCTATAGTACCCTGTCATGCAGGACCTACGACGTTTACGGATAACATATACTGTGGGTCTGGTGGCAGACTACCTCTGTACACCCCCGCCGCATATATTATCCTATGGTTTGCATTAGCTAGCTTGCAGTGCCACTAGAATCTCCTGCTATCAGAGAGATTAGTTTTCGCAACCTTAGAACACAATAACCTCAGACTCGTGGAAACAATATATTACTTTTAACCTAGTCACTCGAGCATGTTTGTTTTTGCTGTCAGAGAGATACAGAGAAGAAACAGTCAGGGCGTTTACAATAAGAATGTATTGTACAGTAGTTCTTCTCAGGTAGAATAGGTGCGCTGTTACAACTGTAACACAGTAGCAGAGATATAGAACCAGCAGTACAGTGAATAAAAAAGGAATAGTATTGTTCTACCATTTTGCAATAGTCATGAAAATATACATGAATAAGAGATGCCTTTATAAAATGAAGTGTGTACTCCGAAGATGCCTGACTAGATGTACCTAATTGTACCTAGCATGTGAGTAGGAGCTATATAGCCTAAACCTAAGAGCCTAAGAGCCAAGAATCCCACTAGGCTTTAGTCAAACCCCCATACCTGAAATAGTGAGAGTGTGGGACTTCGTCCTGGACTTGAGCTGAACACCCCGCAAGGGATCGTCAGACTACTGTCAGCTGGATTGATGGCATGCCAGAGCTGTAGCGTCTCTGGTCAGTGTGTCGGCCATGAAGTCTCGGGTCCCTCCTGCTTTCTGATAGCAAGAGGTGCTTTATTTATACAGTCTATGTACGTGTGTTACCCATTGTTCAGTATGAGGATGACGTTGGGGATTAAACCTTGCGCGTCAATGGGAGAGGTGAAGTAGACCTCCTGGAGAGTGTACTCATCAATTATTCATATGTGCTTAGGATGACGTCTTAGCAATATCGATTGGGAAAAACTCACCCTCGGCATGGAACTAGGTGAAAGGTTTAGTCCATAAAAGGCTGCAGTTCTTATAAGGAATGATGTCCGTATAAGGCATTCTGTCCTTATTTGGAATTATGTCCTTATAAGGCTCGTTCATATGAAATAACAGGAGCTCATGTAGGGAAAGTGTACGATGTTCCCTGGACTTCTATTAGGGTACCGATATTAAATATAACACCAACTCCACCTTAGACTTAACAATAATGATACACATTTATAATGGGGTCAACGCATAAAATTATCAAGTAGTCATTTAAAATGTTTCTAAAAACGTTAAAAATTCATTTAAAAACAGTTTAAAAAACAAAGAAAATGCGCTCACGGTAATGTCTTTCCAGGAGAGCTTTCGCTATATCGCTGGCGGAAGGTCCGTCCATTGCACAGCAGGTGGACGATAATCAGGATTCAAGCTACATAGAGCAGTATCAGAGGTAGACCTCCGAAAATGCTTCCAAACACGGAGTGCATGAAGTTAGGGATAACTCCGAGGATAGTCTGGAATGTGCAAAGTAATCCGGACCCTATGGTCTTAAATAGGTGAATAATGCCACTCGTATCAGACATGTTAAAAATACGACCCACCATTTCTACGAAATGTAGGGGGCAATTTGTTTGAATTAGCACCTGTATCTCTGTCGAGGTTCTTGCAACTTGAAGTTCAAAGGTTTCTCGAGCGGAGGTCAGCGGCACGCTTTGCTGTAAAAGCATGGCTTTCATTCTGCTTAAAGCATCAAAATGTATCAACGAAACATTCAGTGAAGGCCATACTAGCGCCTCCCTGTATGTATTTGTTGGATAAAAAAATACTTGCATACAGCAAGTAACCCTGGTGTTCACAGTGACCAGATAGGCAATGACGAAGCATGCCACAGCAACCTTGATCGTTCAGCATCAAGTAACTCCCATTCGACAGTAACTCGAACACTGGCGATATGACGGCAGCTGGTGTTCCTTTCATGTGGCTAGACAGATTCGAAATTGAACCATTACAGGCCCAGTGCAAAACTATATCTTGGCACATGAGAGAACCGCTTAAAGCATTCCTGCAGTTAGTACCACTAAGAAACACTTCTCGATTGTATGATATTGTATGTGAGACTTCTATAGCACACTATCACCCCACGGGTATCCTGGCACTTCAGATTACTCAGTAGACGCTCTGTGTAGTACATTTTCATACAGCCAGATGGTCATAGCTGCAGCATGGTTAGACTAAACCCTAGGGAATAGCCAGGTTTTTAACTTCTTTCTGAAGTTTAGTAGATTGTCCGTTTGTCTAAGATCAAACGGTAGGCTATTCCATAGGCGTGAGGCTGCAGAGCTAAATGACCTACCACCCATTCGGGTTTTCTTTAAGCTAGCTGTGCAGACTAGAAGCGAAGGTTTCTAGCTGGGGCATACCAGAGGAATTTTTCCTGCAGTGGCTTAGGGCCCATTTTGTTTACTGCTTAATGGACGATGCACAGTGATTTAAAGTGTATCCTTTGCTTGATTGGCAGCCAGTGCAGATATTTCAAGGCTGAGAATATGGAGGACCTAAACTGTCTTTTGAGGGCTAGTTTGGCTGCAATCGTCTGAACTCTCTGCAACTTTTGAATCAGGGTCGCTGGTGCCTCCAATAGCAAGGCGTTGCAGTAGTCTAGTCTGCTCAGTATTACACTTCTAACCACCTGTGCTCTTGTTGAAGGTTGCAGTAGTGGGAGGATTTTACGTAGAGCTCTTGTAAGACCCATACAGGTACTGACAGTTCTGTTCATCTGTGAGTCCAACTGTAGATTGCAACTGAATAGCACCCTCAGGTTGCGTACTGTATTAGATTGGGTCAATTGATTGTTAGCAGGGGTAGGCCAGAAATTGTCAGGGAGGGGACGCTGAATTTTATTCACTGAGCAGTGTAGTATTTCAGTTTTCTCCCCTTTATAATGTAGTGAGTTATTCTTCAGCCGTTTCGATGTTTTATCCATACAGTCATGGAAACTTTCTAAGGATATTGCTTTGGATCCTTCTAAGGAGAAGAAAAGCTGAATATCATCAGCATATTTCACTGCCTTGATTCCAAATGATTTTATTAGGGAGATCAGTGGGCGTAGGTATATGTTGAATAAAATTGGGCTGATTGCAGAGCCCTGTGGTACTCCATATCTGATGGGTATATTTTTGGATACAAAAGGAGGAATAGTCACTGCTTGCTGTCTATTCTGTAGATAGGACTGGAACCAGTTAAGAGCCAGGCCTGTGATTCTGCATTCCTCAAGCCTGTTAAGTAATATCCAATGATTGACCGTGTCGAACGTGGCTGACATGTCCAATAGTACTAATAGAACCTCATGGTCAGTGTCAGTACTCATTCTCAACTCATCCAGGACTGTTACCAAGGCTGTTTCTGTGCCGTGTGACGGGCCGTTCTAAAATCTTTACTGGGTATGGCAACAGGGAGATAGGTCTATAGTTTGCTGGGCAAAGAGTATCAAGTGCGGATTTAATAATGGGGTCACCATCACTCTTTTCCAACAGCTTGGGACCAAGCCGCTGACAAGTGACTGGCCGCAGAGTTCATAGAGTAATGGAAATAGTTCTGCATTGAACTCCTTCCATAAACAATTTGGGAGGGGGTCTAGTGGAGATCCAGAAGAGATGCTGAGAGCTATGTTATTGAACTCTTCCTGTGTGGGGATCTGAAACTGTTTTAAGGTAATCTGTTCCCCTTTGATTTCACCCTCAGTCTATTTATTACCTTTAGCTACCTCCGGTACATTACTCATGGTATCCCTCTGAGCGTTTTTGTCTACTTCTAGGCCACTGATAATTTGATAGATTTTTTTCTTCAAAAAAAGTTGTGAGGCTATCGCAGAGCCCTTAGTAGCTATAATGTTATTATGTGTACTATCAGGTTTAGATAGCTGTTTTACTAAGTTGAAGATAGTTTTTGTTCTGTTGGTGGCCTGCAAAATGCTTTTGCCTTTGCTATTGCTCTTTTATCGGAATTTGATTTCGTTTTCAGGGCGTTTTTTTGTCCTTTTCCTCATACTGTTTCTGCCATTTTCTCCCTGTCTGTTTGCATTCCTTCCTTAGTATTTTTAGTTCCTCATTGTACCAAGGGGCTGACAGGTTATCCCTGTTTTTTAATTTTTTCAATGGTACCCGCTGGTCAAGAGAATGAGTAATCTGTCTGCAGAAATATCTATAATTTTCCTTGACTGTTTTTGTATGGTCAAAGACATTTTCTCCAGGGCTTAGAGAGAGTTGTTTTACTTTTAGCAACTTAGTTCATTCTCTACCCTGACAATATTTTCTTGATTGTTTAGTTTTGTTATTTTCCTTAGGAAGTAATAGTCTGTACATAGGCAGTATTTCCTCCACCGATGCCTCTGTGATGTTTGCAAATAGTATATCCAAGATATGGCCTCCTATGTGGGTTGGTTGTTGTACCAGTTGAGGAAGGTTTATGGCTTTGCATGCTTGCAGCAGTTCTTTCTTAAAGCGTTCCTGCAGTTAGTACCACTGAGAAACACTTCTTGATCCCCACTCCTGCACTGAAATATATATGGTAAATCCCAGGATTTCTTAATGTATTCTTTACCCAATTTTACATATGTGCCTGCCTGCCGTTGCTCAAGGCAATAGTGAAACTGAAATGTTGTGACTGGGAGAGTAATTTGGCCGTGGATCAGCCACTCAGTTGTTGGTAATTCAGCCACTCTAAATGGTAGCCTGCCCAGTTTTTTCAATTTGCAGCATTGTATATTTAGCTCCCCTTTGTGCCATTTCAATCTGTGTATCAGTTAGATTGTATTCTGAAAACAGAGACGTACTGTTTATAAAGCACCAAGGCATAAGGCCTGCACGCAAATATTGCAGCATGCAGCTCAATAACATGATAGAACGCAACTGTGATTGGCCTTGTTGTAATATGGCTATGTCTTGTTCCATTATGTCAATAGCAGAAGATACAATGTTGCCCAAAGAATATACTCTGGAGGTCAAAGTTGTTAACCCATTTTCCCCCACAGCAAAGGCTTTTTCTAGGTTAATACGGTCTATTTCCCGTATTTTCTCTGCGGCTTCTTGTTGAGAAATTTTCCAGATTTCATTATAGGCAGCATAAATGCCTGCATATAGGAAACGTTTTTGACGTTGTTTTACCATAGGGAAAAGATAAGTGTTGTTTCACTTCTGAAAGTGTTGAGGTTTCTAGCCATTGTAGGCACAACTTCCCAACACTATAGGATGATACTACCCCTGGATGTTCCCTCTGCACATAACGTGGGTCTGGCCTATGCATATTGAGTTCCTCAGTGCTGTGCAGGAACCGTTTATGACCAGTGTTTGTGTCTAAGGCCCTAACCGCGCACTCCTTCCAATTGGGATCTGTTCTATTGTAATTTAGTATGTCAAGTGTTGTTCCTACCTTTGCAGAAGAATTCTGTCAGCCATGGTTTGGTGTTGGAAACTCTGGAGTGTTCAGTTCCTTTATCTTGGCTATTCCAAAACAGGATGTCTGTTGCACAGTATCGTTTAAAAAGATCATCTGCTGTGGAATGAGGCATGCTCTTAATAGTGCCTCTGTACCGTGGACTTGCCAGTCCTTTGAACCCCAAATTGATTTTGTGTCAATTTCGGCCTGCCATAGGTCGAAACCCTGTTCAGACACTTGGGCCAGAAAGGAAGCAGAGTAAATCTGGTGTTTGTTAACATAATTTTCAGTGCTGATGTTGGTGCAACCTTATAATAAAATGAGGCTGGATCAGTGATGTTATACTCTAAAAAGTATTCAAATTTTTGTGCAAATGTTTGTGAACTACTCTTTGGTGGTGTTGGGCAATGTTCCCACTGATTGTACTCAAATACATTCCTAGGTGAAATGGATTTGTGCAGAAAATGATGACCAAAATGTACAATTTGTCATAGTTTGATGAACCCTCTAACATTTCATTCTTTGAAAATACAGCAGTTTTTTCTAGATCAGACAACATGTTATTAATTGTTTCAGTGACCCAATCATCAGAAAAAGTACTGGAGGTAATGAAATCACTTAATGATATTTTAAATGCATGATCAATTTTTTAAAGTTTGGTCGTTCCGAATATGTTAAAATCAACCTTGTCCCATACTATACCATCTGGTATAGGAACAGCTGTGATGTTCACTGATGACAAGTCTCTTTGTTCACGATGTGACGATGTTTGTGGCTTCAGGAGGATGTTGACCTTTTGGGCTGTGGAATCTTGTTGAAGATAATGTCCATTAATAAGCATACTAAAAGTCAATATTAAACCTAGCCATAAAAGAAAAAACCTTACCCCAGAATTTACCCAGAGTTCAATCCAAGGTGATATCAGGTATGTCTTTTGAAGAAAGAGAAGAAAGTTCTTTACTTGATGCTTGAACGGTGTTTTGGCTGGCGTCATTTCCGTCTCGCTTGGATCCATTGAAAATGTATCAAAGTTAATGAAATAGCCAGAAGCAGTTCGATCAATTGTTGGAATTTCATCAGGATTGGTTGAAATGTCCTTTTCCTCTCGATGAGGCATGTGATGTAGACATCTGGATTATATCTAATTGCAACTTGTGAATTATTATTATTTTTTTTTTTTTGTATGTTTTGTTCAAGTGGAACAAGTTCCATAGCATTGCTGCTTAGTCCTTCATTTCTTACAGGTGGCTCTTCAAATGTGAAGAGTCTTTCTGTTTGAACTTCTTGGATTGTAGCTAGAGGAGGGTGTCTCCTTTTTTCTGGCCAGAGGCGGCAGTAGCACAGTTCTTGTTCCGTGTACTGCAAGGACTGGTACAGGTTTTCTGTAGGAAGGTCCAAATTCCTTTTTGTCCGCTATTTTCTCTCTGACCAGGTCCCCGACTTTTGGGATCCAGACAGGTCTTGCCGTGACTACCTTGACTTCCTCAGTGGCGGTCTGCTTTAGATGGACATTGCTTTGTTTTGTCCTGGATTCATTCAGATCCTGTAAAACAGCCAAACGATCATGGATATCAAGTTGTTTTTCTTCTGCCACTGCACCTTCACAATCAAGATCAGGCACCCACATTCGTGTCCCAAAGAGGCCCTCATATGGAGTGACTCCCCCTAGAGAGTTTCTTGGATGGTTATTTAATGCACGCTGAACCCCATACATGTGTGTGACCCAACTACCACCCTTGCCTAATACCCTAGCTGTTAAAAATTGCTTTAAGTCACATTTTTTTCTCTCCACAACTGAATTTCCCTCAGGATGATACGGAGATGAGAATCGCAATGTTATGCCTATTTCTTCCATGGCCTCTTTGTAAGCCCGAGAGCTAAATGCAGGGCCATGGTCAGAGTGTAACAAGCTGACTGCGTATGTACCGATAAAGACTCGCAAATCTTTTAAAACAGTTTGAGCATCAGCAGAACGCTGAGGCCAAACCCATAGGAATCTTGAGCATGAATCCACTGCAACCATTATATACCTGTAAGCCCCATCAGTTTGTAAGGGGCTGCAGTGGTCCAAGTATACACATGCGAGAGGTTTGTCTGATTTTAGTAATGGTGTCTGTGCCGGGCGTGCGACGGTGGAGCTTTTGTTCTGCGGCAGTTGTCGTATTTCAAGACATTGGGGTATATTCACAAGAACATGTGATAACTACCGCAAGAGTAGCGTAACGCAACTTTCAACATTGCAGCCTAACGCGGGAAAATAACCCCGTGAAAATGTGGAATTCACAACGCGGCGGTACCATTCGATAGTCTGCCGAAACCGTGGGCAATATCCGTGATACAACTGCCTCGATGGAGATAAAAACACAAACCACACCAAAAAACCTGCGATGGGCCAAAGCGCGATGAGGAAATCAGCGATAAGCACTGCCAGGCCTGCAGCACACACCAGTGCAGCAGGCGCATCCACTCAGGCACCTGATGTGTCAGTGGCACACAGTGCTCCAGCCGGTACTGCAACACCCACAGGTGGGGCAGAGCACACATTCGAGGACGTGGATGGGTTTGTGATCAGGAGGCACTAGCATTCATTTCCGCCACATGGGCTCATGACCTTCCACTGATCCCCGAGACTCTCCGAAGCACACACCTTGGACAGCGACATGGACTGTCACATCCTGTTTGACGACCAATGACACAGCGGACAGACTGCGGACTGTACACTTCCCTTCCGCAGGACTAGTCTTCCCCGTATGTGTAGTGTGCTCGACATTGCCCTGTACTGCCCCAGCTGCAGAAGTGCACAGGATGTGCAATAAACATCCAGTGACGCATTGCTGTGTCATGTCTTTCATCAGTCATGTATACATGTGTGGAGGAATATAGAGACAGTGATTTCCCTTGCGTCAATGTTGCGCATCCTGTGGGATGCCCGTCAGAGGGTGCTACATTGCATTTTGTGTACCGGGTCCTGTGGACACTACAACAGGGACACACACATCCCTCACTTCCTTGTCTGGACATGGACTGAACCACACCCAGAGCCCACGATTCATTGTTGCAAGCCCTGCACTAGTCCGGCGTACGGCAGGCCAGACCACTCTGCTTACCCTCCGAGGGGGGGCCCTCATTGCTATCCGTCGCAGGCGAACTCACTGGGGGTGTGCAGGTCACTGGACTAGTTGTCAGCATGTCACAGCCACTCCCTAAGGGCAGGTTTGCATGCACACCTCACCCATCCGGCACAGGCTTAACAGGCCATGTGACTCCGCCAACATAAGGGGCCAACTACGTCACATTTCCCTCTGCTGGTGGTGACTGGATGACGGACGTCACGGGTCTCAATCATAAAAGGCCCAAGAATTGTTGCGCACAGGGTTAGTGGCAACCGAGGCCTGCGTACGGCATGGGCCTACCACCTTGTGGTGCTGACTGGGGTTGCACAGGGTTAGTGGCAACCGAGGCCTGCGTACGGCACGGGACTACCACCACGTGGCACTGACTGGGGTTGCACAGGGTTAGTCGCACCAGGTGCATTTCGGCCGGAACAGGCACACCGCCACGGGACGATGACTTTGGGTGCACTGAGTCAATGGCACCTTAAGCTGCTGAGAGGGTGTGCAGCCTGCGATGATGCCCCGTCCCGGCGGTCCGGACCAGTCAGATTTTGTGGGCCCTGCTGGACCGCAGTGTAGACCAGATCCAGCGGGCAGCGCGGTCCTACCGCCACATGGTGTTGCTTCTGGGTTCACAGAGTTAGTGGCACCCATTAGGCTGATCGGGCATGCAAAAGACACACAATTGATGTACGTAATGCTGAACAAATCAAACCTGAGCGGGTTGCACCCTGCGGTGTTGCCGGGTGAACTGGTATGTCCTATGCCATGGAGTAATCAAGACCCAGCACCAAACGTGAGACCTGGTGGCCTGCAGAGCATGACTGCATGGTGTGGAGGGTGCCATGTCTGCAGGTGTCGGGCTTGTGGCTTGCAGCGGCACGTGGTGGGACATCCTGTCTACACGCCGGTGGCAGACGGTGAGCAGTGAGGCCTGGGTGGGCATGGGTGGGCATGCTCTTATGGGCGGCGAGAGGCTTCGGGGTGCCTCAGCCTGGGCGGGCAGGCAATGTTATCTGGTGCAAGTGTGTGTACTGTGCGAATCATATATCTGGACTCTGTTTCAGATGATGGCTCTTACTCAGATGTGTGACCTGGTGTACTGCTACACATACCGGCACGTGGTTGGAGAGCAGTCCGGCAGCAGCAGGTGAGCAGTGTGGCCTGGGTACGCAGGGGCAGCACTCTCTCTCTCTCTGTCTCTCCCTCTCTTCTTCTCTGTCTCTCCCTCTCTTCTTATCTCTCTGTCCCGAGGGGAGCCGCCATGTGTCTTCATTTGATTTCAGTGTTCATTTTAATAAAGTTTCATTTGTTGCTTCCAAAGTGAATGTGTGATGCTCATTTCTGTGACGACTCATGCATGTCACCAGTTGTGATTGTGCGACATCATGTGGATTATTTTGTTCAAGTTTAGGTATAGCTGATGTGGCATGTCTTTGTTCGGGGTGTGCCAGGGAGGGGTGGTCCAGGGGGTGGTGGCGGTGGGTGTTGGGAGTCCGGGCCGCATGATGAGTGGCTCCATGACATCTGTTGCACTTCCAATGTATCCCTGGGCTGTGCTCCCTTTTTGAGGCAGGCTACCGTCTGACTTTACACCAGGTCAGAGCAGGGCTTAACGCGCCTTATCACCGGTTTTGTGTTCTTATCACTGATCTGGCTGGTCGTTGAGAAAGTTGTGGTGTGTTGTTGTCGTGGCTTTTGGCACGAGAACGCTTACTCTGCAACTCATTAGCGATAGTTGTTGGGGTCCTCTGTGGCGATGTTTTTTACGGCTGATATCGCAGGACTGTTCCCATGAGGCACAGGGTCAGACTGATTTGCATATGGCCATGTCTGAACTGGGGTGGCAGAGTGGGCTAAAGAATGGTGATGAATCAAACCCAGATCTGTTGACTGGGTGTGAGTGTTTGATTGGTTCTGATGGTCCGTCCATCACCACCCCCTTTTGTACCGCTTTGATATCGCAGGTAAACTGGTGCTGTGGGCTGTTAACACGGGCTTGTGAATGGGGAGGTATATTTATCAAGACTTTGGCTGCGATAAAGTGCCGTTAATTCGGCGATAGCTCCTTGTGAATATGCCTCATAGGGCCTCATGTAGGTAGCCAAATACCGGTCGGTAACGGCCGATTTTCGGTAATTATACCGTTACCGACCGGTATTTTGGCTATTGGTATGTAGGGGGTCAATTTCTGGAATCGGAATTTACCGATTCGGTAAAACTACCGAATCGGTAAAATTACCGAATCGGTAACGTTACCGATGTGGTAATGTTACCGATTCGGTAATTTTACCGAATCGGTAAATTCCGATTCCAGAAATGATATGTAGGGGGAGTGTGTGGGTGTGTTTAGGAGTCGGTATTTACCACCAACTTATAGTTGGTGGTAAATAATTAATGTATGTGTGTATGCATTTTGAAGCGCTTAGCAGTGTGCAATGTGGCAGACATACATGCCCTTAGGGCATGTATGTGTGCCACATGTGCACACATGGCCGAATCAGGGGTGCAACAGGGTGTCAATGTGACACCCTGCCACCCTTGCATGTTCTCCACCATTACCGAATCGGTATTTACCGATTCGGTAATGAGGCATACCTTCCCCTCAATGGGAAGGTATGCCTCATTACCGAATCGGTAAATACCGATTCGGTAATTACCGAATTGTAACGAATCGGTAAAAAATACCGACTCATTACCTACATACGAGTTACCACTTCTTAAATACCGATTCGGTAACGTTCGGTATTTTAGAAGTGGTAACTGGTATGCTACCTACATGAGGCCCATAGTCTTTAGTTTGCTTGGAAAACCCTGGCCACCAATAGCGCTGTTTCAGTAAAGATATAGTTGCAGCAACGCCTGTGTGCGCAGAAGCCAAACCCTTGTGAGCGGCTCGTATTAACCCTTGTCTACGATCCATATTTGGTATAATTCTATCCCGCACTCCAGGAATCTGAGTTTATGGAATGTTTTGTGCATCTAATTTATAGGAGTATTTGAGTGGAATTGTTTTAGGTACTGCTGTGCTGCCTTTTCGGGATGAAATGACATCTACCATTATATCTCCATCTATTCCCATTTTTGAACGAGTTAGCGCAGATATGGAAGCTGTGCGAACAGCCCCTTTTGGGGCTTCATCAGCCAATGAATTCCCTTCAACGTGCATGCCATCACGTTGATGACTCAGTGTATGGATCAGGTGAGTCCTTGGTAGTTCGGATTTCAATTCCGCTACCTGTTCCCAAAGCATTTTGTGCTTTATTGTGCCAGTTTTTGCATCTTTAAAACCGCTCTGTTCCCCATGCTGTAAGTACTCAATGTACGACTGCACACAGTAAAAAGAATCACACACGATTAATGTGGGGAATTCGTGATCCGTATTTTTTAGTGCAAGTATTAGTGCTTTTAATTCTGCCAACTGAGCCGTGCAGTCTCCTGGGAGATTGCGTTTTTCTGCAACTTGGATGGAATTTGCCATCATTCATGCAACCTTTTACGATTGCACACGCTGAAAAATATTGTTGCTTACTCCCTATGGCCAGTTGTGCAGATCCATCAGTGTATATAATATATTCATATTGATCAAGAGGAAATATTTCATTTGGTAGAGGATATTCTTGTTCATATTGCTGGTATGCCTGAGTTTTTAAACTAGGATCAAATCTGTGTTCAACGTCTGTTGCAGTTAGAGAATTTGCCCATTGTTTCCACCTGGGATGTAACGCTTTCGCATTTGGGACACTGGCCTTTGTAATAGCTTTTAAAGCTGGTACCGGAGCTACGACATAATGCGTTTCCCCTGAGCCAGTGCTCTTTCTCTTGTAGTGTAGTGTGAACGGCTGTCAGTATTTTTTCTGTTGAAGTGCACTTGTATACAGGTGTGATTTGTAAGCGATAGGTACAGTTTCTCCCTCATTAAAGGTCGGATATGTGTACCCGCATTGACCCGCAATTATTCGGATCACTAAGTGGCGTACGTTTACGCGTGTCTGTAAGTGTTTTGAAGCAATCATGTCTTCCTGGATTAAACGAAGGATATTAGTATGTTCTTGTGTCCAATCTTTTGCTGAAAAGTCAGGTTTAATTAATTCATAGAAAGGTTTTACCCTTTGTGCGTAATCTAAAATGTATGTTCTACCGAAATTTAGGAACCCAAGGCTGGAGCAGTGCACACTTTTAAAAAAAAGTTAGCGGCCAGACTTTTGCCTTCACTTGACAGCTCATATCCCAAAAATAGGACATTTAGGTGGGCTATTTTTGACTTTTTAAAGTTGAACTTATAGCCTTTTGCGGCAAATCCCATAATAATGGTGCTTACCCTGGTCCAGTGCCTCATCAAGTCGTCGTCAGTCAGATAAATATCATCCACATATGACAACGCTTCTTCATCAAATTTGTGAAGTAACTCTGTTACTCTTGCTGAAAATACACCTGGGCTGTTTTTATACCCTTGTGCCACATGACAAAATTGTTGCTGGGACCCTAACTCACTGAAGGCGGTCAGATACCTGCTTTCAGGCGCTATATTTTGGCAGAAAAATCCATTTGAGATATCAAGTGTGGTTTTGTATTTTTTGCACATAATGTGACTCATTAATGCGGCACTGTGTGCATTTTGGACAGCAAATGTCTTTGTGCATGAGTTTAAATGTCTGTAATCTAAAACTATACGATGTATTGTCCGGTTTAGAGACTGGAAACAAAGGATTGTTCATTGGAGAGGTACATTTTTCAATGACCCCTAGGTATTCAAGTTGATCTCAGATTTCCCTGACCTGTTTTTAGCTTCTTGCTTTATTGGGTATTGCCTCTGAGCATTTGGTGAAACTTTTAACGGGATCATGTGGTAGGTTGAGTTCTCATCCCACCCTGCGTGATTTTGTACAGTGCTGGAGCTTGGGCTACTGCCCACTCCTGTGCATAAGCATGTTTTAAGTGAACCAGAACGTAGTTAGAAAATGCAGGGAAAATTACACTTTCTCCCCTGGGGCACTTCATAACGAATGCTGGCGGACAATCTTGTTCTGCTAACAGGATGTCATAACCAGATGATAAGTTCTTCCACAAAAGAGCTTTTACTTTCCTAGGCTTGTCCCCCTCCAGCCGGAGTGTTATTTCATATAACCTATATGGGACGCTAACCCTGTTGTCTGGTGTTTCCACCGTGATGTAATCATTCAACTCCGCTGCCACCAGAAATTCCTAAAGGTTAAGGCGAGCTATTGTTACTTCTCCCACGCTGTCTAGCATCGTCAGAGCCCATTCCTTGTTCAGAAGTTGTGTCCTCAGAATTCTGGGCATGTCTAATTTTCAGACCAGCAACTTTCTTTTTCTTAAATTGAGGTTTTGCATTTTGTTTATCTTCTTTTTTAGAAGTAAAGTTTTGAGTGTGCTGCTTGTCTCTGGACTGTGTGCGCTCTTCTCTGTGTTCTGATCCTTCTCTTTCAGAGCCTTTCTACAAGCCCAGAAAGGAACGAGAGGAACGTGTATCAGTATCCTGATACCTGTCAGGTTTTCTAATAGTATCCCTATTCCTAAGGTTGTACCTCTTTTCAGAGGGCTCCTGTTGAGGAGACCTACCTCGGGACTGAGATCTTTTCTCTTTAGAGTTTTCTTTTTTGTTATCCCACTTCTTTTTTGAAGAAGTAGGTGTCTGTGTAAAAGTATCCTTCTCAGGACTGCCCCGTAGTTGACATTTCAAAGCTTTCCCCCCAAACTATCCCTGCCTAATGCTGCATACGCAGTTTCAATTATTTTGGGTAGTTTGTTCTCCTGTTCTAATGGAGTGAATTCCCTTAGGCGTTGGCGATTTGCCACTGATGCTGCTTCCCCTTTGATGTTAGCTAGAATTATGGCTGATACCTGGTCGTAGTTATTTAATAACTTCATCCCTATGTTCAGGGCAGGTTCTGCTCCATAGTCGTTTCGTATTTGTCTTAATAATACATACTGTACTACTCCTAGTGAATGAATACCATGAGTTCTGGTATATATGGCAGCAAAGACTGTACCGCAAGAGGTGCAGTCCTCTAACTGTCGTGTTATCCCCATGGGCAAACAGATTGTTAACATTCTGTGTTTTTCAAATGGTGTTGTATTTGGAAAAACTGCTTCTAACTGGGTTATTTTTTGAGCTACCCAGAAAGGAATTTGTTCACATTCTGTGGGCACTTTGCCCATTACCACTTGTAATGTTTGTCGAGTAATTTTAGTACCTGAGCTCTCTGTAGGAGCTGCAGTCGGTGTAATTACTGTAGGTTGGACCACACGTGTCCTCAAGACGAAATGTGTCATTTTCCTGTAGAGTTTTATCAACTCTTTGCGTTGAACAAGAAGTTAATCACCTGGCATTGTGTCAATGTTTGGATGTGGTGCATAGGTCGCTAATATCGGCCATGTTGCTCCTGGAATCCCTAAAGGACCAAGCCTTGCTCTTGTTCTTATGTGGGGTAGGGCGCCACTGAACTAGAAAATATGTTCCTGGTAGGTAAGTGGAATCTCAGTCTCCTAAAAAGGAGTTTAGACCGCTAGAATGTCATCATGTAAGTAATAATGAAAAGTTTTTGTTACAGCATCTGCAGCTGGGAATATAACCCATGAGTAGAATACCTCTGTTTTGAAATCTTTGTGTGCCTCTATCACAAATATTACTACACCTCCTCTGGGTGGTAACCCATGTTTGAGTAGTTTAACTGTTAAGGTTTGTCTTACTTTGGGTGCAATATGTATTGCATTTGCATCCTCCTCACTAGACTGATTACGTCCTTGATTTAGAACATTTAAATCTCCCTCTTCAACCATTGTGTTTTGAACACAGGCCAATTGTCTAAGGAAGGTATGAAAAGGTTTTATGCAAAGGTTTTATGCACAATTTTGGGAAATGTTCCTTTCAAGCTTGATTAACCAACAGCCAATACATAGGATATCTCGCTTACTCAGCTGTGGCAGAGTTTTTCCCACTTACTCCAGATGTCTCTGAGTTTTGTAAGTAGGGTCTCTGAGAATAAGCACGACTGGGCTACTCAGATTCTACTGTTGAGTAAGTGTACCTTCAATATACCACATTGGGCGCCATGTAGTGTAGTTCCTATAGTACCCTGTCATGCAGGACCTACGACGTTTGCGGATAACATATACTGTGTGTCTGGTGGCAGACTAAATCTGTACACCCCCGCCGCATATATTAGCCTTTGGGTTGCATTAGCTAGCTCGCTGTGCCACTAGAATCTCCTGCTATCAGAGAGATTCGTTTTTGGCAACCTTATAACACAATAACCGCAGACTCGTAGAAACAATATATTAATTTTCACCTAGTCACTCATGCATGTTTGTTTTTGCTCTCAGAGAGATACAGAGAAGAAACAGTCAGGGAGTTTACAATAAGAATTTATTGTACAGTAGTTCTTCTCATGTACAGTAGGTGCGCTGTTACAACTGTAATACAGTAGCAGAGATATAAAACCAGCAGTATAGTGAATAAAAAGGAATACTATTGATCAACCATTTTGCAATAGTCATAAACATATACATGAATAAGAAATGCATTTATAAAATGAAGTGTGTACTCCTAAGATGCCTGACTAGATGTACCTAAATGTACCTAGCATGTGAGTAGGAGCTATATTCCAGATAGGAGGACGACTGGGGTAGGTGGTTAAGAGGCCACGCCGGAGCTAAACTCACTAGAAGGTGTGTACGCTCGTCCCCTAATCTATGGAGCATTATTCTCCCTGTTTTTAGGCTTTTATCCTGGAGCGACCTGACTCTCACACAGAGAGCAGCACTATCTTGACCAGTACGCCCGGATAGTAACTGTGGGTAGTATCCCTCAGTCCACATTCACTTTTATTCTTTTTTGGTCCTGAGGAAGCGCCAAGGATCCTTTTTTGGACCATTGGGGCGCGAAACATGTCGACCACATGACCACACACTAGTTACCTAATGGCACATTATTTCCAATAAGGTAACACCCAACCTACGGGTTTTTTAGTATGTCAAGGGTGCTATTTACATTAAACCTTATTATTTCAGTAACCCTTAGACATTTTTAGGCTACCTCGTCACTGACACACCCCATCACCACATATCCTTTTTATTAGGACCCAAACCACACACCCGCATGCACCAAACGGCGTTTTCTCTAAAAGATCTCCGCTAAAGTGACCCTTCGGGGGACCCGTAGGGCATTGCAGCGCCGGCCCGACGAGGAGCAAACGCCCAATGATGAAGCATGACATCCTTCGGGGTGTGTGAGGGCAACAAGAGAAACTAAGGTATGCCCTCCCTCCTGATCTAAACTTGTTTGGGCCTAATACTAACCTAGGCCTTTCCTCTTTCTTATCTCTTTCCGAACTGGTCTCTTTTGCCCTTTCCCTCTTTAGGAACAGTGTCTCCATTTGAGTATTATAGATATAACATGGAGCACAGACACTGGACCATAACTAGCTCCCGGTCCCCCCCTTCTCTTTGATGTACAGATAGGAGCTATATAGCCTAAGCCTAAGAGCCTACGAGCCAAGAATCCCACTAGGCTTTAGTCAAACCCCCATACCTGAAATAGTGAGATTGTGGGACTTCGTCCTGGACATGAGCTGGACACTGTACAAGGGGTGTCCAGCTCAAGTCCAGGACGTCAGCTGGAGTGAAGGCATGCCGGAGCTGCAGCGTCTCTGGTCAGTGTGTCGGCAGTGAAGTCTTGGGTCCCTCCTGCTTTCTGATAGCAAGAGGTGCTGTATTTATACAGTCTATGTACATGTGTTTCCCATTGTTCAGTATGAGGATGATATTGGGGATTAAACCTTGTGCATCAATGGGAGAGGTGAAGTAGACGTCCTGGAGAGTGTACTCATCAATTATTCATATGTGCTAAGGATGACGTCTTAGCAATATCGATTGGGAAAAACCCACCCTCTGCATGGAACTAGGTGAAAGGTTTAGTCCATAAAAAGCTGCAGTCCTTATAAGGCGGGATGTCCGTATAAGGCATTCTGTCCTTATTTGGAATTATGTCCTTATAAGGCTCGTTCATATGAAATAACGGGAGCTCATGTAGGAAAAGTGTACGATGTTCCCTGGACCTATATTAGGGTACCAATATGAAATATAACAGTATGTTGCGGGCCCCCGGGACCACCGTCTCCCCGGGGCAAATCTGAATAAGGCGCTGTTCTCCTCCAGGAGTCCTATATGGCCCTGGGGACCACCGCCCACCAGGATCAGCTACAGCAATGTCCCAGGGCGCCCACCCCTGGGACATTTCAGTTTGCTATGGCTTGGCTGGAGCAGTGGTCCTGCCATGCCAGAGCAAACTCTGGACTGCATGGTGGAAATGAGAGCATTAAAAATTAAGTGGAGCAGTATTGCTTTTGGACATGTTAGCAGTGTGACACCCCTCGCTTGGGCTGTATAGATTTCCACCACAGGGGCGGCTGGTTTAAAAGTTGAGGATCTATACAATTTCATTATACCACCTACTGCCTGCGTTAATCTAAGCCTTGCTTTGTCCAACTGTGGACCCTATTCAAAATTCTCTGCCAAGGTAACTCCAAGGTAATCAAATATCTTGACTCTTTCTGAGGAATACCATGTAGGGAAGTGTTTGGGCGAGTTGAGTGGGGAGGGTTGAAGATCATATATTTCGTTTTAGCTAGATTGATCTCCAGCCCTCTTGACTTGCAAAAATTTCAAATCCATCTAAAATACGCTGAATGCCCATAGGCGATTTTGAAAGTAGCAGAGTATCGTCTGCGAACATCAGCACAGGGACCTTCACTGAAGCTAACTTTGGAGCATCGATTTCCTTGATTGTTTTAAGATAGTTGATAAGACCATTAATAAAAAGACAAAATAAAGTAGGGGTTAAAACACATCCCTGCCGTACCCCCTTTTGAACAGGGAAACGTGAAGTAAGTTCCCCATGCCTTCCAGAGCATACTTGTGCGAAATTGTCAAGGTGCAACCTCTTAATAACATTCAGGAGGTATGGAGGAATCCCTAGGTCACTCAGCATCCCCCAAAATGTTTCTCTGGGTACAAGATCGAAGGCCGACTTCAGATCAACAAATATTAAATAGAGGCTGCCACCCTCTATAGTCACCGTTTTCCAGAAGAGTAATTGAGTCTGAATATCTGCTCAACAGTTGACATTTTTGATCTGAAGCCGGCCTGATAGGGACTTAATATTTGCTCTTCATCCAGCCAGCCCTGTAGGCGGTGCAAGAGTACCCGCCAAAAAGTTTTTGGGGGATGTCGATTAAACTGATCGGCCTGTAGTTAGAGAGTGTGAGGGGACAACCTTTTATAAATATGGAAACAATTTCAGCCCCACGCCAAGTGTCGGGGGGGGGGGTTCGAGCCCTTCAGGACCGCATTTAAAAAAGTTCACAGGTATGGAACCCATATTGTGGGTTCTTCGCGAAAAAGATCCCCCGGGAGTTTATCCAAACATGGGGCTTTGTTGCAGTGGAGCTTGTTAGTGTTCTCACTTCAGTGCTTGTGATCTCCATTTCCCCCTCTGGTTGGGCCTCGGGTACCGTGCTGGTGGTACTAATGTTATCAGAGCCAGCGTCCCTGTGGGAGTATGATGACCCAAAATGGGTCTCCCAAGCTTCAGGGGCTATGTTGGGCTCGATAGCCGGTCTCCCTTCTCTGTCGCCCGTGCTCACTATTGCGCAGAAGGTTTTCAAATCTTTGTCATTCAGAGCGCTCCTGAGCATTTCCCACCTTTCTTGTTCCCAATTCATTTTCCCCAGCTGGGAGGACCGTTTATATCTAGCCCTGGCAAGTTTAATTTGCGGCCTGTCATTGGCCTTGACTGCATCCAAAAGACCCCGCTTGGCCTTATGACACTGGTCGTTAAACCAGGGGCAGTGTTACAGAGATTCTGCCCATGCACAGAACTATGCGCAGGAAACCAGGACCTCAGTGAATTGCGGTGTACCAAAATCTCACCTCAGTACCCAGAACCCCTATCCAACTAGCATCAGTGTCTCATTCGTTCTCCGTATCATCTCGAAGCTACCAATGATTAGACAACCCAGAACAAGCGACTTAGAGTACTCTCAGGAATGGTGGGAATTAGAAATACCTGTTCGTTATTATTCTCATATCAGACCACAACAGGAGTAATGAGAGACACAGTAAAGTTTAAAATGTTTATTTTAACTACGTGCCCTAAAATGCAGTACTTTGGCTAACATAAGCAGACAAATGATTAAAAATAAAACCATCAGCATTGTTACAATACCATAGAAAATGAAGGGAGAAATCATATTACAAATGATAGTGGAATACAACCACCCTCCCTTCACTAGTAAGCTAATATTATTAACTAATAGAAGGTCTCTGAGTTTGAATGGGGAACCCCATACCGTAAATATCAGCTTAGGTGAATCACATCACAGGATCAGCTTTGCTCTGTGTCTGGAAAAGGTCTTCTCCAAAAAGTGTCTAACTCATGCATGCAAACTGCAATATTAAAGGCACTCGAGTTTCAGATATTTGCAGCTGTGTGCGTGTTATGGCTAGAGCGTAGGCCGATCAACATGAATTCAAAAACATACATTGCTATTTGGCCCTGACGGCTTCTGCACACAGTGTTCAGACCAAAGTCGCAGTGCACGTCTAGGGATGTGAACAACAGACCATTCTCATGTGAAGGAAAAGCAAACAGGCACTTTTCTTATAATAACAGTTACCTGCAGTGTTGTGTGCAAAAGCAGCAAAAGTGGCAAGCTGGCATTTTAAATCTAAAACGCTTATGCTAACATAGCAATGTATTACCTGGAACTCCGTCTCAACCACAGCAGTTGTTATGACTATTTTCTCTAGCACGGATCACCAGGAAGAAAACCTCCCCCAATTTCAAGGAGAGCTCCGAATGTATTTTCCCTATCTTATCTAGATCTGTGGTGGACCTCTCCACATGGACTGCCTCCGACATTTTGACTAGGGATGGCGTTGCCAGCTGATAGATTTTAGCTAACTTCTCAGGACGCTGCTGAATGTGGGCCCATCTCACATTTCTTCTGTTGTTGGTCGCCACTAGTGCACTATGGGAATTGACAAGTGTGGGGGAAAGTTTGGCAATACCTAGGTCCCATTGTTTGAGGGTCAAGATCAAGGCATTGTGGTCACTATTCTGTCTTTGTCCAATTAAAAAATCAAGGACTTTTCCCCAAAATCTTGTTTCCACTGGAATGTAGTCGATGTGGGATGCCTGGCCTGCTCTATTAAATGTAGTCTGCCCTGGTTGGTCAGATTTGGTCCGACCGTTGCATGCTCTTAATGAGAAAGTTAAGGTGAGTGAGTTTAGCTGCATCGCTAGTGGGGACCATGTTTTCATAGGTGTGGTAAGGGGGTTGGAAATAGACCAATAAAGGTCTTCTTCCTTTGGGGCAAAATGTGAAGGATCGATGAGGGGTTCAAAGTGGCAGTTAAAGTCGCCCCCCACAATCAACCATGTCCCCAGATCCAGGGTTGGAATAAGATCTCCCAACAGGGCAATGGTAGGCGATTCTTGGCGAGAATATACATTTATTAGGGAGATTTTCGCCTTTGTTGGGAAGGAGAGCAGCACACACTGGATGTCACTTGTAGGGGTTGGTTACTGATCCGCCCTGCAACCAAGGTGGGTGCCTACCCAGATGGCTAGGCCACCAGAGGGACTCCTTCTCCCCCCGATGGAAGCTAAGATGTTATAAGAGGCATAGCCCACCCGTTGGAGGTCTTCCCTTGCCCAAGTCTCTTGAAATATAAAAATGTCGTATTTATCAACAAAGTCGCCCCATTCCACACAAGGCAGTTTGATTTTATGACCTGCGACGTTCCATGAAAGTATCCTCAACCCATTAGCGTGCCCGCTCGCCCCTCCCATGACCCCTGGGGTTACATCGTCTTGTGTTGAAGAGTCGCTAGGGTCAACCACACAGCCCTCGCCTGAATACCTCCTCGGTATACTTTCTCTGCTTATTTCTCCCAGGGGAACATTGGGTTGAGCTTCAAGGACCACAGGTGATTTTGTTCTTCCTCCTTTCTGGATAATCATGTGGGGGATGCGTGGACTACTGGCCGCCATAAACTGTTTCAAACCCCGCCTATCTATATCCTTGGGATCATGTCCTACCACCTGTGTGAGCCCAACCTTGGGTGGTCCCTCTCTGTCAGTCTACCTCTTCCAGTGCGTCATATCTGTTGTTCACCGGTAAGTTAAGAAGAGGATGCCTATTAAGGGCATCCCAGCCGCCTTCTAGAGGGGGGCCTACGCCAACTTCTGAAAGTAAGAGTGGAGCACAACTTCTTGAAAATGGCTGTGGTTGTGTATAAAAAAAAATCAGAGGTCGAAGACTCATGGCTGTTGTAGATTTGTGGCAATTAGTGGGGGTTTTAAATAGATTGGTCACAGTATAGGGGTTTTTAAAGTTTGACTCCGCACTCTACAAACCATTATGATTCCTCCTGCTCTGGCATAGTCATAATGTTTGTGTCTTGCAAGCCAGAACAGGCATGTATTCCTCAGCTCAAGATGGGTTTCTTTGGTGCTGGGTTCAGTGGACGGGACGCCTGTCAAAATGGCTACATACCGGGAGCAGGCAGGAGGGCGGTTTATATCTTGGAGATTTGAGCTTGGGCAAACGTTTCTGCCTTCGCTCAAACCTTGTGCTATTTGTCTGCTCTCTTTACTGTTGTTAGCTGGGACTAGGGGGCTAAATGCTAGTGCTCCTAACTCTCTGTAACCTAGGGGCACTTTGGTTCCCTGACTCATGACTCGGCTTAGAGCCCTTGCATACTTTCCCTTCCCGCCCCAGTGGGGATATTAAGTCCTCGCTCTCAACCTGGGAACATGCATCGGTCCCTCTTATGGGCTGGCCAGTGAGGTGGTTAGATAGGCTAGCCTCCCTTGACACTAATCTTTTCCCCAGATTGACTAGGCGGCTAGCAAGGGGTGCCAGTTCTTCTTTAATAATAGCCCTCAGGTTGTTCTGCAAATCTACCATTAAATTCAATGCCCAAGGCGGGTATGTCTTGTCTACGCTAGCTGGGTTCAGCCTGTCTGCTCCAAGTTCTCGCTCTTCTTCCCCCTGTGTGCTAACAGTAATATCGTCACAGTATTTCTTTTTTTTAGATCCAGCCTCAGATGTTAATTTACGCTTTCCATTTTTGGGGATGCTCAGAGTGTTTTTACTTTTGCATGTCGCTTTCTTGTGGGATACTGACTCAGAAGGTGGCGGGGGTGAACATCTACCTGAATTTGGACCGGGTTTAACTGAGTGTTCTGGGTGGATGGGGGAGTAAACAAATCAGGGGTAAGTGATAGCCGCCTTTCTGTTTGCTCGATTTCGGAATCCACCACCCCTAGTGCCCTCTGAAGCATTTTATCTATAGATGTTGGAGGGAGTGGGGGGATACTTTTCATTTTGGCTCGAGCAGAGCCTACCCTCCTCCCCATTTTGTTAGCTGGTGACAGGTTGGTTCTCAATCCCGCTCTATTCTAGATTTCAGCGTCACTCGTCCAACTCCTAGGACCTGTAGACCTCTGATGCCTGGGATGAAAGTCTGCAATTATGGATTTATTAGGGACACAACGGGCTCTAAGCACTCCCGCTATAACACAGCCAGCCCATTTAGTCCCAAAGTCACTGTAGTCTGAGGATCCTTATTGCACCTCTGATCACGAGCGTAGGCTGTCTATGGTGGAGAAATCCCAGGAGGGTAAGCTGGGTGCTAAGGTAGCAGCAGGGGAGATAGACTGGTACAAGTCTTACCAGCTAGTGCCTCTGCGATTCCAGTCAGTACAACCAAGGGGAGAGGCCCTGCCCTGCCTCTTCCTGGCGATGACAGGCGCAGGACGGGCCTGCCCATGGCCCGGGCTTCGCCCGCGCGTGTCCCGCGCCATGAGTTGCGAGCTGCACTTATGAGGCACAGGAGCGGACGCCCAAACAGCTGCAGGTGGCGGATAGCACGCTAAGCACTCTGGGACTTGGAGTCCCACCAGAGTGTGTCCGTGCAGCAGTGGCCCCTGCACAAAGTCCAATAGCGGCAAGATTGCTCCCCAAGTCTTTGTTGGTGGCAGGAGGGGCTCATGAAGGTCAGCAGCCACCTCGTGCAGCTACAAACTACCCAGCCGCACTTACAGCGTCCCCTTACTAGCCTGTACTCACTCACCTATGTAATCACTGACACAAGCACACACTCACTCATACAGCCACTCTCACATTCACTCACTCACCCATACAGTCACTCATATACCCCATCACTCACCTGTGTTGTCATTCATATACCCAGTTACTCACCCATATACCACTGACAAATCCACTCACCTACACAACCAAAACACACTCACTCATTCATACAGGCCCCACACACACACTCTCTAAATCATACAGCCACTAACGTACCCACTCTCTTCTATGCAGGCAGTTACACACACCCTCACCCATCAACACAGTCAGACACCCATACAGGTACTCAGATAACTAATCACCTATACAGCCACTCACGTACCCACTCACACACCCATACAACTACTTAGACACCAATTGGCAGACTGATACAGACATTCAGACAACCTACTCAGTGACCCATACATTCACTGAGACACCTAATCACTAACTCATACAGTGTGTCACGCAACCACTGAATCATCGATACAGGCACTCATACACCCGCTGATTCATCAATACACCTTGATATATAAATTCAACCCTCATAAACATTTTTAAAACACTCACAGTCACTGGATAATGTAATCAGTAATGTCATCAGTGGTGTCATTTTAGCTGTCATCAGTGATGCAACTAACCATTTCATGATTTATGTAATCTGTGATGTCATAAGCAGTGCATTGCAGGGGCACGAGTTATAGTTAGCTCAGCTAACTATAACCGCTGAATTTCTCTGGTTTTGTATAAGTTAAATGTCAGCCTAACTATAATGTCCCGGTAACCTTTGTTTTTTCAATAAATATACATATGTAAATATATATATATGCCTTCTTGACATTTACTGTTGATTTTAAATGAAAAAAATCTTTCGAAAAAGGATCCTTGGAATGTTAAATTTGCACAAATGCATTTTTGCACTAGGCACTGTCACTTTAATTCCTTTATGTTTGAATGTACTTTACATCACTCTACTATCTAAATTAGATCTACAATCTAGGAATTCCTAGTGTAGTCTATAGAGGAAATTTGGACTGTATAGGGTTTAGTTGATCCTAACTTGAATTTTTGGTTGCTCAACAACGGTCAGAACCAAAATTATCTAAACCATACATAAATGTAATGAAGTGAAATAATCCTGTTCATCTGTACAAGACGCTGTTTCTCCTTTTTTAACCTTTTTTATTTTATCTTATCTCTCATCTCCTTCCCCTTGCCTTAAAATTGCCCCTTTCACCAACTTAGATCTGGTTATCCTCCTCACTACTTTTCCTTACCATTAGCCACAACAGAGTACTTAATATGGTTATCCTTAAACAGGCCACCTGCTGCATTTTTTATGTGTCCTTATCATCTTTTTTATCTTTATTACACTTGTTCGTACACTGTATCGAGGATTTGGTTTGGGTACTTTACCAACAAATGAATAATGTGAACAATTCAGGAAATCTACGACAGTGTGATGACACATGTGTATTTATAATTGATAACAAATGTATAAAAATGCAAAACATGCTAAAGGAACAATGGCGACTGCCATAAGCCAAATGTAACCAGCCGTTTATATGGGTTAGCAGTCTAGTCTATTTTTTTATCAAAAAAAACACTAACAAGGGACTTATGCACTTAGTTACTTTAAATAGACAGTCTAGACGCTGGGACTCTCTGGTCCAGTCGAAGGCATCAGCCGAAATGCGTCGACCGTCCTTTTACTTTTGCACTTGGTGTGGATAAAAAATAAATAAAAAATACCTTGAAGAAATCACTGTGGACTCTCTGTGCTGTGGATACGTTGGTGGTAACTACGCCGAAGTTGTTTTGAAGATATATATATATATTTATATATCTATATATATATTCGGTGAAAAAACCAAAGGTTTCACACATGTTATAGTTAGCTGGACATTTCACTCGTAAAAAACCAATGAAATTCCCCCGTTATAGTTAGTTCAGCTAACTATAACTCGCGCGCCCGCAATGCACTGCTGATGACGTCACATATTACATCACTCATGACATGGTCACTGACATCACTCATGACATCACTGATGACATCTCAAATGACATCACTGATGACATCACTGATGACATCATCCTTGTGATAGAGTGGCAGACCTCCTCTTCCCCTAATATAACCTTTGATACACACATTCAAAAATAGAGACTGAAATTTTCAAAACAATGGACATACCAATACCAGTTACAAGAACCTCTTAAGTAATTCTAAGAACCACATACACATCCACTCATTCACCAACAGTCCTATACAGTCACTCATACATGCACTCACTCATCATATGTACTCATACACCTATACATCCTGTTACACAATGCCACTCATCCATAGAGTTACTCACACATACTCACTCATGCTAATAAAGAAACAAACATACATTTATTAGCTTATACAGTTATACACACACCACCACACTTACTTCTACGGAAACTTACACATACTTAGTCTTATAAACAATCACTTATAGAAACACATACTTATTCATACAGGAACTCTTTCAATCTCTCACTCTCACATATACTCACTTATATACACCAATAGTCACATATACTAGTTTAAAACATATGTAGTTACTCATAAAGACACTATTGAGACAGTCATTCACTCACTAACACAACCAATCACACACTCATCCACCCATACAGTCCTGCACACATGCTGTCTTCAACACATACAAAGAGTGAATCACTCATTCATGCACCTATGCACTACATAATACCCCCCACCGAACCATACAGACACTCAGACTGATACTCAAAAAAACAACTAATAACCTATATAGACACCCATGAAGCTACTCACCAACCCATGCAGCCACTTATACACAAAGTGAGAGACTGATACAGATATTTTCATATTTAAACATTACTCAGTAAGCCATGTATTCACTATGATACACTTAATCAGTCAGTAACACAATAAATTTTTCAAAAACAAAGCATCCATTTAGACACTTATATACCCATTTATTCTTCCATTGACCTTGAGATATACATATATAAAACATATTTAATTTTCAGAAAAACACACATTCACTGGATGATGTCATCAGTGATGTCATTTGAGATGTCATCAGTGATGTCATGAGTGATGTCAGTGACCATGTCATGAGTGATGTAATATGTGACGTCATCAGCAGTGCATTGCGGGCGCGCGAGTTATAGTTAGCTGAACTAACTATAACGGGGGAATTTCATTGTTTTTTTACGAGTGAAATGTCCAGCTAACTATAACATGTGTGAAACCTTTGGTTTTTTCACTGAATTTGCAAGGTTTTTTAAATGCTAATTCCTAACTATAACATGTGTGAAACCTATGGTTTTTTCAGTGAATTTGCAAGGTTTTTTAAATGCTAATTTCTAACTATAACGTGTGTGAAACCCATGGTTTTTTCAGTGAATTTGTATGGTTTTTTAAATGCTAATTCTTAGCTATAACATATGTGATTCCCATATTTTTTTTTATTGATTTTTTTTTTTTTTTTTTATAAATTCTTATATTAAATGTTTTTTTTTTTTTTAAAAACAAGTTTTTTTTTAAACTTTTTTTTCTCTTAAAACACTGTTTTTTTTCTTTAAAATCTGCAATATTTCAAGATTTTTTTTTTATTTAACAAACAGGTAAGATATATTAGTATAACTTTGAAAATATTATTTTTTTTTTTTAGTAGTGCGCGTACGGTAAGCGTACGGTTTACGCAATGTCCGTAATTTATCTATGCTGTTTGCGTATAGTTAACCAATTTGCGTAGCCGCGCGTACTGCGCGTGGGGCGGGTACGCGTGTACGCTACACGCGCACGTTACGCGGAAGTGTTGGGGAGTGACTGTTATGCGCATGCGAGCGAGCGCGTGTCTTTTTTACGCGCATGCGTACTTTTGCCGTAAGCGCACCGTAAGCGTATCGTAAGCGTACGGTGGGTCATGTGATCATGAAACACAACTTTTGATTGGTTGAAACTACTTTCAGTTCTAGAACTCTCCTACACCACACCCATTCCCCTCATTTCTGCTTGTGATCCCTTAGGAGAAGGAGCTGGGTTGTCTTTGTGATACGATGGCAGAACAGCAGAGCCCTTCTGAGAGTGAGGCTAGCAGCACTACCTTGAGGCAGAGAGCGAGGAAACAAAAGACCTCTTACATATGGGAGTATTTTTCTTTTCCAGAGGGCCAGCAAAATGTAAATGCACCCTTAGTGACTTGTAAGCTGTGTGGCCGTGTACTTTCAAGAGGGAATCCCGACAGGAAGTATTCCTTCGGGAATCACACCATGATGAGACACCTTAAGGATGTACACAGAAGGACACATGCTCGACTTACTGAAGGTAACCCTTCAGTAAATCAACCAAGCACATCCACAGCAGCTCAGCCTGGACCATCATCTGCAGTGCCGAGTCCTTCTTCTGCAGGTCAGGTGAGCCCTTCATCTGTGGGGGGAGCATCTCCTTTTTCCTCTCCTCAGGAAATTAACCCTCGGTTTCTGAGGGTTGAAATACGGTGCGCCACTTGTCATGATCTAATTTGTTATAGGGAGACCAGTATTTCCCTAGTGAACAATAAAATAGATCAGCACACTTGTCGTACCTGTAGGAGAGTAGGGTCTGCAATCCTATGATCACCCAGATTTTTTGCTTTTGCTTCATTGGTTTACGACTTTCTCCGGCTGTGGGCCTGCCAATCAGACCCACAGCCTAGCTGTTCTCTCTCGAAATTAACACACATGTACATTAGGTGCATCCACTAATTAGAACTGGGCCGCCTTGTCAGTCCCTGTCTCAGCATACCACAGGTATCCAGGGCATCGGTGTACCCAGGGCCTACCAGGGGCTGAAGCATGTATTATGCCACCCCTGGAATGGCCGCCCAAATCTGACACAACTGGCTGCACGACAGCTGGGGCCACGTGGTGTAATCACCCGTTGCTGTAGGTGTAGTATTCCTACACCTAAAACCCTAAAATGGACACATGGATTCCTATCAGTCACTCCTATAGCAGGCCTTATCAATCCTGAAGGCAGAGTGCAGGGAATCATGTGGGACGGTGCTCTGGCGCGAGCTGAGCCCGTCGGCGGCTTGCGGAACCAAGTCCTAATAGCCGTTCCATGGTGACGCGGGCCAACTACTTTTAATGCATTATAATCCTTGCGGTTATTTGCTAACTTTGGCATTGCATCACCTACACATGTCGAGTAAGGTGTCATACGAATGGGAATACGAACCCCTCGCCAGCCCCGGCGACGGGGTTAGCATTCCCCCCTTTTAGAGGGACACGACATGGAAGTAACCTTGAACCCCGGTTAAAGTTGACTCAAGCCTCAGCATCACAAAATGGATGCTGCCACCAGACACAAGTCTGACCTCCTGCTGCTGGGGGACCTTCCAGCAAAGGGAGCTTGGACAAAGGGTTTCCTGTCGAGGGCGGTGTTAGCACCATCCCAGACAGGGTTTGTGTATCCCAGGTAGGCAGGGCTGAAAGGAAGGTGATTGCCAGTGGCACCCCGGTGCTCACTGTGCATAGCCCGGCTCAAACCAGTTTCGGGGGCACACCAGCCCCTGAGCTGGCGCGAAGCCGGACAAAGGATAGGGGTGTAACCACCCCCCTCCTGGCTCCACCCATAGGTAGAACCTAGTCACGGGCCAGCCCCTTTTCTTAGAATAAAGGTAGGAGCGAGTCCCCTTCCCAAACTGGATAATCAGATAATCGGATAACTCCGAATCACGAACCACTTTCCACGAAAGGAACTCTTGACTATTTCTGAAGACTCTCCCTTGTGGCTAAGGAGTAGCCACCCTGCACCAGCAGGCACCATCTAAGCGCTTGCGGTTTGCTGTAAGTCTCTCCTACGGATCAAGACTGCCCAGCTCGACGAGACCCGAGTACCCTGCCATCTCTGACCTTTTACCTACCTCATCAGCCCAGCTGAGAGTCGTAGGTGTGACGAGACCTGCGGGACCGGCTATCTTCAGAACCTGCACGACGCTTATCTAGCACGCCCACCGAGGGACCCTCGAGTGAGTGCACCTAGGGTTTGAGAAGCCCTAACCCTGAGCAGCTCCAGCATCGAAGTCTGCCTCCCCAGCATCCCCGAGATCTGCGTGGGGGCCTTTCCGCTCCTTGTTGTTCGCCGCGTTGTTCGACCACTTGCCGACCGGCTTGTGGCCCTCTTCACGACGCACCACGATTGTTTCATCACTAGTCTGGTTGCTCCAGACTGGCTCTTGCTCCCCTTCAACAGAGGAGTACCACGGACCCTCCTGGTCCACTCCCGACGCCATCTTGACTCCCCCGCTTGGGTTGCCACTGCCAAGATCCGCTGCCCCTGCCTGGGCCCAGCATCATCGACAGCAGACACCTTCGTGGGACAGCTCGCCCTCCATCCTGGTCGCCGCCGCGCCTCCTGGTCCGAGGAACAGCCGAGTCCGACGTCACCCACTCACCTGGTCGAGGTGACTTCAGCCGGTACCCCCCTGGTACCCACACGATCGCTGGCTAGCGGTTGAGAACTGAGTCCCCTCTGCTTTCAGGTTTCCTTCATCACCGATCCAGGCTTGGATCGCTCCGAACATCGTCACTGGTCGCCTGCCAGCAACTTCTTCTTTCAGGCTCCTGAGACTACACGAGGACTCCCGACATCTTGCCGAACTTCACGCAGCCGCAGCCTCCGGGCTAGGTAACTCGAGCACCTCGGTGCTCCATCGCAGGTTCGCTCTACAAGTGTCCAGTTCCTTTTTCGTTTAGTCCCACTGATCGGATCACTCCGGAATCAGTACCTCCAGACTCTAACCATTCGCATTTCACTGTTAGTGTAGATGGTTTCTCGTGCCCCTCGGGCATTTGTGTAAATTGTGCAACTGAAGTATTTTCCTAAGAGTTTTGTAGTGTGCTTAGCTCCCTGACTCATAAAGAGCCAGGGTAGTCTTGTTATAAATAAATATCCTTTTATTTTCATAACAACTTGTGTGGTGTCCTTTCACTTGGTGTTCAAGGGGTATATGTGATGGTAAACAGCTGGCTTAACACGCCCTCTAGAGTTTAGCCTAAAGACTGCTCGTATCCACGCTACTAGGATAGCTGGTCTAAAAGGTTGACTTACAACCAATCATCAATAAGGGTCGTTTGGAATGATACACAGTGATCACTAGAATAGTGAGCACTACATATCAGGCCAACTTCTCACATTGGTGAGCAGCGGTTGGGATTTGAGCTTGCTGTTGTTTTACCACACACGTATCCTAAGAATATCGCAGTGAAAGATCACATAAGTACCCAGGTACATATAACTTAACTTAGAATACTCCGAGTTCTACTGAACCGGCTGTTGTAGTGTAACAGGGCTTAGCACACCCTGACTACAACTCTTAGCAAGGGATCAGTAGGTAAACCCATAGTGTAGGTAGGTGCAACACTTACACCTCACTAGAAAAGCATGTCGATCCACGGAGAGTCTTCGCAGACTCCCTTAGTGGTCAGTGACCCTCCACAGGTCGTGTCACGATATGCAACTCTTAGCTTCAAGGAGATGCGACAACTGTGTGCCTCCAGGAAGCTAAACCAGGGTTCTAACCCTACCATCGCAATTCTCATAGGTCTCTTAGAGGCGTACGATGCTAGGAGGTCCTCTAACACAGGTCCCCCCAGTGCAGATGGGAACATGCCGCCCTTAGAGGGAACCCTCGGTGACCCAGACCTCGACCTCCACACAGAGGAGGAGGACGAGGACGAGTTATCGGGAGACGAGGCAGACAAAGGTCCAGTGGTAGTCGGCAGGCTTACAAGGACCAACTTAAGCAGGCATGAGAACGGAACTGGGGGAGCCCCGGGCCCACGCTCAAGCAGGCTTAACCTTGGGAACGGACGAGCTAGGTCTCTCTCCAGAGGCTCTGGCAGATCGGTTCATACACATGTCTCTCAGGCACCTTCTCAGAGAGGAATGACTTCCCCTCAGAGGAGGGAGCATGAAGCGAAGATGCGGGAGGTCAATCTGAGGATCGAGCGGGAAGAACTTGCCCTCGCCAAAGAAAGACTTGCCTTAGCCCGAGAGCAGAAATTAAGTGGGTTAGATCCCACTGGTGGCAGCATTCTCAATAGAGAGAAAGACAGGGGTATAGACACTAGACACCTGAGTAAAATAGTGCCCCCCTTTAAACAAGGGGACGACATCCACAAGTGGATAACTGCCTTGGAGAGGGCCTGCACTGTCCAGTGCGTCCCCCCAAGTCAGTGGGCAGCTATACTGTGGCTTTCCTTTGAAGGTAAAGGAAGGGACAAGCTCCTCACTACAAGAGCTGAGGATGCTAACAACTACCAAGTCCTGAAGAACACACTGATTGATGGGTTTGGCTTAACCACGGAACAGTACCGGTTGCTGTTCCGGGACACCCAGAAAATTCAGTCTCAGGATTGGGCTGACTTTGTCGATTGTGCCACTAAGGCTTTGGAAGGCTGGTTGCTGGGTAGCAAGGTTACTGATTACACAGGATTGTACAATCTTATCATGCGAGAACAGATTTTAAACAACTGTCAGAACCAATTGTTGCATCAGCACCTTGTCGACTCGGATCTGACCTCTCCCCAAGAATTGGGAAAGAAGGCAGACAGATGGGTCAGAACAAGGGTCAAGCAGAACCAGAATCAGAACCAGGGTGGTCAGAAGAAAGCAGACCAAAAGGGTAACAAGAACGAACAAAATGACCAGAAGTCTTCGACAGGTCCCCAACAAACCAAAGAGGGTGGGGGTCAGGCTTCACAGAAGAAGAAGACTCAAGAAGGCCAGTCAAAAAGGTGGTGCCAATACTGTAAAAGTAAGACTCACTGGTTTAGTGAGTGCACCAAGAAAGGAGGGCAAACTCCTACCACTGCAGCCCCTAAGGCACCTGCGCCCCCTAGTACAGTCAGCAGTGGTAGTGCGCCTCCCAAGGCATTAGTTGGGTTAACCTTGGGAACCGAGGGGAGTGACGACTTAGTCGGCACGCTCACTCAGGCCGTCCTTGTCTGTACAGGGGATATGGATATGTCCCCTGATGCCAGTCCCAATACTTTGGGCAAATACAGGCAGACACCTTTGATAAATGGAAGAGTGGCTCAGGCCTACAGGGACACGTGTGCCAGTGTCACCATGGTGACGCCTAACTTCGTGGACCCTGGACAGATCATGCTAGGTACCAGTTACCTAGTGACCAATGCCAGCAACGTCACTACCAATCACAGTATGGCAGTTGTTGATTTCTCCTGGGGAGGGGTAAGTGGCCCGAAAAAGGTTGTGGTTAGTTCAGACCTCCCCGTAGAATGTCTGTTGGGCAATGATTTGGAAACGTCACAATGGTCAGAAGTGGAGCAGAGGACTCACATGGAAATGTTAGGTTTGCCAGCACATGTCCTTGCTGTGACCAGGTCACAGGCCAAAAGATGCCCCACTGAACAGGTGCTGGATCCTGGAAGAACGGACCAGACACCTTCCAAGAAAAGGAGCAGTAAGGGTAAGGCTTCGCCTTCCCCCTTGCCCCAGGTCGTGGATCAAGTCTCCGAGGAGGCTGACCTTAAAGAACTGAGGGAAACTGAGCCGCAAGAGCTTGAACCTGGTCAGGTTGAGTTTCTGGGCTCAGGGGGACCCTCCAGGGAAGACCTGGGGAAGGCACAGTTAGACTGCCCCTCACTTGAACCCCTCAGACAGCAGGCCGCTGCTGAGGCTGCAGGGAACGCCACAGGTACCCACAAAGTGTACTGGGACGATGGACTCCTGTACTCTGAGGCAAGAGACCCCAAACCTGGTGCGACCAGGAGGCTGGTCATCCCCTTGTCTCTGAGAGGTTTCCTTCTCACCTTGGCCCACGAGATTCCCCTTGCAGGTCACTTAGGCCAGAATAAGACTTGGGACAGAATTGTTCCACACTTTCACTGGCCCCACATGTCCGAAGATACAAAGGAGTTTTGCCGCTCCTGTGTCACTTGCCAAGCCAGTGGTAAGTCAGGTGGCACGACAAAGGCCCCCCTCATACCACTACCAGTGGTGGGGGTACCCTTTGAACGAGTGGGGATCGACATTGTCGGACCAATGGAACCCCAGACAGCATCAGGGCACAAGTTTATACTGGTGGTGGTGGACCACGCCACCAGGTATCCTGAAGCTATTCCCCTTAGGACCACTACGGCACCTGTGGTGGCACGGGCCCTACTTGGAGTGTTCTCCAGAGTGGGCTTCCCTAAGGAGGTCGTCTCAGACAGAGGTGCAAACTTCATGTCGGGATATCTGACTGCTATGTGGAAGGAATGTGGTGTCAACTACAAGTTCACCACACCCTATCACCCACAATGCAATGGGCTTGTTGAGAGATTCAACAGGACCCTAAAAGGGATGATTCACGGGCTACCTGAAAAGCTTCGGCGGAGATGGGATGTCCTGATACCCTGCCTCTTGTTCGCCTACAGAGAGGTCCCGCAGAAGGGGGTTGGCTACAGCCCTTTCGAGCTTCTGTTCGGACATCCTGTAAGGGGACCCCTTTGTTTGGTAAAGGAAGGATGGGAGAGACCTCTCAGAAAGCCGGCATCAAACATTGTGGACTATGTGCTCGGTCTCCGCTCGCGGATGGCGGAGTACATGGAAAAGGCGTCTAAAAACCTGGAGGCGAGCCAAGAATTACAGAAAGCTTGGCACGACCAAAAGGCTGTCCTGACTGTGTACCAGCCTGGACAGAAGGTGTGGGTGCTGGAGCCAGTGGCCCCAGCAGCACTCAAAGACAAATGGTCTGGGCCCCACACGATCATTGAGCAAAAGGGAGAGGTCACCTACTTGGTAGACCTGGGAACTCCCCGGAGCCCCCACAGGGTGCTCCATGTAAACAGGCTCAAGGCATATGTCGACAGGGAGGGCATGGGCTTGCTCATGGCCACAGATGAGGGACAGGAGGAGGAGAGTGACCCTCTCCCAGACCTGCTCTCTCAGAACCCTGACGATGGATCAGTAGATGGTGTTGTCTTTTGTGGCAGCCTCTCTGGACATCAACAAGAGGATTGTAAACAGGTTCTTCAATCCTTTCGACATATGTTCTCTCTGACACCCAGTCAGACCAAGTGGTGTACCCACGAGGTCGACACTGGGGACAGTCTGCCCGTAAAGAGTAAAATCTATCGGCAACCTGATCATGTCAGAGACTGCATCAAGACAGAGGTGCAGAAAATGTTGGAGCTGGGAGTCATTGAACCCTCGGACAGCCCCTGGGCTAGTCCCGTAGTGCTCGTGCCGAAACCTCACACCCAGGGCGGTAAGAAAGAGATGAGGTTTTGCGTGGACTACAGAGGTCTCAATGCGGTCACTAAGACCGACGCCCACCCGATACCAAGAGCAGACGAACTTATCGACCGGTTGGCCTCGGCCAACTACTTAAGTACGTTTGACCTGACAGCTGGGTATTGGCAAATCAGGTTAGCTGAGGAGGCCAAGCCCAAAACAGCATTTTCTACCCCGGGTGGGCATTATCAGTTCGTGGTAATGCCCTTTGGTTTGAAAAATGCACCTGCCACCTTCCAAAGGCTGGTGAATCGAGTTCTCACTGGGTTGGACGACTTCTGTGCGGCGTATCTGGACGATATCGCTGTCTTTAGCTCCACCTGGGAGGATCACCTGGTCCACCTGAGGAAAGTGTTAGAGGCCCTGCAGAAGGCAGGCCTCACTATCAAGGCCACCAAGTGCCAGATAGGGCAGACACAGGTTGTATACCTGGGCCACCTTGTAGGTGGAGGCCAGGTTCAACCATTGGAGAGCAAAATACAGGCCATCCAGGACTGGGCTCCTCCAACCACCCAGACTCAGGTTCGAGCTTTCTTGGGCCTGACTGGTTATTACCGGAAATTTGTCAGAAATTATGGATCCATTGTGACCCCGCTAAACGACCTGACAAGTAAAAAGATGCCAAAAAAAGTTCAGTGGACAGCAAGCTGTCAGAAGGCATTCGATGACCTAAAGCAGGCCATGTGCACAGCACCTATCCTAAAGAGTCCAGACTACTCCAAACCATTTATTGTCCAAACAGACGCTTCGGAGCTGGGTGTGGGAGCTGTTCTATCGCAACTGAATTTTGATGGTCATGACCAGCCCATAGCTTTTATTAGCAGGAGGCTGACCCCCAGAGAGAAGAATTGGTCAGCTATTGAGAGGGAGGCCTTTGCTGTGGTTTGGGCCCTGAAGAAGTTGAGGCCATACTTGTTTGGCACTCACTTCAAGATTCAGACCGACCATAAGCCCCTCTTGTGGCTAAATCAAATGAAGGGTGAAAACCCCAAACTACTTAGGTGGTCCATTTCCCTACAGGGGATGGACTTCACAGTGGAGCATAGACCTGGCACTGATCATGGCAATGCAGATGGGCTCTCCAGGTATTTCCACTTAGAGCAAGAAGACTCACCTGGTCAAGGTTAGCTTATTGTCCCAAAGTTTGGGGGGGGTCATGTAGGAGAGTAGGGTCTGCAATCCTATGATCACCCAGATTTTTTGCTTTTGCTTCATTGGTTTACGACTTTCTCCGGCTGTGGGCCTGCCAATCAGACCCACAGCCTAGCTGTTCTCTCTCGAAATTAACACACATGTACATTAGGTGCATCCACTAATTAGAACTGGGCCGCCTTGTCAGTCCCTGTCTCAGCATACCACAGGTATCCAGGGCATCGGTGTACCCAGGGCCTACCAGGGGCTGAAGCATGTATTATGCCACCCCTGGAATGGCCCCCCAAATCTGACACAACTGGCTGCACGACAGCTGGGGCCACGTGGTGTAATCACCCGTTGCTGTAGGTGTAGTATTCCTACACCTAAAACCCTAAAATGGACACATGGATTCCTATCAGTCACTCCTATAGCAGGCCTTATCAATCCTGAAGGCAGAGTGCAGGGAATCATGTGGGACGGTGCTCTGGCGCGAGCTGAGCCCGTCGGCGGCTTGCGGAACCAAGTCCTAATAGCCGTTCCATGGTGACGCGGGCCAACTACTTTTAATGCATTATAATCCTTGCGGTTATTTGCTAACTTTGGCATTGCATCACCTACACATGTCGAGTAAGGTGTCATACGAATGGGAATACGAACCCCTCGCCAGCCCCGGCGACGGGGTTAGCATTCCCCCCTTTTAGAGGGACACGACATGGAAGTAACCTTGAACCCCGGTTAAAGTTGACTCAAGCCTCAGCATCACAAAATGGATGCTGCCACCAGACACAAGTCTGACCTCCTGCTGCTGGGGGACCTTCCAGCAAAGGGAGCTTGGACAAAGGGTTTCCTGTCGAGGGCGGTGTTAGCACCATCCCAGACAGGGTTTGTGTATCCCAGGTAGGCAGGGCTGAAAGGAAGGTGATTGCCAGTGGCACCCCGGTGCTCACTGTGCATAGCCCGGCTCAAACCAGTTTCGGGGGCACACCAGCCCCTGAGCTGGCGCGAAGCCGGACAAAGGATAGGGGTGTAACCACCCCCCTCCTGGCTCCACCCATAGGTAGAACCTAGTCACGGGCCAGCCCCTTTTCTTAGAATAAAGGTAGGAGCGAGTCCCCTTCCCAAACTGGATAATCAGATAATCGGATAACTCCGAATCACGAACCACTTTCCACGAAAGGAACTCTTGACTATTTCTGAAGACTCTCCCTTGTGGCTAAGGAGTAGCCACCCTGCACCAGCAGGCACCATCTAAGCGCTTGCGGTTTGCTGTAAGTCTCTCCTACGGATCAAGACTGCCCAGCTCGACGAGACCCGAGTACCCTGCCATCTCTGACCTTTTACCTACCTCATCAGCCCAGCTGAGAGTCGTAGGTGTGACGAGACCTGCGGGACCGGCTATCTTCAGAACCTGCACGACGCTTATCTAGCACGCCCACCGAGGGACCCTCGAGTGAGTGCACCTAGGGTTTGAGAAGCCCTAACCCTGAGCAGCTCCAGCATCGAAGTCTGCCTCCCCAGCATCCCCGAGATCTGCGTGGGGGCCTTTCCGCTCCTTGTTGTTCGCCGCGTTGTTCGACCACTTGCCGACCGGCTTGTGGCCCTCTTCACGACGCACCACGATTGTTTCATCACTAGTCTGGTTGCTCCAGACTGGCTCTTGCTCCCCTTCAACAGAGGAGTACCACGGACCCTCCTGGTCCACTCCCGACGCCATCTTGACTCCCCCGCTTGGGTTGCCACTGCCAAGATCCGCTGCCCCTGCCTGGGCCCAGCATCATCGACAGCAGACACCTTCGTGGGACAGCTCGCCCTCCATCCTGGTCGCCGCCGCGCCTCCTGGTCCGAGGAACAGCCGAGTCCGACGTCACCCACTCACCTGGTCGAGGTGACTTCAGCCGGTACCCCCCTGGTACCCACACGATCGCTGGCTAGCGGTTGAGAACTGAGTCCCCTCTGCTTTCAGGTTTCCTTCATCACCGATCCAGGCTTGGATCGCTCCGAACATCGTCACTGGTCGCCTGCCAGCAACTTCTTCTTTCAGGCTCCTGAGACTACACGAGGACTCCCGACATCTTGCCGAACTTCACGCAGCCGCAGCCTCCGGGCTAGGTAACTCGAGCACCTCGGTGCTCCATCGCAGGTTCGCTCTACAAGTGTCCAGTTCCTTTTTCGTTTAGTCCCACTGATCGGATCACTCCGGAATCAGTACCTCCAGACTCTAACCATTCGCATTTCACTGTTAGTGTAGATGGTTTCTCGTGCCCCTCGGGCATTTGTGTAAATTGTGCAACTGAAGTATTTTCCTAAGAGTTTTGTAGTGTGCTTAGCTCCCTGACTCATAAAGAGCCAGGGTAGTCTTGTTATAAATAAATATCCTTTTATTTTCATAACAACTTGTGTGGTGTCCTTTCACTTGGTGTTCAAGGGGTATATGTGATGGTAAACAGCTGGCTTAACACGCCCTCTAGAGTTTAGCCTAAAGACTGCTCGTATCCACGCTACTAGGATAGCTGGTCTAAAAGGTTGACTTACAACCAATCATCAATAAGGGTCGTTTGGAATGATACACAGTGATCACTAGAATAGTGAGCACTACATATCAGGCCAACTTCTCACAGTACCGTCTAATATTCCCATTCTTTCTTTCCTCTGTCCCTGCATGAACACAACGGCTCTTTTAAGAGCCAACCTTACCTTTCATCTATTTTTTATATATGCTTTTAAAACTTTTTTTTGTGTTTTTTTTTTACCGTACGCGTACGGTACGCGTAATTTTTTTTTTTTTTTTTAAAAATCAATTATCACATTACAAGGTCCTTGAGAGACAACAATGAAAAACTGAAAATGTGATTGTGGAGAAGTGGAAAAAAGGGACCATGATATTTTTGACTTACCATACCCACTCAAAAAATTATTTATTAATTAAAATTTAATTTTTATTGTTTTAAAAATGGTTCAAGTTTTCGAAAATTTTCTATCTCAATCTGAAAAAAAAGAAAAAAGTATTAATATTTAATAAAACATTTTATAATACAGTACATAATTCCTGTGTGCACACAAAGTCATGCTTTGAAATTAGACAGAAAACGAAATTTCTTTGCCAATTGCAAAGCATACTTTCTACTACTTTTTAGGCAAGTGAAAAGTACTTTTACAGACTGACACATTATGAATCCACTTTTCAGATTCTTCAAAAAGCACATGTCCAAACTGCTTTTTCAGACCAGCACCATGTGTAACCTGGTTGACTGCCTACACTCCAGCAAGGGCAACCAGCCTTAGTGATGCTGAATGTATTTGCATTACTGACTGAAACCTCAAACCCCACTCGCTTGTGAATACTGTGCATGATTCCACAGGGTAAGCAGCTGGGTGTGTGCTAAGAGTCTGCTTCTGCACCAAAAAATGGCTCCCCCTTTCCATCTAATGCAACTGTGAAATCACCAGAGCAATACGCAATAAATCTCTGCCTGTAATTCCTATATGCACACAGAGTCATGTTTTCACATTAGTCACAAAACGAAATTTCTTTGCCAATTTGAAAGCACACTTACTACTCTTTTTTTTGGCAAGTGATAAACACTTTTACAGACTGACACATTATGAATCCACTTTTCAGATTCTTTAAAAAGCACATGTCCAAACTGCTTTTTCAGACCAGCACCATGTGTAACCTGGTTGACTGCCTACACTCCAGCAAGGGCAACCAGCCTTAGTGATGCTGAATGTATTTGCATTACTGACTGAAACCTCAAACCCCACTCGCGTGTGAATACTGTGCATGATTCCACAGGGTAAGCAGCTGGGTGTGTGCTAAGAGTCTGCTTCTGCTCCAAAAAATGGCTCCCCCTTTCCATCTAATGCAACTGTGAAATCACCAGAGCAATACGCAATAAATCTCTGCCTGTAATTCCTATATGCACACAGAGTCATGTTTTCACATTAGTCACAAAACGTAATTTCTTTGCCAATTTGAAAGCACACTTACTACTCTTTTTTTTGGCAAGTGATAAACACTTTTACAGACTGACACATTATGAATCCACTTTTCAGATTCTTAAAAAAGCACATGTCCAAACTGCTTTTTCAGACCAGCACCATTTGTAACCTGGGTGACTGCCTACACTCCAGCAAGGGCAACCAGCCTTAGTGATGTTGAATGTATTTGCATTACTGACTGAAACCTCAAACCCCACTCGCTTGTGAATACTGTGCATGATTCCACATGGTAAGCAGCTGGGTGTGTGCTAAGAGTCTGCTTCTGCACCAAAAAATGGCTCCCCCTTTCCATCTAATGCAACTGTGAAATCACCAGAGCAATACGCAATAAATCTCTGCCTGTAATTCCTATTTGCACACAGAGTCATGTTTTCACATTAGTCACAAAACGAAATTTCTTTGCCAATTTGAAAGCACACTTACTACTCTTTTTTTTGGCAAGTGATAAACACTTTTACAGACTGACACATTATGAATCCACTTTTCAGATTCTTTAAAAAGCACATGTCCAAACTGCTTTTTCAGACCAGCACCATGTGTAACCTGGTTGACTGCCTACACTCCAGCAAGGGCAACCAGCCTTAGTGATGCTGAATGTATTTGCATTACTGACTGAAACCTCAAACCCCACTCGCGTGTGAATACTGTGCATGATTCCACAGGGTAAGCAGCTGGGTGTGTGCTAAGAGTCTGCTTCTGCACCAAAAAATGGCTCCCCCTTTCCATCTAATGCAACTGTGAAATCACCAGAGCAATACGCAATAAATCTCTGCCTGTAATTCCTATATGCACACAGAGTCATGTTTTCACATTAGTCACAAAACGAAATTTCTTTGCCAATTTGAAAGCACACTTACTACTCTTTTTTTTGGCAAGTGATAAACACTTTTACAGACTGACACATTATGAATCCACTTTTCAGATTCTTAAAAAAGCACATGTCCAAACTGCTTTTTCAGACCAGCACCATGTTTAACCTGGTTGACTGCCTACACTCCAGCAAGGGCAACCAGCCTTAGTGATGCTGAATGTATTTGCATTACTGACTGAAACCTCAAACCCCACTCGCTTGTGAATACTGTGCATGATTCCACATGGTAAGCAGCTGGGTGTGTGCTAAGAGTCTGCTTCTGCACCAAAAAATGGCTCCCCCATTCCATCTAATGCAACTGTGAAATCACCAGAGCAATACGCAATAAATCTCTGCCTGTAATTCCTATTTGCACACAGAGTCATGTTTTCACATTAGTCACAAAACGAAATTTCTTTGCCAATTTGAAAGCACACTTACTACTCTTTTTTTTGGCAAGTGATAATCACTTTTACAGACTGACACATTATGAATCCACTTTTCAGATTCTTAAAAAAGCACATGTCCAAACTGCTTTTTCAGACCAGCACCATTTGTAACCTGGGTGACTGCCTACACTCCAGCAAGGGCAACCAGCCTTAGTGATGCTGTATGTATTTGCATTACTGAGTCCAACCTCAAACCCTTAAACTATTCTTTTTTTATACCAGTACACCTTAATTTATCGTGAAAACATAGTCCATATTATTTTACATGTTCCTCACATTTAAATTTCTCCCAAAACAGAAAATAATAAACACAACTTCAACAAAAAGAATTGCATTTCTATTATTCATTTCTTAATTTACCATATACATCCCCTCTCAAACTCTAAACTCACCTTTAAAATTAGTTAGTTGTGAAAGAAATGTGGCACTCAAACAGCAGATTATCAGAGCCAGGATCTCTGTTCTTTACACCTCTCTCCTCTCAGCAGAACCAGATAATGGCAAACTTTCCCTCTCTTTTTCCACACATATACATGTTAATTTCAAATCTCAGTGCTTCCCCCTTTTTTTCAAATGTAATCACACATTTCTATTGGTTGAAAACCAACCCTTTTCCAAAAGTACCCTTCCCCCAACTTGACTTCTGCCTAGTACCCTTCCCCCAATTTGACTTCTGCCTGCTACCATAGCAACAGCTCATGGAACACTGCTGTGTGGAGTTAGGTCAGAAGTTCACCAAACAATGTTTCAATTCCACAGAGCAAGAGTGCTTGACTTTTCAAACCTAACAGCAAATCCATAGTACTGTTCTTTGGTAACACATTTTTCTGTACCAATACAAAACACGCTTCTATAAATTTACACATACAGCCTAGTTTTTAGTGTAGAATGGTATGAAACAGCTAATCAGTTCTTTTTTTAAAAAAAAAATATGTATGCCTCCATTTCCAAACTGTCTTTCATTTCTTTTTACCATTCTACTGAAATACACCTCCTGAGTGCACCCCGATCTCCTTGGAAGATGTTCACAGTGTGGATTGTAGGACACAGCTATGTCTTCTGGAGTGAAAAGTTTGCAGAGAGAACAGGTATGGTGAGAGACCTTGCTTTGCCAAATGTAGACATTAAATGGATTGGTCAGAGAGGGTTAAAGTGGCACCAATTGATGCCATTGGTGAAATCCTTCATGCAAAACCAACACCCTGACCTCATAATAGTGCACTGTGGTGGCAATGACCTAGGCACTTTGACTGGGGTAGGTCTGGAAATGCTTATGAAGGACACCTTTGCACAACTGTTTTCACTTTTCCCTAAAACTGCCTTTGTGTTTTCTAACATATGCCAAAGGCAAAAATGGAACTGGTCCAATCATTTCTGTCCGCAGATTGACAAAGCAAGAAAGCACGTCAACAAATCTGTTTCTGCTTTCCTCCGTGACTATGGTATGGGTTCCATTTACCACAACAACTTGCGTTACGACATGCAAGACATTTATAGAGGAGATGGTGTGCACTTCAATGATGAAGGGAACAGAGTCTTCCTCTTGAACCTTAGACTCTGCATCGGTACTTACTTGTAGGTACCACTAAAAAATCACTTCATAAACACAACGGCTCTTTTTAGAGCCCCCTAATATCTAAACACTTAAATCTGCATTTCATTTATTTTTTTATTTTATTTTTTTACCGTACGCTTACGGTGAGCTTACCGTACGCGTACCCCGCGATTTTTTTAAAAATCAATAAATGTTTTCTTTGTACTTTTCTGTCCTTCTTTGACCCCCTTACAAATGTTAGGGGGTCTGTAACTCTCCTCCTTGCCCCCTTTTCTTGTTATCACTCTTTTTTTTCTGAGTGAAACACACGAAATGGCGGCCGCCGCTTCCTGGTTTCGACCGATTCGAATGTTTACTAAGATCTAAGAGCCAATCAGAATCGCGCTCGCGCACGCCACCGTATGCGTATGGTAAGCGTACCGTAAGCGCACCGTAAGCTGGCTCAGATATATATATTGATTTAAAGGCTATTTTCTCAGAATCTACTGAACAGATTTACACCAAACCAACAAAAGGCACTTCCTTGACCTGAGGACTACCTCTCTGCCAAATTTCAAGTAATTCTGTTCAGCCGTTCGGGCTGTAGCCCTGTCTAAAGGTCCTATGGAAAAATGCATGGGAAAAACGCGTTTTGGGACCCCCCTTTTATCTCAGCCCCCGCTTGACGAATCCCCCCGAGACTTTCAGAGTAGGAGCGGAGCGTAGCGCCCCACCTATTTTGAAAAATTCGCGAGGATTCGTCGACCGGCGCCAAAGTTATTCAAAATAGAATGTTGCGGATTTCCTATGGAAACGTGGTCCTAACTATAACTACCTACTGGCGACCGCCAGTAGGTAATATATATATTATCTACTGGCGGTCGCCAGTAGATAGTTATAGTTAGGACCGTGTTTCCATAGGAAATCTGGAAATTCTATTTTGAATAACTTTGGCGCCGGTTGACGAATCCTCGCGAATTGTTCAAAATAGGTGGGGCGCTCCGCTCCGCTCCTACCCTGAAAGTCTCGGGGTGATTAGTCAAGCGGGCCGAGAAAAAAGGGGGTCCCAAAACGCGTTTTCCCCATGCATTTTTCCATAGGGACCTTTAGTCCAAGGTACAGCCCGAACGGCTGAACAGAATTACTTGAAATTTGGCAGAGAGGTAGTCCTCAGGTCAGGGATGTGCCTTTTGAATATCTGGAGTCAATCTGTTCAGTAGTTCCTGAGAAAATTTCAGTTAAAAGTACAAATATATCTATAAGTGCGCACCGTGCGTGCACGGTGCCCGCACGATGACGTGCGCGAGCGCAATTCTGATTGGTTGTTAGATGTCAGTAAACATTGGAATTGGTCGAAATCAGGAAGTGTCGGCCGCCATTTTGTCTCTCGCAGTCTGAGGCAGTGAAAAACAAAGGTGGAGAACGTGAAAAGGGGGCAGGGTGGACAGTTCCTGACCCCCTAGCCTTTGTCAGGGGGTCACTGAAGGACCCCCAAGGTTGAAAAAAACATTTATTTTTTTGACGAAAAAGCGCGGGGTGTGCGCACGGTGCGCGCACGGCACGCACAAAGCCTCGTGGGTGCACGGTGAAAAACCTGAAAAAAGAAAATATTAATAAATACATAACTTGGCATTTAAAAAAACGTACAAATTCACTTAAAATACCATAGGTTTCACACATGTTATAGTTAGCTGGACATTTCCCTCATAAAAAACCAATGAAATTCCCCCGTTATAGTTAGTGCAGGCAACTATAACTCACGCGACCGCAATCCTCTGCTGATGACGTCAGATATTACATCACTGATTACATATGTGTCTTTCTGAAAAATAAATATTTGTAATATATGTATAGCTAAATATTAATGGAAGAAGACATGGGTAAATAGGTGTCTAAATACAGTGATGTAATATCTGACGTCTTCAGCAGAGGATTGCGGTCGCGTGAGTTATAGTTGCCTGCACTAACTATAACGGGGGAATTTCATTGTTTTTTTACGAGGGAAATGTCCAGCTAACTATAACATGTGTGAAACCTATGGTTTTTTAAATGAATTTGCAAGGTTTTTTAAATGCTAATTCCTAACTATAACGTGTGTGAAACCTATGTTTTTTTAAGTGAATATATATATATATATATTCACTGAAAAAACCATAGGTTTCACACATGTTATAGTTAGCTGGACATTTTACTCATAAAAAACCAATGAAATTCCCCCATTATAGTTAGTGCAGGCAACTATAACTCACGCGACCGCAATCCTCTGCTGATGCTAATACTGTATTTAGACACTTATTTGCCCATGTCTTCTTCCATTAAATTTTAGCTATACATATATTACAAATATTTTTTTTTCATAAAGACACATATGTCATCAGCAGAGGATTGCGGTCGCGTGAGTTATAGTTGCCTGCACTAACTATAACGGGGGAATTTCATTGGTTTTTTATGAGTAAAATGTCCAGCTACCTATAACATGTGTGAAACCTATGGTTTTTTCAGTGAATTTGCAAGGTTTTTTAAATGCTAATTCCTAACTATAACGTGTGTGAAACCTATGGTTTTTTCAGTGAATTTGTACGGTTTTTTAAATGCTAAGTTACTTTACGCCGTTCGTGGCGTGCGCGCCCACTTAACGCAGTTCGTTCCGTGCGCGCACAGTGAGCACGCAGTGCGCTTCGCGCACCGCGCGCCCACTTTACGCAGTTAGTGCCGTGCACGCACGGTGGGCACGCGGTGCGCTACGCGCACCGCGTGCCCACGTTACGCTCGATGGGCCATGTACGCACGATGCGCTTCGTGCACCGTCCGCACACGGAGGAGATATTATGCGCTACGTCGTGAAAGGTAAACTATTCTATTTTCACACACGGCATATGCCAGGCACAAAAGGTGCCCTGCGGGCACCTTTTGCACATGTGGGGGGGGGAATAAGTGGATAATTTTTTTTTTATAATTAATTTTTACCGTACGCGTACGGTAAACGTAATCGCCGTTTTTTCGAAAAAATAAAGAATTGATTTTTTGGCCTTGGGGGTTCTAATGGGACACCTTAATCAAGGCTAGGTTGTTAGGAGCTGTCTAACATGCGCCTTTACATGTTTTGAACCTTTGTTTTGCTTCCCCCCCTCAGAGTGCGAGAGAGAAAATGGCGGCCGCCGCTTCCTGGTTTCGACCGATTCGAATGTTTACTAAGATCAAACAGCCAATCAGAATCGCGCTCGCGCACGGCGCCGTACGCGTACGGTAAGCTTACCGTAAGCGCACGGTAAGCGCACCGTAAGCTGCCACAGATATATATATTGATTTAAATGCTATTTTCTCAGGAACTACTGAACAGATTTACACCAGACCTACAAAAGGCACTTCCTTGACCTGTAGACTACCTCTCTGCCAAATTTCAAGTAACTCTGTTCAGCCGTTCGGGCTGTAGCTGTGTCTAAAGGTCCTATGGAAAAATGCATGGGAAAAACGCGTTTTGGGACACCCCTTTTTTCTCAGGCCCCGCTTGACGAATCCCCCCGAGACTTTCAGGGTAGGAGCGGAGCGTAGCGCCCCATTAGTTTTGAAAATTTCGCGAGGATTCGTCGACCGGCGCCAAAGTTATTCCAAATAGAATGTTGCGGTTTTCCTATGGAAACAGGGTCCTAACTATAACTACCTACTGGCGACCGCCAGTAGGTAATATATATATATATATATATATATATATATATATATTCACAGAAAAAACCATAGGTTTCAGGCACGTTATAGTTAGGAATTAGCATTTAAAAAACCTCAGAAAAACACTGAAAAAACCATAGGTTTCAGGGGTGTTATAGTTAGCTGGACTTTTCACTTGTACAAAACCATTGAAATTCCCCCGTTATAGTTAGTTCAGCTAACTATAACTCGCGCGCCCGCAATGCACTGCTGATGACGTCACATATTACATCACTCATGACATGGTCAGTGACATCACTCATGACATCACTGATGACATCTCAAATGACATCACTGATGACATCACTCATGACATCATCCAGTGAATGTGTGTTTTTCTGAAAATTAAATATGTTTTATATATGTATATCTCAAGGTCGACGGAATAATAAATGGGTATATAAGTGTCTAAATGGATGATTTGTTTTTGAAAAATTGATTGTGTAACTGACTGATTAAGTGTATCATAGTGAATACATGGCTTAGTGAGTAATGTTTAAATATGTAAATATCTGTATCAGTCTCTCACTTTGTGTATAAGTGGCTGCATGGGTTGGTGAGTAGCTACATGGGTGTCTATATAGGTTATTAGTTGGTTTTTTGAGTATCAGTCTGAGTGTCTGCATGGTTCGGTGGGGGGTATTACGTAGTGCATAGGTGCATGAATGAGTGACTCACTGTTTGTATGTGTTGAACACAGCATGTGTGCAGGACTGTATGGGTGGATGAGTGTGTGTATGGGTGTGTTAGTGAGTGAATGACTGTCTCAATAGTGTCTTTATGAGTAACTACATATGTTTTAAACTAGTATATGTGACTATTGTTGTATATAAGTGAGTATATGTGAGAGTGAGAGATTGAAAGAGTTCCTGTATGAATAAGTATGTGTTTCTATAAGTGATTGTTTAAAAGACTAAGTATGTGTAAGTTTCTGTAGAAGTAAGTGTGGCGGTGTGTGTATAACTGTATATGCAAGTAAATGGATGTTTGATTCTTTATTAGCATGAGTGACTATGTGTGTGAGTAACTCTATGGATGAGTGGCATTGTGTAACAGGATGTATAGGTGTATGAGTACATATGATGAGTGAGTACATGTATGAGTGACTGTATAGGACTGTTGGTGAATGAGTGGATGTGGATCTTAGAATTACTGAAGAGGTTGTTGTAACTGGTATTGGTATGTCCATTGTTTTGAAAATTTTAGTCTCTATTTTTGAATGTGTGTATCAAAGGTTATATTAGGGTGAGAGGAGGTCTGCCACTCTATCACAAGGATGATGTCATCAGTGATGTCATCAGTGATGTCATTTGAGATGTCATCAGTGATGTCATGAGTGATGTCACTGACCATGTCATGAGTGATGTAATATGTGACGTCATCAGCAGTGCATTGCGGGCGCGCGAGTTATAGTTAGCTGAACTAACTATAACGGGGGAATTTCAATGGTTTTGTACAAGTGAAAAGTCCAGCTAACTATAACACCCCTGAAACCTATGGTTTTTTCAGTGTTTTTCTGAGGTTTTTTAAATGCTAATTCCTAACTATAACGTGCCTGAATCCTATGGTTTTTTTCTGTGAATTTCAAAGGTTTTTTAAATGCTAATTTCTAACTATGCCTACAGAGATAGGACATGTGAAGAAAGAAGAAAAAATGCACAGAAAGAAACAAAAGAAGTGCAGAAAGAAGCAACAGAAGTCCTCAAATACGAAGATAAGTGCAGGAAGAAGGATAACGTGCAGAAAGAACAAAAAGAAGAGCAGAAAGAAGCCTTGTTGCAAAATCATCCTGTACCCTCAACTTTTTCAGACGGATACTGGTGGTAACTGAGTCTGACTAACCAGTCCTAGAGCCAGTGCTATGTTAAAAGACACTTAGAATACAGTGAAAACACCTACATACACTAGGGTACATTATGCGTTGGGGTCCCCCTGTGATTAGCATGACCTCCTCTGTAAGCCCCTAGTATATAATAGGGCATGGGGATTAAAACTACCTCTTAAAACAGGCCACAGGGCGTTTTTGCACACGTTAACTCAGGCCCCGTCCCCTCCATTCACCACTGTGTAAACACGCCCTGTGTCCATTTTTAGTTGGGAGATTAAGTTCCTTTGAATCCTGAGGGTCCCTAGGGTCCAACTAGCCCACTAGGTACCTCCAGTAAGTGCCACAGAGCTGCGTTGCAGAGAGGTGTAAAAAGTGGCACGGCCTGGACCACCTCTCTGCAATGCAGCTCAGTGGCGCTTACTGGAAGCACTTGGTGGGCTAGTTAGCCCCCAGGGGCCCTCAGTATTGAAGGGAAATTATATCCCCAATTTAAAACGTGCCATAGTGCGTGTTTGCACACGTCACCTCAGGCCCCGTCCCCTCCCTTCACCACTGTGTAAACGCGCCCTGTGGCTGTTCTAAGTTGAGAGATTAAGTCCCCTTGAATCCTAAGGGTCCCTAGAGTCAAACTAGACCACTAGGTACCTCCAGTAAGGGCCACAGAGCTGCGTTGCAGAGAGGTGTAAAAAGGGGCTTGGCCTCAGAACACCTGGCTGCAGCGCAGCTCCCTGGCGCATACTGGAGATGCCTGTTGGGGGCGCGTTTGCAGAGTGCTGCACGGAGGGGGCATGGCCTCCGGCACGATGCCAGTCTTTTATTTATTTTAGTTTTTTAAGAAGGGGGGCTGTTTGGTTCCCCTTCTTATTCTAATTTATTGGCCCTGATGACCCCATCCCCCAGGGCCAGTCTCCTAATTATATTTTTTTGACCCCAATCCCCAGGGCCAGCCACTGTTTTTTATTATTTTTAAAAAATATATATTTATAGACACACCTAGGACATGCTGGACAAACCGTACGCACCTATCACCATGACGATTTGCGTGATATTCATTAAAAGGCGACTATGCATGCAATGAATCCACGTGGAATGTATTTACACCACTAGTGAAGCTCTGACATGTCTGATGCCCTACCGTGCCTAATCCTGGTAGACACCCTTGTCGTTTATTTATACAAACATGGGTAGCTATTGACGGGCACATTTAATACACATGCACACCAAGCCATTCAAAGGGGATTCGACAAAAATTCGACCAAAACTATGCAAGAAACCCCCCTCACGGTTAATAAAACACACATCCACTGCCGGATGTGTAATACTTTTTATTTTACTCTCTGGAAAGGGGACGAACATCACTTGAGATTCACGGCGTGCTCCTGACAGAGCCCAATGCTGTGTTACACCCAACATTGCCTGCCGAGTGCCACACACCTCTGTGTTGTATTCCACTAGCTAGTGCATATGCTATGACACTCTCTAGACCATGTGCACTGTAACACCACCCCGTGAATATGTCATGCCACACTTGTCTTCGCACGGGTTATATTGCCCCATCTAACGTGCCTTTCTCGATGCCTATGTTATAACGCACAGTGCTATGCCATACATATTACAATCTGGGATCCATATCTTTGTCACAGTGCATATGCAACGTTACACTCCCCAGCACATATTTTATATTACAACTTTAGAGACTAGTTAGGTTACACAACACTGCCCTGTGCATATTACACTCCAAGGCGCATATCGCATAGCACGCGCTAGTGCCTGTGCTATCTCGCGCTCTCCAATGAATCTGTCATTGCGCACAATGTATTGCATATTATATTTCACGCCCGGTTCATCTTATATCACACTTTTTGGTGCATAGTTTATACCATACACTATATCTAGTTTTCATTTTCAATCGTGCTCTCAGGACTATGTTCTATATAACACTGTGTTCACCTACCCTTTTCACGGGCATTACATTTTGCGATAGGGGGTGGAGGGTCAGGGGGTGTTTCTGCCAAGTGAGCCCGGAGTCACAGTCACAAACGTCCTCTTCTTCCTGAATAAAAGTGAGATTATGCTGCATACTTGTTCATATTTTAAGTAGTTCGCACAGACACAATGTTTTAAAAACAATAAAGTTCCTATTACCCGCTTCTCTGAACAGTTAGCTTGCTGCCCCATCCCCTTCCTCCCTATCCTCTGTTGTGTGAATCCATGGACTAGCCTCCTCCCTCCTGCCATGCATGGTCTGATGTGCTGCCACTGCCCTCAATTTAGTATGATGTACCAGTCCACTCCCCCTGCCCTCCATTGCCCAATTCTATGCCCCATCATTGACCTCCTGCTTAAACTCTGTGCTTAGCTTGCTGCCCCTATTCTCCTTCCCCCTGCCCTCCGATGTCTTTGTGCATGCCCCTGCTCCATCCTTTTTGCCCACCATGTCCCATGGACCTGCCACTCCTATCTACTCTGAGTGTTCTGTTGAGCTGCCACTCCCCTCCCACCTGCCTAGCATTGTCAGATGACTGTAACCTGTCCCTGCCACCTCCACCCTGCCTGTCCACATGCCATGCCCCTATCCTCTTCCTCCTGTCCTACATGGTCCATTGTACTGCCACACCCTTCTGCCCTCCCTGGTCTGTTGTGCTGCAACTGCTCCTCCTGCCTGCCCCGTGTGGTCTGTTGTGAGGTCCCTTCCCCTGAACTTTCTTGTCTGTGCACAGGTCCTGACCCTCCCTTCTATCCTCCATCGTCCTTTGTGCATGCCCCTCCACCCTCCTTCTTGCCCATCATAGCCATTGTGCTGCCACTAACCCTCCCACTTGCCATGCATGGTCTTCTGTGCTGCCATGGCCCCTCCCACCTTCCCTGTGTGGTCAGTTAGCTGCCCCTGACCCCCTCCCACCTTCCCTCCATGGTCTGTGTGTATGCCATCACAGTCTCACTGTTGCTCTTCATGGTGTGTCTTGCTTCTAGTTCCCATCCTGCCTGACCTCCATGGCTATCTTGCTGCTCCTGCCCTGCCCCCTTGCCCCCAGCCCTACTCCCTCCCTCCTGGCTTGTCTGTTCCATTGTAATGCCCCTGATCCGTCCCTCCTGCCCTTTATGGTCTGTTATGCTGCAGCTTTCTCTCCTGTCTGTCCATTATGGTCAGCTAGCTACTATTGCCTCTTGCCCCTCTGTTCTCTGTTGTCCATGTGCATGGTCCTGTCCCCTCCCTCTTGCTTTCTATGGATTGTTGTGCTGCACTCCCGTCCTGCATGCCCTGTGTGGTGTATTGTGCTGTTGCAAACCCTGATGCCTGCCCTGCAGGGTCAGTTTGGTGCACCTCTCCATGTCCCTCCTGTCCTCTGTTATCCAAGTCCATGTCCCTATCCCATTTCCTTCCATGATCCAATGTACCATACTTGCGAACATTTTGAACTTGGTAAGAGGGAGATTTTGAAAAAAACTGGGGTATTGATTTTCCCCTTTGAGTTACATTGAAAAAGAGGATATTGTAGACAGGAGACAGATCAAATAAAGCCCATTTGAGCTTAAAAATATTGGACGTTTCCTAGCTGAATCGGGTCTGTTGGCATGTATGGTTGTACTACCATTGCCTCTTCCTTCTGCCCACAATGGTCTATTACATTGCCACAGCCTTGAAGGAGGGTAGATTTTGTATCACAGGGGGCCCCTGGCCCGTTCTGTCCACACCTGAAGTATGAGACCCTTGTCCTTGCCCTGCCAGCTGCATTTGTAGGCCGTATTAAATTGACCAGCGGGTCCTGTGTTGCTATATAATTATCCTGAGACATCCTTACCACTCAGCCAGCATAAAACCCCTGTGTAGGCCCTTCTGTTCAATATGTAGGCCTCTTTGTTAAATTGACCATAGCTCTGCAATTTTAGTGTATAGCAGTCTGAAGGCAGGTCTGCGAGGCCTTCTTATCCAAACTAGTAGCCCCCACCCTACCCGAGTGCTCCGTGCTCGGTATCAAAGTTCAACATCCCCCTGAAGCTGTCGACATACAGTAGGCTGCATCCTGGACTGGTACTTGCTTCCTGGGCAGGTTTCCCGCTTTTAAGGAAGAGGCAACCGCAGAGCGTCAAGTTAGGAGAACTGAGGAGATTTTATACATGAATATATTGAATTCCCGTACAATACCCATTATTTTCTGCTTGCTCTATGGAACTTACGATAAGCGATTGGCCTGAGAGACTGACCTTTTCACCCAGTCCATTGTCAGCATTAAGTGGGTAAATGACGAAATGTCTGGTAAAATCTGCAGACGAAGCTTTTGGGTAGCATACGTAGGTAGATGTAGCGTGCAAAGGAGCCCACAAAATGATATAAAAAGGGAGCACCCACAGATATCGACGGACTACCTCGCCGTCTGTATGTAGGTTAACAGGCAGTGCAGGTTTTCCCCAAGAGCTGGGAGCTCTTGTCTTCCTTTGCTTAAAATGTCTTGCTCTGCTTTGCTTGAAGTATCTTATTCTATTTTACCTATATGAAATGTCATGTTATGTTTAACCATTGTTCTCTTTACTTTTGCATTTAAAAGATTTTGTATTGTAATTGCAGGAATGCTTGCTCTAAGAGTAAACGTGAGTGTTCCTAGGTAACATTTTCCTTGGTGTAACTTGTTTCTCATGATGCATTTATAGATGTGTTTTCTCTCTCTCTCTGTCAGTACATTAATTGAGATACAGAGAATATGATGACAGCTGTATGATTATCTGGATTCTGTATTTTGTACTTTATGTCTCTATTCTGCGGTTTCTTTGAAGTTGCATCTTCTCATTAAACTGCCATTGTATTCTGCCTCCAATTCCATGTCTCATATGTCTGTTTTCTTCATTTTTGGAGCAAGCGTTCCTAGGCACCCCGGCTAAAATTAAGGTGCCCCTTTTGTCCCTGACTCACTCTCCTGCTCAGTTCTGTGGTGGCTCCCGGGGATCTGGGGACCGCCCCTAGCTTCCTTGACCCGTAATAGATCTTCCCTCCAACAGCCTCTCTTGCAAGTCCTGTATTGTTGGTTTGTTGCCCCTGCCCCCCTTTCCACTGCCATCCATAGTCTGTTGTGCTTCCACGGCCCTTCCTGCCTGCTCAGTGTGGTTAAATTGTTGCCTTTGCACCCTCCTACCTGCCTTCAATTTTCAGAGTCCGTGCCCCTGGCCTCTGCCTCTCAACAGTATCCTAATGAACAACTAGATTGCTAACATTCTATATTTATTACAAAAGTGTGGAACGCCTGACATCATCTTGATGTAAACAAAACTGTAATACCTAGAGCATTTCCTTTAGAAATTACATATATGAGAGGGTCTTATTGGCATCAAAATTATGGTTAGTGCTCTAAAAGACTAAAATAAGGACATATTTTCTGAGTTTTCAAATAGCGACAAAGCACTTTTAAATTATTTGTTATCTTTATGTTTTTTTATCCAGTTGACCACTTGATTAAATGTTGCACTTAGGGGAGAGGATGTGGTGTTACTTCCAGAACTGCAGACTTTGCAACTGGGGAACCAGGTTGAAGTTTCTGCTTCAGCTCGACATTCTGTGATTCTGGTCAAATCACTTAGTCTCCCCATGTCTACAACCAAAATGAATTTGTTCTTGTGTGATGTAACCAATGCTCATGTAAAGCACTCCAATACCTGACAAGTCTGCACTATATAACACTGCAAAAACACAAAATAATAAGTGTTTTGCACACTTCTGTCATTGGGCTATATTTGGGCTACATCTGGGTGATTTTGGGCTACATTTGGGCTCTTTTGTCTCCGGTGGCCATCTTGGGAGATTTATTTGTTATGAAGTTTCCTAATTTCCTCATGTACTGCAGGCTCCTCAGTAGGAAATGCTTTCAGTTTTTTACTGTGATTCCATCATGAAGGTATTCAGATATGTCACACATTTGCCATAAATTCTGAATGTTAGCACTCTAGTTGCTCATTAGATCACTGTAGTAAAACTACTGCACCATGGAAGTCTGCTCCTGGTATTAAAAGTGCATGTTTCAGTCTGCATGTCAGAATTTTTTAATGAAATAGAAGAGGATTTGAGAAGTCACTCAAAATGTGCCCTCATTTTCTTTCTTCAGCATTAATCATAATTTCTATGGCAAAATGAACCTCCTCATTGTGTTCCTTTTTAAATTAAATGTTTTAAGTGTTACCAGTTTATTCCAATCAAGATGGCTTCAGGTGTGCCATACTTTTGTCATAATGAAGACAGTAAGCGCTCTAGTTGTTTTTAAGAACATTCTGGGACATTCTGTCATTGGGCTATACTTGGGCTACATCTGGGTGATATTTGGGCTACATTTGGGCTCTTTTGTCTCTGGTGGCCATCTTGGGAGACTTATTTGTTATGAAGTTTCCTAATTTCCTCATTTACCGCAGTCTCCTCAGTAGGAAATACTTTCAGTTTTTTACTTTGATTCCATCAAGAAGGCATTCAGATGTGTCACACATTTGCCATAAATTCAGAATGTTAGCACTCTTTTTGCTCATTAGATCACTGTAGTAAAGCTACTGCTCACCAGGGAAAACTGCTGCTGGTATTGAAAGTGCATGTTTCAGTCTGCATGTCAGAATTTTTTAATGAAATAGAAGAGGATTTGAGAAGTCACTCAAAATGTGCCCTAATTTTTCTTTCTGCAGCACTATTCATACTTTTTATGGAAAAATGAACCCCCTCATTTTGTTCCTTTTTAAATTAAATGTTTTAAGAGTTACCACTTTAATCCAAGCAAGATGGCTTCAGGTGTGCCATACGTTTATCATAAGTAGGACTGTTAGCGCTCTAGTAGTTCTTTGGAACACTCTGGGAAGCTGCAGTAGAACACAAAGGAATCAACTGACAGTCTCTGCCCTTGTTGGATGTACATGTTTTACTGAGAATGTCAGACTTCATTCTCACATGACTGAGAAAGATAATGTGAATTTACAGAAAATAAGCTCTCAGTTTAGCCTATAGATCACCTTCCAAACCTCTGTGGTAAAAGCATGAGAAAATATTTTTCTCTCAATCATGATATCCCAGCAGAAGGCTTTTTCACATGGTGAAATCACCTTAGAACATACCACAATTCCTAAAATGAGTATGGTACCATCAACAAATGATTTATAATGTAACTAAAGTCTTAAAACCTTCTATTAACTGCAATGCTTTTTAATGAGGTGCTATCATGTATATTGGTCCCAAGATGGCTGCCAACACTTCTTGGATGAAGTGCTGACAGCCAATCAGATCTCAGGATGAGATGTGTGGTTAGGCTCCGCCCACATATATATATGCTTTTAAATGCTATTTTCTCAGGAAATACTGAACAGATTTACACCAGACCTGCAAAAGGCACTTCCTTGACCTTATGGCTACCTCTCTGCCAAATTTCAAGTAATTCTGTTCAGCCGTTCGGGCTGTAGCTGTGTCTAAAGGTCCTATGGAAAAATGCATGGGGAAAACGCATTTTGGGACCCCCCTTTTTTCTCGGCCCCTGCTTGACGAATCCCCCCGAGACTTTCAGGGTAGGAGCGGAGCGTAGCGCCCCACCTATTTTGAAAAGTTCGCGAGGATTCGTCGACCGGCGCCAAAGTTATTCCAAATAGAATGTTGCGGATTTCCTATGGAAACAGGGTCCTAACTATAACTACCTACTGGCGACCGCCAGTAGGTAATATATATATATATATATATATATATTACCTACTGGCGCGTTTTTCCCATGCATTTTTCCATAGGACCTTTAGAACGAGCTACAGCCCGAACGGCTGAACAGAATTACTAGAAATTTGGCAGAGAGGTAGTCCCTAGGTCAAGGAAGTGCCTTTTGTAGGTTTGGTGTAAATCTGTTCAGTAGATTCTGAGAAAATAGCCTTTAAATCAATATATATATCTGAGCCCGCTTACGGTACGCTTACCGTACGCTTACCGTACGCTTACCGTAAGCTTACGGTGGCGTGCGCGAGCGCGATTCTGATTGGCTCTTAGATCTTAGTAAACATTCGAATCGGCCGAAACCAGGAAGCGGCGTCCGCCATTTTGTCTTATCAAACATGATGGCCAAAAACATGTTACGGGGCTGTTTTGACAACTCCCTCCCACATAGTCATGTTGAGGGAGTCCCCAAACATCCCCCAAGAGCAAAAACGGTTTTATTTTTTTTTCGGCAATTTCGCGGGGTACGCTTACCGTACGCTTACCGTACGCTTACCGTAAGCTTACCGTACGCTTACGGTAAAAAAATAAAAATAAAAAAAAAACACTATCCACACTTACCCCACCCCCTGTGCTTTTGGTGGCCGCAGGCCACCAAATGTGCAGGGCTTATTAATAGAGAAAAAAAACGTAATTTTGGCAACATGAAATTATAAAATCGAAATAAAAAAAACACTATCCACATTGACCTCACCCCCTGTGCAAATGTACAGGGCTTATTAAAGTTGATAAAAACCGTGCACGGAACGAACTGCGTTAAGTGGGCGCGCACGCCACAAATGGCGTAAAGTAACTTAGCATTTAAAAAACCGTACAAATTCACTGAAAAAACCATAGGTTTCACACACGTTATAGTTAGGAAATAGCATTTAAAAAACCTTGCTAATTCACTGAAAAAACCATAGGTTTCACACATGTTATAGTTAGCTGGACATTTTACTGATAAAAAACCAATGAAATTCCCCCGTTATAGTTACTGTAGGCAACTATAACTCACGCGACCGTAATCCTCTGCTGATGACATATGTGTCTTTATGAAAAAAAAATATTTGTAATATATGTATAGCTAAAATTTAATGGAAGAAGATATGGGCAAATAAGTGTCTAAATACAGTATTAGCATCAGCAGAGGATTGCGGTCGCGTGAGTTATAGTTGCCTACAGTAACTATAACGGGGGAATTTCATTGGTTTTTTATCAGTAAAATGTCCAGCTAACTATAACATGTGTGAAACCTATGGTTTTTTCAGTGAATATATATATATATACACACATACTCTAATTTGTATTAATGAATGTATTTATGTGTTTATATGTGACAGTAATTGTTTTGGTATTTTTAAATATATGTGTTTTAGGTTTACGTTCTTTGAGGGTTGTTTCTTTAATTTTTGGTTAATTGTAATTTTTTTGTTGTATTTGTTTATTATGAGTTTAGGATTTATTTAAAGTAATTGTTTTAAGTTAAATTTGTCTTTTTGGGTGTATTTGTAAGGATTTATTAGTCATGTTGGCGATAATATTCTGGTTGGTATTGTGTTTATCGATATTTTAGATGTCATATGTTTATTTATAAGTGATATGATATGGGTTTCTGATAATTTTGCTATAGATATATGTAAACATCTATTTTATTGTAAATGATATTGGTGTGTTCAATATTATTAATATTAATAATTATGTAAAAATAGGCAATATTTTTGTAATCAATATTAAAATTCTGATATATGTGTATATTGATATTTGTAGGATTGTTATTATGTCACAGATACTATTTTTTCCATGCAAAAATAGAAGTCTGAACATCTGTGTGCACAAAATGGAATTCACAAAAGTTGTACAGGTTTGTACCTTAAAACCAGTGACTGGGGCATATTTCCAGGTCTAACCTGGAAAACATTTGTGAGTTACGAAAATGAGTAAATTTACATCCACGTGAGGTTGTAAATCACAGGGTGCAGATTGGCTCATTTTTTGTGAATTCAACCCAATATGAGGAGCAGGTGGTGAATAGCTTCTCATGTCTTACTTAGTGTGCGTTGTTTCCTCTGTCTTCCCCTGCCTCCCTATCTGTGTGTGTGAATATGGGAGGGGGATGAGTGTTTGGTCTGAACATTTCAATGCTTCTAATGACAAGTGTAATTTATAACTGCATTTCCAACTGAAAGGCCCTGCACCCAACTGCAAGGACATTTTCATTTGTGAGCATTATCTCCGTTGTTTGAAAGTGGATAGTTAAATAACTGGCCCCGGTGCTTTCTGAAATGTTTGAGCCCAACACTTGATATTGTGGTTTGTTGATGCTGTTTATTGTGTGCCAGAAATTTTCTGCGTTGTTTCTTTTGACTTCGTATAGTAGGATAGCCCAGAAGGATTCTTTTTCAATATTCTGGATCTCCCATTTCTACTTTTTTAATAGTTTTTTTCTTTCCTTAAGAAAATTTAAGAAATCATTTGACAACAAAACAACAACAGTACAAAAAGTGAAACAGAGTTATGAATTTTTAAACCATAAAATGAAAAATAGTGCCCAAAAGATCAAATCGCCAAACACAACACCTAGTCACTTAATACCGGGGCAAAGTCGAAAGTAATGGCTCATTGAGATAGTCTGGTTCGGATTCACAAAGTGGTTTGTGACCATCCTCTGCTTACTTTTGGACTTAGAGGAAATTTCATTGAAAAATTGAGAAGGAAAAATTCAGCTGGGCAAGGCAGCCGGCAGTGTGCAAGGAGGAGGTGTTGTCATCTAATAGCAGCAGGACTAAACAATCTAATCACCCACCACAGGCATCTAGTCGTGATAGACCAGGGTGAAGTCGGAAATTATGGCGACCAAGATGGAAGGTAGTTCTGATACACAGTCAATTGGGCCCTGTCTCTGCTTGCCTTCGGTCTTGGAAGAATTTTGTAAGAAAAATGTCTGAAAAGGTAAAATTCAGCAGGGCAAGGCAACCGGCCATGTCCAAGGAGGAGGCACCATTGTCAACGGAGTTGCAGTGAAGATTTCTATGTTTAGATTAACTCTCTTAATTGGAAGTCAAAAATCTCCAGCAGAACAAAGCTAAAGGCTGTAGCCAACAACGGCTCCTTGAGTCCCAATGCTCCTTCTGTGAGGAGCCACTAAACAGGATTTGCTGCGGCAGAGAAAAAAGTAGCGGGGCCTACTGTGAAGTCAGACTAACCAGTGATACACCTCAGGGGGAATAGCACGCAGATAGGGTCTCGGTCTCCTCTTGGTTCTCAGACCACTTTTTGGCAGAAAATGTTCTAATTCCCAAGTTTTGGATTTGAGCTATCTGGGCAACTTTAGCACCACTTCCAAGGGTCCAAGCCTGGAGGGTCACCACTTGGAGGGTCAGGATTCACTCAGGCTTGGTCGAGGTGAAGGTTCAAGATGTATGGAGCCTTTTTTTCCCTGAAGCTCTGATCAGGAGGCCAGCCAACTTGTCCTTAGAGTCACTCTCGAAGTCTTGCGTACATGCAGAGTAGCAGGTTTCAAGCAGCAGGCCAGTCCCCCGGGGGTGCAAGTCAAGCTTTAGGCATCAGGGCAGTCCTCTGGTGCGGAAAGCAGTCCTTTGAAGAACCTAGCAGGCCACAGGTAGCAAGGCAGTCCTCTGAGAGTCCTCCCGTAGATCCAGAAGAGAGGTGAAGAATGGGTCAGAGTGTCCTACAGTTATACCTGGTGTCATCTTAGAAATAGGAGAAACCTCTGGAGTTTTCCCTCCCGCAAAAGAGTCTGGAAGTTCCTGCATCCCTGCTCTGGTCCCAGTCTGTCTGCAGTCACAATAGGATAGGGTGAAGTGCTTTGTGTGTGAGCTGAGGCATTGTCTTTCAAGTGCAAGTGGGGCTGTGTGCTGCTCCACCTACCCATCAGGCTTCAATAGCCCATCCTGCCAGCACTCACTCCCTATATTGTGTTGCTATCTCGGAGGAATGGACAAAGGCCAACTACTCCTAGTCATGTGACCCAGGAAACAGACTGCAGGCATCAAATGGATAGGACAAGAAAATGGCAACTTTCTAATAGCACCTAAATCCAACTTTACCATTAAAGAGAATTTTAAATTACAATTTCCTAGACATCAAACATGACATTATACCTGCTCCCAAACAAAAGTTATCACTTATTAAATGTAATAAGGTAAGCCAATATTATCTTATGGGAGAGGTAGGCTTCACAGTAGTGAAAACCGAATTTAGGAGTTTTTTTCTACCAGGACATGTAAAACTTAAAAGTGCATGTTCAACTTTTTAAAAGCAATGCACTGTGCCATACGGCCCTACCGAGGGCCAGCTTTTGGCATGGGCAAGCTGGGCTCAGGCCCACGCACCAATTTTCAGAGGGGTATAAAGAATAGTCGGCGTAAACATCTTCCAAACAGCATCACCCCTCTTCTTTGACTCTAATGATTTTGTTTAAAGTGCTTCTAATCATTTGAACGTGCTGCAGTCAATCTTTTAGCACTGTATCTGCCCCCTACCATGCCCTCTCAACGTTCTGTACCTCCTGTTGACACACATCAGCATCCCTCACCAGTCCAACAAAGGACTTAGAACCAGCCTGACAGAGCGGAGTTGTGGGTGATTCATGTGAGCTGGGGGAGGTTAGGGACTGGCCTGTAAAATGGGCGCTACCTCATTTTTTTACCAGCAGAAGCGAGGCGGCAAATTTCTTTCCACCCAGGGCGCTTTTAGAGCAAGGGCTGGCTCTGGGCTTACCTTAGGGGTGACATAAATGTATTAAAAAGGGAGTTTCAGGCCTGGCAAGGGGCTTATTTTGCCAAGTTGAATTGACATTTCAAAATTGCTCACAGGCTACAATGGCAGGCCTGCGGCATGTATTAAGTGGCTACTTAAGTGGGTGGCACAATAAGTGCTGCAGGCCCACTACTGACATTTAATATACCAGCCCTGGAGATATGGTATACCACTTTACTCGGGTCTTACTAGTAAACTATGGGGCATATTTATTAGAACTGATGCATCAGCATTGATGCCTCAGATTTCTTGCACTTGTCACAAATGCCCTAACAACACCATGGATGTGCTGTATTTACAGTATAGTGCTCCATGGCCCCTAAATATGCCAACTGAGTGTAAGCCAATTTTTCCATGTTTTAGGGAGTGAGCACAAGCACTTTAGCACTGGTTAGCAGTGGTAAAGTGCACAAGTCCTAAGGCCAAGAAAAACAAATTCAGCAAAACAGAAGAGGAAAAGGCAAAATGTTTGGGGAAAGACCACCCTAAGGCTGACAGGTAGAACAACACCAAAACTGAAAAAAAACACCACAGGATTCCAGAGGGAATACATTTTACAGGGAACACTAAATCAAAACGTCTCACTTAACAGTCACTTGCAGATCCAACAAAATTGATACTTAGAATTTTTTTCAAGAAACCTTTGGTTAAAGTGGAATGTGGTTACTTAGAGTTACTTTGGGCAAGCAACTCCTGCAGGGATCTAATCAAGGGCCACAGCAAGGTCTGAAGAAATATTTATCTCAACAGGAAATGCAGTCTTCAGTCCAGTTCCAGTGTCAGTGGTCTCTTGCTATTCATTTCTATGGATTGGTCCTGATGCAAGGGATATAGGATGCTTAAGATGCTCAAAGATGCTGAAGATGCTGTGGGGTCAATGGAGGTCTTCCTGGGGCAACTCCTCTGACAACAGTCCTGGTGGGGTGACTTTGGCCACAGGTGTTGATGTCCCTCGAAATCCTCTTGGGTCCAGCTAAAGTCCACTCACCAATGGACTACTGATCACCGGCCATAACGAACTCAGCGGTTTCCTTCTTTTGGAGATAACCGTCCCTGTGGGCAGCCAAGCTGCGCTCCGACAACTCTCCTGGGCCCAGCAGACTTGGATGCAACTTTTAAGTGTTTGGGCTCGGTCTCTCTTGGGCTGCACTGCTACAAGGAGCGGCAATCCGATTATCTTGGCTGCCTACTCGCCTAGGCTTCTTCAGCTTTGTGGCCCTGTGCTGTGAACAGGAAGTCAACCAACTGGCTCTTGAGTCTCTACTTCTGTCTGGGCTCAGTGGACACTTCTTATATCGCACAACAAGAGCTACCCTGACCCAGTGCCTGATTCCTAGTAAAAGATGAGGCACACTATGCCAATGAATTAGGTGGTGCTGGACATCTCAAAAAAATGTATGGACTGGCCTCACACACTACCAGGTGTCATGCTTCATCATTGACTATCCTCGCCCTTTAAAAAACACGTTTGATAAAGGGCGGGCTTACACCTGAAGACAGGGAGGCACTTCTACAACTAAGTGGGGGCCTGTGCTGAAAAAGTGAGTGAGTGATGTTAAAAACCGATGCACGGTCCTGCGTGGAAACACAGGTGGAGCCTTAGTGGCAGAAACATGTTGGCGACACAGATGGAGATGGGGTACTAGACTCCCTAGTCTCCACTTTTAATTTTAACATCGAGCACGCTCTCCACTATTAAAGTCTCCACCCAGGTCCTTGCATCGGTTTTGGAATAGGCTCTGGCACAGGGCTAAACAAGTCTCTATGCGAAAACAACAGTTGATGGACAGAATGCCATGGTTTTGCTCTAAACAAGTCCCTAGCCGAGCTAAAAATAGGTCACACGAAGTGGCTTCTTTCTTCTCTGTGGGTGATCAAATAAGGCCTATGTTGAGCAATGATGTTGCGATTGCAGCTGCATGCAATTGCCTTCATTCAGGTAGTGAGCACTGAATCAGGTACCCCAGGCACTGGACACAACACACCTCTGTTACATCCCAATTTCTGCACATGCACACGTGAACATGCCTCCCTTCTATCTGGCGTCAAATTCTTCTCACAGTCGCAAACTGTGGTGAAAAATCCTCAGAATAAGCCTGTGGCTTTGTGCAACTGCTGCTTTTCCCGCTCATTTAATGCATAAAACCCGCAGCTCTATTTGTGGCCTACTGGGTTATTGGACTTGAAGCCTACGTTTATTTATTGGATCGATGTATTCGGCCTCCAGAGGGAGAAAAGGGCAGGAATGGATCGAAGTGGATTGCTGTCCATTCTTGGCTCAAAGGGAAAAGCTTCACAATACAAAGCAGAAGAGCTGAAGCAGCCAGAACTAATCGATACATGCACAGTGCCACAGGACGTGTGCAGAGCGCTGCAGGGGGCCGTACTGTAATCGTCATTTGCCGTGCGATTTGTGTAGTATATTTTTTTAAGTGACAACGTGTGGTAGTAAGAACAGAAAAACATTTGAAGAGGTGAATGTGGGCGCGCTGACTGAATTGCATATATAGCGCCTATTGTACTTTGCACCCACAACTGCGTATTCCTCACATTGCCTGGACTGCACTGTTGCTGGTGCTAGACAGCATAGGGGTTGCATCACAAAGTGCCAAAAATCAGGCGGTCGAACGGTCCAATTCAGAAATGCTTGAGTTTCTGGGTAAGGCTCAGGGAACTTCACTTGTCAAGCCCAATTCAAGTCTTCTAGCTAAGAAGCTGCAAAAATAGTTCATATTTCTAGCTATTTCTCATTTTAAGAATTTCAAAATGACGAGGCAAAAACGGCCGTGATTCTATGGTAAAGCAAAACAGAAAGAAGACTTGCACAGCTGGGGAAAGAGACGAACAATTGCAGAATGGTAACAGGGTGGCCCCACTCAGGCCTTTGAATCAGTCCAGATGATGGATCACAAATTCCTCATTATAATCTACAAATGGATGAGGCAAACATGGAAAACAACTTGGGAAGACCCTTGCGCCGCCGGTGCGTCACTTTTTGTGACGTTCCGGTGGCGCAGGACGCTGCTCCATATTTACCAGGCAGCACTAAGCCACTGTTTTTGGCTTAATGATGCCAAATATCTTCCCTGGCTTTGACATAGTTTTCTGCATTAAAGGGGCGTGCAATAGGTGTTGCTGGGGGTGTTCCAAGCAACATCCATGACTTTTTGACACTGCCCCAGATTTACGAGAAATCGTAACTCTGAGGCAGTGCCAAAGCCTTATGACTATGAGGTACAGCGAGGAGAAATATCTTTATTTCTCCTCGATTTTCCTTTTTCTATGTGTGCTGAATTTTTCAGCACACATAGAAAGAGGAAAAAGCCTCTTGTGATTGTTTTTGTGCAGGGAGGTTTCCTCCCGGCACAAAAATAATCATCTCCACAATGCACGCACCCTTGCACCATGGTGCAAAGGTGCCCTTATTGTCGCACGCGTACAGGGAAAAAGGACAGGAATGCGCCATGTCTGATAATAGGGTGCATTCCTGCCCTTTTTTTGCCATAGGGCAGCGCAGCATGAAGGCCTGGGACATTGCCCTATGGCAAAATCTCATAAATAAAGCCATAGGCTCAGCAATGAAAACAAAAGTAGACATGTCGTGAGATGCGTCATGTTTGTTCTTTGGGCACATAAGAATCGTGCAAATATACGCTTTCATGATCTTCTAGAAAAAGGTGTACAGTCATGCAACTGAGTGATATATACATCATAGGATATTTGCACTGATATCATTGGCTGTGGCTGTACCAACATCGACTGCCAGGCAGTGACGCCATACATCCAAGCTTTACATTTACGTATTAAGCATAATAAAATATCCCTATAGTTGTAGTTTGTGTAGCTTCGGCAAGTTGACAGCAATATAAAATGTCTGATCTCCAACGGCTTTGTTTTGAGCATTACCCGCCCATCCCCCACACTACGCCTGCTCATTGGCTGTCGATGCGATTACAGGAGCCTCTGCTTCAGCGCGTGGAACCTTCAGTGAGAGCTTCTCCGATGAGGGCCTGCTTAGGGATTATTACCTACTCTCTCTTTTGGTCATTCACATGTATAATTGTCCTGATAATTGACTGCAACAAAAAAGATTACCATACCTTGACCTTTTGGTTAGAGAAGCCATTTTCTGACTATTCATCGAATGTTTCAGGAGGGTCGGGCGGACATTAATTATCCCTGCTTCTTCACATCAAGGGATGCATTTCCAATTAGTGGATGGGAAACATCTACAAAACGCATCAGTATAATGAATACATGCAGTTTCGGACGGTTGTTAATGCATGCATTAAAGGAAGAGGAATTCTTAGTACATATAATTTCCTGCCCCCTGTCTATGGTCGAGGATTGCTTGATTCATGTCCCAGGCTTAGAAAATATGTAAGGAAGCTATCGAATAAACCCTGAATTAATACTTACATCCTACTCTAACATTTTCAACTCACTGTTCCCTACCGTGAGCATGTTTTCCCAATAACATGTTCATTTGAGTGAGATGTTAACCGTGGAATGGTCCATTTTGACTACAATCTAGTGTGTATGCGAAACGGCGCCCCCTGCAGGTGCAAGGAAATGGGTTAATTAGCCTTCTGCTTATTCTCGTATTTGGTACTAATTCTTTCAGCATAGGACAGGAATGGAACAGCTGAGGCATGCTCATATGTCTTTGGGCGGCATTATTTGGCGGGCGGTCAGGTTCATGTACCCATGCTGGTTGCACTGGTTCGTGAGTCAAGCTACTGCTCTAATGGGATGTAGTGTGGGAGGCACTAGGACTGCTGGGCCCTCCTCATGCACGACCTTTCCTTGACAAGGAAGGCCACAGTGAGGCTCGAGCGGCTGGAGGATGTCCTAAGGGCTGGTAGGGAAAGAGCTGCTACTGCTTCCACCCCTCCAGGGGTGGGACATATTTACTAGGGGATATTGCCACCAGAATGTCACTTTTAGTGACGTTCGCCTTATTTACAAAACAGTGTTAAGTCACTTCACATGGCTTAACGCCGCCTTGTAAATAAGGCCCATTTTCACGATTCACTTAGCGTGAAAGGGGCAATGCAACATTGGGCCCTCTGTAGCAACACCCATTGCTTTTGGACACTGCCCCATATTTCCAAGGATTGGGCAGCGCCAAAGACTGAGGCCACATAAAACCTGGTCTTTGGCTGGCGATACGAGGAGAAATTGTTAATTTCTCCTCGTATTTTGCGCTTTCTATGTGTGCTGTATCCTGCAGCACGCACAGCAACAGCAAATCGCCTTTTAATATTTTTTTATGTGCAGGAAGGTGCCCCTACCTGCACATAAACAATCGCCCCTGCAGTGCAGGCACCCTTGCAAAATGGTTCACGGGTGCCTGCACTGGAACTAGGCTAGGGCTAGGGTAAACCCAGGGGTGCGCCTCATCACTGCGTTAAAAAAATGCCGGAGCACGGCGTTACCAATTTTGGAGTAACACCACGCTCCAACATTTTATTGTAAATATCCCCCCAGGTGTGTACTCCAGTACTGATGGCGAAAGTAAGCACACAAATGCAGAAAACTGTTTCATCCCTGACCCTGCTTAGGTTAAAGGGGATGGGCCCATTTCTCTCTAACGTTCACAGTCTAGCTGGCCACAACAATCGCTAGAAGAAAAGTCATCTACCTATCTATTGCCCCTGACTGGTTGAGGAGGCCACAGAAGTTAAAGCACCATTGTATGCCGGTGTATCACTAGAATCAAGGAAAAGCCGCACTCCAGAACCAGAGTGGGTATGTTGTGGGAGGCTCCGCCATGTTTGTTCTTTGGGCACATGTGAATCTCTGTAATATACGAGCTTTCATGATCTTTTAGAAAAACTTGTACAGTGATTCCGTTGAGTGACATATACATCATAGAATATTTTACACTGATGTCTTTTGCTGTACCAAAATCCACTGTCTGAGCAATGACCCAACTGCACCAAGCTTTACATTTAGACAGTAAAGATAGTACAATTAACATGTCTCTGCTATGTCCTGGTAGCTTCGGCAAGTCTACAGCAGTACGAAATATTGGTTGTGTTCACTCACACTGCCACTCACATTCATCTAATCTTTACAGGCTTTGTTTTGAGCCTCACCCGCCCATCCCCCAATCCGGGAAATAAATCAGTGCTTCTCCTCCGTGCTTGATTGCTTATTGCCATTGAGTATTTTTGTTCTTAGATATATGTTAGAGGTCTGGAAGGCGGTCTGAAAAGGCAGTATGTCCACGTAACATGAAATGTACGAACTGCAAGGGAAAGGATCACAGAAAGAAATAGCGAGACCCTTGTATTATACGATATATTTTGCACTATCATCACAAAAGAAATCTTGAGCTTAATGGAAATATTCATGGGCAGATTTACAATAACTGGCGTATCCCTGCATATCAGCAGGAATGCGCCAGTTATTTTGCGTCACGGCAGACTCCTTTTGCGCCACCATGGATGCGCCGCATTTACAATGCGGTGCACCATGGGGCAAGAATAGACAGATGCGTGACGCATCTGCTGCCGTAAAGGTGACGCATTGCTGGAGTCGCGTCGCAAGCGCGACGGAGCTCCAGCAAGGCTCGGGTGCCCCCATGCCTAACATGCTGTAGATTTCACTCAGCTGCTTTTAGGAGGCGTTCCTGCGCCGGAACGCCCCCCTGCGCCGGAATGCCCACATGTGGCGCACGGCTTTACAACATGACGCATTTCCCTAGATGCGTCACGTTATAAATACCCTGCAGCATGGCACTGGCTTTGCGCCGCCGCTGCCTCACAAAAGTGACGCAACGGCGGCGCAAATGTGGCGTACGGGGCTTGTAAATCTGCCCCTCAGTCTGTAAAATGTGCATATATTACAGAATTATATGCACCGTGTTGCAAAATTAAATCTCTGTGGGCCCGAATCACAAAACTAATCTGAGACAAAATCCTAACTTTATGACTTTTTGTAGTCACAAAAAGCATTTAGGAGTAGTAAAGTTAGGAATCCTAACTTTACTACTCCTAAATGAATTTTGTGAATACCGAAAGTTGTAAAGTTAGGATTTTGTCTCAGATTGCTTTTGTGAATCGGGCCCAGTGTACTTTAGAGGTACATTCTACACGTAAACTAAAGAAAGACCATCTTTTTGACAAAAGAAATTAATATAATTGTTCACATTGAAATGAGTATTTTTCAGCAAAACGGGCAATTTTCTAATTGGAAAGTGGGCCGTGTAAAGAGCTTAAATTCAATACAAACACAAATCTTCTGCTTTGTGCATTTCGTTTGCCTCTTGTGTTATTGAAACTCAGCCTGTATGTAATGACAGGCACAGTTCCAAAGCAGAACATGATGTGCAAAGTACTGTCAGGGATTCGTTGCTGCACACTGGCATTCCATCGGATAACAGCTTCTATATGTCATACACACCAGTGACTAATTCTATAAAATATTGTGAGATCAGATTGCATGGGTAGCCTAATCTTCCATATTGTTTGAGCTTAACAACAATTATCTCAAAGCTTCTCTCTACAAAAGAGGTCAATTACCTTAAAATGGCGAGGGTCCCCCAGCAACAAAGGTAGTAACAAAGGGAGGTTCCAGATTGACTGAAGAACGTGTTGGCATTTCCTTGGTGGTCTGAAGAGAGTCCCATGACTTCCAATCACATGCTCATATCGGATGTTAATATTAGGTGAAAATGTAAGTTACAATGTCACATTTTAAACAAAAAAAACCCTGACATTCACTACTTATAGTTAAGTGAATTAACTGTAACTGATGCCCCTGCCATGCACAGTGTTGTCATCGATAATGTCATTTCAGATGCTGCATTAATGTTATCAATAATGTCAAAGAACATGTCATGAGTGATGCAATTTGTGAGGTCGTGAGCAGTGCATGGCAAGGTTGACATACTTCGCTGCAGCTTGCAGTGGGAGAGTTGTCCCGCTTTAGACTTTCTTATTCAAGGATGGCTCCTCTTAAATGGCAGAGGAGTGTCGCCCTGCCTGCTGTGAGCGCAGCAGGCAAACACTAATAAATAAAATGGCATAATAATGCCATTTTATATTGCCACCAGCTCGCGCTGTGTACAGCATAAGTGTGAGGCGGGGCTGAATCCTGCTATTGCAGGATTACTGCTGCCTCTTTCAGTGCACGTCGGGTTGGCTGGCTGGCTACCTACGGCCAGACTGACATGTGCACTATAGACTCAGCAATCCCCGGTATGTGAAATAGCCGGCGCGATTGCTGGCACAGGTCCCCAGCTTCAAAATGAGCACAGGGTTAGCCTGCTCCCACCAATCCTGGAGCTGCTCTCTTGCCGTTTTCTGGATTGGTCAGGATTCTCATTCCACTGGGCAGGGAGGGAAGTCCTTCCCTTTCCTGCTCGTGAGCACCACCATCGCAGAGAGAGCCGTGCAGCACCGGGCGGGAGCATCATGTGTGGTGAGTTGGGCGCATCGTGCCCCATCATATTTATGTATTGCCACTCACCATTGTTCTTATTCCATTGCCCTTCATCAAAAACAACAACACTCCACAAACTGTTGCAATTCATTATTTATTTTATTTTGTGACACAGCGTGAATGTCTGATCTCCCCCAACGCGTTTTGTTCTCTCCTGGCCTTGATCACAGGATAATTGACCGTAATAGTTGTTACCATCTTTTTTTCCTTTTCTGTGAAGGAGCGAGGTCATTTGTGGGTTGCCAGGGGTCCCATTGCTCTTGTGACCCCTAGCTTAATAGGGGTGAGAGGAACAAATGCATGTGGCTGTACAAAATACTCTAGAGGATCAGTAGCAGTGTTCCTCAAGACTGTAACAGTTGCAACTTGCAACTGTAACAATTCTGATTGATTCAGCTGAATTGTAGCTTAGAAACATATTTCTCAGGCCCCAGAGAACCCCAAGCATGGCTGAAGGCTTTCAGTATTAATGTGCTATCCCGCTTTGAACAGCACAGGAGAAGTTGTCTGTATATTCAGGCCACCTTTGCTGTTCTAATATGCAAACTGTCGTGACGGCACACATTTTTGAAGAGTTACAATAAGTGTTTTTATTTTGCATTTTTCATTCATACTTTTTATTCATACCAGTACACATTTAGATTTACTGCAGTACTACGTTTTAAAAGCATTCCATTCAGACATTTTCTTTTGCTTTTTTATTCAAGTTTCTATTAGAGATAAAGTGAGTTTTCACAGACCAGCAGGACTTGAGTGGGAGCTGCAGATCAAGTTTGATGTATATGTATAGAGTAGTACGTATGGGATACTACAGCAGCTCTGCCAAGTGTCATATATCTGAGGTTATAATAGCGTATTTTTCTACACTCTGCATCACAGCTCAGATTGGAGATTGACACACAATCAACTGACCAAATAAGCTGAGTGGTGTATTTCTCTCTTTCATGGTCAACTGGAGTAGATTCATTTCTCTTCAGCTAAGCTCTAGCCGGAATTAGTTCCACTGGGGCTGGGCTTGCTGCAGCCAATCACACAAGTGGGCTCGGCTTTCACCCTTATTGAACTTTTCTGTGGTTGCCTAGGTAACTGGACTGACTTTCATTGGCTAAGTTACTGCTTCACGTGCGGTACATTCTCAGCACAACCCTCCCAAGTCTGCCACAGGTTTGTCCATCTACCCTTAGGCACATGTATTCCAAAATTGGGTGCAGAGACATTTAAAGAAAAGAAGCCTTGCTCATGGAAGAGGGTATGGAACCGGTAGCGACAGTCCTGCTTCCATGATTGTCCTGAAGTGAGACCTGCTTCCGCTACCCCTGGTATTTTGGTGAAACGACACCCATGCTGTAAAGGTGTGTCATATCTGGATACTCCTCTCACTTTGTGGGAGTTGTAGTCTTTACATTCAATGACGGATATACAGGCTTCAAAAATATAATGAAATGTCTGAATCAATCATTTAAATGTTGCCCGTTTTTTTGTGAAAAGGTTCAGTATTTTCACCATTTATTCATTTGTATTCATCATTTTACCCATTGTTGTAATTTGTCAATGTGCAAGTACGCGGATCCCATTTAATGTGTCTCCTGATTAGATGTGGATCTCTCGGTTAAGTTGTCAAACCATGATGCTGTGAGAGTCCAGCCACCCCATCTAGCTGCTTCTTGCACACCCTTGTACACCACAAGGTTTCCTTTCTATCACCTTTTGTACCGCTGTGTTGTGGGTATTGTAGCTTCCTGCGCTGAGCTGGATTATTCTACAATCCTGCCGCTATATGATGGTCATTGTAATTTCCACCGCCGGTGGGCATTAAGAAAAAGGTATCTTCAGTTGGCTCCTCTACGTTGGCATGGTAGCGTCAATCCTCTGCATGCTGTCACAGTGCACGATGGTTCTAGCCCTTGCTGTTGTTTACTGAGCTCAGCAGCTCAAGGCTGCTGACATGAATTGGCAACATCAAAGAGGGAGTAACCAACCCATCCCTTTTAGGACCAATAGGTTTTGTTTCTAAAACCCTCTAGCTGAACCCTGGGTAGCTGTGGCTTTGAACAGTAAAGTTTACACAAAGGAAAAAGTGTAAAGCATTTAAACTGCACCAAAACAATTGAAGAAGAAATACATGAGACACTCAAGAAATCCAACACCAATATCTAAAAAACCCTGTATTATTATGTACTTTTTGACACCAAAGAGATCCACTAGAGGGTTCCAGAAATATAGATTTTAAAAGGTACTGTCCACTTAACCATGAACAAGCATTGGCAAATTCAGTATATTTGACACTTTTTCAAGAAAACTTTGGGCAAGTTCCAATAAGGGTATTTAGAGTGACTTTAGGCAACCAACTCCAGCGGGGGAGTCAGTGGTATCAGAAAGGACTATAGAAGTACTTCCATCTTTTATTTATCTCAGACTCGGAAGGAATATAGAAGGATATGTCTCAGAAATATCTGCAGTGTGAGGTGTGTTTAAAGATTTTAAAAAGCCATTAAAATGAAGAAGGTAGATCTAAGGGCATGGGGACAATATCGGAGAATTTGTGGTGGGAGTTAGGGGGGGCTTGATTTTCATCCATATTTGATGTGGATGCCAGAAAGTAAAACCCTTTTGAATTCACATGACTAGGATTGTTCATAATGCAAGAGACCTGAAAGAAGAACTGCTGGGAGCTGGAGTACTGGGCAGAAGTTCGGGTGTGCAGCCTTCAACCTGTATAGAGAGGACAGTGCTCACAGCAGCCAAAACAAGAAAAACCAGCAACAACACTAGCAACAACACCAGCAGCAGAAGAATGAGTCCCTACCTCTGCAATGGCTTGGTTTCAAGTGACAGGGCTTAAGTCAAGTGCAGAGGTGAAGATAGTCATTTCAGTCATTCTTTTAAAGCTCTAAGCAGTTGAGGAACATTCAGCTTGCTAATAAACTACCAGTTAAAGCTCTCATACAGGAGCTGCCAACATGTTGGAACTCAACCTACTACATGTTGTAACATGGGGTCCTGGCGGTCGATAAGCGAGGGTACCTGAGATGGTCATGGAGTGGCTGATATACAGTTGAAAATGCATGTGTTCCATGAGAGTGGTTGATTCATCTGTTGTGGTTGTGCAATTGATGGTGTCTTTATTGATGTTCGCGAGGCCTCCTCCACATTTGTGAAGCCTGTCGTTGCAGACGATCTTGTAGCCAGGAGGGATGGCGTCTGCTATGTTGGGTGTGGATGAAGGCCTAAGCTCCAGGAGTGTGTGTCAATGAGGTCCCAGCCCTTGGTGGGGTGTTTGCAGAGAGATCTGGAGTAAAGGAGTGCGCAGTTGATGTGGGGTGAGGTGTGTGCGGAAATTGGCTTAAGGGAGGTGCTGCAAGAGAAGTGTCTGTGAGTGCAGGAGAAGGGTCCAGCTGTGTGATGCAGTGCAGAGCATTACAACAAACAAATGATGGACGGAATGCTGACAATGCATACATTCTCCCCCAGTCAAGAGATCTGGGTTAAATCCATCGTTCTTTTGCCCACTACACCATCCCAGTTTAGACATGGCCATATGCAAATCAGTCTTGATCCTGTGCCTCATGGGAACAGTCCAGCCCGAACTGCCAAGCCATGTCTTCCCTGGACCGGAATCAAGCATCCTAGGACCGGTTTCTGGCTATCAGCTGTCATCAGCCAGGATAGCTTGACTCCAGTGGCGTAGTGAGCACGGGTCCCACGTCTGGGAATACCCATCCCACTTAGGGCGAAAAACGTTACAACAAACAAATGATGGACGGAATGCTGACAATGCATACATTCTCCCCCAGTCAAGAGCTCTGGGTTAAATCCATCGTTCTTTTGCCCACTACACCACCCCAGTTTAGACATGGCCATATGCAAATCAGTCTTGACCCTGTGCCTCATGGGAACAGTCCAGCCCGAACTGCCAAGCCATGTCTTCCCTGGACCGGAATCAAGCATCCTAGGACCGGTTTCTGGCTATCAGCCGTCATCAGCCAGGATAGCTTGACTCCAGTGGCGTAGTGAGCACGGGTCCCACGTCTGGGAATACCCATCCCACTTAGGGCGAAAAGCGTTACAACAAACAAATGATGGACGGAATGCTGACAATGCATACATTCTCCCCCAGTCAAGAGATCTGGGTTAAATCCATTGTTCTTTTGCCCACTACACCACCCCAGTTTAGACATGGCCATATGCAAATCAGTCTTGACCCTGTGCCTCATGGGAACAGTCCAGCCCGAACTGCCAAGCCATGTCTTCCCTGGACCGGAATCAAGCATCCTAGGACCGGTTTCTGGCTATCAGCCGTCATCAGCCAGGATAGCTTGACTCCAGTGGCGTAGTGAGCACGGGTCCCACGTCTGGGAATACCCATCCCACTTAGGGCGAAAAGCGTTACAACAAACAAATGATGGACGGAATGCTGACAATGCATACATTCTCCCCCAGTCAAGAGATCTGGGTTAAATCCATTGTTCTTTTGCCCACTACACCACCCCAGTTTAGACATGGCCATATGCAAATCAGTCTTGACCCTGTGCCTCATGGGAACAGTCCAGCCCGAACTGCCAAGCCATGTCTTCCCTGGACCGGAATCAAGCATCCTAGGACCGGTTTCTGGCTATCAGCCGTCATCAGCCAGGATAGCTTGACTCCAGTGGCGTAGTGAGCACGGGTCCCACGTCTGGGAATACCCATCCCACTTAGGGCGAAAAGCGTTACAACAAACAAATGATGGACGGAATGCTGACAATGCATACATTCTCCCCCAGTCAAGAGATCTGGGTTAAATCCATCGTTCCTTTGCCCACTACACCACCCCAGTTTAGACATGGCCATATGCAAATCAGTCTTGACCCTGTGCCTCATGGGAACAGTCCAGCCCGAACTGCCAAGCCATGTCTTCCCTGGACCGGAATCAAGCATCCTAGGACCGGTTTCTGGCTATCAGCCGTCATCAGCCAGGATAGCTTGACTCCAGTGGCGTAGTGAGCACGGGTCAAGACTGATTTGAATATGGCCATGTCTAAACTGGGGTGGTGTAGTGGGCAAAAGAACGATGGATTTAACCCAGATCTCTTGACTGGGGGAGAATGTCTGCATTGTCAGCATTCCGTCCATCATTTGTTTGTTGTAACGCTTTTCGCCCTAAGTGGGATGGGTATTCCCAGACGTGGGACCCGTGCTCACTACGCCACTGGAGTCAAGCTATCCTGGCTGATGACGGCTGATAGCCAGAAACCGGTCCTAGGATGCTTGATTCCGGTCCAGGGAAGACATGGCTTGGCAGTTCGGGCTGGACTGTTCCCATGAGGCACAGGGTCAAGACTGATTTGCATATGGCCATGTCTAAACTGGGGTGGTGTAGTGGGCAAAAGAACGATGGATTTAACCCAGATCTCTTGACTGGGGGAGAATGTCTGCATTGTCAGCATTCCGTCCATCATTTGTTTGTTGTAACGCTTTTCGCCCTAAGTGGGATGGGTATTCCCAGACGTGGGACCCGTGCTCACTACGCCACTGGAGTCAAGCTATCCTGGCTGATGACGGCTGATAGCTAGAAACCGGTCCTAGGATGCTTGATTCCGGTCCAGGGAAGACATGGCTTGGCAGTTCGGGCTGGACTGTTCCCATGAGGCACAGGGTCAAGACTGATTTGCATATGGCCATGTCTAAACTGGGGTGGTGTAGTGGGCAAAAGAACGATGGATTTAACCCAGATCTCTTGACTGGGGGAGAATGTCTGCATTGTCAGCATTCCGTCCATCATTTGTTTGTTGTAACGCTTTTCGCCCTAAGTGGGATGGGTATTCCCAGACGTGGGACCCGTGCTCACTACGCCACTGGAGTCAAGCTATCCTGGCTGATGATGGCTGATAGCCAGAAACCGGTCCTAGGATGCTTGATTCCGGTCCAGGGAAGACATGGCTTGGCAGTTCGGGCTGGACTGTTCCCATGAGGCACAGGGTCAAGACTGATTTGCATATGGCCATGTCTAAACTGGGGTGGTGTAGTGGGCAAAAGAACGATGGATTTAACCCAGATCTCTTGACTGGGGGAGAATGTCTGCATTGTCAGCATTCCGTCCATCATTTGTTTGTTGTAACGCTTTTCGCCCTAAGTGGGATGGGTATTCCCAGACGTGGGACCCGTGCTCACTACGCCACTGGAGTCAAGCTATCCTGGCTGATGACGGCTGATAGCCAGAAACCGGTCCTAGGATGCTTGATTCCGGTCCAGGGAAGACATGGCTTGGCAGTTCGGGCTGGACTGTTCCCATGAGGCACAGGGTCAAGACTGATTTGCATATGGCCATGTCTAAACTGGGGTGGTGTAGTGGGCAAAAGAACGATGGATTTAACCCAGATCTCTTGACTGGGGGAGAATGTCTGCATTGTCAGCATTCCGTCCATCATTTGTTTGTTGTAATGCTTTTCGCCCTAAGTGGGATGGGTATTCCCAGACGTGGGACCCGTGCTCACTACGCCACTGGAGTCAAGCTATCCTGGCTGATGACGGCTGATAGCCAGAAACTGGTCCTAGGATGCTTGATTCCGGTCCAGGGAAGACATGGCTTGGCAGTTCGGGCTGGACTGTTCCCATGAGGCACAGGGTCAAGACTGATTTGCATATGGCCATGTCTAAACTGGGGTGGTGTAGTGGGCAAAAGAACGATGGATTTAACCCAGATCTCTTGACTGGGGGAGAATGTCTGCATTGTCAGCATTCCGTCCATCATTTGTTTGTTGTAATGCTTTTCGCCCTAAGTGGGATGGGTATTCCCAGACGTGGGACCCGTGCTCACTACGCCACTGGAGTCAAGCTATCCTGGCTGATGACGGCTGATAGCCAGAAACTGGTCCTAGGATGCTTGATTCCGGTCCAGGGAAGACATGGCTTGGCAGTTCGGGATGGACTGTTCCCATGAGGCACAGGGTCAAGACTGATTTGCATATGGCCATGTCTAAACTGGGGTGGTGTAGTGGGCAAAAGAACGACGGATTTAACCCAGATCTCTTGACTGGGGGAGAATGTCTGCATTGTCAGCATGCTGTCCATCATTTGTTTGTTGTAACGCAGTGCAGAGCATGGCAGCAATCATGACAGCATCTGGGGTTGAGTGCAAGCAAGTCAGAGGAAGTAGATCAGTGGCGGTAGAAGGGACCAGGGCCCATGGCACAGGGTGCAGTCCTGCTTCAGACTGGCACGGCCAACCTTGCCTTTGGTGTTCCAGCAGCAGCCCCACTGCTCATGGCACGGTGCTATTGTGTAGCTATCAACATTAAGTAGGTCCTAGCAGGGGGTGAGGAGAGATGGAGCAGGGCTAGGGGGAGGTGGAAACCATAGAAGGAGAAGGCATATGCGAGAACAGGTAAGGAGAGGGGAGAGGATCGAGGTGGGAAAATAGGGGAGAGGGAGACCTGGTTGTTCCCTGATGCAATAGGAGTAAAGTAGAAAAAGCAATGAGTCAATGTAGCAAAAACACACTCATAGATGGGCACGAAAAGACGAGGAAAGACGACAAAAATGGGCACAGAAGACTGTGCTGAGCAATGAAACGGGCAGAAAAAAGGCATAAATGAGAAACGGGTGCTAAAGCAGAAAAGACCACAAGAGCCAAAAATACAAATTGGCACAAAAGGCAAACAGTCACAGATGCCTAGCACAAAAGAGCACAAAAGGCTGAGTAGAAAGTACAGGTCAAAGCAAGAGTGTGAAGGAGTGAGTGGAAGCAGAGAGTGAGAGCAATCTAGAGGTTTTTTTAGATTCTCAAGCTGAAGGTTGGCAAGTGAAAAGTCTGTGTTGAACTGATAAGCTGCAAGTGGTGAACTGTGAATGTAGGATGTGAGCATTGTGCAATAGTGCTCAACTATTTGCCATCTAGAATTAGAAAAAGGAGGCCCAGCGTGTCCCGACTTGAGGCTGTATTGTGATGCCTTTCAGTTCAAGAACTGCAGGATGCTGGTAGGGTCCCCTGATACTTCAGATTGGGGTAGAATGCTGACAGCAGTCACAAAGCACCTGGGAAATCGCTGGTTTTCTTTACAAGTTCAGGGCTCCAAAACACTTTAAAAAAGACTGGTTCAGGGTTCTAATGGCAGCACTCAGTCTTTGGTGTAGAATTGGGAATACCTTGGGCATTAAATAGTATACAGATTTTCCCCCTATCTGGGACTCCCCCAGTGCACCGGAATGTCTACTGGATGGTTTGAGTTATTCATTGAGAGTTTCCGGTATATATCTTGGGGGCATCTTTTGTCACGAAAATCTTGTGGCTGGAGCATGCCAGTAAGAGAAAAACTAGCCAAAAATCATCAAAGATGGCCCACAATTTGATACCAATTTGAGTTTTTCAAAATTCTCCTTGATTGGATCTTTTGCTTTTTCCAGACTAACTCTCATTCTACCTGACTGTTGATGCCTGTGACCATACCTGCAATAATGGAATTTGAACTCATCAATCTGGAGAGCTACAATGTGGCTGAGCTCAAGGAGTGCTGTAACGAAAGGAGTCTTCCAACCAAGAAGAGCACCAAAAATCTGGAGCTCCAGAAGGCTCTGAGGTCCTGGGCGGAGGTTCACCAGTTGCTGGCAAGAACAGAGGCTCAGGATAAAGAGGAGGATATGGAGAAGAAAGAGGTGGACCTAGGCCCTGACCTGGTAATTCTTCATATCTTACTGGCCCGCCAGGCTCCCAACTGTATTGTCCTTGATTTCCCCCCTACCAGAGTTACTCATAATCTCTTTGTGAGGTGAACTCCCAATAAATCCAAAATTGGTGACCTGGAAGGCTGTGACTGGAGCCTAGGAGACTGTCTACTTTCTCCTTCTTGCGCCGGCAGAGCGAATAGGGCATACAAATATGGGAAACAGCAGGAGGCTCACCAAATGGGCTTAATAAGTGGCATGGACCAGGGGAAGCTGGCGGTGAACTTCAGCGACTGAGCTGAGGCTGAGAGCAGAAGGACCACCCACGTGGAGAGAACGCCCGCAGAGGCGGAGATCGGGCAGCTGAGTGAAGACGCATCAAGTCCTAAGGCTGTGCTAACAACCGAGATGGCCCCACTAGACACCGGAGATGCAGCAGACAAGCACAAAAGTGAAAAGCAGAGGCAAGACCGCGCAGAAGTTAAACGAGCACCAACGCAGAGAGGTGCTGAGAACCCGACGGCTGCAGTCCTGTTGCAGGGCCGTGGCTCCAGGCAAGTGTCAGGGCTTTGTATCAGGAAACTGTTGGGGGGTTGGAGGGAGTTAACCCACCTATGATTCTTTTATACAGGATCGGGACCCCTTCTGTGAACTGCTGGCCGTGCTTAGCGATAATTTTGTTGTCGCAGGCTATCTCTGGAATTTATCGCCCTGGTAGCGCGTTATTAACACGTTTCTCCAGGGCGATAAAATTCCAGAGATAGCGAGGTTATCGCCGTTTTGCAGGGAACATCTCTGGTTTACAGCGATGTTCCCTGCAAAATGGCGATAACCTTGCTGATACAACTCACAGGGTCGTATCAGCATAATCCACCCCAATGTTAGGGATAGGTAAGTCTGCATTTTAGCAGGCGTTAGTTTTTGGAGAAATCAGCGTTTTTCTCCAAAAACTAACAGGGCATATTTACTAGGACGGCGATAAATAAACGCAAAGCGCGCTTAGCGCTTGTTTATTTATCGCCATCTATCGCAGGAATTTATCACCCTGGTAACGTGTTATTAACAACGCGTTACTCCAGGGCGATAATATTCCAGGGAAATGGGCCAACATCGCTGGAAAACCAGCGATGTTGCACCCAAAACGGAGATAGCCTTGGTGATACGACCCTGTGGTCATATCACCATAATCCACCTCCCATGTTAGCTATGCCTTAGTCATGGTGTTTTGTCAGGCATGCCTCCTTTGCATCTCATTAGAGATGTACAGCGAGGCGTGAACAAAACGGGAGCTGAAACAAGGAAACACGCGCTAGCTTGTCCTTGCAAATAATGCAATATAATTATCGCCGCTTTTCGGCCAAAAACGGCCGCAAAAGCGGCGATAATTATGTTGCCAGCCCTTGATGATATGCCCCGCGGTCTGCTAAAATGCTGGGGCAGCCTTGTAAATATCGCGATGTGAACATCAGCGATATTTACAAGGTTGTACTGCCCTGTGACGCCCACTTTGTATCTCATTAGAGATGCAAAGGGAGGTGTTGGGTAAAAGGGTGCTAACATGCGCTTATGCATGTTAGCACCCTCTTGTTAATAGGGTGATAGTTTTATCTTTTAAAAGCCGATAAAGCCCTTGCAAATATGCCCCTAAGAAACTGCCCTTTAACAAGTAATCGGTCTTTGTAAGACCTGTGAAATTCTCAGATGAAACTGAGATAAGGCGCCATCTACTGCTCAGACAGCAGCTCAAGCTCTGTGTGTGCCCTGAATCCTGCATCAGCCGAAGCTGAGATACAGGATGGGGGGAGAGGGGTCGTAGGGGGTGATTCTGGCTGAAGCCCTTTCTGCCCTATGGGCGATGCACGCCTGTGAGACTGAAACTACACAAACACCAGCTGAGAGTTGATGTGAATCGTTTGTATAAAATGTGCTGAATGTTGTAGCTGTAAATAGCAACTGTAATTTATTTATTTCAATAGGATGAAACTTTCCTTAGGGCTTGCAGTAATTAAACTTCTTAACTACAAGTCAGAGCGGATTTCCGCAGTAAGTACTAACGTTGTACGATCTTGTCTGCACATGCAGACTACTTCGAATTTCATGTGAGCAGATGTAGTCAAAATCAGATCAGTGTAGAAGTAGGGACAAAGGCTGGTCGGCCTACCTAAGACAGAGGTACATTAAAAAAGAAAACTAGTAGTAAACACCCCAACTAAAAGGGTTTCCACTAGAACTAACCTGTACATGGTGCAATTGATTCAAATGTACATTCCTTTGGGACCTATCGAGATTATCAAAACTAAAAGATGGGCACTGTTAAGATCTACAGATCTGCCCCCCCGTGCTCATCGGGGGAGGGGGGGCAGAGCACTGTCGTGTGCAGCAGCAATGATGGGGAGTCCACACAGTGTTAGTGATTAGGCGCGGACTGCCTAGCACAGATCCGCCCATGTTTATTTATAGATACACGCTCCTCCTTCCGGCGTGAGCGTAGGGGATTTCAGCATCCAGAGCGTGCGCCGGTAAACAACGACTAACACGCTGAATGTCACATCCCATCCCAACTCAGTCCTTGACTGATCCCCATAGTTATTGCAGTCCACTTACTTGGCAGGCAAAGTCCTTCAAACGAGTGCTCGGCTGAGGGTTGCCCCTCTGCGCATACCTGGACTGGCCACGCCTGGAGCTTGGTTCAGAGGTTGGCACACTGGAAGAGAAGGCCGCCTCATGGGGCTCTTGGGTGGCCTCGAGAGCCTTCGGTGGTGAGACGGGTTCTGGGTGACAACCTTCTGTCTCTTGGGACTCCGCATGGCTGCCGCTTGGTCTGCTAGGGTCGCTGGACATGTCAGTATGGGGGTCGGGGATGGGCACTCGCTTAAACCATGAGATGTTGTGTGTCGCAGTCTCTCCTTCCTTGCTGACTGTTACCATGGTTCCTTTCATGTCGACCACTGTCCAATACCCTTGCTCGTACCGAGTTCGAAACTTCCCTCCTGGTCTCTTATGATGACAGTGCCCCCTCGATGCAGTTGGTGAGACACTGCTCTCCGGGACCAGCTGGCGGTGTTGTTGCGTTATTCTCTTCTCCTGAGGGCGCCGTCTTCATCAAAGGGAGGGGGTGTCCACCCAGGGGCAGTAGGGAGGCCATCCCGGCAATTGCCGTTAAACATTAGCGCCCAGGGTGCTTGGCGCATGGAGCTTTGAGGAGTGCTGCGGTATTACCTCAAGAACTTCTGGAGGTGTTGTTCCAGGTCTGTTTGTTCAGCCTCGGCGATGCGGAGCGCCTTGTTGATGGTTCCCATAAATCGTTCGACCTCACCGTTTGCCTGAGGCCATTGTGGTGTGATGCGCCTGTGTCGAATGCCATGATGCTGCATGAACTCCCGGAACTCGTGCCCTTGGAACGGGGGCCCATTGTCAGTTCTGAGTTCTTTCGGGCACCCAAACATGGCAAAGATCTTGTCTAGGGCGGGGCCCAGATGTGAGAATGCTGTTGAACTGACACTTTCCATTTTGAGTAGCTGTCAATCACGGTTAGGGTCACTCAGCCATCCGGGAAACTTCCAAAATCTGCACTCAGCTTCTCCCATGCCCCCTCTCCATGTTCTTCAGTGTGGATTGGTGTGGGTCTTTCAGGGCCACTTGTCACTTGGCAGGAGGGGGACCTCCAGACTGTCTTGTCGACCCAGGCGTCCATGCCCGGGAACCAGACTTTTTCCCGCATGCAGGCTTTCATTTTCTCCATTCCTTGGTGCCCTCCGTGGGCCAGCTGTGTCGCTCGTGCTTGGAGGGCTGTTGGGATCACAATGCGAGACCCTCTTAGCAGGATCCCTCCTTGGGTGATGCTCAGTTTGTTTCTGACTCTTCACATGTGTATGAGGCTCTCTTTCTTGGGGTCGGACCATGAATTGGCTGACTGTAGGAATTGGCGCCAGCGTCCCCCTTGAACTGCGGTTCGGACCTTGGCAATCACTGTGTCCATTTCGGCTGCTTCTGCGACTTCCTCCAGAGTCAGGGCTCACGGGCATGTGAGTGCTGATATCATGTTCAGGTGAGCTTTGGTGGATTCATCGTCTGTTCCTTCACCTCCGTCCGCTGTCACGGTCGGGTGTCTCGAGAGGAAATCGGCAGGATTCTTGGCACCTGGCCGGTACGCTACATCCATTTCGTATTGTTGGAGTCCAATGGCCCACCTCTCGATGCGTGGCGGGGGTGGGGTGCTGAGCCTTTAAATAGCGGTCCCAGGGGCTGGTGGTCCGTGATGATCTTGAACGGGTGTCCACATATATACAGGTGAAAATGCCACCACCCCCGGCAGATTGCCAGGGCTTCCCTGTCAATTTGGGCATTTCGCTTTTCTGTTGGAGAGAGTCCTTTGCTTGCATATGCTAAGGCGGCCCATCGCCCGGGCTCCTGCTCCTGAGTGAGAATGGACCCTAGCCCTACGGGGCTGGCATCTACTAGTATCTCTGTCTGTCTGGTGGGGTCAAAGTACACCAGCGTGGTGTTGTCGAGGAGGGCGTTCTTGACTGCCCGGAATGCTGCCTCTTCATCCGGGCCCCACTGCCACCTGGCGTCTGCTCGCGCACAGTATGTGGCCATCCCTAGGAAGCTACAGACTTCGGCTACCGTTAGGGGTGCTAGCGCGTTTTTGATGGCTTAAGACTTTCGGGGGTCGACTTGTATTCCTTCCTGCGTGAAGGTGTAGCCAAAGAATTCTATCTGCTGCTGGAATAGCAGGCACTTCTCCCTGTGTAGGGTGACTCCATGGTCCTGGAGCCATTTCAGCGTGGCTCTCACTTGTCTGTAGTGGTCTTCCGCTGTTTGCGAGTGGATGAGGATATCATCACTCACATTCAGCACGCCAGGCAGCCCGGCCAGGATCTCTTTGATCGTGTTTTGGAAGATTTCGGTGACTGAAGATATGCCGAAGTTCAGGCGTTTATATCTCCTGAGTCCTAGGTGGGTGCTGAATGTGGTTATATATCAGCTCTCCTTCGCAAGCACCAGCTGATGGTAAACAGCCTTCAGATCTAACTTTGAGAACCATCTGGACCCATTGTTGGTGTTAGGTGACGTTCAGGCCGAATGGTTTTATTGGGGAGCCGCATGTCAATGCAGAGTCTTATCTTCCCCGGTTGGCGGGGTTTCTCGGCGAACACCATGGGGGGCACCCATGGTATGGGCCCAGAGACCTTTTCTATGACCCCTTGGTCTTCCAGCTTCTGCAGCTCTTCTTCCACCAGCGGTTGGAGGTGGAAGGGAATCCTCCTGTGCCTCAGGGCTGTTGGCTTGATGGTCGGCTCTATGTGCAGTCTTATGGTTGCCTTCTTTATCTGCCCTAGCCCCTGGAACAGGCCTTGAATTGGTTGAGCAGGTCTTTGGTCTGGTCTTTTACACGCTCCTGGCGAACGTCACCAGTCCCAGGTCTTCTGCTGCGTGGCTGCTTAGCAGTGCGTTGGCCTCCTGGTTGATGACATGGATGTCTACTGCGATCTCTGTGTCTCCTGATCGCACTGGCATGGTAATTTTCTCTCGGAGCGGCAACGGTGTGTCACTCTCATACGTGAAGATTCTTGTCTTAGACGGTCGGAGTTCTGGCTTGGGTCTTAGTTTGTTATATTGTTGGATGCTGATAACGGTGACTGACGTGCCTGTGTCGATCACCGCGTTGACTTCTGATCCAGCTATCTGCACCGTGCATCAGGGTTGAGGGTGAATGAGACTAGGTATGTCTCCACTTCCTCATCAGATAATGACTCATCATCCTGATAAGTTGACTGTTCCCTCCTTTTCCTCCCTGGCGAGGACTCTTGACAGCTGGCGAACCATCCTTTGCGCCTGTCTGAGTTGTGCCCCTTCCTTCTGTTGTGTCTTTTTCCTGCACACCGAGGCAAAGTGATTTGCAATCCCGCAGTTGGTGCATGTCTTCCCTTGTGCTGGGCATCACTGTGGGGGTTGTTCGTCATACTCACAATATCTGCATCGGTTGCTTTGGGTCCTTTTTGCGCGTTCTGACAGTGTCGGCCCGTTCGGTCTTTACGGTGACACCCTTGTCACCGCCGCGCATGAGCGCCTGGTCAATCTCCTCCGCTCGTGCTGCTGAGAGGTCGTGTGATCATGCCAGCACTAATATACCATTCAAGGGTATATTTGGCTGTCTGAGGATGAGACCTCATAGGACTTTGCTGCGAATTCCAAGGATTAGCTGTGCTCTGATTTCTTCTGCCGCTCTGTCCCCTGCCAGGTGGGTGCTGGCAAGCTCCCTCAGTCTCGCATGGAATGCGTTGATGAATTCTCCTTCTCTCTGTTTTGCTTTCCTCAGCTTGAAATGTTCAAAATCTGGGTTAAGTTGAGGGTCAAAGTGCGCATTCAGCGCAGTGACCGCTGCTGCATAATCCTCAGGGGGTCCGGTGTTGGGGAGGTGTTTGAAAAGCATGTATATCTCCTCCCCTGCGTAGTGGAGAAGCAGCGAGCGCTTAACAGCACCAGCAGTTTCCCTCATGGCGATAAAGTAGTTTTCTAGGCGGCCTAGCCAGACTTGCCACCTTGGTTCTGCTGTGTCCGTGTCCGCTGTTTCGCTGAAGGGGGGCAGGACCCCTGTGGGAGGGTGCTGTGGTGCAGCCCTAAGCAGTGGTTGGGAGTTGTTCTCCTGACCCCCCTTGGCGTGGCAAGGAAAATGTTGGGTACTTCCACAGGAGCGCTGTGCCTTTGCGCTGTCTTTGTGGCACTGTGCGTGGCACAGTTGGCGTCGCTGGACCTTTGCGTGGTACCCCTTTGTGGTTGCAGCCTTGCTGCCCAAGGCTGGGCCTAGCCAAGTGAGTGCCGCCTGCGGGTGTGGCCTCTGCACGTCCTGTGCGGCCTACCCATGTGGGTGTTGTCTGCTTTCTGCTGTCACTGATGGGTCTGGGCCTTGGGTTGCCTCGCGGCGCCGTGCATACTGCACGTGGTGCTGCAGGATGGCCAACTTGATGCTTGGGCGTAGGGCTGTGCAGCCTACGCCTGCTGGGAGTGCCTTGGAGCGCAGGATGCTCCGTCCTCGTTGCCAGAGTTAAGATCTACAGATCTGCCCTCCCGTGACCATGGGAGGTGGGGCGGCAGAGCTCTGTCGCAAGCAGCAGCAATGATGGGGAGACCACACAGAGTTAGGGATTAGGCGCGGACTGCCGAGCGCGGCTCCGCCCATATTTATTTATAAATATGCACTCCGCCTTCCAGCGTGAGCGCAGCGGATGTCGGCTTCCGGAGAGTGCGCCGGTAAACAACAACTAGCATGCTGAATGTCACAGGCACCAAAGAAAGTTGGTGGGAAACTTCTACCATTATGACTACTAAATTAGAAAGAAAGACACGTATATAGATCTTAGTACTCGCAGTTTAACAAGGAACTATCATATTGCAACACGAGGGAACCCAAAGTAGTGAAAATCATTATCACATACATTTTTTAACTCCTAACAATAAAATAGTGATAGAAAATTGTATCCAGCATTTTTCAACGAAACAGACATGCTTGTTCGCACTTCATACAGAGACTGCTTGCTCTGAAGGCAGTGAAATAAGCAGATCTAGAATTTGTGAGCTTGCACACCACGTCTACACAAGCATAAGAAGGGACCTGGACTTAGCGGAGTGATGTTTTCCTGTATTTACTGAATACGATAAAACCTTACGCTGTCCAATAACTAACATGCATGTACTTCTCTCTATTACCCAAGTTCCTGTTTGTGCTTTTTTCCTGGAATTGATTTGCATATTTTACTCTTGTTATCCACTTCCCTACCTATGATTTATTAGACTTGTTTTCTCTACTTGACTCTTAACTGTGTATTGCGTTCTGATGCCATTTGTGGCCTGCTTTGCTCTGCATAAAACCACAAAGTAATAATCAACAAAAAAATAAGACCCATTTGCTGGTCTTTATTAATATTTTAAACAAAAGAGAGATTGATGTTATGAAGGGATATGGAAAATATTTCAAGCCTTTCAAGAGTTCAACAAATCTGAACAGTTGATTAAGAAGGGAAAGTGTGCTCCTATAGTTGAAAAAAAGAAAGTTTTCAGTTTATTCTTGTATTCCTGCAACTGAAGCCAGCTTCCTGAGTCCAACAGTGAAGATAATATTTCAGTGTCACTGTGGTCTTCTCATCTGTGGATTATGCGTGTATGATGTGTGATTGACACTGGATGTGTGACACAGTTAATGCTTATGTGGGGCTATGCTTGAGAGATATTTCTTGTGCACCCTTTGACAAACAGCTTTTGTTGCCCGTTGGAAGACTTAGGGGCCTATTACAATGTCGGTCGTAAGGCTTCAGATCTCAGGTCGGACGCCATACGACCGACATCGTCGGTTTCTGACCGGCTGATTTTGATTCAGCCGGTCTGAATTGAAACCGGACAATAATTACGGTTGGCTTCCACCAGTCGGAACCGGCCCGTATTCCAAATGGATGGCGGTTTACGGCATCCAGATTGCGATGCACGTTTTTTGGCAGGGTTTCCATGCCAGCCTTTCCGACATGGAAACCCTGTCGGAAAGCGTGTTTGGGGACCCCTAGCAGAGCCACCTTTCCTTTGCGGCCTCCGGTTGGTGGCCGAGGGGGCACCTATGGTGCCCCCCTGTTAATCCCTGCACCCCGTGGCAGGCACCCTAGTGCCTGCCACAAGGTGCAGGGATTAACACCACCCCGCATTTCCCTATAGGAGCATGTAATATGGCCGGTTTATGGCCGTAACACATGCTCCCATAGGGAAATGTCGGAATGCAACCGCACTTAATGAGGTGGTCAGTACTGCCGACCAGAGGTCAGTCGGTCCCGTTTCCGAGATGGTGTCGGGCGGACGCAAGTCTACCTGATATCGTAAATAGGCCCCTCATAGTTTGCAATACATATTATATATTATATGCTTAGAGTGGGCTTTGGGTCAGCCCCTTTGCTCATTTTATAATATATGCTGTCTTTTTATGTGGACCTCCATGGAGTGTAACAAATCATGAAATAAAGAACATGAACTTGTCAGCTCATGCTCATTATTCAATGGCTTTCTTATCTATTGCTTGTGGTATAACTTCCTATTCTTGTATTTGCACTTAGGAACATTTTGGTCTTACTCTCTTCTGATTGGATGAGTTGTATTCTTTTGCTGCTGTCAGTACTCAATGGGAGTCCATGTGTACTTCACCCCTTTGCTGGATTTGGCGCCTTAACCCTTTAACTCTCCATCTGGTATATTAATGATTCTCTTAGGCAGGCATTTGTTTGGACGAGCATGAGTGAAGACTAGTACATTTATATATCCCATCATCTTGAACATCATTACATAAGGTCAGACTTTGTATACGGTATTTCCAAAACAATGGTATTGACCATGGACCGTCTGATTTGCTTAGCAGGCTTGGTTTCATAGATGTTTAACTTTAGTACTAAAAAGTGAAATAAAGTAAATTGTCAGGTGGAAAGCCCAATTATAATTATTTATTATAATTGAGTTCCCAAAAACATCTAGAAACGATTTTAGGAAGAGTTTACGTACAAAGACCAGAAGGTACTAAAAATATGTACATTTCAAAATAGACAATGTTGGAATTAGAGTGACCCTACGTGAAAAAGCTAGGAATAGTATTTGACCCGAAAAATATTGAGATTTTCTAGTAGTACTCCTGCCATTGACATGTTTCTTGAATGTTCGAGGGAAGATGTTAGATGTCATATTGATTTCAAACATTGTATTGACATGAAGAGGATGCCAAACCAGTCACTCATATGTTACACAATGAGAGGATTAGGAGAGCAAGGGTCATATTTACAAGAAGCTAACGCCGCACCAGCATCTTTCTTTTTGACACAGCAGCGGCACAATCAGTGCACCACACTGCTCCATATTTACAAACGGACGCATTGGGCCCAGTGCATCCGTTTGTAGAGGCCTGCGTCACTTTATACCTGCGGCAGGTATAATGTATGCAGGGTAGGTGTTCCCATGTTAAAGGACACATAGAACTGATGTAGTTAAACTTACAAATTTTCACTGCTTTACTCTACAACTTGACTGCATCAAAATCCCTACGCCTTCTCAAACCCTGCGTAAGGATTGATGCAAGGGCTTTTAACATGGGACTAGACTCTGTGTTCTGACCCATTGCTGGAGTTGCGTCAGTCTTGCGACCAACTCAGCAATGAGTCACTTTAGTGCCAAAAGATGCATCAGAATTTCTGACATATCCATGAATCTTTGCTCCAAGGAGCACTGTATTGTAACTACAGTGCATCCATGGCATCTTTAGGACATTTGCGGCAGGCGCAAGAAATCTAACTCATCGATGCTGATGCGTCTGTTCTTGTAAATATGCCCCCAACTGTCTAAAGAATTATAGAGATTTGTTGATGAGGCACTACTAGAAAGAGCTAGGTCATCACAGTGGATTTCTTTTTCTCTTCTGATGTTTGTTACAAATACTCCTCCCCTCCTCTCTAACTGCAAGTCATTGAACCACAGCCTGGAGACAGGTGCCCCATTGCTCACTCCTGCATGACCTGTAGTGCAATGTCCGGCTCACAGAGGAGCAGGTGAGCGTCACCTGTCACCCGTTCCTGCTCTTCAATTGGGGCAGTACGGCAGGATGGGTGAGAGGTGATGTGCTCATACATCAATCAATCAATCAAGTAATTTGTAAAGCGCACTACTTACCCGCAAGGGTTTCAAGGCGCTGAGGGTGGGGAGTGGGGGGGGGTGCTGTTGCTACTGGTCGAACAGCCAGGTCTTGAGTCGTCTCCTGAAGGTTAGAAGGTCTTCGGTTTGTCGTAGGTTGAGGGGGAGGGTGTTCCAGGTCTTGGCGGCGCGGTGGGAGAAGGATCTGCCTCCAGCTGTGGTTCTACGGATGCGTGGGGCGGTAGCCAGGGAGAGGTCTGTGGAGCGGAGTTTCCTGTTGGGTACGTAGAAGGAGAGTCAACTGTTGAGATAGGCTGGGCCGGTCTTGTGGAGTGCCTTGTGTGCGTTGCACCATTGTGTGGGTAAAAGAGGAGCGGGTCCGGGTCAATTGGAAAGATTTATATTACAGTAGTGTTTGTGGACCTACGTGGCACATTTGACCTGATTCCCGGGGAAAAATGTAGGCAGCCATGGAACAGATAGGGATCCCTAGTTATCTTCTACAAATAATAATCAGGCTCCAAACGGATCATTTTGCCCAATAAGATGGGGGAGACAGGGTCAATTGACTGAGTGCATTAGGGTGAACCGGTTATCATGCTGTTGTCCGGAGTGCTGTGTCTATGAAGATATTTTAAGCAGGAATTTATTCATACCTGCTTTACTCTATACGGGAGCCAATTATGGGACTCTAATGATTTCCATTTAAATACCTAATACATACTCGAGGTTATATATTGCATTCACCGCCTTGGGATATTTTCACACGTTTGTGATTTTTACTTCGATGAGACTATATCTGTTATTTTGTTATATTGAATGTTCACTTTATATGCAATCCCTGACAAAGTTCCTTTGGCATCAGGGAATGAAACACGTTGGCGGTGTGCCAGTTTTTAAATAACAACTTTAAATAAACAAAAGAAGATTGATGGACTATACTTGTCTTATCTTGATTGACTCCTATCAGAGTGCACCTTCATTACTCATGAATTTCTGTGCAATATTGGCATCTATCAACGGCGGATGCTGGGAGTCGTTGCACCACATTACGATATAAGAAACAAGTTGAATTGAAGTGCTCAATCATGGTCAGCCGTTGTTTGCTGTTCTCTTAAATATGTTACGGAATGGCTGTTTAGATTGGGTAGGAGCGAATTATGGATTAACCCTGATTGCATTAAAAAAATATCTTGCCATGCCTTAAAAAGGCAGGGGCGGCTCCTACATTAGGGTGGAGGAGCGTCGCCCCACTGCTTTCTCGCAGTGTGAGAAGCAGAAACATAAAATGGTATTTTAGAGACCATTTTATGATTCTGCTTCCCGTGTTGCAAGAAAGCAGAAGGCAGGGTATGCCTCGTTGGGGACGGGCGGGAGGGAATGCCTGGTTGGGATAGGGCAGGTGGGCGGGTTGAGGAGGAGTGGCTTGCCCTTGCATGCAGCCTACAAAGAGAAAATGGCCTCCCTACAGGCGCCCGGCTGGGCGCTGTACGCACCAATACAACGCTGCCATTGCAGCGTTGTGATTGGCTTAGGGGAGGGCAGGTATGATTCACAATTGTGTTTCAACAAAACGTGGGTGCGGAACCCGGTAAGGTTCGTTTTTTTAGTTTTTTTAAACCCCACCGCGACCCCCACGAGACCCCCCACCCGCGAGTCATGCGAGCCGCGACTGGAAACTGGCACCTTATATGGGACCGATGTCTGAACCTCAGTACTATTGGGGAGCTAACAGGATGGTCCTGGTAAATAATATGCCTTGTGAGGAATTTCTGAATTGTATTGAGCCTCTATTAGCGAAGTCACTTTACCTGAAATTTAGATACAGCATTCAGCCTGTCAGTGGTTTCTGCAGCAGATGGAATGATTGTAATGTATCCCCAAATTGTCCATCGTGCTTAGTTCTGAAACAGAGGAAATGCTTTTATTATTTTGTCTCAGGCTGCAATTAGGAGGACGTGGCTAATTCCGTTATGTCACACACTATCCACGAACCACTTGAGCGATGTTATTAGAATCCTTAGGAGTGACTGTTCTGAGTGGTTAATCTTTACATTATCAAGATATTTGCTATATGCCTGGCGAGTGAGAAATAGAGTTGTGAAATGTTAAGCCAGGAATTTGATTATTTGTAGTAACAGGATTTTATTTAAAGGAATTTTAATTCATTGTATGTATTTTTAGTTTTTGTTCTTAATAATTTGTTTTTAGTTTTTTCTTAATGGAGAGGACCTTAGCTATATTCTGGAATAATAGTCACCAAATGGTGTTAGGAAGTTTAGAGGACGCCCATATAAACCTCGAATTATGCACTCTATGAAGCACAATGCAACTGACACTTTAACGGCGCTCATCTGTTTGGGAAATGGAATCGGCCCCTATGTGGGATACAAGCTGTTGTTCCAGAGCCATAAGAGCTATACAGCACAAGAGCACTTTATATTTATTACTATAGGATATCTGTGTACGAACCAGCAGAGTTTATGTAGAACGTGTGCTTTAAATTCGTAAATCAGAAATTGCAGACCACATGGGTGTTCCATGTGCTCAGTTGTAACTATTGTTTTATTGTAAATATGTGCGTGCTTTAATGTGAAAGTAACCGAATATATGCTTCTACTACTATTACACTAATTTGATTTGCATAAATTCATTTAAGTTCAACACTGCAATCATAAATCGAGGGTCAGACATAAGAAGCGATCAAGTCGTGAACCTCAAAAATCACAATCTTTTTTTATCTTTGTTGTCTATTAGAGGAAATGGCAACTCATAGCAAGAGCATCACAAAAGCCCAGTTTCTAAAAAGAAAGCTCGGTGGTGCTTAACGAAAAAGATACATTGGTTTCCTTAAAGACTTCAAGCTTCCGTTCTCAAAAAATCTTTCAAAATAATTGAGCATTTTTCTAACGAAAAACCGGCATCATTAAAATATTTTGACAGTGTGAGCAATTAACTAAACAATGCTGCGAATAGATAATTATGGGGATATTTTACGTGGCGGTAGAAAATTTGCAGCGATTTCAGTGTAGCATTGATTTTTCAGCCATTGCTTACCCCCTGCAATTGTTACATGTGAAATCTAGATTTATGATCACCTTCCTTCCTCAGAACAAAGAAAAAGCACTTTCAATGCAACTTCAGTCTGTTGACAAATGGGTGTCTTCTGTGTATTTGCCTTTGGCTATCCCCATCTTCTTGAAATTATTTTAATCTTAAAAAGTAAAAATACCTTATTTTGCATCTGCTTTACACTAGGCTGGGTGAAATGTTCGTTATGCCGTTGTAATCTTTCGTAGTATTTCTGGCATTTGACCTAACTCTTGTTACATGAAAATCCCCAAATTATGTCATTACACCACATTGCTTAATTTTCAATACGCTCAGAGAAAAATACTGTCACAGAGCACTAGAACAATGTGAACAAACATAACGTGATAACAACCAGATTGTTCAGATTAACATAACTGTCGCCAATATCTGCATGTGCTAGGTGAATTACAGGATCCATTCCCCAATAGCATAGAAGGGTAATGTGCTGATCACAGGGGTATGCCTGCAGGTCACAGGTTTAAATGGCAGCAAGGCATACTCAGATTTGTGTCTGTTGTTCATATCATGAGTGCCGTTGAATAGGCATAAGAAATTGGGTTGCTGGTTGAGGGGGGTGAAACCCTACTCAAGTAGCAACCACAATCCTTGTCAGGTAGAAGCCACAGCAGACTCCAAATTAACCTGTGCTCAATCCTCTGGTAGCTTGGCACTGAGCAGTCAGGCTTAATTTAGAAGCACTGTGTAAAGTATTTGTGCAACACTTCAAACAGTAATAAAGTGAAAACACAACACATGAAAAATCCCACCCCAAATAAGAAATATACAGTACATTTTAAGAAAAAAATTACAAAAATCCAATCAGTAGAACCGAAGATTTGTCAGTTTAATGGTTTCAGTGAAAACAGCCCAAAAAAGCACAAAAGGACAGCAACAAAGACCCAATTAGGTGCACTGAACAAAATACCTTAATACTGGTTCAAAAGAGATTTGGAGTCCCATGTCGAGGATGTATCATGCAGAAAAGGTGATTTGAGGTCTGGGCGGGAAGATGTGTCGCAAAGTGGTGGTTTGGGGGGTTGCTTCGGGCAAGGTCATGTAATTGCGTGGAACTGTGTCGCACAGTGGCAGTGCTGATGGGCTGCGATGGTGATGCGAAGTCCTTGCGTTAGGGAGGTCCATGCAGCAGAGGTGATGTATCGGTTCCGAGGTAGATGCTTTGAGCAGCAGAGGTGATGCGCCCGTTCTGAGGAATATACACTGCACCGTCTAAGTGATTCCTTCAGTTCTGCTGAATCCACAGATGGGCTGTAAGAGCGCCTTCAGACCCACTTCCTAGAGTCCAGGATTGCGGTGGCACCACTTGGGAGAGCAGGACTCATAAATGGCACAGTCAAGGTGATGGGTTCAAGATGGTTGTCCCTGAGGCTTCTGATCAGGAAACAAGTCAACTAGCCCTTAGAATCATTCTGGGGTCCAGGGTACAGAGATGTTGGTTCAGTCCTTTTCAACGTGGCAACAGGCCAGCAGAGCAGCAGGTCAGCACAGCAGGGCAGCAGTCCAGCAGCATGGCAGTCTTTTCAGCAGCACAGCCATCCTTCTTCCTGGAAAAGAACACAGGTCTAAAAGTGTACCAAAGAGTTGGGCCTAAGAGTCTAATATTTATAGCTGGTATCCAATTTAAAGTAGAGAAGCTTCTAGAGGTTTCTCCACCCCTCTAACCCAGCTTGTCTGGTGGTCACAAAAGACCAATGTCAAACCCTTTGTGAGAGTGACTCAGACAGTCTTTTTCATGTGCAAGTGATAGAGTGCAGTGATATTCTGGAAATTGTAGGGGTACATCATATTCACAAATAGTCCGTACCCGCATATATTCTTATGTGTGTTACCTTTAGTTAGTAATTTGTGTTGCAATAATCAATGGTAAATAAAATGTTAGAATGAGTCGTGCCATTTAAAGAAACGTAAAATGGCCTTTAGAGGGAATCATGTAATTCTCGATGTTCATTGCAAAATGCTTAATAAAGTAGCTCATGTGTTATGTAATGCATTAGATTTAAACGTGCACCATATTAAAGTCTGCACATGTAGAAATGATTAATTGTGCCTTAAATGTGATGAAATGTAGTGCTTGCTAATGCAACATTTATAAATGTGTTTAATTTGATGTCAAAGGTCTAGATGGAGTATTTGCTCTTTCGTGGTATATAAAAGGCCTCTTCGTATTTCTTATGTTAGCTGGTTTGTGTAGGGCGAAATGCGTTTTCCCCTGGTAAAGCTCTCATTTGGACGCAGTCAGCAAAATTCATGTGCGTGCAAGGTTGTTCTGTTCTCATGATTCTGTTGCCGGTGCAGGGACACTGTCCTCGTTAGTTAGAATAACGCCTTTTGTTTTAGGAGTTAGGTATGGAGGAGACCTGTTACAAAGTATTCAGGAATGCCGATAATTGTGAGCCAATATTCTTTCTTGCTGAAGAAGCCTGAGACCCAAGAACACACCAACTGTTGCTGGACAGAGTGCAAGTTTTGGTGGAAAATTACCTAAGAGAGGTGCCTGGCCAGAGGAGGCGTTTCAGGGGCGTGTTCTATCGATTGTGCATTTTGTATTAGGGACAGTGCCCCAAGGGATGAGTTAGCAGAGAGCCGTTAGAGGGGTTGGAGGAATGGATTGATTCTTAGAAGGAAGACTTAAAATGAATTCTGTAGTTTTGGCTACTGACCCTTACAACGTGAGTGCACTTCTTCGGAAGTCTTCACGAGCTGACACATTTTCTTGATCTTGCCTGGGAAATGTTAAGTAGGGATGCCACTTTAGTGATAGTGTAGGGATAGATTAACAGATTTCTTTTTACAGCGACTAATGAAGACTATTATCGATGTTGGTGCTGTTATTGCCTGTTTAGTATTTTTGGAGTTGCTCATTCTTTTTATGCTGCACCGGATTAGACTGATTCGTAGAGTGAGCTTCGTATTAGTGCCTATGTATTTTTACAACCTCGTCATGAGCTGTTTGTATGTTCAGTTATTTGTGGCTTTGTAATAAAATCCCTAAATTGGAAATTCGGAGTCATTGATCTTTCGAGTTTTTCTAAATTGATCTGTGCTGGGTTTGTCATGAATGCAATGTTTCTCCCCTTTACGCTTCTCAGCAGGTAATAAAGGTCCAGTCGACCGGGGATTCTCAGTAACTTTTATAGTAGAATTCGGCATCACCGCAAGCATGGTAGGTTAGAGCTCCTCCCAGCGTTAACTCAGAGTGGACCATCCTGCCAACACCTATCTTCCCTTTGCCTAACTGTCTAAGAGCAATACACAAAGACCAACTGACAGCTAGACCTAGCCATGTGACCCAGGATCAGGCTCCAGGCATCAAATGGTTAGGGGGCACACTGGACTTAGGAATAGTATAATTTACTATTCCGACTCCAGTTTGTGCAACAGCAGGGAAGGTGTTGGATTTTACATCCAACACCAGCGCGCCTCCTACAGCAAGTCGTTGAAATGACTTGCGATTTAATGGTTTGCGTTGTAACAACACAGTCGTTGTAACAACCACGTTGTAATGGAATAAGTTGTAGCGCATTCGATGTAAACAATGTTTCCCTGCAGGGCTACATAAGTGGGTGGCACAATGAGTTCTGAAGGACCACTAGTAGCATTTAATTTACAAGCCCTGGGTACACACTTTACATGGACTTACATGTAAATTAAATAGGCCTATGTGAGATAAACCAATTCTACCATGTTTTAGAAGAGAGAGCACAAACACTTTGGCACTGATTAGTAGTGGTAGAGTGTGCAGAGGCCTAAAAGGCAAAACAAAAACAGGTTCACAAAACAGGAGGGTAAAGGCAAAAAGTTTGGGAATGAACTTGCAGAAAGGGCCATGTCCGACAAGTACTAAACTTTAGCTCTAGGTGAACAGGTTAAATACGTGGTCAACTATTCTTTGTTCCAGCTTCGAACCTTTAAAGTTCTCTTTCTCATGCATAGTATTGATTTTTCAAAAGTGATTATATTGACCTTGCTAGATCACAATCAGTTCAAATTGGGCTACAATATTGGTACTGGGCCTAATATGCAAAATTACACATCACATGCTTTGGCTGCACTCCACTGGGTTTCTGTTAGCCTGAGTATTTTCTTTAAAGTGCTGTGTCTTGTGCACAAAAGCATTAGAATTACTGGCATTCTGCACTGGGTTTGCATCGCAAAGGTAACCAAACCTGCGTTAAAATGCTTATTTTTTATTGCGCAGTAAAGATGCTGGAAAGAGCCGTTTTTTATCAGATGGTGGTTGTCGTGGAAGTCTGAAAGCAACACACAGCACCACTTAGGGCTGATTTGTATTACTTTACATCAAGAGTGCGTTCCATGGGTGGAGAGTGTGAGGACAACCCGTAAAATGTTTGTGTATGTCCAATACTTATATTGAGTGGTATTGTGAGGGATGCATTATTACTATTTTCTCTGGTAGCTTTAGTTGTGTGCATATGTTTTCCCAAATAACCAGTTTTTATTTAAGGGGCTTAGTAGATCTTGTTCCAGCAGAAGGATTGATGGCTTTGAAGTCCTTTGAAAAGCTGTGTTCTTAGTAGGTCTGCGCAGAGTTCGTGGCGTTAGGCCATGCGGAACTCCGCAAATTGACCAAAAAACTCTGCTGCACTGCGTGGGGTTCTTCAAGCGGTGGAGTGGATTAGGTCGTTGAGGTTTCTCATTGCGAGCAGCAGCTACCATCCACTACTGTCTGCGTTGCGAAATCTCGATGGGAGGTGGTCTGGAGTAAGATTTTCCATCCTCGCACTAGCCAACTTGACATTGGTAAGCTTGAGAGAGGAAAAAATTCTGATCTGCATAGTTTTGCATGACTCTGCGCAACACCAAGCGTGGAGTAGGAAAGTGTAGCAGAATTTCACACCCAGGCCTAGTTCTTAGAATCCCTGGGTAAATCAGAGAGCTATATATTTTAGAGTTCTGGATAAAGCAGGGAGCATTTAAAGACTGTGTCAAGCCAGACGGTACCAGCACTTGTCAACACCTGTATCAGAATATGTATGTTTTTTACATGATTTCCCTTATCGGTCTTCCCTTAAACAGTGCATGCGCTGTCACTTGTGTGACATTTTGTTTACATATGGGATGCTTAGATCCCGCCCATTGCTTACCATTTGTTGGCTTCATCGTCATTTTCATATTCTTACACGTACCAGCTTCACTTTCTCTTTGTGTGTTTCCCCTGTCCATTGAGCATGTCCCAAATACCAATTCCTTGCTCAGAGTCCTTCCATTGCTCGAGCGTTCTGAGCTACTTTTTTATTTTAGTGGCTGCACTCGGTAAAAGTGCATGTGTTTGCATGTGTTTCACCCCAACCTATCCTGCGTAGTTTCTTGCACCCACCCTGGCCCTTACACCCCTTACTGAATTCTAATGTTGCTCTATTACAAAATGGCTCTCTCTGAAGGGTCACCCCAAACATTTTGCCATCCTCCTCTTTTTCTGACCATATTTTTGTTGGCTTTAGGACTCTGAGCACTTCACCACTGCTAACCAGGGCTGCAGTGCATGTGCTCTCTCCTCTAAACATGGTAACATTGGTTCCTACCCAATTGGCAAATTTAATTTACTCATAAATCAAAGATTAAAGTGTACTACATGTGCCAGGGCCTATTAATTAAATGCTGTGAGTGGGCCTGCAGCATTGATTGTGCCATCCACTTAAGTAACCTATTAACAATATCTCAGGCCTGTCACTGCAGGGAATGTGTGTGCAGTTTACACTACCATGTTGCTAGCCATTTAAAACGCCTTGCCAATCATTAACCTCCCCTTTTAATAAATATAAGTCACCCCCAAGGTAGGTCAAAGGTTGCCCATATGGCAGGGCGCTGTGTAATCAAAAAGTAGGAAATGTACTTTTAAGGTTTGTTTGTCCTGGTAGTGAAAAACATCCAAATGACTTTTTCACTACTGCACGACATACCTCTCTCATAGGTTAACATTAGGAATTCCTTATTACACTTGTAAACTGTAATTCCTGATTGGGAATGAGTAGCTCTTTCATGTTTAATATCATTGGAATGGTAATGATAAACCCTCTTTGCTGGCAAAGTTAGATTTAACATTACTATTTTAGAAATGAAACTTTTAGAAAGATGGCATTTCTCTGCTGTTAAGCTCTGTGTGTCTTCATCCTGTCTCCAATACACATCTGGGGTCGGTGACAGCTGGACTTTGTGCATTCCGTCTAGACAGTCCCACACAAAGGAAGGTTAGGTTTGACTAAGTGGCCATCTGAATCCTGATGGGTCATCCTGGGAATGATGGAAAGTAGGAGCTGACACTTGCACCTGAATGGCCAGTGTCCTGTCCCCACACAAATGGTTGCATACCTCCCTGTAGTGAGTCTGGAGCCATGGCTGGGAAGGGAGGACCTCTCTGCATTTCAAAGTCCCTCTTTGAAGTCACCTCAACATCAAAGACATCACTGAGTATAAATACTGGGACTCTGACCCCACCAATTCAGACACTTCTGGACCTGTAAAGAAACTCTAACAGGAAGAAAGGCTGCTGTGTTGCTACAAAGACTGCCACTCTCTGCACTGCTGCTCTGGAAGAACTGCTTTTCTACTGTGCTGCCCTGATGCTTGCTACCCTCTGCCCCTGCTGAGGGAGAACTGGACTCTTGCTTGGCCATATCTATTGCCTGGTATTACCCTCCAATGGCTGACAATTAAGGGTGAGCAAAGCTTGTGGAGCTTGCGGATCTTGCCGTGGAGTTGCATAAAACTCTGTGGAATTCCGTGGAGTTCCGCGAGCTGGCGGAGTTGCCTCACTCCACCCCTACTTTCCATTTGGCATCTTTATTGAATCCAAAAATGTATTCACATGAAGAGGCAAACCTTTAAAAGATTTATTGGTGTGAAATGCAGAACTGTCATGTTAAAATTTTGCATGTTTGCAGTCTGTTTTGTTCCATACCGTTAGGCTGCAATAAAATATGATTTGTGCACAGACCGAACAACTTTTTAACCAATATCGTGTCTTTACTCTGTGCTATTCTCATAAAGGGCAGGGTCATTGTATTTCACAACTACCAATGCCGGCAGACATTACTTTGAAATACCAAATCACCCGTGAGCATCTGTTCTGCTGTTTTGTGAATTTCAAGGTATCTTTTTTCCCTCTCAGAGTTCTGGTTTATAATTGATGTTCAGCCCATTATTTTCATAAAATACTGTCATTCTTCTCTCTCCGTGCCAAATGTAATCTTGCAATCTGTCCACAGACATCCAAATAAACAATACCATATGTATTCCGGCTCAAAATGTACACATTTACATTTATTAAATGTAAAAAAACGTAAAAATCGAACTGGTTTCCGTATAATGTTACATTTTGATTAGTTATCTTGACATGTATCCACGGTTGCAGGGCATGATCCTGCTGCACATAGTGCACACTATGCTAAGAAGCATGAGGTGGGACCAGCCTGCTCGGATTTCACAGGGAAGTGCAGCTAACCCCTGACAGCAAGAACTGTGCATGTCAAACTGCGCGACGGCCGAGCCTGTCCCAAGGAGATCCCATGATAGGGTCAGGCATCTTGCCGTTGGGGGTTAGCTGCACTTCCTTGAGAAATCCCAGCAGGCCGGGGCCACCTTATGCTTCTTAGCGTAGTGTGCACTGTTCCGCGCCGCCGTGGATACACATGAAGGTAAGTTAACCATAGCCATCCTGGGAACCCATCACTTTACCGGCTCACTTTACAGATTGGTTTTAAGTTCCAGGTCAGTTTGTGAGGCACTATTTTAAATAGTAAAAGAAGACCAGAGCACCAGTAAACTCCGCTCCGCTGCAGAGTTTTTGCCAAACTTCGTGTTCCAAGTGGTAAAAACTCCTCAAACTCAGCTGAGAAGTGGAGTTATCTCCCCACACTTATTCATGTGATCGCCCACATTCTGCTGTTATTGCTTGCCCTTTCCCTCCCAAACCCCTGCATTCCATTATTCCTTGCCCACATCCCTCCCTACCATCACACATTTTGTTGTTGTTGCTTGCCCTGTCATGACTACCTCCTCCCGCTTTCCATTGTTGCTTTAACCCATCTTCACCCACATTCCGTTGTTGTTGCTTGCCCCTGTCCCTCTGAGACACTCCTGCATTCTCTTGTGGCTTGCCCCACCCCTTCCTGCATTGTGTTGCTTGCCCTGCCCCTGGCACAGAAAAAGTGCTCTGATGTGGCCAATGCTGACTGCATCATAGTGATTTCTTTCCTAGCTTTCAGCCTTGTATAGGTGGGATCTGTTGGCTTTATCCATGCTTGTTCCTTTATTGACAGTGTGTTATGTCTTTAGGAATAGTATTTTGTTTACATTCTTGTTTTGTTTGGACTCAAGCATGGGAAATCAGTTCTAGGCCAGTTTACTGCTGGCTACAAGGGAAGAACCATGCTCAGGTCATGCATGCTATAAACCTGAGATACACTACAGAAGACCATCATAATACCCATACCTATCTTTGCTGCTACCTAGCCGCTATCATAATAGCCATACCTAGCTTTGCTGCTTCCTAGTTTCCTCTCATTCATTCTGTTACACGTTAACCCCTTGCATGCTTCGGAGGCCCCCTCTCCGTCATACGTCATGGTGGGCGTGTGCGGAGGACGTCTGGGGGCCGTCCGAATCCCGCCCACAATTTAAATCGCCCACACAGCGTGAAAATGCACGCAGCATGCAAGGGGTTAAATCAATGACCTGTTCTTGCTTCCCTTGAAGCATACCAACAACTTCATTTCCAAACAAACCTTCTTAGTAAATACAAACCAAAAATCCTTAAAAAAATGAAATTGAAAATTGCACATGAGCTAAATGTCTGTAGCTTTTTAAAAACCTGTGTGCCCCATGACGAGTTTGGTGCAGCAGTAGCCCTTATGTGCTTGCCGCTCTGCCAGACTATGAGTTGCTTGGTGTTCGTACAAAGGCAACTACTGGATGCGGGAACACCAGGCCCAAATCCACACCCAGTAAAACCACTAGGATGAGGAGGCTGCGGCAGTGAGCAAAGTCTGAGCCTGGCCCCCAACGACCCACTGCCAAAGCACAGGGAGTATGCAAAGCACCCCCAGCCATGCAATACCATGATCTACCCTCTCCCTCCCTCCCTACCCCCTACCCTGCTACCCTTTGTGGCCCACCTGCTAATTTGTACTATCTGTTCAGAGCAGGTGGTAAATGGCAGCAAATGCATCCCTGGAATATGGAATGATTGGAAAGAGAGTGGGTATTCTCAGGTTCATGGTTATTTCTCATTCCGGGGACAAAAACTCATAATTACTTGATTTTGGTGGAGCTATTCTGTTCAGAAACGTATTTCACTATCACAAACGCAACACACTCGTAATGAGACCCTCTTTATAACCCTTCTCAGTACAAGGCTGAAGACAATTATGTCTTTTACAGTTAATTCGAGATCTTGGCCTAAATCCTTCGTTTTTTTGCTCACCATGCCATTCAGGTTTGAACCCAGCCATATGCAAATCAGTTTTGACCCTGTGCTGGGCTCACTGTGCCACTGAATTGAAGCTATCCTGGCTGATGAGGGGTGAAACCCTGAAACCTCCGGTCCATGGAGGACCTAGCTTGGCAGTTCGGGCTGGACTGTTCCCATGAGGCACAGGGTCAAGACTGATTTGCACATGGCCAGGTCTAAATTGGGGAGGCATGGTGAGCAATAGAATGATGGATTTAACCCAGATCTCTTTACTGGGGTGAATGTTTTTATTTGTTCTGCATTCCGTCCATCAATTGTGTGTCTTTTTCTTCCTCACCCTAAGTGCGCCGGGTATGCCCAGACCTGGGTCCCGGGCTCACTGTGCCACTAGACTGAAACTATCCTGGCTGATGAGGGGTCAAACCCCGAAACTGGTCCTAGGATGCTTGTTTCCGGTCAGGGAGGACCTGGCTTGGCAATTTGGGCTGGATTGTTCCCACGAGTCACAGGGTCAAGACTGATTTGCATATGGTCAGGTCTAAACTGGGGTGGCATGGTGAGCAAAAGAATGATTGATATACCCAGATCTCTTGGTTGGGGGTGAATGTTTTGATTTGTTCTGCATTCCATCCATCAATTGTGTGTCTTTTGCTTTTAAAGTTAATTCAGCATCTTACTGACAAGAGACTCAATTGCATAATTTTGCTATCCAGGGGTCTCCAACCTTTTCTGTCAGAAGAGCTAATTTAGTTCAATCAAAATCATACCGAGCTACCAAAATTATTAGTGCTGTAATAGTGACCACACCAGACAAGATCCCATTAGTGGTCACCATATACAAGACTACTAGTAGGGATCACCTCAGTACATCAGGCAGGATTGCCAGGAGTAATGTAAAGAAATAAGTTATCCATTTCTAATCCCTTAACATGAGTATTACAAAGCAACGATAGCCACAATTCCCCTGGCACCAGTGTTATGATATTAGAAATAAGTCTGCCCAGCATCAAAATGTATTACTCAAATAGCTGCTTTAAAAATGTATTGAAAAATCGAGCAACTTTTCTCAAAACATCAGCAGATGAGTTCTCAAAATAAACCCATTTTTATTTCAAATATATACTCTCAATTTTGATACATTTGTTTTTTATTAAATCAAGTAAAGGGTCTAATTTCGTAGGCTGGGCGGCACACAGGAGAGCTACTCAGAGTTAGGTGCTGAGCTACCAGTAGCTCACAATCTACTCCTTGGAGAAGTCTAGACTGATGATAATTGAAAATGAGCACAATATATTTCATCAAAGTTTATTCAGACAGAAAGGTGGTCACATGGACTAATTACCTTAGTATCATGCAAAAGCCCAATTCAAAATGGCCACTGGATTCCGTTTTCATGAAATTCCAACCCACTCTGCCTGAGCTTGAATTGACAGCAGGCTAGCATCGCTGACTTCATAATGAGGACTAGCTCTTGCATCCTGGAGGCAAGACATTTCTCTTCTACTGGGCGATGTGCAACATGCCCCCACTCTCCATATTCACATGATGGTAATCATCCATAGAATCAGTTGAAGGATTTTGATAGGATAGGATTTTGATAGTCCCTTGGTATATGGGTATGCGCGTCTTCTCGGACTGTGAAGCATGAAACACTCATACTTCACCTACAGCAAAGGGTACCAAGTGGGATGAACCAGTTAATGGTTGTGGGGCATCAATAAATAAAACTTCTTCCTGAAAAAGCGGGCAAAACAACCAGCAAAACTTTTCCAACGCACATTCCAGTTAACAATTCATGCATATATGTATAATTCAGACATTATTTTAAAATAATGTTAAAGAATTCTTGATTCGGAAACAAAATATTCAAAATGTAACAAATGGGCAGCCGTTTCTCAACTTAAATTAAATCAGTCTTTTTCTATGAAACAAAACCACTATACAGTAAATGTTTACGATAATTAATAATTTGCTTTTTTTCAATTCAAAAATACTTTATTTAGACAATGAAGTCTGTCAAAGTGCCTAAAATTACAAATAAAATCGGAGTAATAGCTATTGTCACAATTTTTCTTAGGTCTCCGTAATTTAACAGGCAATTCATAGTTCATCCTCAGTATTCCTCACTGGTAAAAATGGTTAAAATACAATTCAATAGAAGTTAATGACTTAATAAAAGTGCCTTTGGATAAAAAGAGAAGCAGTACTGTCTGTCTGTTTGAGGCTAATTGTTTTAAGACTACTAGTGTTCAGGGATCCTCCCCTTCTTCATTTCGGGGTTCTGAAATTATTGTTACTTGCTTCTCCACACACCCTAAAAGTTTTACCAGTTTTGTGATCACTTGCGGCTGCTCATTGTTCAGTAGAAAACTGACGGCAGATGGTAATGTCCGTGTCCCCTCCTTAATCCAAAGGGACCTGAGCAATCTTCTGTGGTCTGCCAATAGTGTAGGGAATATATAGAGCAAATGAGTTATTGACTCATGAGATAGAGTGCAAAGTCAGCATATTTTCGACTGGTTTATCCACCCATGGTGGAGACAGATCTAAGGACGTAAAAGAGCCAACCCGAAGCTGCAGAAATGTCATCTTATAGTGGGAGGAAAATGTTTCGTAAATGTATGTTTGTGGGCCTTTTCTGTTGTAGCTACCGAGGACCAGTTAAGCATGTTTTCTTTTAGCAAAAGCTCTGATCAGATTTCCGTGATATCATTTTTAAGTCGAGCCTCTAGTGCAGTGCGCATGCGCTGCTCTAGAAAAATGACTTATTGTAATCGCTCAGGGCTTTCCACACGCTTGTGCGTGTGTTTCTTTTTTCCATTGGTCTATGCGTGTGTCTTTCTTAAAAAGACATCACGCAAGTGGTCAAAGGCGTCTGCATGTATCTGCCCATGGCCTAAGGCTTGCGGTTACGAGCAGGGGCCATCTGTTTTTACTTAGCACGGTGCGCACCACGGGTGGCATGCACCACTCGCGTGCTTTTTTTTAAACTTTCAATGTGAGCGTGGCCCCGCTTCACGAACGCCGCGCTGTGTGATTTTCGTTGCTGGCTGCAGTCAAACACTGTGTCCTACACGGACCTAAAAACTTTCAGCGCTGCCACGCTGCACTGTGCCTGCTCAATTGGTCGGGTGTTGAGCATGGCTTTCACTGCCCCCATTCCCCTGGCTAGGGCACCCGATGGCGATGCTGAACCTGTCCCATATGGCGCTTGTTGTAAGCAAGAAACGAAGCTGGAACTGCAACCGCAAACATCAAAGATGAAGCGCGGCGGCCGGGAACAAAGCAGTGTTTATGTGAAGCCGTTATGGCACGCGTCACGCTGACAATCCAAATAATTTAGCACATTTTAAAAATAAAACCATAGAACCATCATGCACAAACTTCAGGAAAACACCCATCACACACAAGCTTAACAAAAAGAAAACAAGCCCCCGTGTGCCATAAAGGCTTCACGTAAATACTGCTTTGTTTCCGGCCGCCACGCTTCATCTTAGATCTTTGCTGTTCCAGTTCCAGCTTTGTTTCTTGTTTGTCAGCGTATTTTAAGTTTTCGCTTTTATGGAATGTATTTACAGCTGTATTAATTAGTACCACGGTTTCTCGACTATGAGGTGAGTTGTTTCTCTCGATGCATACCCATTGGCTTTGGGTCTGATGTTTGATACTTGATTTGCCTCCCCTTAGTTATACTCTGAGATTTTAGAGATTATATTCCGGCATTCTTGCTGAAATTACCAAATTGCTATGCCCCAAGCCGCTCTCATACCCGTGGATGCCAGGACTCACGCCGGCTCCCGGTCCTTTGTTGCCTCACTTCCACTGTCCAATTAAGTAGGATCAGATATAGAGGTGAGTTAATTGACCTCTTTGCACACTGATCGTTACGTGTTCAGCAGCCTTAATCCTGGTTTGCTCTCTCCCCGCCACCTTCTGTTGTGCTCGCCATCATATGCGTCCACCCCTTGTTGTTTCTCCTTCATATGCTGTGATTATCTCAACACTGCTTAAGTTACCACCCCCACCCGCTTTAACACACCTCTATGCCTCTCCGCTGCTGCTCCCACTGAAGTCCATACATCCTGGACTCTTTAATAGACTCGATTGAATCGAAGGGGTTCGCTCACTTTTTTAGGTCTCGGGACCATACGGTCGGCAGACCGGAAGTCCGGAGATTTAATGACTTGGGAGAAGAGGGGCTTGAACCCGCCCCTCTTCTGCCCTGTTCTCCATTGGCTGGCCTCGTAAATGCTGGCCAGCCATTGGAGAAGAGGTCCCGTCACTCCAATCATGCCCCGTCCTTTTCGGATCGGGGGGCGTGTTTTTTGCGAAAAGTCTCAGGGAGGAGACAACAGCAAAACACGCCCCCGAATCCGAAAAGGACGCTGCGTTTGGCGGTGGTGTTGTGTTGTGTAGTTTTACAGTAGTTGACTATGCATGTTTTTATTACGATTTGTTACGTTTCTGTGTCTTTAATTCTATATACATCTTGCTAGTGGCTCCAGGGCCGATCGGGGATCTGTCTTGTTTCTCCTATGTCGGGGGCGGGCCTTGTGCCAGTCTCAGGCCATTCTAAACCGCCTTCTCCCCCCGCGCGCCAAGTTGTGCTCTCCGCCGCTGTATCGCCTCACTCCTTCCCCGGTGCCCGAGTCGCCCCCCCCCCACCCCCGGAGGTGGCATTGTCCTCGCACGTGACCCGCAGGAGAGTGCGTAGGTGACGGAGCGCGGTGTGAAGATGGCGGACGAGGGGACGAGGAGGCCGAGCAGGAGAGTGGCGGCGGCCGTCCCAGGGAGCCGCCGGGGCTTGGTGAGCGGCTGAGAGCGCTAGAAGAGGCGTTGCGGCGGAGCGAGGAGCCTGCAGAGAAAGCGGCCAGCGAGTACTGCCAGCGCTTCTGTCAGGTGAAGCACATAGTGTCTTGGTCTTTTGTGTCTGTGACCCGGGAGGTGGGAAGGGACGGGCAGTGGTCTCAGAGCTCTTTCAGTAGCGTCGAGCATTATCCAGTTCAGGCTAGCCCACTCTTACTGCCCGCCGCCTTCCTTAAATGATGGGATAATGTAAACCTATCGTATTTCCTTTGTTTCCCATAATACAGCAATGGCGCCTGGCTTGTTTACAGACCTAGTAGGAAGCAGTAATCCCTCTTAACTGTGACGTTTTAAATGTACTGACGTCATGCGTCCGGATGGAGTGTGCTCCTTGATCACTGCAATAGGTGGAATCTCGGAAGGAAAACAATGACTGTCCATTGCACATCCCACTCAAGGACACTACTGCAGTGTTAATGGGTGCTCTACTGCCATTCTAAGTGCCACAGACCGAGTGCTGCTCGTGCGGAGGATGATGGCGGGAAGGAACCACGCGCTGCACCTCCAGTGACGGGACTTCGTGGAACCATTTTTGAAAGCAGCCGTTCCTGCGTCTGCATCGCATACTTGTCTGTGCAGGGAAAAGGGTGGCGCCCCTGTCTTCAGGACACCCTGCACTTTTTCTTAGCCGAAACTCGTCCCTGCATTTCCGGCTCTTGGCATCGCACACGGGAGGGGTGGTGCCAGGTGTGGCTGCTTTAATGCAGTGTCAATTGCATTCAAATTATGTACTTTTCCCAATTACGAACATCTAGGCAGCTGCCGCTGTGCCCTTATTAGGAAGAATGACATTTAAAAGCAAACACCACTGCATTAACGCACTCTCTGCTGCCGAAAATATTATGACATTCCCGTACATATGCGCTATTTCAACTCCATATTTCCTGGATCAGTTCTAGATTGAAATAACACGTGTATTTAGTGAAGCTTTAGGGGGAACACACAGCACAACTCTGTTGCATATAAAAATGTAACACTGCTGTCCTGTGAGCGCTTTACTGCTGATAGAGTAATTGTTGAGCTGTTAATGTCAAAAACACACACGGGACCGCTGCACTGCTTTTTACACACTATACGGCACCACAAATCTACGCAGGTCTAGACCGTGTGTTTGTATAGCTGGAAAGTGGTAGTTTGTGTTTGTATACTCAACCTGCTTGTTGGCTTGACCTATATATGTTTTATATTCTATTTACCGTGTATTATATCTCGAGCTGGATGTAAAGCGTCCAATAATGCCCGGAGTTTTCCCGAAATTGCTCCTATTCTAGAAAGTGTTCTCAACAAGTCTCCTGAATCAATCTCCGTACAAGGTGACAAAATAAGGTTGTTTGGGGAACATGTCGTGAGGCTGTATTATTGTCCACGTGTTTTTCTGAAGGAGGTGGTTCAAACTTTCATAGAAAAGTAGTAATTGCATTGGTAAAATTAGAGCTATTGGCATTGCTCATGACATTATTTTTGTTTATGTTTTTGTTTTTAAAACATTTAAAGAAACGGCATTGTCATGAGCAATGCCAATAGCTCTAACTTTAACAATGCCGAGACCGTTGCATTGTAAATGCTTGTTTCTACAATCCTGCTCTTGCTATGCAGTTCCCCTCGTAAATCTCTCGACTGCCACATTGATACCTCGTGTGAAAGCACTCTAACCCCTTTTAAATATGGGAGATTAGAGTCCAAGTTCAGGGTTTATTGCACCCTCTTTTTCTGTACAGCGCTAGTATCAGCGCTAGATTGTTCAAACGTGACTGCTGATGCCTATTCTTTTCACTTGGTGCACAACTTGTCTGAATAGTGCACATTCTTGTACTGTGAATTGTTTTAACAAATCCGGTGCGGGTGGAAGAACGTTTGACCCTGTGGCTGTAGAGTACAATCGTGGCTTCTTTCTATCACACCGCACCCTCTTTCAGAGTGCAGCCCCTAATGAGAGCACGGCTGGTTTATGCCAAAAGTGAGGTTTGTGATGTGCTGATAGTGGATTGTGGTTCCGATAGCCGTGAATGGTCAGTGTTTCCCAATACTGGACATAGAAAAAAGTTTTAAATTACAACACACTCCACTTTAACTTAATTAGCTATAACTTCCCCGGAAGCGCTTTTGAGAACTTAGGGGCATATCATCAACAATCGGCGATAATTATCGCTAAGCGCACTTAGCGCTAGGATAATTATCGCCAGCTATCGCTTGTTTTTATCGCGGAGATAGCGCGCTATCAGCGACACTTATCTCCAGAGCGATGAAAATAACCGAGTTAGCTGCCAAATGTGCAATTATCGCTGGGATTCAAGCGATAATCGCACAACGTTTGGCGCTACGTTGTTGATAGGGCAGACTTTCCACCTTCCATTGGATATCATGGCTAAGTCAAACTAAAAGCAGGCGTAAGGAAAGTAGCAATAACCGCGGTTAGCGCTACTTTTCTTATCGCTATGCTTGTTGGCGAGCCCATTGATAATTTGAGAAATGTCAGTTAGCGACATTTCTCCAATTATTTTGGGAAGGAACACCCACTTTGCATCTCATTAGAGATGCAAAGGGAGGCGTAGGGAAAAAGGGTGCTAACATGCGATTATGCATGTTAGCACCTCTTGTTAATAGGGCGAAAACATTATCTCCGCTTTTCTGACTTTTAAAGCCAAAAAAGCAGAGATAAGGCCCTTGATGATATGCCCCCTGCTCTTTAATTAAGTTGCGAAGAGGCAGGGACTGCCTGGAGGAGTTACAGGGTTACCCTGAGCCTTGCTTGAGTTTCTCATTCAACAATTTCCCCCGACTCGATGCATTTGTAGCGCACCCAGCCTATTTAACCTGGGGCTGAACACCTGCGGGGACCTGCAGGTCGCAGGTTGGAATCGATCCTTTCCGCATTTTATCCTTCGAAGGTCTTTGAAGCCAAGCCCTATCAAACCTTTAACTGAGCCAGTGCAGGCTATTAGGACTTGGACTTGGCATCCCGCCCTGCTCAGATGGATCACAGGACAGGTGCATTTAAAGTTTGTCTTGCCTCGGCTGTACTCATTGGTCCTGCGTCCTCCTGGACCTCTGGTCCCTATTTCCGAGGATCACTGTGCCCTTTTTAAAGTTTTCTTGTGTTGAGAACACCTCCTTTCCCAAATAACTTTTTTTCTGTTCCTCAGTTAAGCTTTCCGCATTACAGTCGACGTGGACTGCCATGATTGCATACATTTTGTACTGGTGGAAAAATAAAGCACTGCTTGTTTTAATATTTTTTTTCTGATCAGGGAATAGTTTGCTCCATTTCTTACATACATTTTTGCACCAGAGCAAAACACGGAACATACTGAATTTGCTCATTTTTGCATGTACGTAATAAGAAATATCTTGGTGTCAGCTTTCACTTGCTGAAAGTGCAGGACAAATTGGGAACTAAGGGGCATATTATCAAGACAGGCGATAAAATTATCGCCGCTTTAGCGGCAGAAAACTGCAGCTAAAACGGCGATAATGGGCTTGATAATATGCTCTATGGAATTCCAATTGAAGCCCATTTAGATGTGAAGGACATCTAACCTGAGCTTCAATTGGAATTCCATAGAGCATATTATCAAGCCCATTATCGCCGTTTTAGCGGCAGTTTTCTGCCGCTAAAACGGCGATAATTTTATCGCCTGTCTTGATAATATGCCCCTTAGAAACTTTAAACCTAGATCTCAGGGAGCAAGAAAGTGAAAGCACAGTCTGGGGTCCCGCTTTCCTCACGCCCCCTGAGTGTCCGTTTCCACAATAAAGAAGGCTGTTCAGTGGACACCCACACCCCTACCTAATTATTGCACTACATTTTCTGTAAATTAGAGAAGGAGTGCTCCGGTGAGGAATTTTGATGGAAGCACGGGGAGGACTGGGAGGAGCGGAGACTTTTGTGCACGCGCACAGTTGTTGTAATAAACACCTCGCAAATGTTTTACTAAAGTTAAAAGGATAATGTTCAGGTTTTTTTTTTTACAACAGTATAGCGGCATTGATGTGAGAAAAACACCTTTACTGCCTCACAGAATCCATTTAACTATTACTGGCTTACACAGAGAACCCCATCTCTTAATAGGCACTAAAGTATTACACTGGTTAGTCAGGGCGACCTGATGTCACATTGAACCATTGACGCCCAGCCACCGGATTAACAAGCATTGGCATAGCCAATAGGTCTCGCTTTTGGGACCTTAAAAGTATTTAGTTATGCAGCACAATATCCTTGGTGCAACAACACCAACTGTTGCATGGCTAAACACTTATAAGGTCCCAAAGGCGAGACCTATTTGCTATGCCAATGCTTGTGACATTTCTGTCCAGGGCTGTTTTGAACTGTAGATGAGGTAATTTTAAGTATCAGTGCTCCCTTGATCGAGTTTGCACCAGTGCTTCGTCTAGAGCTTGCGACCAGGTGTTGGTATGATTTGTGCTGTCAAGACACGCAACTTCCTGCCAGAGGAGATGTTCCAACAGTTCTTGCTCAGCAGATCTTGTGGAATGCAGGTATTTTATTATGCAGGCCATTTGTACAGGCACTTGATCCTGGAGTGTAAATTCCATCCTAATTTGAGCTGGTGAGGTGTTGCCTGGCAGTTGAAATAAAGACCTAAACACTACGCTCTGTGCCCTATTTAAGAAAGTCCCCAGTTTTCCCAGGTAGGCCTCTGATCCGTATGACAGTGTTGGCACTAATTTAGCAGAGACTATTTTCATCAGTGCCTCAAAAGAGAATTTGTTTGTGCCCTTGAATATTGTTCGGAAAGCAGCTTGCAGCGAGGCTAATTTTGGTTGTAGTGAGTTCCAGTGTAGTAAGTGACCTCCTTTGTTGTCCAACAAGCAGCCCAGATACCTAAATTGATTCGCGATAGTCAGGCGATGATTGTCAAGATGCCATTGATGTTGTTTTCTCTTTTTCCACCCTGGGATAACTATGTTTGTTTTTTCATGGTTAATCGTCATATCATTTGCTTTTGATGATGCAGGAATAGAAGAGAGAGAAATCGATAATGTCGACCATTTCATAAGAAGAAGGTTCAGTCTTAGAAGGTCTAAGTTGAATTTGTCACATTCTTTAACTCTTGGTTGAGAGTAAAATGCAAGACTAATAAAAATGTGCAATTCTGTAAATCAGAATGAGCAAAAATCATTTTTCTATGTGTTTATAACACTGCTCTGATATATCCTCCAGTGCTAATTGTTATTTCTATTGTTTGGTGTGCGCAAAAATAGGAAACCACCCTAGCCAAGAATGGGTCATAGTTAAGGGTTTTAGGGCATGTATGTTTTTGTGCAATATTTGCAACGTGCAAAATATGATTTTGCACTTGAATATACATGTATACACTGATATAATTATATTGCCTTTTAACGGAATTTCCAAGGATTTATAGAAGTGTGTTTCCAGACTAATGTTAAATAGGCATCAATTAGAGCTTGGGAGCCATCTTACCCATGATGGATGTCATTCTTGTTCCTTCCCCTGCACATTACCCTACTAAATATTTCTGCATTACACACTCAAACAGATCTGTTCTTGTTTATTTCCATTGTTATTGTTCATGCTGGTCTCTGTGAATCTTCCACAGCTCAGTCACAAAACTGTAACTGTCTCAAGGACTGTCCGCTAGCTCACTGTACCTTATTCATTCATAATAATTAGCGGTTGTTCATGTAACTAGTTTCTTCTACCATCTCCGGATGACATTAGCATAGCGCAGATAGAATCATTATTCATGTAAAGGGAGAGTACTTAGGTGCTAAGGCAATCTGACATTGGACTAAGTTGTACTTCGATTTGCAAAATAAATTATACTTTTACTCACACCACAGTGATTCTGCAGTTCAGTTAATGTAATATGCGATAATAGTTTATAAAAATCCTTGATTTTGGGGGTGTGCCACATGACTTTCCTAAAGACTTTGATGCAGCTAGGGAGTCTGTACATTTATCGCTTGATGTTGCTCCCCACTTGGGACACATTTTTGGATTTGGGGCCACTCAGTGTTGTCCTATTCAGTGAGAGCCTTTATGGCATTGACTAATTTGAATTTTGTAATAAAACTCTTTAACTGTTCCACTCCTTTAAAACTCAGTTATTGAGTAGGCCTTTTTAATTAACTGAATGTATTATCTGATTTTGAATGTGTGGGGTGATGCCTTAACTCCGACACACATTGCTTCATGAAATTGAGGTTTAACGCCGTCTCAGAATCATTGAATTGTGGATGTTCTGATTGAGGTAAATTTTGAGGTGTCAAGATTGCACCGTCCACTGCCCCCACATCATGTCACATTTCATTTCTAGGATGGCACATCTGAGCATACTCCAGAAATCATCAGCATCTTTCCTTCAATTAATGCTATTCTATAAGCACGAGGGGTCAAACACTATGACCTCATTACAGGACACAAATCACAAACGGGGAAAGACACTGCAACCATTCCACATCCCTCCAAGAACAAGCAATCAATCAATCAGGGGTTTTTAAAGCACCCTACTCACATGTAAGGGTCTCAAGGTGCTGGGGGAGGTATGCAGCTCCGGATCAGCCGAAGAGCCAGGTCTTGAGGCTCTTCCTGAAGGTGTGCAGAGTGGGGGAGCGTCTGATGTTGACCAGGAGCTCATTCCAGGCCTTTGCTGTGATGTAGGAGAAGGCTCTTCAACCTGCTCTGGTTCTGCGGATGCGTGGGGTCTCAGTCAGTGAGAGGTTGGCAGAGCGGAGGTTCCTTTTGGGTACATGGAAGGAGACTCTTTCGTTGAGGTATTTGGGTCCGATGTTGTGGAGGCATTTGTAGGCGTGTGTGAGTAGCTTGAAGGTTACTCTCTTCTCGATGGGGAGCCAGTGGAGGTTTTGTAGGTGCTGGGTCATGTGCTCATCTTGTGGGGTTCTGAGGACGGGGTTCCGTAGTCCAGTCTGTTGGTTATGAGTGCGTGGCTGACAGTCTTTCTGCATTTTAGGGGATCCACTTGAAGGTCTTGCGGAGGATGCAGAGGGAGTTGTAACAGGTGGAGGTGACGGCATTGATCTGGCAGGTCATGGTGAGGGAGGAGTCTAGAATGATGCTGACTCTAGTCATACTCTAGCCCACTCCTCATCCAGAGAAAGTAGAACTAAAGGTGCACTGAACATTATATAAGCCTGGCAACACAATATTTGAGCAGCTCTAGAGACCCCAAATTCAAAGTCAAACAGATAAAGTAAATTGATGTTCTCAATAGAGTTTAAGTTGAGAACGCATAGACAGAGAATAAGGTATAATGTATTATACTCCTTATTACAAGTGAACTCTTACTCTGTATGCAAGCTACAATATGCCTGTGAGGTGACACAGGGCGGAAGGAGAGAAGCAATCTTTCCCAGACCTCCAGGGAAATCTGCCGATGCACTCCCTGGAAACCTGGAACTAGAGGAAGGACAATATCGGAGAGGAAGAATACCATTTTCTTTTCTCAATTCTTTTAGGGCAGCAGCTTACGCTTTTTCCTTTGTGTTCATTGTTGTTTTCTTTCACCTAACAGTTTTCCCCATGAAGAGGAGGTAAAAACAGTACTACCATTACCCTGAACCATTAATTTAAGTAGAACTGCAGTCTAATCTACCCGATATAAGAAAACATTTACCATACTATCAGGACAACCTTTCTTTTTCCTCTCTCAGATGGGGGTCCAACTGCTGGCCGCCCAGCTGAAAGAAAGGAAAGAAGAGAAGATAGATCATCAAGCTGGATAAATGTTGTGTCCATCTTGCACATCCAGCTCTGCAAAACCTTAAAAATTGAATATTAAATGACTGTGGGAAAATAATTTCTGTGTCTAAAATAACTATATAATAAACCACCATTGCTGTACCACGACCCTCCCTAGAACAAGGTCCTAAACCCATCTCAGCATCTTTAGCAGTTTCTGATCCTGTTGGTCTCAGCAGAGTTGTATTTCCTATATCTGAATATCAGTTGTTGGCCATTCTGTCATCTTTTTGCAGGCTACAATGAGCTTGAGTTCTTCAAGTGAGGCAGATGTGGAGTCTAGGATCTTTGGGAGGAAACAAGGACATGAACATATATATTGTGGTAGTAGAAAAAATACTTTGAGTATTTGAAGAATTCTCTGCCCTCTCATTGGACATCTCAAGGCCCTGTGAAGCTTATTTGTGTATGTGTGAGCAATGCAGCCTTTATGCCAGGTGCCTCCTTTGTGCAGAACCACAGTCCCGAGATAGTGGCAAGTGCCCATTCACTGATCATCCCATGTTGGAGTAGTTGTGCTGTTAGTCTTTACAGTGGTTGCCCCTGAGATTTTAAAGCTGATGGTCATCTATTGATGGGCATGTCGTAGAGTCTGAGGCAGATCTTCCGTAGGTGCCCAGTAATCACTAGGTGGTCCCACTTATGAAATGATAGAGGTACATTTGTTTGAGGATTCCAATAGTTTACTCAATGCCGCATACAGTCCAGGCACGTACCCTACCATACTTCAAGTAAAAAGGGAGCCAAGAGTGGCTGGAGTTGAGGGTTTAAGTGTTGTAATGTGAGGCTATAAAAGTCCTTCTCTCCTTATATTATATGCAGTAGGGTCCAGAGGAAGGTAGCATGACTTGTAATACGTCCATATTTTACCATAGCAATTTGTCTAGGGATGGTTGAAATACGCTGTTGGTGCCTCTTGTGAGTGAATGGATCCAGTGCAGAGATTCATCACATGCAAAGCAGCTCCATTTCCATTAGTGCGGCATTATGAATATTTTTAGGGGATGGTGTGAGGAGTAAACATATGCAGCTAATTTTTGATGGTGCCCAAGGTGAGTATGAATCTCTGTAGAGATTGCATGTTTGTATAATAGTAGAGTGCTTTACTTGTCATAAGTTTATTTTCTAGTAGTTTTGTCACCTTATCCTGATGTATCAGATGAATATTTGTGCCAATTGGAGCAGCATTTCATGGAACAATAATACTTCTCACTAGTCCTTTTTACTGGCTTGGTCTATGGCATTCCCATTTAAAAGAGTGCTTGTGTGAGAATTTACCTTGTTGCCAGCAGTGTTTTAATTGATTCAGCAGGGTTCTGCATGCATGAGTGTGTGAATTTGTGAATGAGATAGTATTGGTTAATATGTTGGAGATGTAAGCACTGAGGGGTGTAGTGCCTTCTTTAGTTTTGCACAATATGCATGCAGTAAACACCTTTCTTAACATGTTTCCCTGTCTGTTCTCCATTTGTCAGGAGGTTGCCATCATTTACTTGCCCTTTGGAACCCCTGGTACTGCCCTTTTTAGGTCGAGCCTATGCAGCGCTTGCGCTGTTAGGCGATCTGTTGTCTGTACATGTGGAGTCTGTCTCCTCCCACACTTTGGATTCGCTTGTATGTGTGTCAATTAAAAATTGTAGCCTGCAAATGGCTAATGGTCAGTGCATGTCCCAACTATTCTGAAAATTTTGCTGCCATGGAGTATTGCCGCAGGAGTGAGCAGGGGCGCGCACGCAGTCCCTACATGCAGTGCCGCTGATGAGTGTTTGTTTTCTTCTTGCTTGGCTTAGCCTTGGTGGCGAAGACTTTAGATAAGAAGAGCGCATGCTTACCTTTATGAGCTTACATTCCTGAGAGAACTTCGAACCGTGCGTACCTGTGCTTCCACCCAACGGTGACCCACCCAAGGAATATACTTATCTATCTTCACCAATCAGCGCGAGGCTATGATAGCATGTTTTTTTACCGTTGGCTAAATGTCTTGATGGGTGGGATTTCAGAGTCGGCACACTAGTGGGGTTGGTGCATTTGAGTGAAGCAGGTGAGAGAATGATACAGATATGAAGGTAACAGGAGTCATTGGGGTGACCTAGCCTACTTGTAATTCTGCTGGTGCTGTCAACTATCGCGACCACAATTTATGAAAATAGCGAGGCTTATCTATTTCTTTTAGGCCTTAATTTTTTTACTGTATTTTTAAACAGATTTCCTTTTTGCCCCTACATGGCACCCCTTTGTTTGTTCCCGTTGTCTGTATTCATTGCTAGCTAGGCAGTGGCCTCGCTAGCTCTTTGGCCACCCATGGCGGTCCCACCGATGGCCAAATTGAAGAGCGGGGTGGGTGCTGGCGAGATTCCTCCATTTCATTTGCCGCCCTGTGGCGGCCAATTGAAGAGCACCTGGGTCTGGGTCTCTGCCGATCGGTTAACTCTAATGGCTTCTTTATCTGAAATTCTTCTTGGAGCTCATACGTCTCCGGATTGACGGCAAGCAGTTACAAAATACTGCACAAGCTGAGTCCTGGACCATTAGAAGAGGGCATTTAATGCTTGCACAAGATGGGATCAATTATCCCTGGAGGCGATCCCCAATAGAATTATTACAATTATGTTCATGGTTATTGCACCTGCCGATACCAGACACATTGCTACCGTAAGGGCTGAAGCTTGAAGGCCTTCAGTCCTTCTGCATGGCATTGTACCTCTATCATACCAGTCACCCAGAATAATTGAACTAAGGGTGTGGACCAATGGTAATTAGAAGAAATTGCCACCAGTGACCTGGCACTTACGACAGGAACTTGAGTACCAGTAGACCACAGAATTCTCCATCCTGAAGAGACCCCCATATCCATAGTGGGGTCGAAACATTGTCAGAAACCAATATGGGATAGTCTTGAGAGCTCTAGAAAAGACTCAGGTCCTTGATCTGAAATATTGAATTAGAATCACAAAAGACATCCTTTTTACTCCAATAACCATTTTTTAAATACTGTCACTTGAGTTTTACCACTTGTTGGTTATGGTCACTTCACTGGGGTCGAATAAGTCACCTTTTTCCTAATTTTTCAATATTTGCAGAAGCATTATCAATATATGTTGTTCTATGTGAGCAGATGTTTTTAATAAGATTTTTGCATTTACAAATAAAGGTTACTCACTTCAGCTGAAGCGAGTATTAACTAATACATCTTTTGGGCTACTACATTAATAAACATTAAGTAAATACCACAATGTGGACATTAAATTAAACCTCAAGATTGTACTGTTCCTTCTTTAGGCTCATGAGAGAGTGATTGCAAAAAATCATATAATTGCAACAAGTGATAAACCTTTCTTTAAAATGAGTTCCTTGTGAACAATTGTTTCCAGCTGACTAGCTATTACACAGTTCACATGGATAGATGAGTTGATGTATGCTTTGTATATGTGGCTGGAAATAATAAATGTGCCTAAACGTTGATGTCAGGGCCCTAGAAACATGTGACTAAGGCCTTGGTATCTGAATAGTGCTCAAACCTGATGGATTTATATTCATTACACATTATGATGTTTCGGTATTCAGCACCACACCGTTTGCTATATTTACTGCAAAGATTATACAAGAGACGGCTGTTCTATTGTTGGTTGTTTGTTGTTGAGAGATGAATAGGCCCGTCACTAAACCAACGTTATATTGAGCAAATTTAAAGCAGTGTTCTCTGCACATTTTAATGTATTGTCTTTTTTTCTGGTTCACAAATGTTTTTGTTGCTGTTTGTACAACCTTATTTCTGCAATTGTTTTATTCATACAATTGCTCACAAAAATTAAACATTTGAGTCTTGTTATTTCATGAAAACAATAGTACCTTGCTCAAGTATAAATATTTGCACATTTCGGGTCTCATTTATGAAAAGTGTCTCATCGTTAGTTGAAAACAGCAATGCAACACTTTTCAGTGCGCACTCCTTGCGACACCAAGGATGCACCGTATTAACAGTATGGCATTCCATGTTGCAAGGATTGACTAGATACGTCCGGAATCCTGAAGTATCTTGTGGCGCAGTAATGATGCATTGCTGGAGTGTGTCGCAAAACAGATGCAAGTACAGCAATGTGATTACACATGGGCGAGTCCCATGCAAAGGGGCCTGCATCAGTCCTTATGCCTGTTGTGAAGCAGGTGTAAGGATTTAAAGCAGTGAACTCATAGAAGTGGCGCAGTGAAATCTCATAGATTTCACGGCGCCACTTCTACGGGCCTTTTTTATGGGGGAACGCCCACCCTGAATACAATATACCTGACGCAAGTATAATGCAGCACAGGGGTTTACAAAGTGACACATCTGCCTAGAGGCGTCACTTTGTAAATATGGTGCAGTGTGGGGAATTATTAATGCCACCTCAGCGTCACAAAAAAGTGACGTAACAGCGATGTAAGGCCTCATAAATAAGACACTAAGGGGCATATTAACAAGCCAGGCGATAAAATTATCGCCGCTTTAGCGGCAGAAAACTGCAGCTAAAACGGCGATAATGGGCTTGATAATATGTCTTTGAGAATTCCCATAGAAGCCCATGTTAGATGTCCTTCACATCTAACATGGGCTTCAATTGGAATTCCATAGAGCATATTATCAAGCCCATTATCGCCTGGCTTGTTAATATGCCCATATGTGCTGCACAGCAACCTCCTGGTTATCAGTCCTCACCTCCACCTTCAACTCAAAATTGCCTTAGTAGTCACAACACTCGTCCTCTCTTCTTTATTCTTCTTTATTGTGATGCCCTCTAATCAGGCATTCCAAAAAAAGACATTTCAAAACTCCCAACCTAGAATGCCACTTCCTAGCTCACTTTCAGTCTAAACAACAAGCCCACATCACACACTCCTTGAAAGTTCTTGATTGGCTGCCATTTGCAGAGATTGTGAAATTCAAGGCTTTGTGCGTTGTCCACAAGGCATACCTTTAGGAACTCCTGTGTACCTGCCCAAAGATTTCCTAATATACTTTACACCAGGTCACCTGAACTTGGCTTCCCAGAACGCACGGGCCATCTGCCGCTACTGACACAGACGATATATCTGAAGCTTGCTGGGCGGTGCCGTGTTAAAGTTACGCAACGATCTAAAGACTCACCTCTTGCACTTAATCCTCACTTTCTTTAGCCACCTGTCCTGCTCTATGGTGTCTCCACCGTAGTAGATCATTTGGATTCTCGCCCTCATTATGCTGTTGGTACCCCTAAATTCAGAAAATCCCCATCAATCCTCTAGGACTGCATTAACCCAATCATGTTTCTCACTACCAAGAAGTAGCCACCTGTTGCCATTAATAAGGCGTTTCTCACTAATATGTATGCCTCCTTGACCTCACACGGCATTCTGTTCAATACCTATGCCTAGAGTCCATGTTTCTCCATGGCCCCTAAGTGACCTGAGACAGCTCAAATCACTTTACCTTGCATCGTTTACTAAAATTTCATTTTCCTTTTAAAACAGGTCTTTTATTTACTTCCTGATTATGAGCTGAGGAATTAATTTTGTTTCCTCTAAAAACAGGAGTTGGCACATGGATCGGAACTCCGAGCTGTGCAATAATTATTGCACCTCACTTTTTCCCCTGAAAGATTTCAGCAGGTCCACCCTGCAGAAATGTATTGGAAGCAATGCACGAATGGGCAAAGCTTGTGACCTCTTCAGAGGGTGGTAAGACATACAAAACAGTGACAAGTTTGGGGAAATTAAGTCAAATGCAATCTTCATCTATCTGATGCATACATGACTTTGCGTGCAAATCGTTTCACCAATGTGAAATAACTATTTATGTCTTAAATCTCTTGCAGATTCCATTGTCATCGGATTCTGGGTTGGCCTTGCAGTCTTCGTCATTTTCATGTTTTTTGTACTGACCTTGCTGACTAAGACAGGACCACCACACCAAGAGTGAGTCAAATCCAAGCACGTTTTGCGTATGCCAACTCATATCTACCATATCAACTACCCGTTAACCCCTCTTTATACTCATGAGTGCCTGAGAAAATATATGCTGCCCAACTGCTTGATTCTGCAACGATGCAAACTGACAAGTGGAATGCAAGCCTTGCATCGTATGGCTGATGTAAATATCATTTTAAGCTGATCGGTTGGTGCCTTTTTTAGACTGGACTTGTAAAAACTTTGTTTAATCAGGCTACTGGTCAGGGGAAAAATAGTGGCAACAGAACTAATAACATTTGCTGCAAATTTGTGAGTGAGTTTAAGTGGTACAGATGTCTAATCCACGCCTGGCGCCTACTACATTCAGTTACTAATCGTATTGTTATTTCATTAAAATATATATACACTGGGTGGAATTCAAAATTCGGGCCCAGAATCATAAGCGAAAGAAACAGAAATGTAAATAAAATGTTTGCTACTATACTTTCGTTCTTTCACACTTTGATGAAAATCATAATAATAATTCATCGAACATTGACTAAGCAAAATAATATTGTAATAATTACATCGATACAGAAAGCTGACTGTTTGAGGGACTAATTTTAATTTTAAATGGGGCACAGAAAAAGTAACCACAGAAACTGAATTGTTCTAATGAAATTATACAGATCCACTGTAACAGACTCTATGGGGCCTATTAGCATGGCGGGCGGATTGCCACCGTCCAACCGGCGGTTGTGATCCACCCGCCAAAACACCTTGCCAGACGGCCATTTACCCCTGCCACATTAGCATGGCGGGGGGTACCGCCGTGGACGGAAAGACCGTCTGCCGCTTTTCCACCAGTAGGCAATCGTGACGATTGCCTGACGGGTGGAAAAGGCCCATAATATGGTGGCGGTGCCTTGCAGGCACCGCCGTCCATATTATGATGATGGCGGTAGAATGCCTTTCCATGGCAGAGACTCCGCCATGGAAAGGCATGTGGTCTATACTTTGGGGGCCGTTGTGGGTCCCTGGGGGGTGTGGGGGGTTGGGGGGCTGCACTTGAAGGGTACCATGTACCCCCCTACATTGGTATTCACAAGGTGATAGGCACCGCGTTGATGCATTCTCAACATTGTGGCCGGTGCTGGTTACAGCACCACTCGCCACAATGTTGAATATGCGGGATGCGACCGCCAGGGTGGTGGTTGCATCCTAATTGGCAGTGCGGGACCGCCGCACCACTGGCGGCCAGTCCCAGCACCGCAAGGGTGCACACCCGCCATCCTAATGGGCCCCCAAGTTTTCCGAAATATATATGTACAGTGAATTAAATAAAGCGCAAAGAAAAAATCTATATGAGTCGTATCTCAGTGTTGGCGTCCGGTCGTCATCGAGGGATTTGGAACTGGAGTGAATATATATATCTATAAAATAGCAAGCCTCTATCCAAAGAGTGAAACCGATAAAAATCGAATTTTGTGCCTTTCAAACAAAATGTATTGAAACAGTGAGTTTGTGTAGTTTTGCACATATTTTTGTTCTTAAATCATGGATTTATAATCATTTAAAATATTTATGTATCGGCCATGCATCAAAGAAATCATTATGGTTGTTAAATTATATAGTGTAATGTTGGAATACCGACGGGCAGTCTGTTTTCCATATTCATGAATGTATTATGCGCTTGTCACTTTAAAACGGGAAGAATAAATTTAGCAGGTCAAGTGATCAAGGCCCCTGGTGGGTTGAAACACGTCATGGCGGCACAGCACGGAAAAAAAAGGAATAATTGCACCAAATAAGAGGAGGCCGTGCCTTTTCTGATTCCCAGGCTCGGAGAATCGAAACAGAAAAGGAGTACTGGATATATATATATATATATATTCTATGTATGTATGTATATATGTATGTATGTATGTATATATGTATGTATTATCTACTGGCGGTCGCCAGTAGATAGTTATAGTTAGGACCTATTTTCCATGAGAAATCCGCAACACTCTATTGGGAATATCTTTGGCGCCGATTGACGAATCTTCGTGAAATTCTCCAAACTTTTGGCCAGCTCCGCTCCGCTCCTACCCTGAAAGTTTTGCGGTGATCCGTGAAGCGGGGGCCGAGAAAAAAGGGGGGTCCCAAAACGCATTTTCCCCATGCAATTTCCCATAGGATCTGTTGTCGCAGCTACAGCCCGAACCGCTGAACGGAATGACACCAAATTTGGCAAAGAGGTAGTCCTCAGTTCGGACTCGTGCCTTTTGCATATTTGGTGTGAATCTGTTCAGTAGTTCCTGAGAAAATTAGGGTAAAAAAGTTAGTGATATCTATGGCCGCGGAGGATCTGCGGACCCTACCCGCACCGTGAGCGCACCCTCCCCGAACGGAGCGCGCACCCTCCCGATCGAGCGCTGAATGCTAATTGGCTATCGAGCGTCTCTCTACATTCGAAACCAGGAACTGTTGGCGGCCATTTTCTGCCTCGGTAGAAGCGAGGCTGAAGATGGAAGGGGAATAAGTGTGTAATATATATAAAGGGGGCAGAGTGGAAATACTCTGACCCTCTAGATCTGCTTAGGGGGTCCCAGAAGGACACGGTGCGCGCATCCTATCGTGTTGGGTGCGCGGATTCTCTTGCGGTGGGTTCGCGGATCCAAGGAAAAAAAAAAAAAAAATGTTGGGAGATAAAGATTAAGCTTAAGTGTTTTGTTCTTGAGTGGCTCTAAAAAGAGCCGTTGTGTTCATTGAGAGTTTTTGGTACTTATAAGTAAGTACCTATCCAAGTTGTTGAGGAAGACTCTGTTTCCTTCATCAGTAAAGTGTACTCCATCTCTCCTATACATCTCTTGCATATCGAACGTATCGCGTATAGGCTGGGAGTCACGTACCGGTCGCATAGCGATCGCGCACTAAACACGTACCCAACGCATACCATGCGTGGATGCTATCGCGTACGGATCGTGAACGGTGCGCTAGGGTGCGCGGATCCAAAAACATTGAAAAAATATATATCTAAAATAAAGTTTTGCACGTATAGTTAAAAAGATATTTTGAAAAATATAAAAAAATATGTTTGAAAAACCCATTAAGTTCAAATAATATTTTTTAATTTTTAAAAGAATTAATTGAAAAAATATGTTTAAAAAATGGTGATAAAAAAGTATTTAAAAAAAAAAAATTAATGAAATTGACACACTGAATTTGAAAAATATAGAAATCCAATCAAAATCATTAAACATGATATCTTTAGAGATAAGTTATAGATAGGAATTAGCATTTAAAAAACCTTTGAAATTCACTGAAAAAACCATAGGTTTCATGCACGTTAAAGTTGGGAATTGGCATTTAAAAAACCTTTGAAATTCACTGAAAAAACCAAAGGTTTCAGGGGCATTATAGCTAGGAATTGGCATTTAAAAAACCTTTGAAATTCACTGAAAAAACCATAGGTTTCATGCATGTTATAGTTAGGAATTGGCATTTAAAAAACCTTAGAAATTCACTGAAAAAACCATAGGTTTCAGGGGCATTATAGTTAGCTGGACATTTCCCTCGTACAAAACCCTAGAAATTCCCCTGTTATAGTTAGTTCAGCTAACTATAACTCGCGCCCCCGCAATGCACTGCTGATGACATCACATATTACATCACTCATGACATGGTCAGTGACATCACACATCATATATGTGTATATATATATATATGGCAAAACAACAAGAGGCTCATTACTGGCACAGATACAGCATTTATTCATCGTCCAAACACTGCAGGTTCCTTCTTTCACCTAACGTTTCTGCCTTTCAGCCTTGTTCACAGGTAGAAGGTCAATGATTCAAACGCACATTGCATTCAGCTGCGTGTTTTAAAGTTCTACAGACTCACGTGACTCAATTGAAAATACTAGTCCCAGAGTGCACCGCCAGTGTGTTAAATGTACGGCTGGAAGTCCACAATATTCGAAGTTCGTAAAAACAATATCTTCATTACGGTGCCACTCTTGCATGGAAAATACTTTAGAGAGTCAGGTGAGTACACCATCATTAGCATGTTGCTGTAATTCTTTGCATGACGAGAATTAACACAAATCCAGCCAGCACGATCGTGGGTGAAAATCCTACACCCCGAATCCATTCCAACACGCGTGCCCATTCGCCACATTGGCCTCTCCTTGGTAGGCTGGGGCGCGTGAGTGGGTCATGCTCCTCAATCTAAATCAACAAACAAGCCTCCTGTTACCGGAGCCCCCGACCCTTCATGGTAGCCTCTTCACAATGGGCACGGAGCAGCCCATCTCTTTAACATGGCAAAACAACAAGAGGCTCATTACTGGCACAGATACAGCGTTTATCAATCGTCCAAACACTGCAGGTTCCTTCTTTCACCTAACGTTTCTGCCTTTCAGCCTTGTTCACAGGTAGAAGGTCAATGATTCAAATGCACATTGCATTCAGCTGCGTGTTTTAAAGTTCTACAGACTCACGTGACTCAATTGAAAATACTAGTCCCAGAGTGCACCGCCAGTGTGTTAATTGTACGGCTGGAAGTCCACAATATTCGATGTTCGTAAAAACAATATCTTCATTGCGGTGCCACTCTTGCATGGAAAATACTTTAGAGAGTCAAGTGAGTACATCATCATTAGCATGTTGCTGTAATTCTTTGCATGACGTGCTGCCACTGCCCTCCATTTAGCATGATGTACCAGTCCACTCCTCCTGCCCTCCTTTGCCCAATTCTATGGCCGATCATTGACCTCCTGCTTAGCCTCTGTGCATAGCTTGCTGCCGCTATTCTCCTTCCCCCTGCCCTCCGATGTCTTTGTGCATGCCCCTGCTCCATCCTTTTTGCCCACCATGTTCCATTGACCTGCCATTCCTATTTACTCTGAGTGTTCTATTGAGCTGCCACTCCCCTCCCACCTGCCTAGCATTGTCAGATGACTGTAACCTGTCCCTGCCACCTCCTCCCTGCCTGTCCACATGCCATGCCCCTATCCCCTCCTCCTGTCCTCCATGGTCCATTTTACTGCCACACCCTTCTGCCCTCCCTGGTCTGCTGTGCTGCAACTGCTCCTCCTGCCTGCCCCGCGCAGTCTGTTGTGAGGCCCCTTCCCCTGAACTCTCTTGTCTGTGCCCAGGTCCTGACCCTCCCTTCTATCCTCCATGGTCCTTTGTGCATGCCCCTGCACCCCCCTTCTTGCCCATCATAGCCATTGTGCTGCCACTAACCCTCCCGCTTGCCATGCATGGTCTTCTGTGCTGCCATGGCCCCTCCCACCTTCCCTGTGTGGTCAGCTAGCTGCCCCTGACCCCCTCCCACCTTCCCTCCATGGTCTGTGTGTATTCCATCATAGTCTCACTGTTGCTCTCCATGGTGTGTCTTGTTTCTAGTGCCCATCCTGCCTGACCTCCATGGTCATCTTGCTGCTCCTGACCTGCCCCCTTGCCCCCAGCCCTCTGTTTCCATGTGCAAACCCCTATTCCCTCCCTCCTGGCTTGTCTGTTCCATTGTAATGCCCCTGATACGTCCCTCCAGCCCTTTATGGCCTGTTATCCTGCAGCTTTCTCTCCTGTCTGTCCATTATGGTCAGCTAGCTACCATTGCCTCTTTCCCCTATGTTCTCTGTTGTCCATGTGCATGGTCCTGTCCCCTCCCTATTGCTTTCTATGGATTGTTGTGCTGCACTCCCGTCCCGCATGCCCTGTGTGGTGTATTGTGCTGCTGCAAACCCTGATGCCTGCCCTGTAGGGTCAGTTTGGTGCACCTCTCCATGTCCCTCTTGTCCTCTGTTATCTGAATCCATGTCCCTACCCCAATTGCTCCTGCCTACCATGATCCAATGTACTATACTTGCGAACATTTTGAACTTGGTAAGAGGGAGATTTTGAAAAAAAACTGGGGTATTGATTTTCCCCTTTGAGTTACATTGAAAAAGAGGAGATTGTAGACAGGAGACAGATCAAATAAAGCCCATTTGAGCTTAAAAACATTGGACGTTTCCTGGCTGCAACGGGTCTGTTGGCATGTATGGTTGTACTACCACTGCCTCTTCCTTCTGCCCACAATGGTCTATTATATTGCCACAGCCTCTCTTGCCAGTCTGTATTGTTGGTTTGTTGCCCCTGCCCCCTTTCCACTGCCCTCCGTAGTCTGTTGTGCTGCCACTGCCCTTCCTGCCTGCCCAGTGTGGTCAAATTGTTGCCTCTGCACTCTCCTACCTGCCTTCAATTTTCACAGTCCGTGCCCCTGGCCTCTGCCTCTCAACACAATCCCAATGAACAACTAGATTGCTAACATTCTATATTTATTACAAAAGTGTGGAACGCCTGACGTCATCTTGATGTAATCAAAACTGTAATACCTAGAGCATTTCCTTTAGAAATTACATATATGAGAGGGTCTTATTTGCATCAAAATTATGGTTAGTGCTCTAAAAAACTAAAATGAGGACATATTTTCTGAGTTTTCAAATAGCGACAAAGAACTTTTAAATTATTTGTAATCTTTGTTTTTTTATCCAGTTGACCACTTGATTAAATGTTGCACTTAGGGGAGAGGATGTGGTGTTACTTCCAGAGCTGCAGACTTTGCAACTGGGGAACCAGGTTGACGATTCTACTTCCGCTCAACACTCTGATTCTGGTCAAATCACTTAATCTCCCCATGTCTACAACCAAAATGAATTTGATCTTGTGTGATGTAACCAATGCTCATGTAAAGCACTCCAATACCTGACAAGTCTGCACCATATAAAACTGCAAATACACAAAAAATAAGTGTTTTGCACACTTCTGTCATTGGGCTACATGTGGGCAACATCTGGGTGATATTTGTGATGCATTTGGGCTCTTTTGTCTCTGGTGGCCATCTTGGGAGATTTATTTGTTATGAAGTTTCCTAATTTCATCATTTACTGCAGTCTCCTCAGTAGGAAATGCTTTCAGTTTTTTACTTTGATTCCATCAAGACGGTATTCAGATATGTCACACATTAGCCATAAATTCTGAATGTTAGCACTCTAGTTGCTCATTAGATCACTGTAGTAAGGCTACTGCTCACCACGGAAGTCTGCTGCTGGTATTAAAAGTGCATGTTTCAGTCTGCATATCAGAATCTTTTAATGAAATAGAAGAGGATTTGAGAAGTCACTCAAAATGTGCCCTCATTTTTCTTTCTTCAGCACTAATCATAAATTCTATGGCAAAATGACCCCCTCATTGTGTTCCTTTTTAAATTAAATGTTTTAAGTGTTACCAGTTTATTCCAATCAAGATGGCTTCAGGCGTGCCATACTTTTGTCATTAGTAAGACAGTAAGCGCTCTAGTTGTTCTTAAGAACACTCTGGGACATTCTGTCATTGGGCTATACTTGGGCTACATCTGGGTGATATTTGGGCTACATTTGGGCTCTTTTGTCTCGGGTGGCCATCTTGGGAGATTTATTTGTTATGAAGTTTCCTAATTTCCTCATTTACTGAAGTCTCCTCAGTAGGAAATACTTTCAGTTTTTTACTTTGGTTCCATCAAGAAGGCATTCAGATGTGTCATACATTTGCCATAAATTCTGAATGTTAGCACTCTAGTTGCTCATTAGATCACTGTAGTAAAGCTACTGCTCACCAGGGAAGTCTGCTGCTGGTATTAAAAGTGCATGTTTCAGTCTGCATGTCAGAATTTTTTTATGAAATAGAAGAGGATTTGAGAAGTCAAAATGTGCCCTAATTTTTCTTTCTGCAGCACTAATCATAATTTCTATGGCAAAATGAAATCCCTCATTTTGTTCCTTTTTAAATTAAATGTTTTAAGAGTTACCACTTAATTCCAATCAAAATGGCTTCAGGTGTGCAATACGTTTGTCATAAGTAGGACTGTTAGCGCTCTAGTTATTCTTTAGAACACTCTGGGAAGCTGCAGTAGAACACAAAGAAATCAACTGACAGTCTCTGCCCTTGTTGGATGTACATGTTTTACTGAGAATGTCAGACTTCATTCTCACATGACTGAGAAAGATAATGTGAATTTACAGAAAATATGCTCTCAGTTTAGCTTATAGATCACCTTCCAAACCTCTGTGGGAAAAGCATGAGAAAATAGATTTCTCTCAAACATGATTCATGATATCACAGCAGAAGGCTTTTTCACATGGTAAAATCACCTTAGAACACACCACAATTCCTAAAATGAGTATGGTACCATCAACAAATGATTTCTAATGTAACTAAAGTCTTAAAACCTTCTATTAACTGCAATGCTTTTTAATGAGGTGCTATCATGTATATTGGTCCCAAGATGGCTGCCAACACATCTTGGATGAAGTACTGACAGCCAATCAGATCTCACGATGACATGTGTGGTTAGGCTCCGCCCAGATATATCTATCTTTTTAACTCTAATTTTCACCAACGTTATACCAAATAGAATGTTGCGGATTTCCTATGGAAAATAGGTCCTAACTATAACTACCTACTGGCAGTCGCCAGTAGGTAATATATATATATATATATACAGGGCCGGACTGGGAACCAAAACCGGACCTGGCAAAGTGCTCGGCCCCCCCTCCCCCGGGGGTGCCGCCGAGCTCTTTGACGGGGCCGGTTTTTGGCCGATTTTGTTACAGGGCCAATTTTGCAGCTATGCTGCAAAAACGGCCCTGTAACAAAAACGGCCCCCAGGGGCCCAAAACCGGCCCCCACAGGTATATATTATATATATATATATATATATTAAAGCTCACAGGTTGCCCTTCAGGTTCAGGGAATTAGCGACTCACTACAAATACCACAATCCTGTGGGAACCTGCAGCCTATCAGCAGGCGGCATTTCTGCATTTATGTGGGACGCGCATTGCCGAGTGAAAGAAGAAAACATCCTTTGAAAAAGCGCAAGCGAAACGCATCAGGCCACGACGTCTGAACTATTGAAGTCTGCATGGCATTGCTGTTCCTAGAGTGCTCCCCGAACCTGAAGGGCAACCTGTGAGCTTTAATTTACAACGCGGCATGCCTTGCCGCGGGGGAAGCACCACCGCTGAAATCAGAGCTGGCCGATGAGTTGGGAAATCACCCAGCTCATTCCGGAGGAACGACGCCGAAATCATGACTCTTCAGCTCAGGGGGCCCATCCAGGGCAGTCATTAGGGATCTTCTGAACCCGGCACCCATTCAGGGTGAATTAGCGACTCACTACAAACACCACAATCCTGTGGGAACTTGCAGCCTATCAGCGGGCGGCATTTCTGCATTTATGTGGGACGCGCATTGCCGAGTGAAAGAAGAGAACGGCCTTTGAAAAAGCGAAAGCGAAACGCGTCAGGCCGCGACGTCTGAACTATTGAAGTCTGCATGGCATTGCTGTTCCTAGAGTGCTCCCCGAACCTGAAGGGCAACCTGTGAGCTTTAATATATATATATATATATATATATATATATATATATATATATATATATATATTCAATGAAAAAACCAAAGGTTTCACACATGTTATAGTTAGCTGGACATTTCACTCGTAAAAAACCAATGAAATTCCCCCGTTATAGTTAGTTCAGCTAACTATAACTCGCGCGCCCGCAATGCACTGCTGATGACGTCACATATTACATCACTCATGACATGGTCAGTGACATCACTCATGACATCACTGATGACATCTCAAATGACATCACTGATGACATCACTGATGACATCATCCAGTGAATGTGTGTGTTTCTGAAAATTAAATATGTTTTATATATGTATATCTCAAGGTCGATGGAAGAATAAATGGGTATATAAGTGTCTAAATGGATGATTTGTTTTTGAAAAATTGATTGTGTAACTGACTGATTAAGTGTATCATAATGAATACATGGCTTAGTGAGTAATGTTTAAATATGTAAATATCTGTATCAGTCTCTCACTTTGTGTATAAGTGGCTGCATGGGTTGGTGAGTAGCTACATGGGTGTCTATATAGGTTATTAGTTGGTTTTATGAGTATCAGTCTGAGTGTCTGCATGGTTCGGTGGGGGTATTACGTAGTGCATAGGTGCATGAATGAATGACTCACTCTTTGTATGTGTTGAAGACAGCATGTGTGCAGGACTCTATGGGTGGATGAGTGAGTGTATGGGTGTGTTAGTGAGTGAATGACTGTCTCAATAGTGTCTTTATGAGTAACTACATATGTTTTAAACTAGTATATGTGACTATTGGTGTATATAAGCGAGTATATGTGAGAGTGAGAGATTGAAAGAGTTCCTGTATGAATAAGTATGTGTTTCTATAAGTGATTGTTTAAAAGACTAAGTATGTGTAAGTTTCCGTAGAAGTAAGTGTGGTGGTGTGTGTATAACTGTATATGCAAGTAAATGTATGTTTGATTCTTTTTTAGCATGAGTGACTATGTGTGTGAGTACCTCTATGGATGAGTGGCATTGTGTAACAGGATGTATAGGTGTATGAGTACATATGATGAGTGAGTACATGTATGAGTGACTGTATAGGACTGTTGGTGAATGAGTGGATGTGTATGTGGATCTTAGAATTACTGTATAGGTTGTTGTAACTGGTATTGGTATGTCCATTGTTTTTAAAATTTTAATTTCTATTTTTGAATGTGTGTATCAAAGGTTATATTAGGGGAAGAGGAGGTCTGCCACTCTATCACAAGGATGATGTCATCAGTGATGTCATCAGTGATGTCATTTGAGATGTCATCAGTGATGTCATGAGTGATGTCACTGACCATGTCATGAGTGATGTAATATGTGACGTCATCAGCAGTGCATTGCGGGCGCGCGAGTTATAGTTAGCTGAACTAACTATAACGGGGGAATTTCATTGGTTTTTTACGAGTGAAATGTCCAGCTAACTATAACATGTGTGAAACCTTTGGTTTTTTCATTGAATTTCTAAGGTTTTTTAAATGCTAATTCCTAACTATAACGTGTGTGAAACCCATGGTTTTTTCAGTGAATTTGCAAGGTTTTTTAAATGCTAATTCCTAACTATAACGTGTGTGAAACCCATGGTGTTTTCAGTGAATTTGCAAGGTTTTTTAAATGCTAATTTTTTTTTTTCTTCTATTTTTTTAAACATATTTTTATTTTAATTTTCTATCCTTTTTTAAAGACTATGGTTAAATTTTTAAAATTCTATAATATGTTTTTTTTAATATATTTTATAAAATATGTAAAATTTATTTGCAATACATTTTTTCCTTTTTTTTTATTTTTTTTTTTAGTACGCGTACCGTAAGCTTACGGTAAGCGTACGGTTTACGCAACGTCCGTAATTTATCTACGCTGTTTGCGTATATTTACGCAATTTGCGTAGCCGCGCGTACTCTGCGTGGGACGTGTACGCGTGTACACTACACGCGCACGTTACGCGGAAGTGTCGGGGAGTGACTGTTAAGCGCATGCGCGCAAGCGCGTGTCTTTTTTACGCGCATGCGTACTTTTGCCGTAAGCGTACCGTAAGCGTACCGTAAGCGTACGGTAGGTCATGTGATCATGAAACACAACTTTTGATTGGTTGAAACTACTTTCAGTTCTAGAACTCTCCTACACCACACCCATTCCCCTCATTTCTGCTTGTGATCCCTTAGGAGAAGGAGCTGGGTTGTCTTTGTGATACGATGGCAGAACAGCAGAGCCCTTCTGAGAGTGAGGCTAGCACTAGCAGCACTACCTTGAGGCAGAGAGCGAGGAAACAAAAGACCTCTTATGTATGGGATTATTTTACTTTTCCTGAAGGCCAGCAAAAGGTAAATGCACCCTTAGTAACTTGTAAGCTGTGTAAGCGTGTACTTTCAAGAGTAATCCTGACAGGAAGTATTCCTTTGGGAATCATACCATGATGAGACACCTCAAGGATGTACACAGAAGGACACATGCTCGACTTACTGGAGGTAACCCTTCAGTAAGTCAACCAAGCACATCCACAGCAGCTCAGCCTGGACCATCATCTGCAGGGCCGAGTCCTTCTTCTGCAGGTCAGGTGAGCCCTTCATCTGTGGGGGGAGCATCTCCTTTTGCTGGCCCTCTGGAAATTAACCCTCGATTTCTGAGGGTTGATATTCGATGCGCCTCTTGTCATGATCTAATTTGTCATAGGGAGACCAGTGTTTCCCTAGTGAACAACAAAATAGATCAGCACACTTGTCGCAGAGACTAATTTTCCCAATCTTTCTTTCCTCTGTCCCTGCATGAACACAACGGCTCTTTTAAGAGCCAACCTTATCTTTCATCTTTTTTTTATATATGTTTTTAAAAACTTTTTTTTTTTTTTTTTTACCGTACGCGTACGGTGCGCGTAATTTTTTTTTTTTTTTTTTTTAAAAACACTAAAAATCAATTATCACATTACAAGGTCCTTGAGAGACTACAATTAAAAACTGAAAATGTGATTGTAGAGAAGTAGAAAAAAAGGAACCATGATACTATTGACTTACCATACCGGCTCAAAAAAATATTTATTCATTTGTTTTTTTTTTAAATTGCTTTAAAAATGGTTCTAGGTTTTGAAAATTTTCTATATCAATCTGAAAAAAAAGAAAAAAGTATTAATATTTTTTAAAACATTTTATAATACAGTACACATATTTACATATTTATCAAAAAATAATTTTTGCCTTATTTTTGCTGTTTTCAGAATATATTGCATTTCACTATAAATTGTGAAAGCAATTGCATTCATCATTTAACAGCGGGCAAAAAAAAAATAACAATCTCAAAGATTGTATTAAAAAAGCCCAGAATCTCTTTTTACTTAAACTTAACAATATAGAAATGCATAATATTCTAAAAAATATCATCTAATATAAATACTTATTTCTTTAAAATACCGTCTGATATTTTTGTTTCAGAAGTATAATCTCAATATTATATCTCAAATAACTCCACAATACATCTGGTTCCATTTTCTTTAGGCCAAATAGTAATTTTAAAATTCTTTTTTGATTAAATTTCCAATGGTAATCCAATAAAATTCTAAAGTTTAATTTGTACAGATCTCACCGATTCTCTGTAACATATTGGTTCCCGAAAGATTTATTAATAATTTATTAAGTCCACAATAGAATTGGTTACCTTTCCGCATGGCCAAATAGTAATTTAAAAAATCTTTTTTGAAAAAATTTCCAATGGCACTCCAATAACATTCCAAAATTTAAATTGTGCAGATGTTACCGATTTTCTCTAAATTTTTGGTTTTCGAAAGTTTCATTAAAAATTAAAAAAGTCCACATTACAATTGGTTATCTTTCCATTAGGCCAAATGATAATTTAAAAAATCTTTATTTTTGAAAATTCCAATGGTAATCCAATAAAATGGTAAAATTGTTTTGTCCAGATCTCGCCAAGTCTCTCTAAAATTTAGGTTTCAGGAAGATTAGATAGGAATTTGCTAAATCAAAAGGCAAACGTTGCTTAAAAACCAATTGGGAATCATTACACAGTGTCCAGCCTTTTTCACATTTAAGATAAACTGTGTAATGTCCAGAAGTAACAGTAGGTCCTTCATGGAAAATTATTGCAACAGTTACAAAAGTTTTTCCTGAAATTGATAATTGCTGTCCTGTAAACTTCTTTATTAAAGTATCCAATTTTGAACCATCAGCTCTACATCGTTGCATCATTAAAATTACATACTGTCCGTATTCCTTTAAAATTAACGTTGAAAACATGTCAGATTGACACTCACCGCATTGCATGCTATGATTAGCATCTTTAACTAATTTAGCAAAAGTGACTGTTTTACTCTCTGGCAATGTCAAATAAATAAACCTTTCATTATCAACATTAGAGCCACATATATTATAACAGTTTTCACAACTATGTTCCCATTTATAAGAGAGACCAAATAAATTATCAATTGCAACTTCTTCTTCTTCCAGTACCTGAAGAAAAAACATCAAAAATTCGTGTGCGTCTTGCTGTTCATTTTGAGAAAACTGTGTTCGTCCTGAACATACATCTAAAAGTTTTCTAATTTCAGTAGCACTTTCTATTTTAGTTTTATCAATACTCAGCTTTTCAAAAAGGAGACTCAGCTCAGAACAGAATCTTTTTCCCTGATTTACTATTATCTGCTCTTGCAAACTTTCCAGATAAAATGCAACATTCAGCACTACATTAGCGTAGCAGTTGACACCAGAGCTATTTTCAAAATGACATCCTACAACCTGTTCTTCTTTTTCCTTACTCTTTTTGCTTGCAATTACATCACTCCTCTTTTTTTTCCTCCTCTCTACATCTTCATTACAGATATTCTCATTTCTCCTTTTACGAGAAACTACACGTTTCTCCAGCACAGGATACTGACCTAAATGAGGAGCATAGCTTCTTCTTAATCTATTATACTCCTTTACACAATTTGTATCAGCACTAACTTTTGAGTCATCAAAGTCTATCATGAATAAACCTGATAATGTTTTCACTCGTGACAAAGCAACATATGCCATACCTTCTTTGAACACAGTTGAACCAATGTTCACAAATGCACAATCTACAGTCAATCCTTGAGACTTGTGAATAGTTACAGCATATGCTAGCGAAAACGGAAACTGCTTCCTACGTACATATAAGTCTTTCACAAGCATGAAACGAACTGTACAACGACAAATGTCTTTAACTTCTTCTATCTGATCAAATTTTATTTTTAAACATTCAATTCCATCTTTTTTCTGATAATTAATAAAACCCACAACTCTTCCCATAGCTCCATTAACTAAACCTTTTTCAACATCCAAATTTCTCCTTAAAAATACTCTACAGTTCATGCAAACATATAGATTTTTTTCTAATCCAGCTGTTTTGGAAATGTTCTTCTCTAGTGAATCCAATTTATTTTTCAGTGTGCCTTTCCAAATTTTGTAAGTCTATAAATTCTTCTTGAGCTTGATTCATAGCCGTTTCCACTTCATTCATGGCTATTGATGCTTCATTTTCAACGATTGGTTGTCCTAGGGGATCTTGACTGAGTGTTCCTGAACTTTGGCTGTCCTGAGAACTGTCTCTAGCTATTTCTGCTGCAATTGTAGTTTCCTGTTCAATTTCTTCATTTAACATTTGCAGATAACTTGAGAATGTACTGCATTGTATGCTGTCTTTGCAAGCATTAAAAGAATCTTCATAGCTTTGAAATTCTCCCAGTAGTTCATCCTCTGTACGCCATGGTTTAAACAACTGTAAAAGAGCCAAGTAGTAAAATTCCTTCTTGTCAGTAGTGTCGCAACTCAGCTTCCTGTGATTTATCAAACTTCCTTTTTTTTGCTTCACCAAACATCCTTCCTCACCAATGACTTTGTATTTTCCATTGTTGATGTCTTCTGCGGCTTTCCGTGAATAAATGTAGTTCTGCAGCACTTCATAGAGACACATGTTCTCCAGATGTTGACTTCTCTTGGGATAATATGTGTCCAACATGTTTGATTTCAAAATATCTGTACTTTCTGGGTCATTCTCGGCCAAATATTAAATTTCTCCAACAGATTTCAGTACCCGATTTCTCATTGCTGCAAGGCCTAAACTTGCCCAAATTATTCTTCTTGATTTCGAGTAGAGACTTGCAGAAGATAACCTATCTGAACATTCGTAGGATCCAATTTCTCGATGCGATAACATCTTCAAACTGAAACTGTACAGCTTCTTACTGACAGTCTTCTCGTGAGAAATCTCTTCCCACATTTCCTTCAATTCTGTTTTTCCTGATTTCGTAATGTAAGACGTTACATATCGAGCAACAGCAATGGAATTGTCAGCTACATACTGTATATCCATGTTAGCGTTCCACATGGATAAAATGACTGGGTTGTAGTCATTTATATTTTTTGATTCTTCTTTTCTTTTTAGGTTGTAGGTATTCTTAGGTGATTTTCTTGTGATAGTATGTCTCACAGCTGACATAAAACTGTTGACTCTTCCTTTTGAAAGAACAGGTCTAGGAAATCCAAATCGACATTTAGTGTAGTATTTATCTTTGCTCTTGTATTTCCGTCGACAGTATTTTCCACACCGATGACTTTGGAAACGTAAAACTTGCTCCTTTAACTTTTTCTCTTCTGTGCTTTTTGGTATAGCACATGTTGCATATTCTTCAATGTAAGATAACACTGCTTCATCAGTATCTGTTCCAAACTTTGGGGCATCCTTGATCCACAACAGCATATGAATATGAGGAGCACCTCTTGCCTGGTACTCTTTTCTCCAAAAGAAATCTACTACTTCTCCAAGAGGTGGATTTTTTTTATTGCAGATGAAGGACATCATAGCCTCAAATCTATGATTGAAATATCTGCAAACATTAACCGGATCCAATGAGCACAGTTCTCCTGCTGTCTTGTATTCGATGTTTTTAATGTTTGAATTTGCCTCTCGTAGAAAATCCAGTAAATCATCCCAAGCGTACTCAGCACAGCTTAGGGTAACGAACCATGTTGCTGTTCCTAAATTCCGTAACATGCATTTTAATTCACCATGGCGTCGGTACCAATATTCATTTGTCCCACGCTGACAAGCCATCAGATTGATCAGTTGTGTTTCCAAATGATCATCTCGGTGCTGCACTTTCTCCATAAAATCCTTAGCAGACACATTTTGTAAATGTACTCCACTTTTTAAAATGTGATTTACTGCATAAGACAGTGCAGACAAATCACTTTCAAATAAAAGATGGAACAAATAAGGAATACTTTGTCGAAATCTGGGATCTTCAGCATATAGTCTTGTAGTCCGATACTCAGAAGCTGGAATCTGTTCCGGACGTTCATCGTATCGTCCTCCTTTTCCTTTAGGAAACAGCTGGGGAAAACATCGAGCTTCCAAGCTCTCCTCCCATACACTCACGGGAGTTCCTTTTGCTTTCTTCATCTGAAAGAGATCAATATTGTCTCCCATAACTTCTTTTGAATGAAGAGGATGTATGCTAAAATGTTCATAAATTTCTTCTTCCTTTGACTTGTCCACCTTTTCAATTTGTCCAGTTGGTGTTTCTGTGTCTTCTTGTAAATCTTCTTCTTCTTCTTCTTCTATATAAATTGATTCATACCATTTGTTATTCCTTTTCAAATACAAATTTGCTCTTTGTACTTTCCGCACATCTACCAGCTCCTGCCAAATCTTCTTATTCTTTGTAGGTACACCATTAACCAGAATAATTAATGGTTCAGTTTCCAAAGTATCCGCATCAATAGTTTCCATATTTTTTTTCAAATCCAAGGGCAAATACACCACTCTACCTTTTAAACCTCTCAGTAAATCTGAAGGAGGTAATTTACCAGTTTTGGGCTGCATACGTACTATGGTCTGGAACGGATGAACACATTGAATGAGTATAGACTCATATGTATTTAATTCAGAAAGTTCAGCAGGAATAGCATCCAATTCTAAATTATTATGTACAGCTCTGGTCGGCATTCTATTTTCCTCTAACTTGTTGTAACAGTATTTACAAATACGCTGATCTTCACCCAATTCAAAACAATTTTCAAGAAATATATATGTGGCAAAATCCTTCCACTTATAATTATCTTCATTTTCACTCTTTCTGTAGAGATCAACATTCCTAGTTTGTTTTCTATAATGAGTTCTGCGGCAACAAATACAAGTAAAATTTGGTCTTTCATTAGAGATTATTGCAAATTTTGTTATGTGATCATTAAATGTGTTACTTACAGAGGTTTCTACATTCTCTTCCACTTCTTCCTCATTTACTGTGTCCTTCTCTGCACTGTTTTGTTCAGGACCAAAGTAACAAAACTGAATTTCATCAACAACCTTCTCTACATCTGATACCGTTCCTCGGAACAGAGCCCTATTCAATTCATTTAACTTTATTGCTGGACTTTTAGCAAAATACAACCGTCTCACAAACTTTCTCATTTCAGTATGATGAACAGCCAGCATCCTAAAATGATGGAAAACACTATTACACACTTTTCTAGATAGACAAGCCAGAGAATGACCCTGCAAACCAGTATTCTCTCTCACTCTGCATGGATCCAGACTTTGAAGCACCTTAATCTTCTGTTTTATACTTTTTTTTACTATATTCTCTTAGAAACTCACGAAATTTGTCAATAGATTCCTGACGCACAGTGCAAATACTACTACAATTCCAAGTGTACACTGGGGCTTTAGGACGTCTCCCCATAGCCTCATCCGCCATCACTTGTACCACATCTCTTGGAACCATTATCTCCTTCTCCATTATGCAACCATTTTTCACTTCGTAAGCACGACCTCTGGTGTCAACTGCATGCAGCAAACTATTACTTTGAAAATAGCTCTCTTCATTAAAAAAAGGTTCACTACTTGAACTATGCATCCACTTTCCTAAAAACACTTTACAAAAGTTTGTTCTGTTTACTACTCTTTTCCTTTTGCTATGTGATTTCAGTACATTAACCATTTTGTCTTATGTACGCATCCTATTCAAAATTAAAATGAATGGTTTCCTTTTTAATTCTAATGCCTTTGCTGCAATGGCTTCAATTTCTTTTTTTCTTTTATAAAACTTAGCCTTTTGCTTATATTTCTTCACATCCTTTATCAAATTGGACATAACTCTTCTCTGAAACATTTTTCTACGTATCTCTTTAAACGCTGTTTTTCTGTTTATGTAAATCTTTTCAGTTGCAGAAGGTATATTTGCATTAACTAAATTCTCAATTTTTTCCTGTCCTTTTCTTTTCAAAACATTCTTTCCAGTACAGACATTTTGTACATTTTTCCTTTTTTTGAATATGTTTTTTAGAAATTGTTTTGTCTGCTTACCAGAAGATTTTTTCTTTTTCCCAACATGAGCATCTTCTACTAACTTTGGTCCTCCAGTTGTCTTCAAATATAGGTTTTTTTTGTGGGTTTTTTTAACTCTGGATTTTGTAGGCATCTTAAATTTTGTTCACTGCTCTTCAGCAATACCTGAAAAAAACTAAAAAAAAAATCCTTTATTTTATTTAAATATATTTCTACATTTCTTTTCACAATAGTCACAAAACGAAATTTCTTTGCCAATTTGAAAGCACACTTACTGCTCTTTTTTTTGGCAAGTGATAATCACTTTTACAGACTGACACATTATGAATCCACTTTTCAGATTTTTTAAAAAGCCCATGTCCAGACTGCTTTTTCAGACCACCACCATGTGTATCCTGGGTGACTGCCTACACTCCAGCAAGGGCAACCAGCCTTAGTGATGCTGAATGTATTTGCATTACAGACTGAAACCTCAAACCCCACTCGCTTGTAAATACTGTGCATGATTCTACATGGAAAGCAGCTGGGTGTGTGCTAAGAGTCTGCTTCTGCACCAAAAAATGGCTCCCTCTTTTTCCTACAAATGCAACTGTGAAATCACCAGAGCAAAACGCAATAAATCTGTGCCTGTAATTCCTATTTGCACACAGAGTCATGTTTTCACATTAGTCACAAAACGAAATTTCTTTGCCAATTTGAAAGCACACTTACTGCTCTTTTTTTTTGGCAAGTGATAATCACTTTTACAGACTGACACATTATGAATCCACTTTTCAGATTTTTTAAAAAGCCCATGTCCAGACTGCTTTTTCAGACCACCACCATGTGTAACCTGGGTGACTGCCTACATACCAGCAAGGGCAACCAGCCTTAGTGATGCTGAATGTATTTGCATTACAGACTGAAACCTCAAACCCCACTCGCTTGTAAATACTGTGCATGATTCTACATGGAAAGCAGCTGGGTGTGTGCTAAGAGTCTGCTTCTGCACCAAAAAATCGCTCCCCCTTTTTCCTACTAATGCAACTGTGAAATCACCAGAGCAAAACGCAATAAATCTCTGCCTGTAATTCCTATTTGCACACAGAGTCATGTTTTCACATTAGTCACAAAACGAAATTTCTTTGCCAATTTGAAAGCACAGTTACTGCTCTTTTTTTTTGGCAAGTGATAATCACTTTTACAGACTGACACATTATGAATCCACTTTTCAGATTTTTTAAAAAGCCCATGTCCAGACTGCTTTTTCAGACCACCACCATGTGTATCCTGGGTGACTGCCTACACTCCAGCAAGGGCAACCAGCCTTAGTGATGCTGAATGTATTTGCATTACAGACTGAAACCTCAAACCCCACTCGCTTGTAAATACTGTGCATGATTCTACATGGAAAGCAGCTGGGTGTGTGCTAAGAGTCTGCTTCTGCACCAAAAAATCGCTCCCCCTTTTTCCTACTAATGCAACTGTGAAATCACCAGAGCAAAACGCAATAAATCTCTGCCTGTAATTCCTATTTGCACACAGAGTCATGTTTTCACATTAGTCACAAAACGAAATTTCTTTTCCAATTTGAAAGCACACTTACTGCTCTTTTTTTTTGGCAAGTGATAATCACTTTTACAGACTGACACATTATGAATCCACTCTTCAGATTTTTTAAAAAGCCCATGTCCAGACTGCTTTTTCAGACCACCACCATGTGTATCCTGGGTGACTGCCTACACTCCAGCAAGGGCAACCAGCCTTAGTGATGCTGAATGTATTTGCATTACAGACTGAAACCTCAAACCCCACTCGCTTGTAAATACTGTGCATGATTCTACATGGAAAGCAGCTGGGTGTGTGCTAAGAGTCTGCTTCTGCACCAAAAAATGGCTCCCCCTTTTTCCTACTAATGCAACTGTGAAATCACCAGAGCAAAACGCAATAAATCTCTGCCTGTAATTCCTATTTGCACACAGAGTCATGTTTTCACATTAGTCACAAAACGAAATTTCTTTGCCAATTTGAAAGCACACTTACTGCTCTTTTTTTTTGGCAAGTGATAATCACTTTTACAGACTGACACATTATGAATCCACTTTTCAGATTTTTTAAAAAGCCCATGTCCAGACTGCTTTTTCAGACCACCACCATGTGTATCCTGGGTGACTGCCTACACACCAGCAAGGGCAACCAGCCTTAGTGATGCTGAATGTATTTGCATTACAGACTGAAACCTCAAACCCCACTCGCTTGTAAATACTGTGCATGATTCTACATGGAAAGCAGCTGGGTGTGTGCTAAGAGTCTGCTTCTGCACCAAAAAATCGCTCCCCCTTTTTCCTACTAATGCAACTGTGAAATCACCAGAGCAAAACGCAATAAATCTCTGCCTGTAATTCCTATTTGCACACAGAGTCATGTTTTCACATTAGTCACAAAACGAAATTTCTTTGCCAATTTGAAAGCACACTTACTGCTCTTTTTTTTTGGCAAGTGATAATCACTTTTACAGACTGACACATTATGAATCCACTTTTCAGATTTTTTAAAAAGCCCATGTCCAGACTGCTTTTTCAGACCACCACCATGTGTATCCTGGGTGACTGCCTACATACCAGCAAGGGCAACCAGCCTTAGTGATGCTGAATGTATTTGCATTACAGACTGAAACCTCAAACCCCACTCGCTTGTAAATACTGTGCATGATTATACATGGAAAGCAGCTGGGTGTGTGCTAAGAGTCTGCTTCTGCACCAAAAAATCGCTCCCCCTTTTTCCTACTAATGCAAATATAAAATTACCAGAGTTGTACACAATAAATCTCTGCCTATATTTCCCAACATGTGTAACCTGGGTGACTGCCTACATTCCAGCAAGGGCAACCAGCCTTAGTGATGCTGAATGTATTTGCATTACTGAGTCCAACCTCAAACCCTTAAACTATTCTTTTTTTATACCAATACACCTTAATTTATCGTGAAAACATAGTCCATATTATTTTACATGTTCCTCACATTTAAATTTCTCCCAAAACAGAAAATAATAAACACAACTTCAACAAAAAGAATTACATTTCTATTATTCATTTCTTAATTTACCATATACATCTCCTCTCAAACTCTAAACTCACCTTTAAAATTAGTTAGTTGTGAAAGAAATGTGGCACTCAAACAGCAGATTATCAGAGCCAGGATCTCTGTTCTCTACACCTCTCTCCTCTCAGCAGAACCAGATAATGGCAAAGTTTCCCTCTATTTTTCCACACATATACATGTAAGTTTCAAATCTCAGTGCTTCCCCCTTTTTTTCAAATGTAATCACACATTTCTATTGGTTGAAAACCAACCCTTTTCCAAAAGTACCCTTCCCCCAACTTGACTTCTGCCTAGTACCCTTCCCCCAACTTGACTTCTGCCTGCTACCATAGCAACAGCTCATGGAACACTGCTGTGTGGAGTTAGGTCAGAAGTTCGCCAAACAATGTTTCAATTCCACAGAGCAAGAGTGCTTGACTTTTCAAACCTTACAGCAAATCCATAGTACTGTTCTTTGGTAACACATTTTTCTGTACCAATACAAAACATGCTTCTATAAATTTACACATACAGCCTAGTTTTTAGTGTAGAATGGTATGAAACAGCCAATCAGTTCTTTTTTTTAATAAAAAAATATGTATGCCTCCATTTCCAAACTGTCTTTCATTTCTTTTTACCATTCTACTGAATTACACCTCCTGAGTGCATCCAGATCTCCTTTGAAGATGTTCACAGTGTGGATTGTAGGACACAGCTATGTCTTCTGGAGTGAAAAGTTTGCAGAGAAAACAGGTATTGTGAGAGACCTTGCTTTGCCAAATGTAGACATTAAATGGATTGGTCAGAGAGGGTTAAAGTGGCACCAATTGATGCCATTGGTGAAATCCTTCATGCAAATCCAACACCCTGACCTCATAATAGTGCACTGTGGTGGCAATGACCTAGGCACTTTGACTGGGGTAGGTCTGGAAATGCTTATGAAGGACACCTTTGCACAACTGTTTTCACTTTTCCCTAAAACTGCCTTTGTGTTTTCCAACATATGCCAAAGGCAAAAATGGAACTGGTCCAATCATTTCTGTCCGCAGATTGACAAAGCAAGAAAGCACGTCAACAAATCTGTTTCTGCTTTCCTCCGTGACTATGGTATGGGTTCCATTTACCACAACAACTTGCGTTACGACATGCAAGACATTTATAGAGGAGATGGTGTGCACTTCAATGATGAAGGGAACAGAGTCTTCCTCTTGAACCTTAGACTCTGCATCGGTACTTACTTGTAGGTACCACTAAAAAATAACTTCATAAACACAACGGCTCTTTTTAGAGCCCCCTAATATCTAAACTCTTAAATCTGCATTTCATTTCTTTTATTATTATTTTTTGTTACCGTACGCTTACCGTACGCGTACACCCTTAATTTTTTTTAAAATCAATAAATGTTTTCTTTGTACTTTTCTGTCCTTCTTTGACCCCCTCACAAATGTAAGGGGGTCTGTAACTCTCCTCCTTGCCCCCTTTTCTTGTTATCACTCTTTTTTTTCTGAGTGAAACACACGAAATGGCGGCCGCCGCTTCCTGGTTTCGGCCGATTCGAATGTTTACTAAGATCTAAGAGCCAATCAGAATCGCGCTCGCGCACGCCACCGTACGCGTACGGTAAGCGTACCGTAAGCGTACCGTAAGCTGGCTCAGATATATATATTGATTTAAAGGCTATTTTCTCAGAATCTACTGAACAGATTTACACCAAACCTACAAAAGGCACTTCCTTGACCTGAGGACTACCTCTCTGCCAAATTTCTAGTAATTCTGTTCAGCCGTTCGGGCTGTAGCCCTGTCTAAAGGTCCTATGGAAAAATGCATGGGAAAAACGTGTTTTGGGACCCCCCTTTTATCTCAGCCCCCGCTTGACGAATCCCCCCGAGACTTTCAGGGTAGGAGCGGAGCATAGCGCCCCACCTATTTTGAGAAATTCGCGAGGATTCGTCGACCGGCGCCAAAGTTACTCAAAATAGAATGTTGTGGATTTCCTATGGAAACGTGGTCCTAACTATAACTACCTACTGGCGACCGCCAGTAGGTAATATATATATATATATATATATATATATATATATATATATATTCACTGAAAAAAACATAGGTTTCAGGAACGTTATAGTTAGGCATTAGCATTTAAAAAACCTTAACAATTCACTGAAAAAAAAACATAGGTTTCAGGGGCGTTATAGTTAGTTGGACTTTTCACTCGTACAAAACCATTGAAATTCCCCCGTTATAATTAGTTCAGCTAACTATAACTCGCACGCAATGCACTGCTGATGACGTCACATATTACATCACTCATGACATGGTCAGTGACATCACTCATGACATCACTGATGACATCTCAAATGACATCACTGATGACATCACTGATGACATCATCCAGTGAATGTGTGGTTTTCCTGAAAATTACATATGTTTCATATATGTATATCTCATGGTCGATGGAAGAATAAATGGGTATATAAGTGTCTAAATGGATGATTTGTTTTTGAAAAATTGATTGTATAACTGACTGATTAAGTGTATCTTAGTGAATACATGGCTTAGTGTGTAATGTTTAAATATGTAAATATCTGTATCAGTCTCTCACTTTGTGTATAAGTGGCTGCATGGGTTGGTGAGTAGGTACATAAGTGTCTATATAGGTTATTAGTTGGTTTTTTGAGTATCAGTATGAGTGTCTGAGTGTCTGTATGGTTCGATGGGGGGTATTACGTAGTGCATAGGTGCATGAATGAGTGACTCACTGTTTGTATGTGTTGAAGACAGCATGTGTGCAGGACTGCATGGGTGGATGAGTGCGTGCATGGGTGTATTAGTGAGTGAATGACTGTCTCAATAGTGTCTTTATGAGTAACTACATATGTTTTAAACTAGTATATGTGACTATTGGTGTATTTAAGTGAGTATATGTGAGAGTGAGAGATTGGAAGAGTTCCTTTATGAATAAGTATGTGTTTCTATAAGTGATTGTTCAAAAGACTAAGTATGTGTAAGTTTCTATAGAAGTAAGTGTGGTGGTGTGTGCATAACTGTATATGCAAGTAAATGGATGCTTGATTCTTTATTAGCATGAGTGACTATGTGTGTGAGTAACCCTATGGATGAGTGGCGTTGTTTAACAGGATATATAGGTGTAAGAGTACATATGATGAGTGAGTACATGTATGAGTGACTGTATAGGACTGTTGGTGAATGAGTGGATGTGTATGTGGATCTTAGAATTACTGAATAGGTTGTTGTAACTGGTATTGGTATGTCCATTGTTTTTAAAATTTTTGTTTCTATTTTTGAATGTGTGTATCAAAGGTTATATTAGGGGGAGAGGAGGTCTGCCATTCTATCACAAGGATGATGTCATCAGTGATGTCATTTGAGATGTCATCAGTGATGTCATGAGTGATGTCACTGACCATGTCATGAGTGATGTAATATGTGAAGTCATCAGCAGTGCATTGTGGGCGCGCGAGATATAGTTAGCTGAACTAACTATAACGGTGGAATTTCAATGGTTTTGTACGAGTGAAAAGTCCAACTAACTATAACGCCCCTGAAACCTATGGTTTTTTCAGTGAATTGTTAAGGTTTTTTAAATGCTAATTCCTAACTATAACGTGCCTGAAACCTATGCTTTTTTCAGTGAATTTCAAAGGTTTTTTAAATGCTTATTTCTAACTATGCCTACAGAGATAGGACAGAAAGAAAAAAAAGAAATGCAGAAAGAAGCAACAGAAGTCCTCAAAGACGAAGAAAAGTGCAGGAAGAAGGATAACATTCAGAAAGAACAATCAGAAGAGCAGAGAGAAGCCTTGTTGCAAAATCATCCTGTACCCTCAACTTTTTCAGATGGATACTGGTGGTAACTGAGTCTGACTAACCAGTCCTAGAGCTAGTGCTATGTTAAAAGACACCCAGAATACAGTGAAAACACCTACACACACTAGGGAACACTATGCGTTGGGGTCCCCCTGTGATTAGCATGACCTCCTCTGTAAGCCCCTAGTATATAATAGGGCAGGGGATTAAAACTACCTCTTAAAACGCGCCACAGGGCATGTTTGCACACATCACCTCAGGCCCCGTCCCCTCCCTTCCCCACTGTGTAAACACACCCTGTGGCCGTTTTAAGTTGGGAGATTAAGTCCCCTTGAATCCTGAGGGTCCCTAGGGTCCAACTAGACCACTATGTACCTCCAGTAAGCGCCACAGAGCTGCGTTGCAGAGTGACATAAAAAGGGGCACGGCCTAGACCACCTCTCTGCAACGCAGCACAGTGGTGCTTACTGGAAGCACCTGGTGGGCTAGTTGGCCCCCAGGGTCCCTCAGGATTGAAGGGGAATTATTTCCCCAACTTAAAATGCGCCACAGGGCGTGTTTGCACACGGTAACTCAGGCCCTGTCCCCTCCCTTCACCACTGTGTAAACACGCCCTGTGGCCGTTCTTAGTTGGGAGATTAAGTTCATTTGAATCCTGCGGGTCCCTAGGGTCCAACTAGCCCACTAGGTACCTCCAGTAAGCGCCATAGAGCTGCGTTGCATAGAGGTGTAAAAAGGGGCGTGGCTTCAGAACACCTGTCTGCAACACAGCTCCCTGGCGCATACTGGAGATACCTGTTGGGCTAGTTGGCCCTCAGGGACCCTTAGTATTGAAGGGGAATTAATTCCCCAACTTACAACTGGCCAGGGGGCGCATTTGCAGAGTGCTGCATGGAGGGGGCGTGGCCTCCGGTGCAATGCCGGTCTTTTATTTATTTTATTTTTTTAAGAAGGAGGGCTGTGTGGCCCCCCTTCTTGTTCTAATTTATTGGCCCTGGGGACCCCATCCCCCAAGGCCTGCAACCTAATTGTTTTTGTTGAAAAAAATAAATTTGGAAGGGGTCCGTGTGGCCCCCCTCCCAAGGCCTAATCGGCCCCAGGGACCCCAACCCCCGGGTCATGGCCTTTTTAAAAAAAAAAAATCTTTAGGAGGGGGGCTGCGTTGCCCCCCTCCTCAGGCCACTTATGGCCCCAGGGACCCCATCCCCCGGGGCCGGCCTTTGTTTATTATTATTTTTATTTAAAATATATTTATAGAAACACCTAGGACATGCTTTCCTGCTTTTTGGAGGGGCCAAGGGGATCTGGGACGCCACATGGTGGCCACAAACACTCGGGACAGCCCCAACCCCTAAGCACTGCGCAAAAAACCTAGGTATCTTCATTGATGATACTCTATCCATGAAGGACCATGTACGGGCCCTTTGTGGCAAGGGTTTTGCCACCTTGAAACTGCTACTCCGGCTTTTTCCCTGGATCCCACTAGACTGCAGAAGAACAGTCACGCAGGGCTTGCTTATGAGTCAGCTTGACTACGGCAATGCTCTATTTGTGGGCATGAATGAGTCTCTCTTCACTCGGTTACAGGTGCTCCAAAATGCCGCTGCCAAGCTGGTATGCAACAAAAACAGATTAGGTTCAGCATCAAAGTGCATGAAAGACCTGCACTGGCTTCCCATGCGCCAAAGAGCGGTTTTTAAACTACTCAGCCATGCCCATAGAGCACTATTTAAAAATGGCCCCAAAATACTACAGGGAAGACTCGAGTTCTATGCCCCGACAAGAAACCTGCGGTCCTCATATCTGGCACTGGCCAGAACTAAACGTATAAAGAAAGTAAGGTCCGGAGGGCGCTCCTTCTCATATCTGGCAGCTAGAAAATGGAACGATCTTCCCACAGACCTTCGACTCACACCCAACTATCCGGAGAAAAAACTGAAAACTCATTTGTTCCCAATAAACTAACATCTTCCTGCCTGTTCCAGTAGCCTAATACCCTAGTTCATGCTGTTAGTGCCTTGATATCCCTTGGGATGAATGTCACGCTCTACAAATAAATAAATAAAAGCTGGACAAACCGTATGTACCTATCACCATGACGATTTGCGTGATATTCATTAAAAGGCGACTATGCATACAATGAATCCACGTGGAATGTATTTACACCGCTAGTGAAGCTCTGACGTATCTGATGCCCTACCGTGCCTAATCCCGGTGCCCCCGCCAGTGGGTACTCTCCAAGTAGATACCCTTGTCGTTTATTTATACAAACATGGGTAGCTATTGACGGGCACATTTAATACACACACACACCAAGCCATTCAAAGGGGAGTCGACAAAAATTCGACCAAACTATGCAAGAAACCCCCCTCGCGGTTAATAAAACACACATCCACCGCCGGATGTGTAATACTTTTTATTTTACTCTCTGGAAAGGAGACAAACCTCACTTGAGAGTCGCAGCGTGCTCCTGGCTGAGCCCAATGCTGTGTTACACCCACCAGTGCCTGCCGAGTGCCACACACCTCTGTGTTGTATTCCACCAGCTAGTGCGTATGCTATGACACTCTCTAGCCCATGTGCACTGTAACACCACCCCGTGAATATATAATATGACACTTGCCTTCGCACAGGTTATATTGCCCCATCTAACGTGCCTTCCTCGATGCCTATGTTATAACGCACAGCGCTATGCCATACATATTACAATCTGGGATCCATATCTTTGTCACAGTGCATATGCAATGTTACACTCCCCAGCACATATTTTATATTACAACTTTAGAGACTAGTTAGGTTACACAACACTGCCCTGTGCATATTGCACTCCAAGGCGCATATCGCATAGCACGCGCTAGTGCCTGTGCTATCTCTTGCTCTCCAATGAATCTGTCATTGCGCACAATGTATTGCATATTATATTTCACGCCCGGTTCATCTTGTATCACACTTTTTGGTGCATAGTTTATACCATATACTATATCTAGTTTTCATTTTCAATCGTGCTCTCAGGACTATATTCTATATAACACTGCGTTCACCTACCCTTTTCACGGGCATTACATTTTGCGATGGGGGGAGGGTCAGGGGGTGTTTCTGCCAAGTGAGCCCGGAGTCACAGTCACAAATGTCCTCTTCTTCCTGAATAAAAGTGAGATTATGCTGCATACTTGTTCATATTTTGAGTAGTTCGCACAGACACACATTTTAAAAACAATAAAGTTCCTAATACCCGCCTTCTCTGAACAGTTAACTTGCTGCCCCATCCACCTCCTCCCTATCCTCTGTTGTCTGAATCCATGGACTAGCCTCCTCCCTCCTGCCATGCATGGTCTGATGTGCTGCCACTGCCCTCCATTTAGCATGATGTACCAGTCCACTCCTCCTGCCCTCCATTGCCCAATTCTATGCCCCATCATTGACCTCCTGCTTAGCCTCTGTGCTTAGCTTGCTGCCCCTATTCTCCTTCCCCCTTCCCCCTGCCCTCTGACGTCTTTGTGCATGCCCCTGCTGCAACCTTTTTGCCCACCATGTTCCATGGACCTGCTACTCCTATCTACTCTGAGTGTTCTTTTGAGCTGCCACTCCCCTCCCACCTGCCTAGCATTGTCAGATGACTATAACCTGTCCCTGCCACCTTCACCCTGTCTGTCCACATTCCATGCCCCTATCCCCTTCCTACTGTCCTCCATGGTCCATTTTACTGCCACACCCTTCTGCCCTCCCTGGTCTGTTGTGCTGCAACTGCTCCTCCTGCCTGCCCGCCCCGCATGGTCTGTTGTGAGGCCCCTTCCCCTGAACTCTCTTGTCTGTGCCCAGGTGGTGACCCTCCCTTCTATCCTCCATCGTCCTTTGTGCATGCCCCTGCACCCTCCTTCTTGCCCATCATAGCCATTGTGCTGCCACTAACTCTCCCGCTTGCCATGAATGGTCTTCTGTGCTGCCACCGCCCCTCCCACCTTCCTTGTGTGGTCAGCTAGCTACCCCTGACCCCCTCCCACCTTCCCTCCATGGTCCGTGTGTATGCCATCATAGTCTCAATGTTGCTCTCCATGGTGTGTCTTGCTTCTAGTGCCCATCCTGCCTGACCTCCATGGTCATCATGCTGCTCCTGCCCTGCCCCCTTGCCCCCAGCCCTCTGTTTCCATGTGCAGACCCCTATTCCCTCCCTCCTGGCTTGTCTGTTCCATTGTAATGCCCCTGATCCGTCCCTCCTGCCCTTTATGCTCTGTTATGCTGCAGCTTTCTCCCCGGTCTGTCCATTATGGTCAGCTAGCTACTATTGCCTCTTTCCCCTCTGTTCTCTGTTGTCCATGTGCATGGTCCTGTCCCCTCCCTATTGCTTTCTATGGATTGTGGTGCTGCACTCCCGTCCCGCATGCCCTGTGTGGTGTATTGTGCGGCTCTGCAAACCCTGATGCCTGCCCTGTAGGGTCAGTTTGGTGCACCTCTCCATGTCTATCCTGTCCTCTGTTATCTGAGTCCATGTCCCTACCCCAAGTCCTCTTGCCTTCCATGATCCAATGTACCATACTTGCGAACATTTTGAACTTGGTAAGATGGAGATTTTGAAAAAAAACTGGGGTATTGATTTTCCCCTTTGAGTTACATTGAAAAAGAGGAGATTGTAGACAGGAGACAGATCAAATAAATCCCATTTGAGCTTAAAAACATTGGACGTTTCCTGGCTGAATCGGGTCTGTTGGCATGTTTGATTGTACTACCACTGCCTCTTCCTTCTGCCCACAATGGTCTATTATATTGCCACAGCCTCTCTTGCCAGTCCTGTATTGTTGGTTTGTTGCCCCTGCCCCCCTTTCCACTGCCCTCCATAGTCTGTTGTGCTGCCACTGCCCTTCCTGCCTGCCCAGTGTCGTCAAATTGTTGCCTCTGCACGCTCCTACCTGCCTTCAATTTTCAGAGTCCGTGCCCCTGGCCTCTGCCACTCAACAGTGTCCTAATGAACAACTAGATTGCTAACATTCTACATTTATTACAAAAGTGTGGAACGCCTGACGTCATCTTGACGTAATCAAAACTGTAATACCTAGAGCATTTCCTTTAGAAATTATATATATTTGCATCAAAATTATGGTTAGTGCTCTAAAAAACTAAAATGAGGTCATATTTTCTGAGTTTTCAAATAGCGACAAAGAACTTTTAAAATATTTGTTATCTTTATGTTTTTTTATCCAGTTGACCACTTGATTAAATGTTGCACTTAGGGGAGAGGATGTGGTGTTACTTCCAGAGATGCAGACTTTGCAACTGGGGAACCAGGTTGGACTATCTGCTTCAGCTCAACATTCTGTGATTCTGGTCAAATCACTTAATCTCCCCATGTCTACAACCAAAATGAATTTGATCTTGTGTGATGTAACCAATGCTCATGTAAAGCACTCCGATACCTGACAAGTCTGCACTATATAAAACTGCAAATACACCAAAAATAGGTGTTTTGCACACTTCTGTCATTGTGCTACGTGTGGCCTACATCTGGGTGATATTTGGGCTACATTTGGGCTTTTTTGTCTCTGGTGGCCATCTTGGGAGATTTATTTGTTATGAAGTTTCTTAATTTCCTCATTTACTGCAGTCTCCTCAGTAGGAAATACTTTCAGTTTTTTACTTTGATTCCATCAAGAAGGCATTCAGATGTGTCACACATTGGCCATAAATTCAGAATGTTAGCACTCTAGTTGCTTATTAGATCCCTCTCATATATGTCATTTCTAAAGGAAATGCTCTAGGTATTACAGTTTTGATTACATCAAGATGACGTCAGGCATACCACACTTTTGTAATAAATATAGAATATTACCAATCTAGTTGTTCATTGGGATACTGTTGAGAGGCAGAGGCCAGGGGCACGGACTCTGAAAATTGAAGGCAGGTAGGAGAGTGCAGAGGCAACAATTTGACCACACTGGGCAGACAGGAAGGGCAGTGGCAGCACAACAGACTATGGAGGGCAGTGGAAAGGGGGGCAGGGGCAACAAACCAACAATACAGGACTGGCAAGAGACAAGCACACAGGGCATGCGGGACGGGAGTGCAGCACAACAATCCATAGAAAGCAATAGGGAGGGGACAGGACCATGCACATGGACAACAGAGAACAGAGGAGAAAGAGGTAATGGTAGCTAGCTGACCATAATGGACAGACAGGAGAGAAAACTGCAGCATAACAGACCATAAAGGGCAGGAGGGACGGATCAGGGGCATTAGAATGGAATAGACAAGCCAGGAGGGAGGGAATAGGGGTCTGCACATGGAAACAGAGGGCTGGGGGCAAGGGGGCAGGGCAGGAGCAGCAAGATGACCATGGAGGTCAGGCTGGATGGGCACTAGAAACAAGACCCACCATGGAGAGCAACAGTGAGACTATGATGGCATACACACAGACCATGGAGGGAAGGTGGGAGGGGGTCAGGGGCAGCTAGCTGACCACACAGGTAAGGTGGGAGGGGCCATGGCAGCACAGAAGACCATGCATGGCAAGCGGGAGGGTTAGTGGCAGCGCAATGGCTATGATGGGCAAGAAGGAGGGTGCAGGGGCATGCACAAAGGACCATTGAGGATAGAAGGGAGGGTCAGGACCTGGGCACAGACAAGAGAGTTCAGGGGAAGGGGCCTCACAACAGACCGCACGGGGCAGGCAGGAGGAGCAGTTGCAGCACAACAGACCAGGGAGGGCAGAAGGGTTTGGCAGTAAAATGTACTACGGAGGACAGGAGGAAGGGGACAGGGGCATGGCATGTGGACAGGCAAGGTGGAGGTGGCAGGGCCAGGTTACAGTCATCTGACAATGCTAGTCAGGTGGGAGGGGAGTGGCAGTTCAACAGAACACTCAGAGTAGATAGGAGTGGCAGGTCCATGGAACATGGTGGGCAAAAAGGATGGAGCAGGGGCATGCACAAAGACATCGGAGAGCAGGGGGAAGGAGAATAGGGGCAGCAAGCTAAGCACAGAGGCTAAGCAGGAGGTCAATGATGGGCCATAGAATTGGGCAATGGAGGGCAGGAGGAGTGGTTTGGTACATCATGCTAAATGGAGGGCAGTGGCAGCACATCAGACCATGCATGGCAGGAGGGAGGAGGCTAGTCCATGGATTCGACAAAAGAGTATAGGGAGGAGGTGGATGGGGCAGCAAGCTAACTGTTCAGAGAAGGTGGGTATTAGGATCTTTATTGTTTTTAAAATGTGGGTCTGTGCGAACTACTTAAAATATGAACAAGTATGCAGCATAATCCCACTTTTATTCCGGAAGAAGAGGACGTTTGTGACTGTCACTCTGGGCTCACTTGGCAGAAACACCCCCTGACCCTCCACCCAACAACGCAAAATGTAATGCCCGTGAAAAGGGTAGGTGGACGCAGTGTTATATAGAACATAGTCCTGAGATCACGATTGAAAATGAAAACTAGATATAGTATATGGTATAAACTATACAGCAAAAAGTGCGATATAAGATGAACCGGGGCGTGAAATATAATATGCAATACATTGTGCGCAATGACAGATTCATTGGAGAGCGCGAGATAGCACAGGCACTTGCGCGTACTATGCGATATGCGCCTTGGAGTGTAATATGCACAGGGCAGTGTTGTGTAACCTAACTAGTCTCTAAAGTTGTAATATAACATATGTGCTGGGGAGTGCAACTTTGCATATGCACTGTGACAAAGATATGGATCCCAGATTGTAATATGTATGGCATAGCGCTGTGCGTTATAACATAGGCATCGAGGAAGGCATGTTAGATGGGGCAATATAACCCGTGCGAAGGCAAGTGTGACATGACATATTCACGGGGTGGTGTTACAGTGCACATGGGCTAGAGAGTGTCATAGCATACGCACTAGCTGGTGGAATACAACACAGAGGTGTGTGGCACTCGCCGGGCACTGGTGGGTGTAACACAGCATTGGGCTCAGCCAGGAGCACACTGTGACTCTCAAGTGAGGTTTGTCTCCTTTCCAGAGAGTAAAATAAAAAGTATTACATATCCGGTGGTGGATGTGTGTTTTATTAACCGTGATGGGGGTTTCTTGCATAGTTTGGTCGAATTTTTGTCGACTCCCCTTTGAATGGCTTGGTGTGCGTGTGTATTAAATGCGCCCGTCAATAGCTAACCATGTTTGTATAAATAAACGACAAGGGTGTCTACTTGGAGAGTACCCACCGGCGGGGGCGCCGGGATTAGGCACGGTAGGGCGTCAGACACGTCAGAGCTTCACTAGCGGTGTAAATACATTCCACGTGGATTCATTGTATGCATAGTCGCCTTTTAATGAATATCATGCAAATCGTCATGGTGATAGGTACATACGGTTTGTCCAGCATGTCCTAGGTGTTTCTATAAATATATATATTTTTTTAAATAATAAAAAACAAAAGGCCGGCCCCGGGGGATGGGGTCCCTGGGGCCATAAGTGGCCTGAGGAGGGGGGCAACGCAGCCCACTTCCTCTCCCCCTAATTAAAAATAAAAAAAGGCCATGACACGGGGATTGGGGTCCCTGGGGCCGATTAAGGCCTTGGGAGGGGGGCCATGTGGCCCCCTTCCAAATTTATTTTTTTCTACAAAAAAAATTAGGGTGCAGGCCCTGGGGGATGGGGTCCCCAGGGCCAATAAATTAGAAAAAGAAGGGGGGCCACACAGCCCTCCTTCTTTAAAAAACTTTAAAAATTAAAGACCGGCATCGCGCCGGAGGCCACGCCCCCTCCTTGCAGCACTCTGCAAACGCGCCCCCTGGCCAGATGTAAGTTGGGGAATTAATTCCCCTACAATACTGAGGGTCCCTGAGGGCCAACTAGCCCAACAGTTATCTCCAGTATGCGCCAGGGAGCTGCGTTGCAGACAGGTGTTCTGAGGCCACGCCCCTTTTTACACCTCTATGCAACGCAGCTCTGTGGTGCTTACTGGAGGTACCTAGTGGGCTAGTTGGACCCTAGGGACCCTCAGGATTCAAGGGGACTTAATCTCCCAACTTAAAACGGCCACAGGGCGTGTTTACACAGTGGGGAAGGGAGGGGACGGGGCCTGAGGTGACGTGTGCAAACACGCCCTATGGCGCATTTTAAGTTGGGAAAAACATTCCCCTTCAATCCTGAGGGCCCCTGGGGGCTAACTAGCCCACCAGGTGCTTCCAGTAAGCGCCACTGAACTGCGCTGCAGAGAGGTGGTCCAGGCCGTGCCACTTTTTACACCTCTCTGCAACGCAGCTCTGTGGTGCTTACTGGAGGTACCTAGTGGGCTAGTTGGACCCTAGGGACCCTCAGGATTCAAGGGGACTTAATCTCCCAACTTAAAGCGGCCACAGGGCGTGTTTACACAGTGGGGAAGGGAGGGGACGGGGCCTGAGGTGACGTGTGCAAACGCTCTGTGGCGCGTTTTAAGAGGTAGTTTTAATCCCCTGCCCCATTATATACTAGGGGCTTACAGAGGAGGTCATGCTAATCACAGGGGGACCCCAACGCATAGTGTTCCCTAGTGTATGTAGGTGTTTTCACTGTATTCTGAGTGTCTTTTAACATAGCACTGGCTCTAGGACTGGTTAGTCAGACTCAGTTACCACCAGTAACCGTCTGAAAAAGTTGAGGGTACAGGATGATTTTGCAACAAGGCTTCTTTATGCTCTTCTGTTTGTTCTTTCTGCACGTTATCCTTCTTCCTGCACTTTTCTTCATCTTTGAGGACTTCTGTTGCTTCTTTCTGCATTTCTTTTTTTTCTTTCTGTGCGTTTTTTCTTCTTTCTTCACATGTCCTATCTCTGTAGGCATAGTTAGAAATTAGCATTTAAAAAACCTTTGAAATTCACTGAAAAAAATCATAGGTTTCAGGCATGTTATAGTTAGGAATTAGCATTTAAAAACATTAAAAATTCACAGAAAAAACCATAGGTTTCAGGGGCGTTATAGTTAGCTGGACTTTTCACTCGTACAAAACCATTGAAATTCCCCCGTTATAGTTAGTTCAGCTAACTGTAACTCGCGCGCCCGCAATGCACTGCTGATGACGTCACATATTACATCACTCATGACATGGTCAGTGACATCACTCATGACATCACTCATGACATCTCAAATGACATCACTCATGACATCACTGATGACATCATCCAGTGAATGTGTGTGTTTCTGAACAGGCAGGGAAACAGATCAAAAGCCAACTACCAGTGGACGGGATAATTTTCAAAGCTTCCGTCTGCTGGGACCAGACTTGGTGTTTATTCCCGAAGGTGGGAAGAGCAAACACAGGTTTCTTTGTTCGCGCTGCTGTGGGTAAGGAAACTGCTATGTCCCAGGGGTGGGTTCCCTGGGAAAAAGCTGTTTATCTGGCCCTGGGGGATTAGGCCCCCAGGGCCATTAATGGCTGATGGGGGGGGGGGCTCCCTTAAAGTAAGTGCACTGGCGGTGGGCTTCCCGAGGCCTTTAATGGCTCAGAGTGAAGGACCACATGGCCCCCCTCCCCATACAAACAAAATTCTTCCCCAGGGGTGTGCTCGCCCGGGCCTCTTGAGGCTCGGGAAGGAGGATCACACAGCCCCCTCCCCTTCAAGAATATAGCCCTGGGTGTAGATTCCCCAGGCATAAACATAATAAATGTTACGTCTGCCATTTTTTTCAGATTGTTTTTATTTTTTGGCACCAGAAGGGTCCCTGTGGGTCCCCACCACGGGGATTAGGGGATCAGGTTATCCCTAACCTGCCCCCTTATACTATTTTGTAAAAATGTATTTTGTTTTAATTACAGGACAGGGTACTAAGTCCTGGGGTCCTGCAAGGCTGGCAACAATATTTTTCTCATGTTGCTGGCAGTCAATCAGAATGCTCGCTTCTGCTAGTGTCTGACATTCGCCGGGTGTGAGATGGCCCGAGGGTCAAAAGCTCCCTGGGCCAATCTGAACACTCTATTTTTAAGTTGCCTCTCCAGCAAGAGTCTCTTGAGACTTTCGCAGACCCGACCGTAGATATATACAATTATTTTTCAACTTTAATTCATCAAAAACCACTGAATGGATTTACAACAAACCACAAAAAGCACAATCTGCGGCCCACGATTTAGCTTCCTCCAGAATTTGGTGCAATTCCGTTCAGCAGTTTTTGCTCTGGCCCTGCCTAAAGATGTTATGGAAAAAGCATGGGGATTTTACATTTTGAGACCCCCTTTTTTTCTCAGTTCCAGCTTGACTGGTCACCCCAATAATTTCCAGTAAGGAGCTGAGGTGGATGAACTCTTTTTGAGGGAAAGTTTTGTGAAGAATTATTGAACAAGGCCTAAGTTATTTGCAAACCAAAATGCTCTCTCTATGGAAAATCAGACCTAGTTGCCACAAGGTATATGTGTGTTGGTGTGTGTGTGTATATATATATATATATATATATCACTGGAAAAACCATAGGTTTCACACACGTTATAGTTAGGAATTAGCATTTAAAAAACCTTGCAAATTCAGTGAAAAAACCATAGGTTTCACACATGTTATAGTTAGCTGGACATTTTACTGATAAAAAACCATTGAAATTCCCCCGTTATAGTTAGTGCAGGCAACTATAACTCACGCGACCGCAATCCTCTGCTGATGCTAATACTGTATTTAGACACTTATTTGCCCATGTCTTCTTCCATTAAATTTTAGCTATACATATATTACAAATATTTTTTTTTCATAAAGACACATATGTCATCAGCAGAGGATTGCGGTCGCGTGAGTTATAGTTGCCTGCACTAACTATAACGGGGGAATTTCAATGGTTTTTTATCAGTAAAATGTCCAGCTAACTATAACATGTGTGAAACCTATGGTTTTTCACTGAATTTGCAAGGTTTTTTAAATGCTAATTCCTAACTATAACGTGTGTGAAACCTATGGTTTTTTCAGTGAATTTGTATGTTTTTGTAAATGCTAAGTTACTTTACGCCATTCGTGGCGTGCGCACCCACTTAACGCAGTTCGTTCCGTGCGCGCACGGTGCGCTTCGCGCACCGCGCGCCCACTTTACGCAGTTAGTGCCGTGCATGCACGGTGGGCACGTTACGCTAGATGGGCCATGTACGCACGATGCGCTTCGCGCACCGTGCGCACATGGAGGACATATTATGCGCTTCGTTGTGAAAGGTAATCTTTTAATTTTTCAGTTGAAATTTCAAGGAACTCTGTTCAGCCGTTCGGGCTGTAGCTGTGTCTAAAGGTCCTATGGAAAAATGCATGGGAAAAACGCGTTTTGGGACCCCCCTTTTTTCTCAGCCCCCGCTTGACGAATCCCCCCGAGACTTTCAGGGTAGGAGCGGAGCGTAGCGCCCCACCTATTTTGAAAATTTCGCGAGGATTCGTCGACCGGCGCCAAAGTTATTCCAAATAGAATGTTGCGGTTTTCCTATGGAAACAGGGTCCTAACTATAACTACCTACTGGCGACCGCCAGTAGGTAATATATCTATGTATAGATATAGATATATCTATCTCTCTCTCTCTCTCTCTCTATATATATATATATATATATATATATATATATATATATACACATATATACACATCATATATCTCTTGCAGTGCAAAAGAGTACAGACGCTCTCAAAAATAGATGAAAGTTGGCCTTATTTAGTGATTTTCAGCCCCTGGTATGTATTCCAGCTTCTCAGCCTTCTTCACACATGGGGTGGCTGTATCACCCTTACTCCATATATGCTTCGTGAACAGTGAACAGTAAGGTAGGACTAGTTAGTTCCACGTTCTAAAATTACACAGAACTAAACCGCCATCTTGGACTGTGGTAAAGTCATATTACAGATATTCTGCATGGTATATGCACAATACAATCCCTGTGTTACACATTACAACAGTGTTATGAAATAGTTCAATATTTTGTTCCGTTGTGCATATAAAATATAAATATATACAAGGATCAATATTGACCCCAAATGAAAATTAAATTAAGTTATTTCAATATAGGTTGAGATAGTGCACCAAATTGTAGTAAGGCAGCTCGGTTAATGGCCTGGCCAGAGTTCTGTCCAAGACACAACTGATCCAATATGTGCTCGCAATCCCTCCAGGATATATTGTCAGTAAAAGATATGGGATGGGAGTAAAGATTTCATTACAAAAGGTACCATGCCTGCTCGGGGATAGCATATGGCTGAGTGGGAGAGTAGAATGTCTCAGGTCTCAGTGTAAGACTTGGAGAGGGGAGTCGATCGGTGTACACCAAAATATGCAAATACCCATGAGGGTGTCAAAATTAGCTGACCTCGGATCGAGGTCACAAATTGGAATAAACCCAAGTGGGCCTATGCTAGGTGACCAGTAGAATCACCACTACACAATAGACCAGTAGGTCTACTATATCTATTTTGAGCATTGAGAATTGGGCAATGGTGTGTGTGTGTGTGTGTGTGTGTGTGTATATATATGTATATATTACCTACTGGCAGTCGCCAGTCGGTAGTTATAGTTAGGACCTATTTTCCATAGGAAATCTGCAACATTCTATTTGGAATAACGTTGGCGCCGATTGATGAATCTTCGCGAAATTTTTCAAACTTTTGGCTAGCTTCGGTCCGCTCCTATCCTGAAAATTTCACGGTGATTCGTCAAGCGGGGGCCGAGGAAAAAGGGGGGTCCCAAAACGCGTTTTCCCCATGCATTTTCCCATAGGACCTGTTGACACAGCTACAGCCCGAACTGCTGAATGGAATTACACCAAATTTGGCAAAGAGGTAGTCCTCAGTTCAGACTCGTGCCTTTTGCTTAAATGGTGTAAATCCGTTCAGTAGTTCCTGAGAAAATTATAGTTAAAAAGATAGATATATCTGGGCGGAGCTTAACCACACACACATCTCATCGTGAGATCTGATTGACTGTCAGTACTTCATCCAAGAAGTGTTGGCAGCCATCTTGGGACCAATATACATGATAGCACCTCATTAAAAAGCATTGCAGTTAATAGAAGGTTTTAAGACTTTAGTTACATTATAAATCATTTGTTGATGGTACCATACTCATTTTAGGAATTGTGGTGTGTTCTAAGGTGATTTTACCATGTGAAAAAGCCTTCTGCTGTGATATCATGAATCATGTTTGAGAGAAAACTATTTTCTCATGCTTTTCCCACAGAGGTTTGGAAGGTGATCTATAAGCTAAACTGAGAGCATATTTTCTGGAAATTCATATTATCTTTCTCAGTCATGTGAGAATGAAGTCTGACATTCTCAGTAAAACATTAACATCCAACAAGGGCAGAGACTGTCAGTTGATTCCTTTGTGTTCTACTGCAGCTTCCCAGAGTGTTCTAAAGAACAACTAGAGCGCTAACACTCCTACTTATGACAAACATATGGCACACCTGAAGCCATCTTGATTGGAATAAACTGGTAACACTTAAAAGATTTAATTTAAAAAGGAACAAAATGAGGGGGTTCATTTTGCCATAGAAAGTATGATTAGTGCTGCAGAAAGAAAAATTAGGGCACATTTTGAGTGACTTCTCAAATCCTCTTCTATTTAATTAAAAAATTCTGACATGCAGACTGAAACATGCACTTTCAATACCAGCAGCAGACTTCCCTGGAGAGCAGTAGCTTTACTACAGTGATCCAATGAGCAACTAGAGGGCTAACATTCAGAATTTATGGCAAATGTGTGACACATCTGAATGCCTTCTTGATGGAACCAAAGTAAAAAATACTGAAAGTATTTCCTACTGAGGAGACTGCAGTAAATGAGGAAATTAGGAAACTTCATAACAAATAAATCTCCCAAGATGGCCACCAGAGACAAAAGAGCCCAAATGCAGCACAAATATCACCCAGATGTAGCCCACATGTAGCCCAATGACTTAAGTGTGCAAAAAACTTATTTTTTGTGTATTTGCAGTTTTATATAGTGCAGACTTGTCAGGTATTGGAGTGCTTTACATGAGCATTGGTTACATCACACAAGATCAAATTCATTTTGGTTGTAGACATGGGGAGATTAAGTGATTTGACCAGAATCACAGAATGTTGAGCTGAAGCAGAAACTCCAAACTGGTTCCCCAGTTGCAAACCCTGCAGCTCTGGAAGTAACACCACATCCTCTCCCCTAAATGCAACATTTAATCAAGTGGTCACCTGGATATAAAAACATAAAGATTACAAACAATTTAAATGTTCTTTGTCGCTATTTGAAAACTCAGAAAATATGTCCTCATTTTAGTTTTTTAGAGCACTAACCATAATTTTGAGGCAAATAAGACCCTCTCATATATGTAATTTCTAAAGGAAATGCTCTAGGTATTACAGTTTTGATTTCATCAAGATGACGTCAGGCGTTCCACACTTTTGTAATAAATATAGAATGTTAGCAATCTAGTTGTTCATTGGGATACTGTTGAGAGGCAGAGGCCAGGGGCACGGACTCTGAAAATTGAAGGCAGGTAGGAGAGTGCAGAGGCAACAATTTGACCACACTGGGCAGGCAGGAAGGGCAGTGGCAGCACAACAAACTATGGAGGGCATTGGAAAGGGGGGCCGGGGCAACAAACCAACAATACAGACTGGCAAGAGAGGCTGTGGCAATATAATAGACCATTGTGGGCAGAAGGAAGAGGCAGTGGTAGTACAACCATACATGCCAACAGACCCGTTGCAGCCAGGAAACGTCCAATGTTTTTAAGCTCGAATGGGTTTTATTTGATCTGTCTCCTGTCTACAATCTCCTCTTTTTCAATGTAACTCAAAGGGGAAAATCAATACACCAGTTTTCTTTCAAAATCTCCCTCTTACCAAGTTCAAAATTTTCGCAAGTATGGTACATTGGATATTGGTAGGCAGGAGGAATTGGGGTAGGGACATGGACTCGGATAACAGAGGACAGGAGGGACATAGAGAGGTGCACCAAACTGACCCTACAGGGCAGGCATCAGGGTTTGCAACAGCACAATACACCACACAGGGCATGCGGGACGGGAGTGCAGCACAACAATCCATAGAAAGCAATAGGGAGGGGACAGGACCATGCACATGGACAACAGAGAACAGAGGGAAAAGAGGCAATGGTAGCTAGCTGACCATAATGGACAGACAGGAGAGAAAGCTGCAGGAGGGACGGATCAGGGGCATTACAATGGAACAGACAAGCCATGAGGGAGGGAATAGGGGTCTGCACATGGAAACAGAGGGCTGGGGGCAAGGGGGCAGGGCAGGAGCAGCAACATGACCATGGAGGTCAGGCATGATGGGCACTAGAAACAAGATGCACCATGGAGAGCAACAGTGAGACTATGATGGCATACACACAGACCATGGAGGGAAGGTGGGAAGGGGTCAGGGGCAGCTAGCTGACCACACAGGGATGGTGGTAGGGGCCGTGGCAGCACAGAAGACCATGCATGGCAAGAGGGATAGTTAGTGGCAGCACAATAGCTATGATGGGCAAGAAGGAGGGTGCAGGGGCATGCACAAAGGACCATGGAGGATAGAAGGGAGGGTCAGGACCTGGGCACAGACAAGAGTGTTCAGGGGAAGGGGCCTCACAACAGACCGCGTGGGGCAGGCAGGAGGAGCAGTTGCAGCACAACAGACCAGGGAGGGCAGAAGGGTGTGGCAGTAAAATGGACCATGGAGGACAGGAGGAAGGGGATAGTGGCATGGCATGTGGACAGGCAGGGTGGAGGTGGCAGGGAGAGGTTACAGTCATCTGACAATGCTAGGCAGGTGGGAGGGGAGTGGCAGCTCAACAGAACACTCAGAGTAGATAGGAGTGGCAGGTCCATGGAACATGGTGGGCAAAAAGGATGGAGCAGGGGCATGCACAAAGACATCGGAGGGCAGAGGGAAGGAGAATAGGGGCAGCAAGATAAGCACAGAGGCTAAGCAGTAGGTCAATGATGGGCTATAGAATTGGGCAATGGAGGGCAGGAGGAGTGGACTGGTACATCATGCTAAATGGAGGGCAGTGGCAGCACATCAGACCATGCATGGCAGGAGGGAGGAGGCTAATCCATGGATTCAGACAACAGAGGATAGGGAGGAGGTGGATGGGGCAGCAAGCTAACTGTTCAGAGAAGGTGGGTATTAGGAACGATATTGTTTTTAAAATGTGTGTCTGTGCGAATTACTTAAAATATGAACAAGTATGCAGCATAATCTCACTTTTATTCAGGAAGAAGAGGACGTTTGTGACTGTGACTCTGGGCTCACTTGGCAGAAACACCCCCTGACCCTCCACCCCCATCGCAAAATGTAATGCCCGTGAAAAGGGTAGGTGGACGCAGTGTTATATAGAACACAGTCCTGAGATCACGATTGAAAATGAAAACTAGATATAGTATATGGTATAAACTATGCACCAAAAAGTGTGATATAAGATGAACCGGGGCGTGAAATATAATATGCAATATATTGTGCGCAATGACAGATTCATTGGAGAGCGCGAGATAGCAGAGGCAATAACGCGTGCTATGCGATATGCGCCTTGGAGTGTAATATGCACAGGGCAATGTTGTGTAACCTAACTAGTCTCTAAAGTTGTAATATAAAATATGTGCTGGGGAGTGTAACGTTGCATATGCACTGTGACAAAGATATGGATCCCAGATTGTAATATGTATGGCATAGCACTGTGCGTTATAACATAGGCATCGAGGAAGGCACGTTAGATGGGGCAATATAACCCGTGCGAAGGCAAGTGTGGCATGACATATTCACGGGGTGATGTTACAGTGCACATGGGCTAGAGAGTGTTATAGCATACGTACTAGCTGGTGGAATACAACACAGATGTGTGTGGCAATCGGCGGGCACTGGTGGGTGTAACACAGCATTGGGCTCAGCCAGGAGCATGCTGTGACTCAAGTGAGGTTCGTCTCCTTTCCAGAGAGTAAAATAAAAAGTATTACATATCCAGTGGTGGATGTGTGTTTTATTAACCGTGATGGGGGTTTCTTGCATAGTTTGGTCGAATTTTTGTCGAATCCCCTTTGAATGGCTTGGTGTGCATGTGTATTAAATGTGCCCGTCAATAGCTACCCATGTTTGTATAAATAAACGACAAGGGTATCTACTTGGAGAGTACCCTCCGGCGGGGGCGCCGGGATTAGGAACGGTAGGGCGTCAGACACGTCAGAGCTTCACTAGCGGTGTAAATACATTCCACGTGGATTCATTGTATCATAGTTGCCTTTTAATGAATATCACGCAAATCGTCATGTTGATAGGTACATACGGTTGTCCAGCATGTCCTAGGTGCTTCTATAAATATATATTTTTTCAAAATAATAAAAAACAAAGGCCGGCCCCGGGGAATAGGGTCCCCGGGGCCATCAGTGACCTGAGGAGGGGGCAACGCAGCCCCCCTCCTAAAAAAGAAAAAAAAAAAAAGGCCATGACCTGGGGGTTGGGGTCCACTGGGCCGATTAAGGCCTTGGGAGGGGGCCCACGCAGCCCCTTCCAAATTAATTTTTTTCAAATGGAAAAAAAAAGTAGGGTGCAGGCCCTGGGGGATGGGGTCCCCAGGGCCAATAAATTAGAAAAAGAAGGGGGGGCACACAGCCCTCCTTCTTAAAAAAATAAAATAAATAAAAGACCGGCATCGCGACGGAGGCCATGCCCCCTCCTTGCAGCACTCTGCAAACGCTCCCCTTGGCCAAATGTAAGTTGGGGAATTAATATCCCTTTAATACTGAGGGTCCTGAGGGCCAACTAGCCCAACAGGTATCTACAGTATGCGCCAGGGAGCTGCGTTGCAGACAGGTGTTCTGAGGCCATGCCCCTTTTTACACCTCTATGCAACGCAGCTCTGTGGCGCTTACTGGAGGTACCTAGTGGGCTAGTTTGACCCTAGGGACCCTTAGGATTCAAGGGGACTTAATCTCTCAACTTAGAACTGCCACAGGGTGCGTTTACACAGTGGTGAAGGGAGGGGACGGGGCCTGAGGTGACGTGTGCAAACACGCCCTGTGGCGCGTTTTAAGTTGGGGAAATAATTCCCTTTCAATCCTGAGGGACTCTGGGGGCCAACTAGCCCACCAGGTGCTTCCAGTAAGCGCCACTGCTCTGCGTTGCAGAGAGGTGGTGCAGGCCGTGCCCCTTTTAACACCTCTCTGCAATTGCACTTACTGGACGTACCTAGTGGGCTATTTTGCCCCTAGGGACCCTCAGGATTCAAGGGAACTTAATCTCCTAACTTAACACGGCCATAGGGCGTGTTTACACAGTGGGGAAAGGAGGGGACGGGGCCTGAGGTGACGTGTGCAAACACACCCTATGGCGCTTTTAAGTTGGGGAAATAATTCCCCTTCAATCCTGAGGGCCCCTGGGGACTAGCTAGCCCACCAGGTGCTTTCCGTAAGCGCCACTGAGCTGCGTTGCAGAGAGGTGGTCCAGACCGTGCCACTTTTTAGACCTCTCTGCAACGCAGCTCTGTGACGCTTACTGGAGGTACCTAGTGGGCTAGTTGCACCCTAGGGACCCTCAGTATTCAAATGAACTTAATCTCCCAACTAAAAACGGCCACAGGGCGTGTTTACACAGTGGTGAAGGGAGGGGACGGGGCCCGAGTTAACGTGTGCAAACACGCCCTGTGGCGCGTTTTAAGTTGAAATAATTCCCCTTCAATCCTGAGGGACCCTGGGGGCCAACTAGCCCACCAGGTGCTTCCAGTAAGCGCCACTGCGCTGTGTTGCAGAGAGGTGGTCTAGGCCATGCCCCTTTTTACATCTCTCTGCACTGCAGCTCTGTGGCGCTTACTGGAGGTACCTAGCGGTCTAGTTGGACCCTAGGCACCCTCAGGATTCAAGGGGACTTAATCTCCCAACTTAAAACGGCCACAGGGCGTGTTTACACAGTGGGGAAGGGAGGGGACGGGGCCTGAGGTGACGTGTGAAACATGCCCTGTGGCGCGTTTTAAGAGGTAGTTTTAATCCCCTGCCCTATTATATACTAGGGGCTTACAGAGGAGGTCATGCTAATCACAGGGGGACCACAGCGCATAGTGTTCCCTAGTGTGTGTAGGTGTTTTCACTGTATTCTGAGTGTCTATTAACATAGCACTGGCTCTAGGACTGGTTAGTCAGACTCAGTTACCACCAGTATCCGTCTGAAAAAGTTGAGGGTACAGGATGATTTTGCAACAAGGCTTCTTTCTGCTCTTCTGTTTGTTCTTTCTGCACATTATCCTTCTTCCTGCACTTTTCTCCGTCTTTGAGGACCTCTGTTGCTTCTTTCTGCATTTCTTTTTTTTCTTTCTGTGCGTTTTTTCTTCTTTCTTCATATGTCCTATCTCTATAGGCATAGTTAGAAATTAGCATTTAAAACACCTTTGAAATTCACTGAAGAAACCATAGGTTTCAGGCACGTTATAGTTAGGAATTAGCATTTAAAAAACCTTTGAAATTCACTGAAACAACCATAGGTTTCAGGGGCGTTATAGTTAGCTGGACTTTTCACTCGTACAAAACCATTGAAATTCCCCCATTATAGTTAGTTCAGCTAACTATAACTCACGCGCCCGCAATGCACTGCTGATGACGTCACATATTACATCACTCATGACATGGTCAGTGACATCACTCATGACATCACTCATGACATCACTGAAATCTATGGTTGTTTTAGTGAATTTCTAAGATTGTTTAAATGCTAATTCCTAACTATAACGTGCCTGAAACCTATGGTTTTTTCAGTGAATATATATATGTATATATATATATATATATCTATAGCCCCATAATTTATAAATATATATATATTTTTCTCTTCTAGTTCATAGCGCCATAAACATCCACTCCCACTCCTCTTTAAAGTGTTGCTACTTTCTTAAAAAATCTGCCTGTGGCTTCAGATATGTATACTAAATCTACAATCTGTACAATGAAGCTAAATATGTCACTAAGTAACTTAAACTTTGTTTAAAAAACATGCTTTAAGGAGTTGAACATCAGTTCAAAACCTGTTGTAGTTCAAAATATTTAGCAGTATGCAATTAGATTTATTCTTTGTTCTAAGGAATTCATAGATTGCACTAAAAAATCGACTTCCATTGTATTATATATTCATCCAGGTTCTTAGGGACATTGGGTCACCTCTCATTGTTTTGGAGATGGATGACTCTTTAGCCGCTATTGATTTTGCATGATCGGTGATGAATTGAAAAGTAAAAATAGAACTTGAAAGTTGGCAATCCCTTTTTTTGATCTTGTCAACACCTGTCTGTTGTCAAATACCTGTTGTGGACAATACCACTACTTACAGTGGGCTAGCCCTTAGCTTAGCCTTAGTTGGCAAACTTGTCGCTCTCATTTGCTTGCCTTTTATTCAATGGCTTTCCTTCCGCTTTTTGTGTTCGTCCCTCCCCTGGGGCACAGGGCCTTTAACATCCATTTGAATGGAGGACTTGTAGCTTTCCACTGTACACATTCAGGAAACTGCTTTTTTCCTTTGCTCTTAACACGGCATGTAAAATAGACGTCCATCATCTTAGGTCAATGAATAAAAACTGAAAATGGTGCGGTATGCCGTACACAAGTGTATGCCCGGTGTGCATTTATACGCAATAGCTTCAGGACACTTAGCAGCACATGTGTGATGAGGCATGCACACATCATAGCACATTTTTGATTTTTTTACCAGTGCCGTAAACAAGCATCAGCAAAATGCATTGGCAAAGCCAATACGTCAGTAATGGTATTGCTAAAGGCAAGGCCTATTAACTTTGCAAATGCTTCTTTAGATTTGAAGTTAATGGCACTCTGCACCATTCATTAACAATGTACATGAGGTGTATGGTGGACTTGTGGCAAGTGGTAAAGTTGCTGTGAGTGGAAATTCTCTACCTGCATTGATGTGCATTAACATTTGTCACTTTTATTACGAAGTACAAGGAGTATGGGTCAGAGATGGCAATACCCTAGGGAATTGGAAAAGCAACGTGTAGTCTTCTAAGAAACAGAAAAAAAACCAGCTCTCCTGCTCTCTCCCTGTTCTAGGGACCAGATTTATCAAGGGTTTGCATTGCCCTTGCATCACACAAGATGACGCAATAACATTGATAATGTAATGTCAAGTGTTAATTTTACCTGTAACCATGTTTCCGAATATAATCCGATAATAAAGTTCAGAAGATTCGGGTCAATTCCCCATGTTATAAACTTACTCCATAGCCTTTGTCGATTGACCTTATCGAACGCTGTGGAGTAATCCATGAAACAGGCATATAGTGTTGTTTTCCACAAGCGTGCTTTTTTCCATAATAGCTCATGTGGGGCCATATTATCAAGGAACGGCGATAACATTATCGCTGCTTTAGCAGCAGGAAACTGCCGCTAAAGCAGCAATAATGGGCTTGATAATCTGCCCTTGTGAATTCCTATAGAAGCCCAGGTTCTGATGTGAACCTGGGCTTTTATGGGAATTCACAAGGGCATATTATCAAGCCCATTATCGCTGCTTTAGCGGCAGTTTCCTGCTGCTAAAGCGGCGATAATGTTATCGCCGTTCCTTGATAATATGGCCCTTAATCTCCTCGATGGCCCCCAGCCCTTGAGACCCCTAGGGGTGATTATGGATCTGGCATTTGTAAAGCGCGAACTAAAGTCATCCTCCACATGCCCGAGTGGGCTCCATTAAAAGGTACCCAGTAACATACATTGACAGCTTCTATGTACCCCAAGGTACACATGTCTACAATAACATCTAAAATGATGCTCAGAAACACCCTCTAACACATATAGACAGCTTCTACATGCCACCGGTAAAATGAATTTCCAACTTCCCTTTTACCCCTGTAGTAGATACAGCTAATCTCCATGTGTCCTTGGAACAAACATTGCCTGTTGGGAGGTGTTGCCAACCGCCACATGCACCTAGTAATAAAGAGTTTGCTAATTTCACATGCCTAGTTTACTGTGATAGTCAACATGCACATCCCATTCTAATATAAATTGCCCGCATCCACATGCCCCCCAATCCCAGGTATTTCTAGCCTCCAAATGCTCCCTGCATTGATATCTTTGAGACAACCTCATTGGCAGATTTCATTTGCTCCCAGTAAGACAAATTACCGCCCCTACAGTTGCCCTCGCCCCTCTAACTGATATTGAAAGACTCCAGACGTCACTGGAAACAATATTTGGCATGCCCTATACACCTCAATGCAGGTATTCCCATCTTCCACATTCTACAGGGACAAAAATTACCAGCCTCTGCATGTGACACAGGTAACAATATTGCCATTATACATATATTTCTAGAAAGACATCATCCACATGCTGCCAGTAAAATCTGTAGAACGTAGACAAATCCCAAACTGCGTAGATTTTTTGTTTTTGGGTTGGGTCATAAATATTTACATGGGTATACATTGAAATTTACAGCATAGCCAGCATAATCTGTAGCTGTTCCATTTGTTATACTGTTCTTTGTGTGGATAAGGCTTGCAGAACCACTACCCATGAAGTACCAGTTTTAGTTGTCTTAGCGATGCTTGAGAAGCTCTCTCCTTGAAACGATTGGCCTTGTCAGTGTCTGTTTCAATTAGGTTCAGTTGATTCAATCTAATGAAACAGCACATGAATGAAGATCCAATTAACTTGCACCCGACGATGCATGGCCAGCATTATAAAATGATTAATTGGGCTTTCATTGGAGCAGAAAAAAAGGCTGCAATTATGTAATCGATCTTTAACATCTTGTTCTATGTTGTGCGATTAAGCTCTGTTAATAAATTATTTTGAAGAGAACAGAAGCCTAATATTGAGCTATATGATTAGGCAGTTCTTCTGCACCACTGTTATAACAATTTATGCACATTTGAAAGTATATTTAGGCCTAGATTTACTAACATTTTGCATGGTAGTTGCGGCACTTTTTGGGCGCAGCCAGGACGCAAAATGCTAGTCGAGATTTACGGTTGTATGACATAATTTCGAAAGACAAAAATTCGACCTACAAAAATATCGCAACAAAAATATCGTGGTCAAGAATATCGACATCCTATCTACAACATGGTAAGTACAAAAATATCGATAATTTAATATCGATGTCAAAAATATCGTAATTCAAAAATATCGGTTTTTTTTTAGTTTAAAAATATATGTAAAATAAACCAAATAATACTTATAAATCAAAGAAACATAATTAAATATATTGTATAATATGTAAAATTTATAATAAATATATATAATTCAATGAAACTTTAATTAAACATATATATAATATATAATATATACACTTACTTAATAATTACTTTTAATAATAATTTCTATAACATATAAATTAAATATTTATTTAAATTACCAATACATCTATACACATAAAACAATAACATTAATAAATATTAAATAATTACATATAGCAAATAATAATCAATAATTTTAATTTGAATAATTTTTATTATTAATTATATATTACAATAGCTAAAATATTACAAAACATATTTAATATCAGACACAATAAAACTACTAGTCCAACTTCAACAAAAACAACAGTAAGGAAAATGTTGGATAGCGTAGGGGTAAAAATATCTATTCCAACTCCCGAGAGTGCAACAGTAGGGAAAACATTGGATAGCGTAGGAGTAAAAATTACTATTCCAACTCCAAAGAGTGCAACAGTAGGGAAAGTGTTGGATAGCGTAGGGGTAAAAATTACTATTCCAACTCCAGAGAGTGCAATAGTAGGGAAAATGTTGGATAGCGTAATGGTAAAAATTACTATTCCCACTCCAGAGAGTGCAATAGTAGGGAAAGTGTTGGATAGCGTAAGGGTAAAAATTACTATTCCCACTCCAGACAGTGCAACAGTAGGGAAAACGTTGGATAGCGTAGGGGTACAAATAACTATTCCAACTCCAAAGAGTGCAACAGTAGGGAAAACGTTGGATAGCATAGGGGTAAAAATTACTATTCCAACTCCAGAGAGTGCAATAGTAGGGAAAGTGTTGGATAGCGTAAGCGTAAAATTTACTATTCCCACTCCAGAGAGTGCAATAGTAGGGAAAGTGTTGGATAGCGTAAGGGTAACATTTACTATTCCCACTCCAGAGAGTGCAACAGTATAGAAAACGTTGGATAGCGTAGGGGTAAAAATAACTATTCCAACTCCAAAGAGTGCAACAGTAGGGAAAACATTGGATAGCGTAGGGGTAAAAATTACTATTCCAACTCCAGAGAGTGCAATAGTAGGGAAAGTGTTGGATAGCGTAAGGGTCAAATTTACTATTCCCACTCCAGAGAATGCAATAGTAGGGAAAGTGTTGGATAGCGTAAGGGTAAAAATTACTATTCCAACTCCAGAGAGTGCAACAGTAGGGAAAACGTTGGATAGCGTAGGGGTAAAAATTACTATTCCCACTCCAGAGAGTGCAATAGTAGGGAAAGTGTTGGATAGCGTAAGGGTAAAAATTACTATTCCCACTCCAGACAGTGCAACAGTAGAGAAAAGGTTGGATAGCGTAGGGGTAAAAATTACTATTCCAACTCCAAAGAGTGCAACAGTAGGGAAAGCGCTGGATAGCGTAGGGGTAAAAATTACTATTCCAACTCCAGAGAGTGCAACAGTAGGGAAAGCGCTGGATAGCGTAGGGGTAAAAATTACTATTCCCACTCCAGATAGTAAAACAGTTGGGAAAGCACTAGATAGCATAGTGATTCTATTAACATTATAACCAATTTAATAATTTCTTATAAAAAAATTGCATGTTAACAATGTTTAAAAAAAAAAAATATTATTAAATACCAATTATGTAAAATAAATATTTAAATAAATAAATTTTAATTACATCCCACACTATTCCCCCTTTAACACACAACACACTACACATAAAAATTCACATAATTAATTTAATTATGAATTAATCACTTAATAAAATTAAATCACCAATTAATTACTAATTAACAATTAATAATTAACTATAACAATAAAGAAATATTATTAATAAACTAATTATAATTTATATAATTAACAAAATAATAAAGTAATTTTACAATTAATAATTAATTAAAAATTAATTAATCTATTAATCACATTAATTACCAATTATTAATTGATTACAAATTAATTAATCATAAATACCAATGAAACAATACATATTAATTCATTAATTATAATTACATTACTTCCCACCCTATTCCCCTATAAACCCACAACCCACTACACATTAAAATTCACATAATTAATTTAATTATCAATTAATCACTTAATAAAATTAAATCACCAATTAATTACTAATTAACAATTAATTAATTAACAATAAATAAATATTAATAATAAACTAATTATAATGTATATAATTAACCAATTAATAAAATAATTGTACAATTAATAATTAATTAACAATTAATTAATCAATTAATTACCAATTATTAATTAATTACCAATTAATTAATCATAAATACCAATTAAACAATACATATTAATTCATTAATTATAATTAAATTACTTCCCACCCTATTCCCCTATAAACCCACAACCCGCTCTGATACTAAAACGCTAAATTAAATGTAAAATAATTATAAATCTCTAAACATTTATTTTTAAATGTATTAAAATACATTACAATAATCTTTCACATACAAATAAAATACATATTAAATGACATTACACTAAATAAATATCGATATTATTGACATCGAAATTTTTACTTACGATATTACTTACATCGATATTAATTACTTCGATATTATTTACTTCGATATTACTTACCTTGAGATCGATATTCTGTCCATCGATATTCTTGACTTCGATATTCTGTACCTACGATATTAAAAACACGATATTATTGTAGGTCGAAATTTAAAACTCGATATTTTGGCTAACCACCGAGATTTACAAAGCCATGCAAGGGCCAATTTACATTGCCAATTTACATTGCTCTGTGTGGCTATGTAAAAAGAAGCAACTCAACACAGTGCTTTTTCTGTATTCTGTATTCAGGTAGGTATTACGCAGTTGGAGCATGGATGTTCCCATGCAACCACCCATGTGTTTCTAACGCAATCCCAGATTTACTAAAAGCAGTAAACCTGGTTTTGCACCAAAATGTGTGCCTAACCGAGAGAGAGGAATAACAAAGAGAAATATCTTCATTTGTCCTTGTGAGATCTGTTATCCTTAGGGTGGCCTTCCTCCAAACGTTTTGCCTTCCTTTACCATTTTTGCTGATCTTGTTTTTGCTGGCCTTAGGACTCTGAGAACTTTACCACTGTTGATGTGCTGAAGTGCATGTGCTTACTCCTTAAAACAAGGTAACATTAGCGTATCCCTAATTGGCATATTGAATTTATTTATTAGTCCCTAGTGAAGTGGTATTACATGTACCCATGGCCTGTCAAATAAATACTACAAGTGGGCCTGCAGTGCTTATTGTGTCACCCACTTAAGTAGCCCTTGAAACACTTCTCAGGCCTGCCATTGCAGAGGTGTGTGCAGTTTTAAACTGGCATTTTGACCTGGCAAAATAGAACTTTTGGCAGGTCCAAATCTTCATCTTTAGTACATTTAAGTCACCCCTAGGATAGGCCCTAAACAGACCACATGGTAGGGAGCAGTGTATTTAAAGAGGAGGACATGTAATTTGAAGTTTTACATGCTCTGGTAGTGAAAAATCCTTATATTCATTTTCATTACTGCAAGGCCTGACTCTCCCGTAGTCTTTCATTGGAGTTACCTTGTTACATTTAATAAACTGTGATTTACAAACGGGAGGAGGTAACCAGTTCATGTTTGATGTCTTTGGAATTGTAATGAAAAATCCTCTCTCATGGAGAAGTTGGATTTTAAATTACAAGTTTGAAAATGCCACTTTTAGAACGTTTGCATTTATCCGCCTTGGCTATTTAGTGCCTGTAGCCTATTCGTGGGTCACATGACTAAGTGTAGCTGACAGTTGAGCTTTGTGTATTCCTTTCCTAGACAGCTACACACAATAGAGAGCCAGGATGAGAGGGCAGAGCTGGGCACAGCACTGCTTGCACTTGTATGAACTGTGTCCTGCCTCCATGCAAAGGGCTACATATCCCATGTATTTACTCTGGAACCAGGCCAGGGAAGGCAGAAAACCACCTAGAAGCTTCTCCCACCTTCCTAAAGAGGGGCCCCAGGCATAAACATTGGACCTCAGATACCAACTCTTAGTACTCTTCTAAACTTGATATACTCTGCCAAGAAGAAGGACTGCATTAACGCTAAAAGGATTGCCACTCTGCTGGACTGCTGCCATGCTGGACTACTGCCTTGCTGGACTGATGCCTTGCTGTGCTGACCTGAGCCCTCTTGCATTGGTGAGAATACCTGGACCAGGCCTCCAAAGTGACTCCAAAGGCTAGTTGGCTGGTCCTGTGACTAGAGCCTTAGGGACAGAATTCTCCATCAACCTTGAACCCAGCACCTGGACTCTGCCATCTGTGAGTCCTATGGTGCCAAGTGGTGCTACCGCAGTCCAGTACCCTTGGAAGTGGGCCTGAAGGCACTCTGTCAGCCCATCTATGGACCCAGCAGAACCAATGAATCTTCTCTATTGCATGGCAGAACTGATGCATTGCCTTTGCCGCAAGGGTTTTCCCGACGCCAAAGACTCTACATTGACCCGTAAAGGTTCGAAACTGCTGCCTGCAGGAAGCTTTCCCGATGTAGGTGCTCACATCTCTCATCGACACCAGCCTCGACGATGAAGCAGGTCCTCGCATCGTCGCCTCTCAACTCCATGGAACCAATTTGTTACCTTGACTGCGCGATGCCACCTTGATGCCGGACTTCGCATCACAAGCCCTTGTTGACGGGATACTTGACGACAACACAGATCCTTGCATCGCAGCTCATCAACAACTCCTCACGGACTCATCCCCTTGGCTGCGTGACGCATCATCAGTGCAGAACCGTGGAATGATCTGCAACTGAGATCTAAGGTACATTCTTCAGCGGGTCTAAATGGGTCCCTGCAGCAACCTGTGCCTCATCGTGGTCAGCCTGAACTTGTGACTTTGTCCTGCGTATCTGGTCGTCCGGCACGAAAAGATATCCCTGGTTGGCGTTTTGTGCTTTTTGGAGCTATTTGCATCTCTCTGGTTCTACTAATTGGATTTTTGTCATTTTGCTTTTTTTATTTGACTCATTAAAAAGGACCTCTATTTTTCAAAATCTGGTCTGGGATCCTTTTGTGGTTTGTTTTCACAGTGTTACTATTTGAAGTGTTGCACAAATACTTTACAAATTGCCTGAGTTAAACCTGATTGCTCTGTGCCAAGTTACTGAGGATTGAGCACGGGTCAATTAAGGATTTGCTTGTGACTTCACCCTGACAAGGGTTGTGATTTCTGCTTGAGTAGAGTTTTTCCCTCCTATTTGTAACACACCTCATTACTTCCTCTATCCATGTATGCTGTATTCTGCAGCATACATAAAAAAGGAATATTACTCTAAGGACTGTTTTTGTGCACAAAGGTTTTCCTTCCTGCTCAAAAACAATCCTGATAGTGACACAGGCACCCCATAGTTAGGTAAGACCATAAGGGGATTGCCGTGTGCATCTGACTGTGGACACAGGGCCTTCAGCTATGCCCTCCACTGAACCCCAGTGCTCATTGTTCCTACTGCACCTGGCCTTCTTAAATGCGCAGTTGGCTCAGAGTGCAGGGCCTTGCCTTCGGCCATGCTTTTCCCCTGCTCTCCTCAGCCACAGAGCTACTTGCACAACTTTGAATCATGCACAGTGGGAACGGGTTACAGGGATTGGATTTCACATAAGCACAATAGCCTGAAGGTGCAGGACCTTACCCTTGTCATTGCGCTATCCCCAGCTCACACAACCAGACAACGAGCTGAGCAGTGTCTTTGAGAGTGGCACTCCTACTTACTTTTTTTGTTTAAAAAACATGTATATCTCTGAATTATATACTGGATGTGTGGACCCTCAGTGTGGCCAAAGTTCTACAACATGGCCTGATTTTCTGGAACCCACTGACCTATATTTAGAACAGTGGATGTCGCAGTCTGATTTATTTTTTTCAGGGTGTTCATTTTCAGGACTCCACAACCTCCTAATGCCCAGTTTCTGAATTCCCCAACCCTAGACCTGGTGGGTAGTTAAGCCCCTCTACAACGGTTACTTAACACAAAGTCAGTGCAGTCTCCATGTCCAGATTCAATTTAATTATGCAGAGTTACCTAAAGACCAGGGATAGTACGACTGCTTTGCACTGCTCCCTCCCTGCCAGCTAAGCCTTATCCTGCCCAGGGGTGTTGGGCTTCACCCTCTCCAAAAGAAATTTGAAAATTTTTGCCAAAACAGTAAAGGTTTCACAATTTCCCCAAGATTGGCTACAGGTTGTAATGAGTTTATGATGCATTATAGGCCATAAAGATGTTTACTTTTTCTTTATAACCCACAAAATATTTGCTCATGGTTTTTTTCGTCTACTCGGTATAACCATAATATTGCATGAAAATATTACAAGAAAAATTGTCAATACACGGCGAAGTTCTGATTGAGCGGGAATCAGTTTAAATTAAATTCTCGGTTTATGGTCATCAGGCTAATCCCTGCTTTTGTCTCTCCTGGTCTAATGGATCTTTGCCATTGTTTGAGAGAAGACAAGAGCTGTGCATTACCAAAATTATAATCACAATACCTAATCTGTTTTCAGTCAATAATGAGAGTTTGTTATAAATTAAAGGGTTTTATTAATCCAAATCTGTCAATAATTCATCTTTATTATAAATCACAAATGAATTCTCATTATATTCGATCATCAAGAATTTGATAATCAATATTAGACAATCGTATATAATAAATGCCTTAAGCGTGTTCCATAAAGTAAAGAATCCCAATTCTGGGAATGTGGAGAAAATGGTGTCAGTCAGAACCAATGAAGAGTTCTAGTTCAAGAGAGTGAGAGAGAACAAGAATAAAGCTCTTGCATCAAAAGTAAACTAAATAAAATCAATACTCAATAAGAGCAGAACTTCTCATAAAGAGCGGTTCAAGAAACTCAGTAGAGTCTCAGAGCAATCTGAAACAAGGGTCTGGGTAATATTTTAGGAGGGGAGGGTGGGGAAAAAAGCTCATAACCTAATCCAGAAACATGAACTATTATAGACAAAACATTTATTAATATTGCAACTTGTGGTTTCTTGTTTCTTCAGCCAGTCAATCATCTTGCAATGCTCTCATGGGAACAGGATCACACCTCGTCTTCTCATAGAAAATACAATGAATCCACATAGCAGTTTTTAGTGTCGTAACTATTTCTTATCGTCTAGCGGTTTCATCTTGTCTATTTGTAATTCTTTTTCTTGTTCAAAACTATTTTCCCTTGAGGGGAATCTTCACAACTATCTTTCTAAATGAGAAACTTATACATTTGTTAGCAGCGAACATTAGCAGAATTAGATGAAAATAGTAATGCAACTATTTTTAATTTTGAAAAGAACATCTTCATGGAAGGGTCAGGAGATAAACATTTTATACGACTTAAACATTTCTTTTACTCATGTCAGCTTGTCAGACAATGTAGCATCAGTCATTTGAGGCCTAACACAAGTCCATATGGTTGCCTAATACAAATTTTGTACTTAAACGTGTTTTATTTTTCATTAAAGCCCACACGTTAATTCTGCACATTCTTATAAACTGTATTATTTTCTCAATATTATTAAACTCTTCCCCAATTTCCCCATTTGATGGTTATCTAACCATCACATTTTTCTTCAAAAACAAATATTTAGAGCTCACTCTCATCCTCAGGTGAGTCTTTTCTCTTTATTTTACAGCTCTCTGATTCCTCTAACCTCTTGTATTCTTGATTGATGTGATCATTTAATTCTAATTCACTCTTCATCTGTTTACTACTCACTCTGTTCTTTCTTCCATGAAAATAATATCTATAGGTTTTATAAAAAGGAAACAAAGCTAATAAACACAACCCTACTACTACTCCTAAAACTGGCATTAAAATAGTCTTAAGGCTCATTTCTCAGGAGAGGAAAACTAATTGCAAATGACAAACTCCTGTACCTAAATTTTCGAAAGCCCCAGAAGTTTCTAATGATTCTAATTGAGGTTTCACATCAGAAATGTAGAGTCCAAGAGTGGAGTGGTGCATCACCCATATAAGTAAAGAGTTATTTTCAGTAAGTCCTATAGTCTTTGTTAAGTTGTTTTAAGCAATCCTTTATTGCAAAAATCCAAATATAGGAAATTGTCAGCCAACGCGTTTCGTTCATAAAGATGAACTTACTCAGGGCATAAGTATAAGTGGCTCCTGAGTAGGAGTAAGCGTGTACAGAGCGGCTGCGAGGGCCTCCTTGTTAGGGGCCAGCCTGCGACAAAATATGGGGAACAAGTGTCAGCTCCTTCGGTCCTTATGGAACTGACGGCTGCTTCTCACTTGTACTTATGCCCTGAAGAAGTTCCTCTTTATGAACGAAACGCGTTGGCTGACAATTTCCTATATTTGGATTAACAGACCCTTTATGGCTTTTGTCCTCAGTCAGCACTGTGTCGATAAATCAGTTACCATGAACGGTTGTGAGACCCTTTGACACAAATGAGCAGTCCCATCTTAGGGAATTTTAGTTGTTTTGTGAAAAGCACAAAAAGGCTAGTCATAGCCATGACCACAGCAGACTAAATAATCTCAACCTTCGAAGCGATAACATCATTTAGGACCACCATGGGCTATAGTACAATAAGTGCCCCGGGGGCACAATGGGCATTTGCGCCCGTTTTGCATGCTCCCGGGGCACTTTGGTATTAAAGAAGGGGGTGCAGACGCTTGTGAGTCCCCTTCACTAATACCGATAGCACTGGCGCACTTAAAGCACCAGCGCTACCTTCAGAGGGTGTTCACTCATTCGCATAGGGGCATGCCCTATGCAACTGAGAGAATTCCTTTGAGACATGCGGGTGCAGAGGCAAAGAAGCCCTCAGGAGGCGCACTGACAGTGCGCCATTTAATAGGTGGCGCACTGTGAGTGCGCCTCCTGAGAGCAGCCCTCTGCAGGAGGTAAAGGGGGTCTCATGGACCCCCAGACATTCCCTCACTCACAGCACCCACCTGCAAGGGGATCTCTATTACCCTGTAAAAGTGCGCGCTGGTGCCGCCTGCACTGTGAAAACACAGAGCAGCTGCTCTGTGTTTTCACATGAATGTGCTGCCCTGGGGGCAGTGCGATTTGGTGGCTGCCCTGGGGGTGGCGCATAAATCCTAATAGGGTGCATTGTCATTGTACCTATTAAAAAGTGCGCCGAGCACAAACAATGACAATGCGTAATACAGCCCCATTAGTCTCATGGTTGGACAAAAAGAAAAACTTGACATGATTATCAAGAAGATAAAGTACAACAAAATTATAGGCTGTTGAAAATATCCTTACATAGTTTATTTGGAACAGCAAGCTACAGAGGATATGAAATGCCAAACCGCAAAATGGCACCAAATGGGACTCTCAATAAGTGGCGGCTCCTCCTTTAGGGTGGAGGAGCTTTGCACCGTAATGGTCATTACCATTTCATTATAAACTGCCGCTGTTCCAGCTTTAGTGTGAGGACAGGGGCAGGGTCATTCCTGCTGATTGGCAGCAAGGATGACTTCCCTAAAGCTTAAAGTTCACATGTTGAATAGGCCGGCTGTCTTGCGATGGCCAGCCTGACATGCGCATTTCAGACCGCACCAATATTAGCTGTTTTTAACATCCTGGTGGATTGCAGTCAGGTGAGCCTGCTCCAGCCAATCCCTGTATTGCACTCATTCTGAAAGCAACATGACAGCAGTACCAGGATTGGTCAGATTTGTTGGCTGTTGTAAAGAAAGTCTACCACCCTCCCTCACTGTGGAACTGGATCAGGCTCTTAGCTGCTCTCAGTCCTGTGGCGTAGCTAGGGTGGGGCGGTGGGGGCGGTCCGCCCCAGGCGGCACTATTTTGGGGGAGGACAAAGGCATTCAGATAAGGCTGGGCTTGCTTTCGTGGACGTTCGGGGACGGGCAGAGAAGGAATAGGACTCGGGCAATGTCCTCTTCTTTTTTGTGCTGGCAGCTGTCCCCCCTCTCTTCCTATTATTCCCTCTCTTTCTATCTTGCTCCTCACTTACTGAAAACCGTGACTTGAAGAAACGGTTCACAACCTCTCTTTCCTTCTTTCATTTAGTTGCTTCCCTTTGAAATGGATCCAAAAAAGAAAAACACTCTTGCGGGAAATGCCATTTTTCTGACATGTTTCTATTCCAAAGTGCAGCGGGATGGAGAGAAATAGAAGGTTTTAAATATGAAAAATAAATACATAACTAAATAAAGCAAGACAGAGTGGTTGCAAAGTGGCCAATTGGTATTATTTACATCCAAATACATCAGCATCACTTTACAGAGGTTGCCAGTGAAGCGCTACTTTTGTTTTCTCGTCCTTCTCTGAACAGCATTGTTGTCCCCAGGTGGGAAAGTGTACCATTCCTGGAGGTACTGTAATACCTGGTTGATGGGTGGATTGGAAAACAAAATGTGTACCATGGCTCTGTGTTTATGGATGTGGTATTTTTAAACCATACTGCTTACGTTTTGTAAGGATATAAGCAATGGACATTGAAACGGTTCCCTTCAGGGCCCTCTAGTCATGTCCTTAACTTTTCAGGTAAAACTACTCGCTGATTTCTGAATAGTGAGTGAGAGATCGTAAAGGTAACCACATTGTTTCTGCTTACATTTCACATGCTTTACTTAATTTCGCATTCCCTATGGGTGGTTGCTTTTACTTATTTTTTTTTGGCAGCATATTACTCTTATCAAGTGCATAATTTGAATTGAGCCACATCCAAGTGTTTATGGCGGGCACAATTAGGTTATAGCTGAAGGCAGTGCGAGTTTCTCTCAGTGGGGAAGTATGGTGTTCAGTGGGGGAGAGGATGTGGCACTATGGCCAGAGCTGTCGAATTTGGAACTGGGGAACCGGGTTCAGCCTTCATGACCAGTCCACCAGACCACTCTACCGAAGGAGCACATTCCCATGCTAGACCTTAGAAGGCCCCACTAGACCTTAGAAGGCTTGATGTCTTAGCACAAGCAGGTGTACCCTAGAGGTGTCAATTGTGGGTTAACCTTGAAGGCCTGTCCACCACAATCCATACTGAAGTTCATGTCCAGTCTTGCGGGCAGGCCTACGAAGCAGCACACCCTAGAGCAACAGTGATCCAGTCGCTGTGACTCTGTCACTGAGGTCACATGAACCTTGAGCAGGTTAGGGCGATGCGAAAGGTGTGACCGCACTGGGTACCTATTTCGGGTGGGTGCGTAGTGTTTGCAAGTATATAATGGTTTAAAAAAAACGTGCTGCCTCCTTCCTGGCCTCCAGCAATTTTCAGAAACATTAAAAAAAAATGTCATGATAACTTCGGTTATTGATGTTCTTCCTAGAGAGAGATCGAAGTTTTGTCTAGTGGAAGGGTTGACTCCTGGAAAAGTAGTAGAGGGTTAATGTGCCTGCTGCAAAGAACATGTACCATGCAGATCACAAAGTGCACTGCTTTAATGGGGGGACCATGATGAATGGTCATTTAAGGTCAGCTGTAGATGATGATCCCTGAACAGTGTCATGTATGTGCATGTTTGCATTGTGCTGAGGGATTACCAGGAAATTATTCACGCAGCTCTCTGATGGATGTCACATGCGGTTTTTCTGAGTCCCCAGATAGATCATGCAGTCTGTGTGTTCTCTTTTGTACTGCCAGTCACCAGTGTATTCAACTGTGTAGCCTTGGACCGTGTCATGTATGTGCATGTAACTTGCATGATCGAGTTAACTATTAGCGGCGATACTACGTGTCTCTCGGACCTCTTTCAAGTGCTTGCCGTCCTTTTTCCCCAGCAACCCCCCTTCCCCAGGGGTGGCAATCTGAGGATAGCCCCGGGCGCCACAAGCTCTAGCTACGCCTCTGTCTCAGTCGGAATACGCACTCGCAATGAGACACCTGACCCGATGGCCATATCTGTAAGTCTCAGCTTTGCCACTACATCCTGTGATTCTGGGAAAATCTCCTTGTGCATAAAAAAACCTAAAAAAGAATGTGACGTTGTGTAATGTAACCGGTGCTCATGTTAAGCGCTCCAACACCTTTCAGTCGAGTTTGAGTTATGAATATAAAAAAGTGATGCAATACAAGAGTCCCAGGCCACAACACATCAGAGCAGTTTTTCATTCTTGGTCACCCATACTCTGAACTGAGTCGCACCAGTGTGTGTCACAATTGCAGCGGCGTCTGACACTGATTAGGGGTGGAGGGGCGAAGGCAGAGGGTGGGGATGAGGGGTTTAGATGAGGTTGAAAAAAAATGAATGTACCTTACCTGCTTGCCGCGTCCTCCTTGCCGCTCCCCCTGGTCAGGTCTCTCTTCCTCCCGCCGGCAGGAACAGGAAGCAGCCTGGAAGCACCCAGGCTCCCCTGAGCCAATCACAATGCTGCAATGCAGCATTGTGATTGGTCTGAGCACTGTGGTTCGGCTCTCAGGCAGGGCATGGGGGCCAGGGCATCTTCTCCACTCAGGCTGTAATGCAGCCTGGGTGGAGAAGAGGGAGAGTGCACAAGACTGGTTTGGCCGGCCAGAGAGTTTGACCGGCAAAACAGTCATTGCGCACTTGAGCGTGAAGGCAAACCACTCCGTGGCTGCTCTGTCAGCGCCGATCTGCCAGATCCGCCTCGCCAAGCTGCTTTGCAACAAGGAAAAATTAAAATGATAAAAACTGAGTTATTATCATTTTATTTTTTTCTTATGCTGCTGCAAAAACAGTGGGGCGATGCTCCTCCGCCTTAGCGGAGGAGCTGCCCCTGCTCAATTGAGAGCTCTGGAGGTGAGGCTGAAGGCACTCAGCTCAACCGCAAACCTGAAGTGGGTAAAGTGGGATAACACAGCCATTATTTGCCGATATGGATTGAAGCGACCACGGAAAAGCAAATGACCTTCCACTCACGAATGAGCAATTACACAAAGATATTTGCTGGTTCCCTAGCAGCGGCATCTTTTACAGGCTCAGCTGACGCAAATAAAATACTTTACTTTATTAATACTTCCTAACAGACAAACATTTCTTTCAGAGTAGAACTGCTCTTTTCGCAAATGAAAGGTTAAGGTGTTTTGTTTTCACTTGGTAATTCTAGAGACCAGCACCTATGCCTGTGGACTAAAAGGATATTTTTAGTGTAGCTCCGGCACTCTGCTCAAACTGCTCATAGCACAAAATGCAATTGCAACATTTACTAAGGAGACAATTCTGAGTCACATTTTGGAGTCGCGTTTTGTGAACACTTGTATGTGCTTTTTGCACATTACTGGGCTATTTTTTCCTGAGGTTTTACCTGCACTTCCACCCCACCTCCATATATATGAATCATAACTGGTCATATTGTGATAATAATGTTTCTGAAGTGGATGACTGACAAACAGGATCAAGGTAAATTGATTAGGTTTCATGTTAATTTTGACAGTCTCATAAGTTGCTGAAATTGCATCTAGTAATGGGGCCGACAGCTTGATGTGACACACAACTGGGGAAAAACTGAAGTGATTCCGTGTAGAACCAAGGCATGTCCCTTCTCACTGCTTTGTCTTCTGTGGTGGAACAGCAAGGTCTCATTTCCTCTAAATCAAGCAAGGAAGATGCCCTTCTGCACCCTAGTTTGTTAGTGAAAGACAGACATTTTTATGGTGCAGAGAATACCTTTGAGCTCTGGGATCCACAATGCAACTGCTGAACACTTAATAAACTGCACTTACTTGTTGTGGGGAATATCCCTTTAATTAAGACCAGGTTATAAATATCTGGCGGGTTTTTTGGATGACACCCTGTCAATGGGCCTCCAGATCAATCATGAAGCCAAAATTGTTTTGTTCCACCTCTCCCGATTTTGGAACGTCACCAGTCTAGTCTCCACCCCCTACTTTGGCAATGTTAATTAGTACTGCTCAACTACATTTAGGGGCTTATTAACAAGGAACAGGGAAAATTAATGCTAAGGACGCTTAGCGTTCATTTTTTTAACGCCCGCTATCGCTGGATAATATCGTCTGGTTATTGCGTTATTAACAACGCCAACCGCCTAGGCGATAAAAAAATCCAGTGATAGCGGCTTTTCGGGAGGTTATTGCTGGTAATGCAGCGATAAAACTACAAGGATAGAGATATCCTTGTTGATAGCCCATGGTTGATTTAGCCATGTAATCCACCTCCCATTGGATTACATGGCTAAATCTGAAAATTAGCAGACGTAAAAAAGCTGCGTACACCGTGGTGAGCGCTGCTTTTTTTGTCTCTAACAGGGTTAGCGTGAAGCTTGATAATAGGAAAAATGTCGCCTAGCGTCATTTCTCCTATTATTTTGCTCTGGAACGCCCACTTTGCATCTCATTAGAGATGCAAAGGGAAGCGTAGTGAAAAAGGGTGCTAACATGCGATTTTGCATGTTAGCACCCTGTTGTTGATAGGGCGATATTTTTATCTCCGCTTCTTTGGCTTTTAAAGCCAAAAAAGTGGAGATAAAGAACTTGTTGATATGCCCCTTACTTTACTATTACCGAGAGAAAAGTTGACTAACTGCAGACAGCCTGAAATGTTTCTGTGTGCTTGGCTAAAGTTCTTAGCAACGATGATCATGCTAGTTGGGTCAGAAGAAGTCTCCAGCAGTTCCTTTAGAGGCGAGTGTTTGTTTTATGTGATATATTTAATTAATAGTTGTATTTATGGGCGTGCTTCAAAATACCTGAGGGCCACGATCATTACTTCTCATGCACGAGAACCCTTTAACACAGGCTAAAACCTCTTCTAGTCTATCCTCCAAGACAATTTGCTTGACCAACACGGAGGACAACAAATATCAGCACGCTAACAGATGCTCGACACTTTAGTTAGCTTAACACATAGAGGACTAAGAACAGTATAAATTATGTTTGAAAATAGTAAATATCAACCATGTAAAAGTACTACAATCACTGATCAAAGTATTGCTGAGGGTAAAGAAATAACCACGTGGGCCCTGGTTATCAGTTCTGCAGAATTCCATACCTAGAGACCCAGTGGCCAGAATTACTGTTACCGGCTGGGATCATCACTTGGAATTCTGCCTCTTATGAGTTATAACCCTCAGAATGGGGAATAATTGAGAAATTGTGCACTGTATTCCCTATTTAAAGGTGTTGAACACTCCCATTTACCATCTGCTCTGAGCAGGTGTTAAATAGGAGCAGTTTGTTTCCTGTGAGGGACGGGGCTCAGAGGGAGAGTTAAGAGAAAAATAGTTTTGGCAGGTGGAATAATGCGTACTCCCATTATGGCAAAGAAAAACTTTGTCAGGGACTGAGCACTAAGGGGGTGGTAACGATAGTGGTCAGGCGGACCACTGACCGCTATTGCGGCTGTTAGGAGAATGCGACTGCCAGTCTGGCGGTTGCAAAGTGGTCCATTTCACTGTAGCTTGGGCTACAGCCCAGGAAAAGGGCCACAGCACTGTGGGTCTGCTCTCCAGCATTAAAATGTGGAAGTAAGACCGAAGGGCTGTTGGCGGTCGAACCACCACCAAAAGCCTGTAGATCTATGAGGTAGTAAATCTATGAGTATACCCACTGTTTAGAAATTAATGAAAAAGACCCAGAGGTAATGGAAGTGATACCAGTGACATTGGCAATCATGTCATCACTGGTGAGGAAGCCTCAGAATTATCATGTACCTGAGTATTTCCACTAATGAAACATGTGATTGTCCTCAGAGCTCACCCATTTAGGACAGTGTGATCTAACTATTGCCAAGCACATGGAGGGTGTGCATGAGGATCCTTGGTTCATCAGATAGATTGTCCCATCAGAGATGATTTATCGACACTGTATACCATAAAAGATAGTTAAAATATCCAGAATGATTGCACTTGGCTAGCATACGCACAAAGGGTAAGCTAAATCCCTGTGCAAATCCCAATATGACAACTAAATTGAAGGTGAACATATCAATCTTCTCACAAGCTACGGCTCTGACATGGGAACGTCCTACGGCTTGCAGAATGCTTTACATTAGAGTTAAAGCCAACCTATTATCCTGAGGGGCTTTATGATCTTTTTAATTGGTTAATATGATCTGTCTATTGATAAATCATGAAGCAGATAAGGAAATCTTATCCGAAATGTCTTCTGTTGCATATTATCATTTCTAAGGTCCAATCCCCTTAAAAGTCTACTAGCATATCCCGGGGCATCCCATGAACATTATAAAACTCTGTGGCTATGCAAAAATATACTGGTGTATCATGGTATTCTTTGAAGGAAAATCCCCTGACAAAAACATCCATCTTCACCACAACGTCACTGAAAGTGCTGTTGTGGTGGCGATAAGGTCTTGAAAATATGTCCCTATGTATCTTTCCATTATGGAATGTTAGATTTACCATCACTATGACTAAGCCTTGTAAATTAATGCCCAAGGACAGGGAGAAACAGCACTATGAGCGCAATAAAGAGCAAACAAGCAGAGTCAAACCTATTGTTAGCATTGGAAGCAGGTTTAGCTGAGGCAGTAAAGTGCCTAACGAAGCGCTACAAATAGTAAAAGAAAGGAAACCTGCCTGGGAATGTAAACAGTGGTCTGACTTATTGAAGAAAGTAAGAGCCAGCAGGATCAATGACACAATATTGATCCAACAAATATAGAGAAACACAAATATCAGAAATTGAATATCGAAACATGAATATCGAATCCATAAATAAAGCTATAACAATATCAAATATCTAGCACACAAATATTGTTAACAAAAATATAATGTTTTTTACATACATTGATAAGCAAAAATGTCAAAAACACAAATATTGTTAACTATAAATAAAAATATACAATGTCAAAAATATCGATAAACACGATATTGACTACAAAATAATCTTCTACATAACTACTAAATTCTATTAAAAAAAATCTAAAAGAAATATTTTCACATAAATCGATCACTTCAAATAAAACCAAAACTTATAATAAACATCTATAATGTAATTCAAAAATACTGCATCACACCACATTTTTACTTTTACCCTATAAAAATAGTACACCTATAAAATTGACATTAAATGCATCTAAAACATTATTATTTACTATAAACATTTAAATACAAATAATAATCTAAACCCACAAGGGAAATATGTTGGGCACTAAAACTTAACACTTACTATTCCATCTACAATCTAAACCAACTTGGGGAAGGTGTTGGACATTAAAGGGGTATCACAAACCATTCCCACTCCAATCTAAACCAACTCGTGGAACGTGTTGGATACTAAAGGGGTGACATTTGCTATTCCCACTCCAATCTCAACCAATTTGGGGAAGGTGTAGGACAATAAAGGTTTACATTTACTATTCCCACTCCAATCTAAACCAGCTCAGAGAAGGTGTTGGCCACTAAAGGTGTGACATTTACTATTCCTACTACAATCTAAACCAACTCATGGAAGATGTTGGACACTAAAGGGGTGAAATTTACTATGCCCACTCCAATCTAAATCAACTTAGGGAAGGTGTTAGACACTAAAGGGGTGAAATTTACCATTCCCACTCCAATCTAAACCAATCTGGAGAAGGTGTTGGACATTAAAAGGATGATATTTACTATTCCCACTCTAAAATATATAAATTTGGGGGAAGGTGCTGGACAGTAAAAGGGCAAAAACAACAATTGATGGACAGAATGCAGAACAATGTCATACATTCACCCCAGTACAGAGATCTGGGCCTAAATCCATCGTTTTTTTGCTCACCATGCCATTCCAGTTTGAACCCAGCCATATGCAAATCAGTCTTGACCCTGTGCCCCATGGGAACAGTCCAGCCCGAACTGCCAAGCCAGGTCCTCCCTGGACTGGAAACAAGCATCCTAGGACCGGTTTCGGGCTTTCAGCCCTCGTCAGCCAGGATAGCTTGATTCCAGTGGCATGGAGAGCAAGGGACTCACGTCTGAGCATACCCTTCCCACTCGGGGTGACAAATGCAAAAACAACAATTGATGGACAGAATGCAGAACAATGTCATACATTCACCCCAGTACAGAGATCTGGGCCTAAATCCATCGTTTTTTTGCTCACCATGCCATTCCAGTTTGAACCCAGCCATATGCAAATCAGTCTTGACCCTGTGCCCCATGGGAACAGTCCAGCCCGAACTGCCAAGCCAGGTCCTCCCTGGACTGGAAACAAGCATCCTAGGACCGGTTTCGGGCTTTCAGCCCTCGTCAGCCAGGATAGCTTGATTCCAGTGGCATGGAGAGCAAGGGACTCACGTCTGAGCATACCCTTCCCACTCGGGGTGACAAATGCAAAAACAACAATTGATGGACAGAATGCAGAACAATGTCATACATTCACCCCAGTACTCCGTCAGCATTCCGTCCATCATTTGTTTGTTGTAACGCTTTTCGCCCTAAGTGGGATGGGTATTCCCAGACGTGGGACCCGTGCTCACTACGCCACTGGAGTCAAGCTATCCTGGCTGATGACGGCTGATAGCCAGAAACCGGTCTAGGATGCTTGATTCCGGTCCAGGGAAGACATGGCTTGGCAGTTCGGGCTGGACTGTTCCCATGAGGCACAGGGTCAAGACTGATTTGCATATGGCCATGTCTAAACTGGGGTGGTGTTGTGGGCAAAAGAACGATGGATTTAACCCAGATCTCTTGACTGGGGGAGAATGTATGCATTGTCAGCATTCCGTCCATCATTTGTTTGTTGTAACGCTTTTCGCCCTAAGTGGGATGGGTATTCCCAGACGTGGGACCCGTGCTCACTACGCCACTGGAGTCAAGCTATCCTGGCTGATGACGGCTGATAGCCAGAAACCGGTCTAGGATGCTTGATTCCGGTCCAGGGAAGACATGGCTTGGCAGTTCGGGCTGGACTGTTCCCATGAGGCACAGGGTCAAGACTGATTTGCATATGGCCATGTCTAAACTGGGGTGGTGTTGTGGGCAAAAGAACGATGGATTTAACCCAGATCTCTTGACTGGGGAAGAATGTATGCATTGTCAGCATTCCGTCCATCATTTGTTTGTTGTAACGCTTTGGACAGTAAAAGGGCGGCATTTCCTATTCCCATTCAACTCCCATCTAAGGCAGGCTTCGGAAGGTGCTGGACAGTAAAGGTGTGACTTTCACTATTCCCACTCCAATGTACACCAATTTGGGGAAGGTGTTGGACACTAAAAAGTGTGATATTTACTATTCCAACTCAAATCAAAACAAATTTGAGGAAAGTATAAAAACTGAAAAATGCAGAATATATAATTCCAATTCAAAATAAACCTTTTTACCTACACTAGTATATTTAAAAAAACAAAATATGCAAATGATACCACACATTATCACACTTAAAAAATTATGTTTCAAAAACGTTATTACACACCAATTTTAATTACTAATATTTATATAAAAAAGAAAATTTAAAAAATTAAAATAATTTTTTCTTTACTGATAATATTTCTAAGTTTGTAATTAATATTTTCTATTATTCATAAATAATACAACCACATTTTCTGCAAATAAACACATTTTATAAATAAATTGTATCAAAACGTTTAAATATTTAACATTATGATTATTTTTCTAAATATGTTTACATTCTAAATATTGTTTTACAAATTTTTAAATGTTTATAACTATTTCATTTAGACATATACAAAAATGCTAATATAATATTGTATAAAAATCTAAAATTGTTTAAATATGTTTATATATTTCATATATTCTTTTATGAAAAATATCGCTTCACTGTATTTTGGGGTTTTTAAAAATTATAAAATAGAAAAATGTATTTTTAAATTAATAAACAACTGCATATAAAAATATTATTGACTTTAAAAAAGATAATTATATGCATTTAAAAAAAAATATCCCCACCCTTATCCCCATTAACCCAACATACCACTACTAAAGAAAATCTTTAAAAAACATTAAAACAATTAAAAATTACAATCTAAAACAATTTAATAAATAAACAAATTCTACATTTAAAACATATTAAGAAAAATATATACACATAGAATTAAATAAAACAATACATTACACACTATTTTACACTAAAAAACTATGGGGCCCATTACGATGGCGGGCGGACTTTCCGCCCACCACCGTAACAGTAAACGGGACCGACCGCCAGAGGTGCGGCGGTCCCGCGATGCCCATCAGGATGCGACCGCCATCCTGGCAGTCGCATCCGGCATATCCCGCTGTAAGCAGCACCCGCCACAATGTTAAAAAGGCATGTTGTGTATTAGCATGCACAACGTGACAGGCACCTTGTGTATGCCAATGAAGGGGGTACCATAGGTACCCCCCAAGGGCAGCCCCCACAACGGGCCCCCAAAGTGAACTCCACATGCCTTTCCGGAGTCTCCGCCATGGAAATGCATGCACACCGCACACATCATAATATGGATAGCGGTGCCTGCAAGGCACGGCTACCATATTATGGGCCTTTTCCGCAAGCCAGGCAATCCTGATGATTGCCTGCCGGCGGAAAAGCGGCGGATGTTTTTTCCGTCCGCCATGGTACCCCCCACGATGCTAATGTGGCAGGGGGTAAATGGCCGTCCGACGGTGAGTCTTGGCGGGCAGATCGTCACTGCCAGTCCGGCGGTGGCGATTCGCCTGTCATGATAATAGGCCCCTATGTTATCCAGTGATATTATCTACTTCGATATTTTTTACAGCGTTATTTAAAACAAAACTTAACACAATATTTTTGTCATTGATATTCCTGTCCATGATATATTATGAAATCCCGATATTCTTGACACAATATTTCTGCAACACGACAATTGTTATCCGATATTTTGTCCAAAGACCAGCCAGCAATGTGTGTGTCTGGCTGCTGACTGCTGAGTGCAATAAAGTCCCTCCGGCAAGTCCAGTATCTCTCGTTTCATATCATACAATCAGATGTAGCCTGCAGCTTTCTCCTTTTTTCCTTCTCACTGGTGAAAGCCCAAAAGCATTCCTTATCTTGTAGGAAGTAAAGCTACAGTCTGGATAGAATTCCAAATATGAGTGCAAGCAGAATACAACAAACTTTTAACTGATTAGCTTCATAGACAGTACCCCGTAAATCTTAGGGAGGTGGATCTTTTCAAGATTTGAACATTGGAAACTAACCCATGACATTTTCTCCTACGTAAGAAAAAGCACAGCACAATTGATCAGGTTTTTAGGTTTTATATTTTGGAGGAGAAGTGTTTACACTCTTATAGGAGTCCCTATATGTGACATTTGTAGATCCTCAGTTTACTTTCTTTAATACCCTTTACCAACTTTTAGGGGACTCTGGCAAAATATGCTCCTAAACCTATTAAGGATGTTAATACATTTGCATGAAGGGAAATATTTTAAGGTGAGGTGGACATCACTTGGGGAGGGAGTTAGCGGATATTTTTCCAGTAAACAATGGGAGATAGTAGGGTGGTTCTTTAACTCCAACATTCTTTTCTTCATATGTAAATCCCCTTTATATGTAGATATCTTGAATGATGCACCAATGATTGACGCTGTTGAAATTCCTATCCTGTTGTTTGTGGATGACATGTTATTGGTTTCTCTGCACACCAAGTGAGCTGCAAGTTTTGCGAAATACATTTTAGGATTTTTGTAGATTAAAGAGGCTATCTATTAATACATCCAAGAATAAATACATCGGGCCTGATTACGATGTCGGTAGGAAATGAAACCTCCCTACTCCTTGTTGGATTCAGTTCTGACCGACTCGCGGTCGGAGGTTCCGACCGACCGACTATGATGCTTCTGAACAACAACACAGGCTCCCACTGCAAAAAGGGAGCCTTTGCACCCTGTGGTGGGCACCCCATGGTCCCTGCCACGCTGAGCATGGTTTTACAGGGGGTCCCTTGGGTACCCCCTTGACCGCAAACTTGAGGCCTCAGGATGAAGGGGGCCCTGCTATGGGTCCCCAAAGGCTGTCCCAATACAACATTGGTGCAGATTCCGATCCGGGTCGGAAAACACTCCGACCGAGCGGGATCCGGTGTCTTTTCTGACCGAGCCGGAGTCCTGCAGTCCGACCGAGCGAGTACGATGCGGCTGGACTCGGTTCGGTCGGACTCCCATAGAAGTCAATGGCAGCCGGTCGTACGGCGCGTACATGGGCTCCCATTGACTGAATGGGTACGTCTCGCGCAAGGGCGCCCCCTACAGTGGGCACGGGTCGGTGCCATCCGCACCATACATGCCTGTGTTGGGGGGACCCTTGAGTCTCCCCCTGTGTCTGAGTCATAGGGCTGCGGGTGACGCGGACCCCCAAAGGCAACCACCTGGACATTTTGCGAGCCGGACACTACGGCTCGCACAGGCTGTCCGACGCGTGCATCGTACTTGCTCGGTTGTAAATCGTATCCATTGCACGCCACGGTTAGCTTACAACCGAGACGTATGAAGCGGTTCGGACCCGGAATCAACTCGGCTGGTGAATTTCACGTAGCTCGCATCGTACTTGCTCGCTCGTACAGCTGTATGAGTCGGGCAGAAAACACGTGTACGGCTCGTAGTTTTTCCGGCCGGATCGCGTTCGGTGCCCTTCCGACCCGGATCAGAATCGGCCCCATTGTAATACGTCGGTCGGAAACAAGGTCCGTAGAGCTGTATGATTTGGCTTCGACTGAATCTGAGTTTCTGAATGGCGGTCGGAACCGAAATATGGGTTCCGACACGGTTTAGGAAAATCCTAATGCCGTTTGGAGCCTCTCCGACCGACATAATCAGACCCATTGTAGTCACAGGCCATAAATGCTTAAGGAGCAACAAAAGCCTGGCCAATTATCCCATTGAAATGGCCATGGATGTTGATTTGTTGGGAATTAGAATGAACTGTGGTAGAAATTCTTTCAAATAAATGGTTACGAATTATAGTATACGAGCTCAGTGCTCGTGTGCCACAGTGTGCTGAGCAAACTGAAAAGATGAGCACTATCCACTGTTAATGACATCTATAAAGCACAATGCCAAAACGCTGCTCTGTATTGAGCAGAAATATGGGGGGGGCACATGAATACTTATGCACTCAATGTGGATTGCCTCTTGAAAAACTTGTAAAGCGAAGACACAGATTCTGAAAGGAGTCACGGAATGCAGAGCAGCAGCCAAAAATGCTGCTTTGCGTTTGTGAAAGCAGAGAGCAGAAGAGCACTTCATTTACTGAGATATGGCTCTCTCCTCCCCTCTCCATAGCGCCAGAACTTATTTCAGCTGCTGTGCACCAGTCACACACCATAGCGCCATACTGCTAGGGTGAGTGCCTGACTTTACCATAGTTTTTTTTTACAGGAAGGATATCCTTCCTAAACAAAATACTATGGCTAGACCCACCTTAAAGCTTTTTCTACTTTGTATGTGTGCTGCAAAGTGCAGCACCCGTGCAAAGTTGGAAACAAATTGAGAAACGAACACATTCCTTTTTTTAACGCCTGTTTTCCAGAGGTTTTAAATTTTGGTGCTAAACCCTGTCTACTTATGTTAGTAGACAGGGTTAGTGTCAAAAAGCATAGGTGGTTGCATGGGAATGCAAATGTGTCCCTCATGTAACTCTACCTTTTTTCAAAGTAATCCAAAGCAGTATTTCACACTGCTTTGCATTACTGTGCCATACAACCCAACGCTAATACCAATTAGCGTTGGTTTGTTAATCCCAAAAAGGTTTAGCATTGGGTTAGCATTACAAAAGGAACACTAACCCGACAATAAACCTTTGTGAATTTTGGCCTACCACTAAGTGCTCCGAATATTGTATTGTACTTAAATGTAGGGCTGAAAAGCATACCTGCATTAGCACAGTTAAGACCTTCGCTATATTGGGTTATAATGTGGAGCAGCATTAAACAGAAGTACATTATGGAAGCCATGAGTGATGTTCTGCTACATCATAGGAAAAATATAGACTGGTGCAAGCACATCCAAGTTCTTATGGAAATCATATACTTTCATAACCTGTGGTTGTTCAGGAAACAATCATGGTTTGGACAATTTGGGTAAATACAACTGAGAGGGGTAAACCAGTTTTGGGAACGCTCAGAGAGTATGTTATCTGTTTTCAAAGTAAGCCTGTGTTTGAATGCTATATGGATACCATAGAACATTCATCTGCAAGCATACTGTACATCAAATTTCACCTATGTACTTCCCTTCGGGCCTTAATATGAGTACAGCTGTCCACAGGACCTTTGTACTCACGGTTGCGGTCCGACCACCGCCTTCACTGCTGGCCCACCTGCAGTATTCTGAGTGTGGTGGTTGAACTGCCACAGGACCGCCACCTCCACTGGGATCCAGGATCCCGCGGCAGTGGTACTGTAGTCAGGAGCAGTAATATGCTGGCGGTGCCGCTGCTGAGCGTATTATGAGTTTCCTCTGCACCACCCTTTTCAAAAGGATGGGGAGACGCAACGGGCCCCCTGTGGCTCCTAGGCCCGGGTGTGCATGCAGGGGGGACTTGTTGTTCTCCCCTGGAATTGCACCCATGTTCCTGCATGGTGTGGTATGCATGACATGGTGCATTCCACATCGTGCAGGTACCTGCAGTCGGAACTCGCATGGCAGCGATCTGCATGTTAGGCTCTCCTATGAACCTAAGAGACCCCCCTGTGAGACCCCCGCCGTACTACCCGCCTAACATGGATTACACTCATAATCCAGCAGGTGAGCGCACTATGGGCTTGGCGGACCTCCTGTCAGCGCATCAGTGGCGGGCCGCCAGTAGGCTTGACAAACTCGTAATAAGGCCCTTAGGGGCATATTATCAAGGGCAATATCGCCGCTTTTGCAGCACTTTTTGCCAAAAAAGCAGCAATATTTTTATCGCCCTATTAGCAAGCCTGCGCTAACATGCGTTAGCTCAAGATTTCAGGAGTTAGCTGTCGCTTTTCCTATCGCCTTGCACGTCAGCGATAATTATCGCTAATGACATGCAAGGTAGGCGTTTCTAACATAAATTACAAGCTAAAAGTCGCTAACACAACTTCTCTGTATTAGCAAAGTTGTCCCACGATAAAAAAAACTTGCGCTAATCTCCGAAGATCTCAGGTTTTTAACACCTGATAAAAACCTGATTAAACATAGTGTAACATGAAGGCACATAAGAAAAGTTCACCATTTTGTAAAGGTAACATATACATGGGAGAAAGTGAACAAGACTTTTCTTCAGTTGACTCCAAATACCCATCTCCAAATATCCTTGTGTAATGGGCTTTGAAATTATTATTATTATTATTATTATTTGTAATTATTGTTTTATGTTCATTTCCTTTGTTTTATTGTAGAACAAACGTAGTCAGGTAACCACCAACACTACTTTGTGCTCCATTGTATTCATTTTCCCTTTCTCCTTCTATTGCCCCTTCCTCCCGCTCCCCATCAGTTGTTCCCTCTTCAATTAGTTCATGAAGGGTGTTAGCTGAAATACTAACGCACCGCGAACATGTGGATCCCATGCTATCGCATGAATCACTATCGCGTGCTAGCGGGAGTTTTCGCTTCCTTTCCTGGACACCTTCGCATCTTTCCAAACTGTTAATAATAAGTGAGAAAAATGCGAAAAGTATCTAGGAAAGGAAGCGATACATAAAATGCCGATAGTTTGCGCTGGCGATCAGTATTGCCATTACTAGATAATATGCCCCTTAGTATTATTCTCCCAAACTTGGGGCAGAACCTAAATCAGACTGTTTGCTCTTTTATTATGCTGATGGTGTTGAATCAGTTACATTTTGAGGGCTCGCCTACTAGATAGAGCACGCACTGTCTGATGCATGACATATTGTTATCTTAAAGTGGACTTAGAGCCCACCCATTACTTACCATTGGTTGGCTTGATTGTCACTCTCATTTACTTGCTTGTTATTTAAAAGCTTGTGAGGACTTTCTTCCTCTTCATGTGTTTATCCCTACCATAGTGCCAGGATGCATTACTTGTGTCCTTCCACTGCTCACTTTTTGTGCACTTTTTCTTTCTTTTTGTTTGAGCATTCCACAACAGTGCATGTGTTGCCCAGCTGTCTTCCTCATGTATTTCTCTCTTCTTCCTCATTCTGAAGTTCCTCTTTCTCATACATTGTGGGTTTTCCCCACACCCCCCCGCGTTGTTTCCTCACCCGTGTGCTTCCTCACCAGCTCCACATTACTACCGCCCGATGCTCCACTTTGTTGTCTCTCTGTGTTCTTTCCCCTCATTTACACCCTCCATTTTGCTTCCCCCAACCTCATTTTCCTTGTGTGTTGCTTCCACCCACCAGGTCCCCCTGTTGCTTCTGTCACCCTCTTTCCGAGTGTTGCTTTGCCTCCACCCACTTTAAAAATAAATAAATGCTGAAATGCTGCCACACTTTTTTCTGTTTAGTTACCAATAAAATGCTTTTGGGACAGCCCAAATTTTTTTTAAAGCTGCTGCGTCAGCACTTACAAAATGAAGCAGCAGCTTCTTTTTTCTTTTTTTATTCTTGCCAAAAGTTTTTATCTTTATTCTTCCGCCATGATGCATAACAAGAGAGAGGCTGTGCAACATGGCTAAAAAACATTGGCAAAGCCAATAGATCCTAAAGGCGAGACATATTGGCTTTGCCAATGCATGTTTGTTTTGTTGTCCAATGTATGATTCGCCAAGGAAAAAATTACTTTCACACTTTATGTGAGTTGAACATGGCTGTGATCACAGTAGCATGTTCACACACTGCAAAAATGATAGGTTAATCCTGATGAATTTCTCTACTTTGTAATATTTGCTCTCTGCTTGGTAGGATTCAATGCTGCTATTCTAAAATTGCATTTTACATTTTAGATGTTTATCTTTTGATAATTGTTTTAAGTGGATGTAAATTCAATGTACAAACATATTGTGTTTCTATATGGATCATTGATATTCATTTTTTGTGGATTATGGATGATTCATTCGTCTGTCTAAGGATAGTCCCGATCCTTCTGTGGCATATTCAGTGATTCTCGCACCAGTTTTAAAGGTTGAAATGCAGAGCCTTCCACTGAGCTTAGTGACTTACGAGCATATGGGCTCCACTCTATCGTGAAAGAATTATTTTTATTCTGTTGCAACCAACTTGTCTGATTATTTTGAACTATTCGAAAGTAGGGTGAAATCGGAGATTAAAAATCAATATTGTGTATTTATAACTGTATATGTATCTCTGAGTTGTTTGAATATTTTCTTCAAAACATGTTCAGAAAAACACGGTTTGGTACTTCAAGACCCATTCCCAAGATGCTGTTCTGGGAAACGCTTCTGGCTAGACACGCTCTTATTAGCAAGACATTCTCTTGCGCCAAACACCAAATGTGACCGTGATAAAGAGAAAAACATTATCAGGTGCTCATCTGAATCGAGGTCATATACAAGACTGGCATTTATCGGTACCAATACTCATAATAAGTATGGAAAATCCTACGAAAAGAACACACTGTGGGGCATACTATCAAGACAGCCGCTAAAATTATCGCCGCTTTAGCGGCATAAAACTGCCGCTAAAACGGCGATAATGGGCTTGATAATATGCTCTATGGAAGTCCAATTGAAACCCATGTTAGACGTCCTTCACATTTAATATGGGCTTCAATTGGAATTCCATAGAGCATATTATCAAGCCGATAATTTTATCGCCTGGCTTGATAATATGCCCCCAAGAAAGAAACAATGAAGGCAATTACAGAGCATGACGTAGACAAAACAGAGAATAACATGGAGAAAGTACTGTCAGTTATTTGCACTTTGGTGCCTCGAACAACAACCCCTACCATTACCAACCCTGAAAGGAAAAGTGTCTTCAACGGACATCACAGCAAACACTGTTCTATTAAAGTCTAAACTTAAAGTACTCACAAAAAGGCAATAACATAAGGAGAGCACTGATAGCAACATACATCGGGGCATATTAACAAGGCGGCAATTTGAAATTATCGCCGCTTTTGCGTCCGTTTTCGGGAGAAAACCGACGATAATTTCATCGCCTTATCAGCAAAGGCACGCTATTGCGTGTCTTGCTGACTTAGCGCCCTGTTTCCAGCACGCCTAGGTTTGCATTGCTAATGAGATGCAAAGTAGGCGTGGCTGTGAAACCAACCAGGGAAAATATCGCGAAGGCAGCTTCGCGATATTAACAAGGGAGGGTAGCAATTTTTTTAAATCGCGCTAAGTAAAGATTGACACATGTGTACGGCTGTGACTTCTACACATTCCTTGGAATAAGTGCTGCCACCCTTACAATACACTGTTTATTTTTGTTACTGTGCTTTCAAACACAGTCTACCACGATATGTGGAACATTGGTTGGCACTTGTGACCTGATCAGCGGATGAATCCAATCTAGGTCCAAAAAGGCCCTCAGATTTTTTTCATTATTTTTGTAAAATAGGGAGTCAACTATCAAGTGCTTTGCTAATTTAGTAGGTGGCACAGAACACTAAGGCCGTAAGTTTTCTTATATCTTCAAAGCAAATTGTCTATTAGTGGTATAGTTTATGATTAGAGTAGATTTGTTTCAATGTATCTTGATAGTATACAGACACAATTAATGTAAAACCCTTTCATTGTTGTTTGAGGATATATTTTTAGAACTACAAAGATCATTGATTGTTCAAAGTACATTTTAATTTTTTTATGGCATTATTGACAGTTTTTTCGAAAATATTGTTGATAGAAATGTGTGGTATGTGTTACTGCGCTTATTAAGGGGATGAACATACATCTAGTTTATATAATTGTTTGTTACTAGCCAAAATATGTATATTGTTTAAAGTGTATGCTTTAGCCAAAGGGTGGTGGGAATGATTTCAATGTACCATCAATTAGACAAATACTGAACTGTGTCAAGGTTAGTGGAAAAAATTGAATTTTATCATCATTAACTTTGCTCTATAGAGTAAATTGCTATTTTTTACGTCTTTCTTATAGGTGAGTGTTAAAGCTTTATTTCAGAATTTTTAAAGTACAGGTGTAACTTGGCTTTCAGCTTCCACCATATTATGTTTTTTAAATGTAGAATAGCAAAAATCTGAAGGCGCCCCGCAAGATGGATGCCAGCCTTTGAAGCTCCTGAGTGGCTTCTGAGTGGCTCCTGAGTGGCTCCGATGGCTGGACTCCAAGGCGGCTTCTTTTGAGACTGTTTCCTGACATAAGGCATAGATTCTGGCATTGGAAGCTGGGCGCTTGCCCATTATACCTTTGTGAACTCGTTATTATCATTTTTAAGATAATCATTCTGCAATGACAGTGTATGCTTTCTTCCTCAGAAGTGCCAGCTGCCATTTTGGATTTTTCCTTCATTTTGAGGTACACTTTACCACCTCAGAAGTGGCACTATGAGAGGTTTCTGTTGGAATGTTCACTCAGCAAATGATTGGCATGTTCTTCGTTACTTGTAGACTTATCAAAGGCTCCAGACACAATGCTATTTAAGCTTTACAGAAGTCCCTTGCGTATGATGAAGCTAACCATTGCTTCTGAGTAAAGTGTTTGCAATATTTAATTGCTTACTCATGCATTTCTGTGATTTCCATCGCCTACACATTCTCAATTAGTCTCACTAGATAACGTTGGTGCCTTACATGAAAATTTGCCTATATGGACGTTCATAATTTAAAGCCACAGATGCAGTTATCTGAAGTGACTTGTATTTAGTTCTTCATTGACTGTCCTTCTTATTTCCTTTCCTGTCTATTGGCATAATGACTTTCTCCTTGGCTTCTTCCACTTTTGTTCAGCTGCCCCTCATTCTAATTAATCCTTGCACTTACAACTTCTGCAATTAAATCTGATAAAACACATCTAAAGTCTCTGGGGATACTGCTCCATTCACTCTTAATGGGAAAGCCTTATAGGCTGAATGGTAAAACTAAGCCATTCTTCGCTAATGCCAAACCTATTATCAGGCGACTTCACCATCCAAAGTAAGTTAGGCCAGACTATCTTTTAGCCATTATGCAGTGCGATTGCGAATATAAAGGGGCTTCATCAGCGTCTGTTACAGGAGACATCTGAAAGAAGAGATCTGGGTAAGTCAAACGTCAAAAAAAAGATGTTGAATCTCCCTCCAAATCACCTTCTCCTTTCACTCTGGAAGATGTTGTGGAGGAAATTAGAGCCTTAAAGCCTTTTGTCATTGCAATTAGTGCTCAATTCAGCGTATTGAAGAAAAATGGTCCTCTCATAATCTGCGCAATTCTGCCATTGAGCAACGAGTTAGGGATGTGGAGGATTCAAAGCCAAATGTTTCTCACCTACTAAAAGAAATGACGCAACTTAAGAAATCTACAGAGGATTTGGAAAATAGAAATCACTGGAACAACTTGGGGCTTTATAGCATAATGGAGAACTCGGAAGGAACTAATATGATTGCTTTATTGCAGACCCCAATTCCTTCAGTAGTGGCACCTACAACAGTCCTATCAGTATTCAAAGGGCTCATTGCTTGGGGCCCAAAACTACATCCTCCTCAATCTACAAGCCCAGAGGGATCATCATCCTGTTTCTATAGTTTACAGAATTGATGCAAATCTTATCAGTGGTTAACAAATTGTCGCTTTACATTGGCCTGGACACAGTCTACTTTACGAAGGATGCTTTCAATGCCACTGCTGTTAAAAGTTAAAGATTCCTTGAGAAGAGATCTCAGTTGAAGTACTTAAATATAAGATATGGTTTGATGCATCCATGCTTTTATAAAATCACATACAAAGACAGGCAACTTACTTTCGAGGAACCAGATGATCTACGAGCTTTCCTTCAACATCAAGGTCATGAGAATGTGGAAACCACTGCAAACACTATAATGTGACTTTTCTATATCTTTTTTATCATCTTCACGTTGCTTATTAAATAATTGGTCATTTCTTTCAGGTTGTGCCACATGAGATAACGCTGCTGACCCATGTTTTCCATTTACCTTTAAGTTTCAGTTTTGGCTCGTGACTGATGTTCTCATTCCTATGTGTGTCTCCCCCACGTGAGTCTTGTCCATTGACATCAATTCCCTTTGTCACCAATGGTAAATCTATAGTACATTTATTATTTTTTAATGTATTTGTTGATATGGATCTTTTTGTTATTTTTTTGTTTATTGAAACTTTATTCATCTATTTTTTTCTTCATTTCTTCTTTTCCCATGTTTTACATGTTTTCGCCTCTACTTATTAGAGTTTCACATAGTGTATTACTGCCTGTCCGTTTGGAGCCGAGTCAGGTGCATCCTCATTAAGTACTCCGCCCTCTCGTGTCCTTCGGGATTTTTTGTTATGTTGTTTCTCTTTCACTTGCAATTACGGAATTATTCTTTCCTGTATTGTCTCTTCTAACTTTTATTCTAAGTTTTCAGGTGTTCTCCCTCTCACCTTTACTTTCCTTGGCTTCTCTCCTTTTTCCTTTTTTTCTTCTTTCCTTATCTTTTTCTGAACTGATATATATTATTCATACCTTCACATATGTTGATTTGTTATTACTATGTCTGTTCCCGAGGTAAATTTAAGAGTTGTCACATTAAATGATAAGGCCTATTGAATCCGGATAAACACCAATGAGTACTGTCACGCTTATCTACCCTTAAATGTCAAATTGGTTTCCTTCGAGAAACACATCTTACTGATAAGGAAGCTGTGTCACTAAAGAAAGGTTGGGTTGGTGACTTGTATTTTTCCTCATCTCTTCATTGTAAAAGTGGAGTAATTATTTTAAGCCATATACACATAATATTTCATTTGTATCTCAAGCTTAATGCTAATGATATCCCTTACACACTTCTCAATGAATATGGTTGAACACGCCTGAACTCAGAATTTTGGAAACTGATTTCTCATAAAATCACACAACTTTATTCAGAGAATTTTATATTGGTTGGAGATTGCAATCAGATATTAGACCCCTTCCTTGACCGCTCTTTTTCTACTAAATTCTCACCTCATAAAGGACATAAAGCTTTCAAACGCACAGTATTGCATCACTCCCTCTTTGATTCTTGGATAATATTTAACCCAGATCTTAAAGAATATTCCTTTTATTCTCCTCCCCATCAATCTAAAACACGTATTGATTATATATTTTTTAGCGGAAATCTGCTTCAACATTTAATTAATTCATCACACCCCTGTCATGACTGATGTTGAAATTCCAATTACGCATAATCACAAATCTAGATTCAATCACTCTTTACTTTCAGACAAAGACTTTATCCCACCATATGAGTACTTTGTCTCTGACATTTTCAAACGGAATGGCAAAGGTGATGCCTCCTTTAATTTTGAACAGGGTACTTTTAAGGCTACAACCAGGGGGTTTAAAATTTGTTTTGTCTCCTCTAAGAAAAAACTTAAGGAAACAGAGACCGCAGCCATATTAACTAATATTAAACCCTTAGAACATCTCTATTATACTTCTTAAAACAGCAAGTCAGATCTGTAGGAAGGTGTAATCTGACTGCATGGTTGCCCCCACTTTTTTCCTGTTGTTTTGCTGGTTTTCGACTTAGTCTGCTTGGGATCCTGCTATTCAGGAACCCCAGCCTATCTGCTTTCTCTCTTAAAATGATTACCAGTACTTTAGATACACTCCAGATTGGATTCTGGGGTACCCTTAAAAGTCCCTAGTAGATGGTATACTATTTACCCAGGGCATAGGTACCCCAGAGGCCTACCGAGAGCTGCAGCATGTATTAAGCCACCCCTGGGAAGCCTTCCAAAATGACACCACAGGACTGCTACTGCAGCCTGGGTAAGGTGGTGCATGCACCCCTTACTGAGATATAGGTTCACTATATCTCTCCATATCACTGCACATATAAACCCATCAGTCACCCCTATGGCAGGCCTTACTATTCCTAAAGGCAGGGTGCTGGATTTTATGTGAGAGGGTGCCCATGCATGAGCAGAGACCCTCTGCAGCCTTCGGAACCATTATTCTGGGGTTGTTTGTGATGCAGCCAAACCATATACTCTTAAGTGCATTATAACCAAATGGTAAATGCTAACTTTGGGATGGCTGCACGGAAACATGTTGTGTTTGGTGTCAAACACCTTGGAATCATACCCCCACACCAGTAGCTGGTGTGGGAGTATGATCCCACCCTTCTAGAAGGAGAGACATGACAGCACCGATATACCCGGTACCAGCTAACAGAGCCCTGGCATCACAAAATGGATGCTGCCAGCCACAGACACGAGTCTGCCCTCCTGCTGCTGGATGAAACTCTGGCAGGAGAGGCCTGGACAATAGGTTTCCTGTCACAGGGAGGTGTCACCACCTCCCAGACATGCTTTAGTGTATTGGGGCTGGGTGGGTGCACTCCAAGAATGCTTTGAAGTTCAGCACTGGGGACACATTTGGTGTCGCTGTGCATAGTCCAGTTCAAACCGGTCGCAGGTGCTACCATCCCCTGCTCTGGGGCGAAACTGGACAAAGGAAATGGGTGTAGCCACCCCTCTATACTGACCCTCCCATAGGTGGGTCCCCAGAGTATGTCCAACCCCTTCCTTGGGTATAAAGAAGGAACCACTGACTACAGGACTTTAGATTATACCTGGACGAAACTCTGATACTGAATCCTGGAACTTCGACGATCTACATTGAACTAGATGACTGACGAATCTCCCTTGGAGTAAAGGAGTAACTCCCCTGCAAGGCAGGCACCATAGACGGATCTGTTTGGTTTGCATCTCCGAAGCTCCCGCCAGACTCCGAAGAATTTTGCAACACAGGAGGTGGGTTTCCGTGGTCTCTGAGGTCGATCTGTGCACCCAGTAATTCTGAGGCCTGTATCCCTGGTGGAAGACCGTGAAACCCGAACCCCTGGACACCGCGACCATTTGCAGAAGCATCAGCTTTCCAGCGACTCCTGCAGCTGAGCTTTACTTGTAGGTCTGACTGAGCAGCATTTGCACCGAAGATTGCCCGCTTACACTCCACGAGTGTTCCGTGAGCTGGCCCTTTGTGTTTTCTCTCGAGGTCCCTTCGCGATCCCTAGTCTGTCGACTGGTGGGTCTCTGTGAAGGCAACTTTACTTCTAATTGGGCTTACCTGGTTGCTCCAGACGTGACCTGACCCTCCATCGCTTGGGGAGTCCCCAGGACCTTGCTGGTCCGCACCGAAGCATCTTTTCTCTTCCTGCGTGGGTTGCTGTTGCAAAGGCTTGTTGGATCCAATCCGGGAACTGACACCGCAGCACTCGACATCCTTTGTGGGACAGCTGGGATCCAGCTCCTGGTCATCCTTGACGCCTCCTGGTCCTTGTGGCTGCAGAGTCAAGCTTAACTTCGTCGCACCTGAAACACCCGACATGGTGGGCATCCGTCTATCGTGCCCCAGGTCACTGGCAAGTGACCCAGATCCTGTCCCCTCTGCTTTCAGGTTCTTCTGATCTTCAATCCAGGCTTGGATCACACAGGACACTTATCTCCTTCCCGACAGCAGCACTTTGCAGCAGATCGCCATTGAAATCAACGGTGATTCCCGACACCATTTGACACCTATGCACCCGGCTTCCCTGGGTGAGGTAACTCGAGAACTCCGGTGCTCCCGTGGGTGCTGGCCCTAGAACCCCCTAAATCTAAAGGGGTTTGCTCAAAATCCTCTCCTAAGTGTCCTTAACGTCTAAAATTCCAACCGCGACTTTCCCATAGAATAGAAGGATGCTCACGCCTGTGTTCTCACACTGCACGAGTCCCTCTTGGGTCTCCTGTGTCACTACCTTGGGTGGTTCCTTGGTATCCCAGCGATTCTACATGCTCTAGGAACTGTGTCTAGTCAAGTCGTGGTTCTTATACCACTTTCTTAATATATGGTTTGGTCCACCCCTAGGGCCCATTGTATATTGTGCTATTTACTGTCGTTTTAGAACTGTATTAGTGTGTGCCTTGCTCTCTAACTTCATAAAGAGGTTAGTAGAGAGTGCTTAGAAATAAATACATATATTTTATATGTATACCTTGTGTGGTTCTCCTTTCATTTAGTAATTCAAAAGGTTATAATCTGGTAAACCAAGCTGCTTTACACTATTTCAAGACTTAGCCTGAAGGCTGCTCTCCATAGCTACCACTAGGATAGCTTTCACTAAAGGTTGTCTTTAAACCTATCATCAATAAGGGTTGTTTGGACTCGTGCAAGGTGCCCACTATAACTAGTGGACAGCATATGCAAGGCCAACTTCTCACAAGATCTGGTCGTGTTGATTGCAGCAAGGATACAGTTTAATAAATTATTTACTGAAAAAGCATGTGGCATGGTTTTCAGAGTCAATGCTCGCTATTACAGTGCCAAAAACAAAGCAGGTGCCTTACTGGATAATTATAAGACAAAAAGGAAAAATGTTCTATTAAGACAATCACTAATTCTTCAGGTACCTAACTGCTCCATGACACTGACATAGTGGCATGCTTTACACAATATTATCAAGACCTCTACACCAAATATACAGTTTATGATACTTCATAGGGCGTACCTTACTCTTTCATGGTTGAATTGCATGTATGCAATGGCCAACCTCTCTTGCCTCAGATGTCAAGCGCATTCTGCAGATTTTCGGCACATGCTATGGTCTTGCCCTGAAATATCTGGATGCTGGCATTCTATACACATTGTGCTGGCTACTATTACAGAGCTCACATTAGTTGCATCTTTGGGAGCTACAGCATTGGGCATGTACTTACCAGGAGGAAGAGTGATAAGGTGAGGGTATGCTCTCTGAATCTGGCCCTTCTTTTGGAAAACGCCTACTGACTATGCACTGGTGGGCTTAATGGGTACAAAGCATCACCCAGTGGTGTAGGGTTCTGCTCCGCTGGGGTGATGTAGAGAGTACTGCACTGCACTGCACTGGGTGGAGGCCCGTGGAGTTTGGATACAACCTTTTTGCAGCAGCATAGGACACTATGTTAGTACAATTCAAAGAACTTGCAGCCATGGAGACAGCTGTGTCTGCTGCGTCCTAGGGGCTCCCCAGGTAAAATCAGTCTTTTATACCATTCATTCATCTCGTTGACCTGGCAAAGGCACTCTTACACTACATTGTTTCATCACATTGATCTTCCAAGTGGTTGCTATTTTGGAGATGGGTGACAAATATAGTATATAGAGATCATTACTCATAGAGATTTCTCCCGCATCCTGATCATTGTTCTTCCTGGTGGTTGCTGAGAAGCTTAGTAAATGTTAAAGCTTAGCATGTATTCAGAATCACAACCTGCCCGGTATTCCCTCCAATCTGTTCACCTGCCTACTATTCTGTGTTATATGCTTGTGCACTCATCTTTATTTCACCTTTCCAAGTTGTAATTCCCTTGCATAATAAAATAAAATGCCTAAACTTATATGGGAGACTGATGGCTTGAACGTGTGGTATAGTTACCATCTGTAGTACACTTGTGTAGTAGTTATATGACAAATATTACATGTTCATTGTAGAGTGATGCTTTATTTTGAACAGTGTAAATCAGTCAGCGATTTATTGTAAAACACAATAACAATTATTAGGAACCAATCAAGACCTCTACATCCCTCTTTGGAGCCCTTCTGATGATCTTATGAACTCATATTTTACAAATCTTAAACCCCCCAACTTCACAAATATTGATGCTCCCTCCCTTGAATCCACACTCACTATGAATGAACTTCAAGCAGCAATTAAACGCTTACCTAAAGGTAAAGCACCTGGCCCAGATGGCTTCACTGTTGAATTCTATCTTCAATTTTCTTGCATTTCATTTCCTCAGAATTTCAAGCTTGTCAGTTATTTTCTCTCCATAAATGTATCTATTGACTCTTTCACTGAAGCCATGATCTGTATTGTTGCAAAAAAGACTGTGATTTGACTTTATGTAAACAGGATTGCCCAATTTCTGTGATAAATATAGATAGCAAAATCTTTGCTAAAGCTATTGCCCTTCAGCTAATTATCTTCTTCCCGATCTAGTTTCTCAGGAACAGTCTAGCTTTGTCAAACACAGGAATATTGCAGACAATTCAGGTACCTTTTTAAATATTATTAGTAAAGCACGTAAACTTGTGCCTTCTTTAGCTGCACTTACCCTAGATGCAGAGAAAGCATTTGACGGAGTCAATTTGCAGTTCCTGGTGAAAGTCTTAGAATGGCATAGTTTTGGCCCTAGTTTTCTCTAACTAATTTCCTTACTATATTCATCACCTCACTCTACAGTACTAATACACGGCGTACAATCACCTTATTTTCACCTTAAGAGAGGTAACAGACAAGGCTGTTCCCTACCTCCGTTACAATTCATTTTAGCTTTAGAACCCTTCTTACACCAACTAAGAACATCCGATACCTTACATAGATTTGAGGTCACAGATACACATATCAAGTGTACTGAATATGCAGATGATATTCTTTTTATCTCACAACCTGACACCTTTTTGCCATCTTTCTTTAAAGAGCTGTGATCGTACTCTGCGGTATCCGGGCTACAAGCTCAATATGGATAAGTCTGAAGTCCTACCTCTTAATAAATATTGTATTAAAGATCATTACACTTTGATAGGACTATCTTGGAACCCAGTAAAGATCAAATGTTTGGGGATTTTATATACCAATAGTCTCAGAGATACGTTAAAGCTCAAATTGGAGAGTATTATCACTAAAATGACGCACCTTACCCAGGGCTGGTCACCCCTCTTCTTATCTTGGTGGGGCAGTCTTGGTACAATTAAAATGGGGATTTTTCCCATTATAAACTTTTCTCTTCAGATGTTACCAATTAAGATACCCAAGAAATACTTCCATTCTCTGGATAAAATGTTCTCTCAATTTCTATGGAATTGGAAAAGGTCTCACATATCATTGGCTAGACTAAAACTCCCCAAATCTGCGGGTGGTGTTAACTTTCCTGACTTTTATCTTTTACATAAGGCTTTCGGTATCAAACAGATCCCATCCCTTATTTTTCATTCTACTTCCACAGGTACTAAACTATGTTTTGCATTAGAATCCTCCATGATCTCTCCTTTCACCCACAAACAGGTTATCTATATGTCCCCCCCCAAGTTTTGGTTGCCATCATTTATTTCATATTCCTGTTCCTTGATCAAACCCCTTCTTATTTCCAATTCTTCTTCATATTATCCATTTCTTCAAAGCATCATTTGGTACAACAAAATGCTTATCCTTAAATGAGAACCTCCATTTTGGATGAGATGGCTTGAGAAGGGTCTGCTTACTTTTTCTCAATATATTTCAAACAGCTCAGTTATCGCCTTTCCAATTATTTCCCAATCATTTGATCTTCCATCTTCATTTCTTAATGAATATAACATATTACATGGTCTCCTTCTACAGGCTCTTAAGCTGTTTTCCCACTCCTTTAATAGAACTCATGTTATGCACATACCTAGTTATTCACCGCACAAAACTTCCACAGCTTCCCTCATTTACAAACAACTTACCATGCCCATTCAAGATAGACCTAAATCTAAACAGGAAGTATTATGAAAAATTATTTATTATATAGCTTGCCCCTTTCTATATGCGATAAAAAGTGGGTCAAATTGCACTCCACAGTCGGTCCAGCTAATTTAACACAAACACTACATTACGTTTCTAATAGAATATTTTATACACCTGCTTACATGTTCAAACTTAAACTTCTTAAGCAGGATGTTGTGAATGAAATTCATTTTCTGGCACTTATATTCACATGTTCTTTCACTGTCATGTGGTTTCTGTTTTCTGGAGGCAAATTCAGGACAGAATCAGTGCCATCACTGGGATTTCAACACCATTCTCCCTTGATAAAATATTTCTCGGTGGATTACATACACTATGGGCTAATAACAAAATGCTTGGTATACTTGTAGATCTTTTACTGGCATTAGGTTTATCCATTACATCTAACTGGAAATCTTCTGAGAATCTCAACATTAAACAGTGGTGGAACTGTATGTGCCATAATCATAGACTTGACAGATATCATTTACATACAAACTCTTCCAATCCTGGTTAAATGAGGTATATTTTGGTCACCTCTCAGTACCTATCTTTTTACCGCCACAAATGCCTATATCTCTTGACCCTTATTAATGATTCTTATATGTCCTTTGGTACATCTTTAAGATAAAAGTTTTTCACTTTACTTTTAACTTATATTATTGACTGCCTTTGAGACATTGTACTTTTTAAATATCACTTATGAAGGTATTTCTCTTTCCCCTTCTCTTTCTTCTAACCTTTTCTTACTTCTATCCATTGTTCACTTGATTCCTTCTAATTGCCATTTATTTAGCTACATGTACTATTGTATTTGAATTTCTATTGTTCTTGCTCTTTGTGGAATCGCAATATGTTTGCAGGTTCACTTGTATTGCTAATTAAAAACAAAAATATTTAAACTTGAGAATAAAAGGAATCTGCCCTATGACTCGTGGTAGGATATTTGGGAGATATTATGTGCAGAAGAATTTATGGATGCCTGCTTAAGGCATTTTGCTATAGTCATGATCTCAATATAAGCCATATTGGGTAAATCATTGTGCTCTCTAATCATTTCCATATTGTCAAATACAGTTGTGTTATTATTGTAATATTGTGTAAACATTTAAATAAATATGTTCATACATTCCTATGTTGTGCTTTCCTTTGTGTAGGTGCATCCCATATATGCTAATAAGGTTTTGCCTATCTGAGATTTCCTGAGGATAGCTTGGTTTGACAGCATTGGGTCTATGCAGGAAATAAATGTAGAAAGGCAGTTTTACACTTTATGGTTTCAATTAAATGAAGGAGTCTATTTTATAAATTAATACATTTACAGACATACTTTTATACTTACATCTTCCTTGACTTTTTCAGGAGAGAAATATTTAGTTTTGTTTGGTACTCCTATTCAAAAGACTACTACTGATGTTTAAATGAACAAACATAGGAAGGAATTTCTAAGTTAATTGAAGGGAGGGAGAAAGTTTCATTAATAGTAGCACTTAGATGGTGGAACTGAAACTGGGATGGACCTAAATCCTCCATCGCCACACCAGTTCTGCCCTCTTCCCTGCTACAAAGTTTAGCTAATCTCATTAGTATTAGTTATGGTGCATGCCATATAGAGGAATCTCTTGTTTCATAACTAAATCAGGATTACCAAATCATGCAAACCCAAAGAAAACATACACAAACTACTTACCCACAAAAAACAGCAAAATGGAAACGATGTGAGTATCACTTTATTAACCTATGCTACCACTAAGGTCCACATCCTTCTACAGATACAGAATTTGAAAAAAGGGAGAGAATGGCCATGATGCAAAAAACATTTCGCTGGCACCTAGAGCATGCACTGAATCCAAGACCCTTTGACACATGCTTACAGGCCTATCCCCCTGTGCATCAGCCTACATGAGTGATGAAGTCAGGCTCTACATACCACATAAGGAGTTGTATTCAGCTTTCCGAGCATCTGCAGCAAGTACAAAAATGTGCTTTGCTCCGAGCCAATGGAGCTATTGTTGAATCCTCTTCAAATGTCTGTACTCCAGAATCAAGATTCAAATAATTATGTTCAACAAATGCCTTCTGTGGCCTCTGATATAATACTTGAACAAATCCTTAATGCCCTCTGATGGCATGTAAAACTGGTTTGGGTGTTGTGCAGCAGAATATCCAGAAACATAATATTAATAGCAAGCAATGACAACTACTTCCTTAAGGTATGGAATATTTACAAGGCTATGTGTATCAGGTCAGGTCAAAGGCACCCACAACAACATTTTCAGGATTTCTTTTGCAAGGTAGCTATCGGGAAGCAGAACCTGCACATGTACATATGGACAGGTGTCCATTTTTCTGATGAATACATCCGCTTAAATGTCTTCATAAATAGTAGTTAACATATTGATCTGGTACTGACCATGCATGAAAATCCCTGCAATTGGTCATGACAGAGATTTTGGGTAGTAGGAAAACCTCCTAATGTACCCTTACTGCTGAGTCTCTAGATTTATGTAAGCAAGTGTGCTTTCACAGTCAGTGAACTACCCGTTTGTGGATCACCAGCTGTTATGAGTGTTGTCAGAAAGTCGGGTGGATTGGTGCCCACCACAAATAATAAAGTCACAATTTTGTTAGGTCCAGTCAAAGGTTTCAGTAATTTAAACCAGATCTCAACTCCTGAATCATGGAACAGAGTAGATAGGGTTAACTTAACCAAAATGTGTAAAGCATTTAGAAGTACCAAAACAGTGAAAAAGTCCAAAGCGCAACACAATAAAACTCCAACTCATATTTATATAAATAGAGAGCAATATATTAAGTAAAATGACACCAAAATAACAAAACTCCAATAAGGGGAACAAGAGATATACATGTTTTAGGATTTAAGTGAAAATAGTACCCCAAAAAGCACAAAGCAAAAATGGTAGTTGTGGTAGACCTGGACCTAGGCACAAATTGAGGCCGACCACAATGAAGTCCTGGTCAGGAACAATAAGTGCAGAAGTCTCGCTGAAAAAATTATGGAAGTGTAAATTCGAACACATTTTGAAGTTCTAATTTAAAAAGCATTGGCATAGCCAATAGGTCTCGCCTTTGGGACCGTATAAGTGTCAGCTGCTGATCGCGCGCTTCCTCTAAAAAGCAATTATGTAACACAAACAATTGGGTGCACTGCAGCGGCGCAAGCACTAGTGCCCACAGAGAACGACACACTGCAGTGAGAGTTACAGGACTCTCAGGCTGCTTCAGGGGCAGCTCGCTCCAGTGTCTGACATTACAGACAAAAGGCGACCTTGGAAGAAATCCTCATGGACACTGGACAAGAGGCCAAAGTTATGGGCAGTGCGTGAAATTTACGTACGGTTGATCACCCATGGAGAAACAGCCACTTCAGATGTGATGATAGGTAGTGTGACCCTGGAGTCGTGGTATGGCGATTATCCTAGGGGAAGGGAGGTCAGGATTAATTGGTGTTTGGGGGGGGGCTCAGAGGAGATGTCAGTAGACCCCAGAGGGGGGGGTCGTTGGAGATCCCAGGACATGATTCCAAGCGATGCTGTATGTGGGTAGTGAAGGTGAGGGTCTCCTCAGGTGAGGGTGTAATAAGAACCCGGAGCAATTAGTGTGTGGCTGGCGGGATTCTGGTGACTCCAAATGTCAGTGAAGATCAGGGGCCTCCTAGCTTGAGGAGATGGCAAAATCTCCGGTGGGGATGTTCTGAGATCCTATAGGAGTGGGGGCAATGAGTCCCGGGGCCAGGGAACCCTGGAGGTCAGTAAAAGGTCTGGGAGTGGGACTGTCCGATCTCTCCAGGGTTCGGAGGCAGGGGCAGAACAGCAGGCGGTGGAGAAGTCTGTGTTTTCTTTTATTTTGCAGTTTTTATAGAGCACGAACAAGACTCGAAGGTATTGAAGCGCTTTATATGAGCACCAGTTACATTATTTATGGACACATTCATTTTTGGTAGACACAGGGAGATTAAGTGATTTGCCCAGAATCACAGGGTGTTGAGCAGGCGCCGAGACTCGAACCTGGAAGGCAGCTCTGGCCCCTCCACGAGCCGCTCAGAATGAAGCGCTCGAGACAACCTGCTGCCACCCCTAACATGAACGGCGGGGCTGGTAGCTCGTCCACGCACAACACATTCAACATCCAGCGCTTCTGCCACTCACAACATATTCAACATCGGGGCGCTCCCTAAGTGGGCTTTCACCTGCAAGGGTCCGAGCCCCGGGGAGCAGGCGCCGGGCCCTGCATCTCAGCAACACGTGGGGTTGTGTATCAAAGACAGACGCAATACGGCCTCCCACACACACACTGAAACACACATAAAGAAACGACACACATGCACTACGAACGTACACAAGCAGATCATGTTTTCACGAGAAAAAAAAACACCTCTGCTTGATTAACTAAAACCGTCACTGAAAAGCAACACAATTTTACGTACTTTAAAAATGTGTAATAATCGCAAAATTGTTAATGTTAACAATATTCACCAATTAATAACTACTGCTCATATTAATTATGGCATTCTTAAGTGACCAAGATAAGGAGTGGGACTATACAAAACTCGCAAATATATAATAAACAGTACTCGTTGCAACCCACAATGCATATAAGATCAAAACGAATCATTTTTAATTGACCATAAACATACACGTATATGGATTCACAACAACATAATGCTAAGGCTCTAACATATAGTAATGCATGTTAACACACATTCCATATTAGTACATTTTCTTGTATGTGACTTTCCGTGAGAATATATTCGTCTTCGAACAGTTTTTCACCTTACGCTTTGACATTTGTTTGGTATCTGAAGTTTTCGTTATTTATTTTATAAAATTCGCAATAAATGTGATACTAAAACAGCGCACAAACGAAATATGCTTAACAGCGCCCCGGCCCCTTTGGGGGTATTTCTATCTTGGGACAGTTCGTCCCGTCCCCGACAGCCCTAAAGTTAATTTCAAAATCAAAAGGCTAGAAAGTGTATACAGTCCGGTAACGCGAGCAGATTTTTTAAATGTAATTGGCCCGTGGATGGCCACTGAGGTCGCACAAGGTCGATAGTGTGCCAATTCCATGTCTGCCAGTTCCCCCTTTCAAGCCTACAGTCAGTGTCCGCCATCTAAAAAAGCAATTACTACAGCTCGGCGGTTTCCAGGCACCTGTTTGGGATGAAAGGGGTCTGTGGTTAGTGTCAAAGCTCCCCCCACCTGTGGCTTCCCGGAGCATGGGCGCGCATCACAGGCGAAGCTCGGGTTGTGCATGCTGCAGACAGCATACGCACGGTAGGAGACACTGCATGGGAGACTTTGTATAGAGTGATGCTTTCAATCCTGTTGAGGGAGGCTGCAGAAGGGCGCCGTGATGAGAAAAGAAAGACGCACGGCCGCAATGCTGAACAAGCACGCGAGTGATGCGCGCGCCACAGCAAGACATCTGTTTTCTATTATCACTCACGCGTCTGTGCACGATAATTGCAACCAGATGTCGCCTGTGCGGGTAACCGCAAGCAATAGGCCGTGGGCGGAGCAAAGGCGGGACATGCACCAGCCTTTGCCCAATTGCGTGCTGTCTTTCTTAGAAAGATGCACGCAAAGCCCAATAGCCTGTAACGAAAGCTGACCACACGCACGAGCGTGTGATGAGCTTTCTGAAGCCCCTTACATAAAGTCTCGCCAGAACAGCGCATGGGAGCTGCTACAGGTTCGACCTAAAAAGGGGCTTTGTCACTTTTTTTGTTGAAAACCCTCTCTGCACGGGTTAAAGCTGAAACTGAAGCGGCCGTTGTGCAACTGCAGGTTGGATACTGAAAGCAGGTTGGTCCCACTAACCCTCTGGAGCTTTTCAGTTTTTAGTTGAAAAATCTTTCAAGAACCAACTCAGGAAGGGACTTTGTCATTTTTTGAGGTGCAGGAGATCTCTGCATGGTACAAAACTGAAATGTAATCAAACAACTTGGAACTGCTGGTTGGACACTTTTCTCAGTGGGTACTGCAGAGGCTCTAAAGTTTTTTGACATTTCCAAACTTACTTATGGTGCCCAAAAACCCACAGGAGAACACTTTTAAGACTACCAGGACTTCAGCGGATGCTATCAGCAAAGTATAGTCCAAGTCCTGTTGCTATTGGTCACCTGTACACTTTAGGAAAAAGGCCTTTTGAAGCTTGTTGTGTCCCTGAAACTATCACTGACGTCAGCGAACAGGCCCTTGAAGTCTGTTTCTTTGTCCTGGGTACAGGAGGGAGCAGATTCTGTCCTTCTGACCTCCGCTCAGGTCACAGATAGCAAGTTCAATCCTCTTCTGTTCTTCCACAGGTCCAGTGTTCTCTTGGGGTGTCTGGGGGTGCCACACGTATACCTGACGTTAGCTAATGCGTTTGAGATGAGTTCTGGACATTACCTAACCAATGGGGTAAAAGTTTGAGGGGAAATCCTACCACTTTTTCAATAGCTCGTTTTTATTTTCAGGCCCATAATGATATATATGTTGGGGCATTTTCATTGATGACTGAAGTCTTCAGCCACACTAAATGTGGCTCTAAAGGTTTGGAGTGTTTAGAGGAGTGTATTATAGTACTCACTAGTGTCGTTCTAATACTAAAATCTATTTGAAGCAGGTCACAAACAGGACAAAAGCAGGGTCCTACAGCAGCCAGACAGGAAATAATAATTGCCCTGGCATCCTGTTTTATTCCTTTCAAGTGCACTAAATTATCACATGTGGCTCAAACAAAACTGTAAGGCAGAATTTGACACTGTGAGGACAAGAGGATGCCCACAGTCCCCACCCTGAAGATTCTGGGAGGAATTTCACACCTCATTCAAGGTTTAGGACAGGCTGAGAGTTGCTATAGGCTAATGTTAATTAGCCTTCTGAATTTATAAGCAGGTAAAGAGTAACTTTCTCAAATGTACTTTTCTTTCAAATTTATTACAAATCAAACTTCACAATGGAGCTGTATTTAATTACTGTAAAATCGTGGTTTCGTTTTTTTTTGTGGTTGTACTACTTTGGTAATACTGATACTGTGGAGTTAGCAGTATCAGTATCGTCTACATCGGACAACAAGTCCTGCCTCAGTGAAAATAGCATTCAGTGTCTTGTCACTATAGGGACATGTACACATTAATTTTCTAAATGTTCAAACTTTTAAATAGCATGCAACCTACCTTGTTGGCTGCAAGACCTACATAGCAGTGATTTACTAATATTTCAGAGGGAGGTTTTTACCTGTCAAAAAGGGTTATTATAACAGGGTGCATTGAAGGCTCAAACTGCAGTAGTGAGGCTCCAATGGCAGTCCTGAAGCAATGTTTTGCCTGTAATACTAGTGGATGGTACAATATGTGCTGCAGTTCGCAGGTGCAAAAACAACAGTGATGGACAGAATGCAGAACAGCCAGGATAGCTTGATTCCAGTGGCATGGAGAGCACGGGACCCACGTCTGGGCATACCCTTCCTACTCGGGGTGACAAATGCAAAAACAACAGTGATGGACAGAATGCAGAACAATGTCATACATTCACCCCAGTACAGAGATCTGGGCCTAAATCCATCGTTTTTTTGCTCACCATGCCGTTCCAGTTTGAACCCAGCCATATGCAAATCAGTCTTGACCCTGTGCCTCATGGGTACAGTCCAGCCCGAACTGCCAAGCCAGACTGGACTGGAAACAAGCATCCTAGGACCATGTCTGAACTGGGGTGGCGTGGTGAGCAAAATAACGATGGATTAAACCCAGATCTGTGACTGGGGTTGAATGTTTTGCCAATGTGCAATATTCCGTCCATCATTTTGTGTGTTTTGCTGTTTGCCCTATGTGGGAAGGGTATGCCCAGACGTAGGTCCCGTGCTCACTACGCCACTGGAGTCAAGCTATCCTGGCTGAAGAGGGGTGAAACCCCAAAACCGGTCCTAGGATGCTTGATTCCAGTTGGACTGTTCCCATGAGGCACAGGGTCAACACTGATTTGCATATGGCCATGTCTGAACTGGGGTGGAGTGGTGAGCAAGATAACGATGGATTAAACCCAGATCTGTGACTGGGGGTGACTGTTTTGCCAATGTGCAATATTCCGTCCATCATCTTGTGTGTTTTTCAGTTCACAGGTGGCTGTTAACTTTCCATGCTATAGGTGCAATTTCTAAAACATATACGTTAGCCTTAAAGGAGAGTTCAATGCACCAGTCAGGGATTAAGCAATTTCTATGTGTTTTAAGGGTCAAAGGCCATACACCTGGGCACTGGACTGCAGTCAGCCGCGGTACGAGCAGGTAACATCGGTGGGGCGGTAGGCCCGTGTAAGGGGGGATTCAGAGGGATGATGCAGAGGGAAAATTAATTATTTCTTTACTTTTCCCTCTGCATCATCTTTCAGAATCCCCCCTTACACGGCCCCACCACCCAACTGCTGTTACCGGCACGGACCGCGGCTGACTGCAGTACCCCAGCGTGCAGAGTCTAAAAGCCAGGATAAAATTCTGCAGAAAATGAGGGTAAACTTGCAAAAAGAGCATTTTCTCACTAACATTAGTATGAAGCAACATCCTTTCAAGGTCCATAGATGCCCTGAGGAGAAAGGTTGTCCAAAGATTTATAATTAATGTAAATAATTCCTTTACCAGCAAGGCTATTCAACCCCTGGTTTTCCCTAGGCTCGGCTAAACTGCTTTCTCTCGTTCAGCAAGGAAAGGGTGATCCGGGAGCTGAGGAGGCTCAAGTGATTCTGTGAGCTATGGGAGGGGAGGGGGAGCTGCGGGGTGCCCTGCTTCACAACCTCTGCCTTTTCGCGTTCCCCTACACACTCCATATATTTTGGAGAGGCAGGGGAAAGTGAAAGACAAAGGCTGTGTAGTAGAACATTGAAATGTGGACAGCAGTGGGGCCTATATCAGATTATACAGGTTGTTTCTGCTCCATTGCCTTCAATCGAGGGCTCAACATTCTAATGTCCAAGACTTGAATAGTGCATATGTTGCATAGAACCTCCAGGTGTTTATAACGAGGTCACGATTGAGAGCTCTGGAGCTGAGGGAGAAAGAAGTGGGAGTTTCTCACAGTCCCTGCCAGTGAGTCAGAAAGATGTTCAGAATTCATTGTCATCCAATCCTTGGCCTCTCTATACAGAGCACAGAGCAATGGTCACGTATTCCAGTTGCAATTGCCGCCTCTGGTGCAGGAATCCAGGGTTCGAGCCTCGAGGTCGCGTCCACATCCTGTGATTCTGGGCAAATCACTTAATCTCCCAGTGCCTGAATGTGTAATGTAAATACGGTGCTATGTAAAGCGCTCCCATACCTTCGGGTCGAGTTCGCGCTATATAAATATGGCACAAAAAAAATGTATGTGAAGGAGATACACATTTGTCATAATATTGACAGTGCAAAAGTAAAAGAAGATGCAGGGCTTACAGGTGAGCAGGTGTGTTGTGTGTTTGGGGAGGGGTTGAAGAGAAGGACATGTGAGAAAGTGCATCCAGGAGAGAGTGAAAAGAGGGTGCTGAAGAGGAAAGAAATGAGGTGTGAGAACATGGAGCGAACATAACAGGAGTGATTGAGACACTCGGAAAACCACTACTGCCTCAGAAATGTTTAATTCACAGTCTACCCATTTCAGAATGGAAACATTTTCAATATTAGTTATTTACAACAAAATCATTGTTGTTACTCATTCATCTTAAACGGTCAACAACCATTGGCAAAGACAATAGTCCTGGCTGGTTTTAGGTGCATGTCAGTTGTTTGTGTTATGCATCTGGATGCAGTAACAGAAATCTCAGAGAGGCACCAAAACATTCATCTTAAAAAGGGATTCCAGGTGAACATCTTCAGAGCTGCAGGCTATTACATCTTATATCAGGATAAATCGTCTTACATTCTTAGAGGCGTGCTCACACCATGGATACACGTCTGTAAAGCATGTGAACATCACACAATGCAAGGGAATTATTGTAGTGGTATCCAACATTCTGAGTCCTCGGTCTTTCATATGCAGAGGCAGACGCTATTGGTATTTAGAGTGCAGTCTTACCTAGGCATTATCTGCTAAAAGCTGTGGAGAGCACACACTGGTTTCACTGCTGGAGATGCATTTTAAGATAATTGCTCTTTAGACCTGGTATAAGGCACCTAACAGGTTTTCATTCCCTTCCAAGGCAGAAACTTGGCTCTACTATAAGGGCGAAGAGAAAACAAAGCATTTGCAGCATGTTAAATCCAAGCGACGGTTTGCTTTTAGCTATTAATAGTGCAGCATGTGCAGTGGCACCGAGGACCAGTGGTGTCTTGAGCAGTCTGAATCCAACAACAGCATTAAAACCAAGAAAGAAAAAAATACGTGATGGTGTGATTCGTGCATGAATACTTACATGTCATGTCCCTGCTGGCACCTGCATGCATGAATATTGGCGTATGCATGTGCATGCGTCACCACGCATGTCCCCACCCATTGAATGATGCGGGTACCGTTTTATTTACATCTTATTTACCAATCCAGCTGCTACTATGAACAAAACATATTTTCACTTACGCAAAAGTGCATTTTTGAAAGTGGAATGGCAAAGCACCAAATGCTGCGGGACCCTCAAAAACTGTAAAGAAAAAACGGAGCGGGAGAGGGGGAACAAAATTAGGGCCATATTATCAAGAATGGCGATAACATTATCGCCGCTTTAGCGGCAGGAAATTGCTGCTAAAGCGGCGATAAGGGGCTTGATAATATGCCTTAGAGAATTCCAATAGAAGCCCAGGTTCTGGTGTCAAGGACAACAAACCTGGGCTTCTATTGGAATTCTCTAGGGCATATTATCAAGCCTCTTATCGCCGCTTTAGCAGCAATTTCCTGCCGCTAAAGCTGCGATAATATTTGCGCCATTCTTGATAATATGGGCCTTAGAGCGGGTAGGGTGTGCGCAGGTAGGTTTAAATAAAAATCAAAAAATGCCGAGGGGCAGAAAAGAGGAACAAAGAGAGAGTAACAAGAAGTGTAATCGGCATGAACAGTAAGCAGCACATGCAAGAGTGTACAAGTAGGGGAAGTAAGAAGCAGGTATTTTTAGGACCAGCAGCACATGTGAGAGAGAGAGAGCAGGTGTGAGGGGAGAGTGCAGCGGGGCATATTATCAAGAACGGCGTTAAAATTATCGCCGCTGTAGCGGCAAACCATGTTCTGGTGTGAACCTGGGCTTCTATTGGAATTCTCTAGGGCATATTATCAAGCCCCTTATCGCCGCTTTAGCGGCAGTTTCCTGCCGCTAAAACGGCGATACTTTTAAGCCCATCTGCACGGGACAGGTGCTTAAAGATAAAGAGAAAGATTCCTAACGTGAGCAGTGGAACGGATAATAGACAGCCAGTTAAAAGGAAAGAAAAGAAGCCATGCTCCTAGGGAAGGACAAACACAAGAAGAGGAAGACAAGACATTAAATTGGAGGCAAGCAAATAAGAATGAGTATAAAACCAGCCGATGGTAAATAACGGGCAGGCTCTATCCCAACTGAAAGGTATTGGTAGGTCTACATGAGACCTTCACCTACAGCTAAAAGCTGTCTGGTAGGCATGATCTAATAAAAGGGTCTTTTCAGACTGTTTTATCCACTGCATGCATCTTTACTAGACACTGATCCATGGATACGCTTTGCTAAAATGACACTTCTTGGTCGAGGCTCTGTAAGATGGCCTAAGGTCTACAGCCTGAGATTTTCACAGCAGAAATAAGCAGGTGACGTGATGATGCCACGATTCCTGCACACCACAGCCGCAGGCACAACTATCCCTACCCACCACTGCTACAGGAGCATTTTGGTTGGTGCATTCACACTGTTGATACCCTCAGATACTGCCAGTCTTGGAAACTGTTGCTTCTCGGACCCCTCACCCATATTTTATATCTTTCTCACTCAAGACAGCTCAGGAAAGAGGCGAGACACAATTTTCCACATTGTCTCAACTATCTCTACTAAGCAATGCACTGAACCAAGCTCAAAAACAAGCATTGGCATAGCCAATAGGTCTCGCCTTTGGGACCTTATAAGTGTTTAGCCATGCAACAGTTGCATAACTAAATACTTATAAGGTCCCAAAAGCGAGACCTATTGGCTATGCCAAGCGGCCGTGAAAGTGATTGCGATCGCGATCACGATCAAACATCAAAGCGGCCGTGCGGCCGCAAAAGTGAAAGTAATCGCGGTAAAGCGCGGCGCACGCGCCCGCGCACATGCACTGTAGCTCTAGGTTGGCCTGATAGCACTTTTTGGAGCCCTCTCAATAAGTCTCGCCAGACCAGCGCATGCGCTGGGTCAGGCGAGACCTAACAAAGGGGCATATTATCAAGGGCCATATCGCCGCTTTTCTGACTTTAAGAGCCAGAAAAGCGGCGATATTTACTTCGCTCCATTAACAAGCTCACGCTAAGCCTTGTTAGCGCTAGTTTCAGTGAGTTTGCTCCCGTTTTTCTATCACCCTGCATGCCATCGCTAATGACATGCAAAGTAGGCGTTCCGAAGCAAAACTACATGGAAATAGTCGTTAACAAGGCTTTGCGGTATTTGCAAGCCTGCAGTAGACCCGCTTAGCGACATCGCAGGATTTTAACACCTGCTTAAATGTTGACTAAGCCATCTACATAATGGGAGGTGGATTGCAGGGTTAAAGTCACAGGGGCGTATCAGCAAGGATTTCATTATCACCCACAATTTATCTCTGGTTTTCAAGTAATATTGGCGTTTTTCGCCGCTATTGCTGGATTTCATATCGCCTCAGATATAAGCATTGATAATAATGCGCTATCTCAGCGTTGAAATCCAGCGATAGCCGGCAATAAACAAAATAGCGCTAAGCGCGCTTTGCGATATTTATCGCAAGTTGTTGTAAATATGCCCCCAAACTCCTGTGGCTGCTTATAATATGGTTAAAAAGGCATTTGTTACATTTCTTCCATAAACTTCCTAACAATTGTATTTTCTTCTGACTGTGAACAGATTCCTGCTGCAAAAGTGTAAATCTGCGTGTTTTCCTACTGTCATTAACTCTAAAAAGACCAGTTCATCTGGTTGGGGCTTTTGCTCAAAGTGAAATCAAAAGTGAACCACTACAAGATTCAAATCTGTGACTTATAGGTAGGCTTGTCCAACATATAGCATTGGCAATCCACCTCAGGTGGTTAAAGCACCTGCTACGGAGAGATATGAATATAAACTAGCCTCAGGACTGAAATATCGCAAACATTTTAGAGGATTAATGTTGCTGTGGAATAGTACTGCATATATAATACAGATCATGTATTCAAAAGCTAAATGCATAGAGCCTGTACAATTCCATCATTTTTGTAGAGGCCCATATGTAACCTGCAGGTCAGAAGTTCTTACACAGTTCTGGTGATTACTAAGTTCCTCCTGAAAACATTTACATGTAATAAGAGGGACATGAGCATAGCCACTAGAATCATGTGGCAGTGGAACACCAAATTAAGTGTCTGGGTTGACTAAATTACGCAAGAAGAGGCAAATTATGCAACATAATGCAGCACATTTTGTGATAGAATTACTTCATTATTTTATCATTTATACACATGGCAATACTGTTAGGGTATAGAATTGACATCATTTGTGCCAATTTAACAACTAAATATAGCAATAAGCAACTGAAAGATGATCTGTTAACCTTTGCAAAAGGCCTTCCACTGCGCACAAACACGTTGCAACATTTTTAGTAACTTTTGATCTATTTAAGCCAGAAACAATCTTTTTTGTTAAAATCACCAGATTATGCAGCAGATGATTGATTGTGTGGCAAATGCGTCAATTCTGCAATTATGTGAAACAAGCCGTGGCAGCAGAATCACATAATTCCTATGGTCCTTAGCGTAAATTGGAAATATTGTGGGTTGTTTGAATCATTGCGGGTCTCGCTGAAGTTTGATTGTTTGATTTTTTTTTAGGTATTCAGTTTGTTAATAATTTAAAATGTCCTAGCAATGGTAAAAGGAAAGTTTCAATTCTATTAAGGACATGAAGACAAGGATTAGGCTAACACTTTCTTCATTTATTAAACAGAAGCTGTTAAATTAACAACATAAACTACATTTCCCATCATTCATAGGGAAATGTGTATAATCACAGTAACAATCATCCCATCATGGCCTAGCGTGACCCTTCTCAGCCTCCGTCCTCTTGTCTTCGTCCTCTATCTTCCTGCAATCAATGTGGTCTGTGGAAACCACTGACTCCTGTTTGGACGACTCCGATCCAGCAAGGACCAATAACACAAAATTCAAACCAGGACCTCAGGTGAACCAGGAAGTAATGCAGTTTCAGTTAACACAGAAGATGCAAAAGAACAGGCACTTGCAATGCAGAAGTTCATATAATTATTAAAGGACTTGATGAAAGAACTGTTACTTACACCTTGAACGGAGACCTCCGATATCATTTGGTGGGTGAAAAAGTTACAGAGCAATGGGTGGGCTAATCTTTGCCTCCGTGTCCTTAACAAAATTGAAACTTTCCTTTACAATCGCTTGGAAATTTTTCATTCTATGTCAGGACCCGGAGGAGAGGATTATGCTAATTTAAAGCTTGTCACCACCAAGGTCGCAATGGAGGAAACTGATTTGAAGTAAAACCTTTTAAAGGCCGAATCCGAAAATAAGCCCACCGCATTCATAATATCCTCCAAGTGAGCCCAAAGGGCGAACACTTTCAATGCCATAGCCCCTCTGGTGTCAATACGAGCTTCTTGCATTGCCCAGCACACCCAGCACGCAATGGTAGGGAAGGAGACAACTCTCTGAAGTTCATAAAGGGCAATAAGCAGCTGTCTCTCCCCTTTGGGCCATAGTTTCTTGGTCATTGACTCATACTGTTTAACACAGTGAACAACACACAGTTAAGGGGTACTTGGTAAAGCCGTATATGAGATGAGTCTGGAATTGCACTTTGTCCTATGGGACACATGAAAGGAAGTACGAGCGTTATCTCCCGTAGGAGTAACGTCTCCAATTAGGCACTCCTCGAATACAATTTCGAAAACATTTTAATAAGTTTTAATAAGATTTCATGCTGAAGTTTTGAACTTGCTTTTATACGATTGTTTAATATCCTATATGTGGATCCCATGCTATTATTTTCATAGTACATGGTAATTCATATATTTCATTTTCTTTCACTTGTGTTCTGCCCAATGCATTTCGGGCTCTGCCCTTCTTCAGGGGCCTTTAATTCTGAAAGTATAAACAATAGTACGTTTTGTAACTGTTTCTAAACTACAACGTGTACATGTCATCACATGAAGCAATAGTCAACCTTATAAATCAGTGACGGGTTCGAGCTGTGTTATCGGAAGTTGGTGGCAGTTACAAGTTAATGCTAATGGTTACCTTGTTGTTAGTACTCTAATTATTGCTGTGATCAGAAGGTATTCTTGGCATGACTAAACAAACTCTTATTCACCGTGTGCTAAGAACAATGTAAAAAAAGGTCATACTCTAACGTGGTGTGTTTTACCTGTGTGTTAGTGGTGTTGGTACCCGGATACCGTGTAGCATGCTCAACCTTCCCGTGAGAAACACTGAATACGTTTGCGGTATGTGAACTATGGAGAATAATATAAACGGACTCAGACGAAAGTAAACCAGGGGTGTTTGAACAGCTGACCTGATTAGGCAGTTCAATCGTTTAAATTAAAATCTCCATTCAGGTGTGCACTGCAGTTCCTGCTTTAAGACACGGTGACCTGTAAGTAAACCGCCGGTTATCGCCGTGCTGTCAACATTTATAAAAGGTGATGAGGAGCGGGGGACCGCATACTCTCTTACCGTTCACAGTGATTTGAACGAGTCTGTGCTTTTCGTGTGCAGTACGCGGGTGTCTCGTGTTGCTTGGTAACCCGTATTCAAAAGGAGTTCCGATCACGTGGTTAGTAAATAGTGAAAACATACTACGGGTGAAAATAAGGGTGACTGAAATCAAATTCGTATGGTTTCGACAAACAGAGTATGAATAAAGTTTTGTGAGTCGAATGAGTCAAATTGCACTCCGATACTGTTTCTTGCTAGGTAACCCAAATACATTATCAACATGTATCAAATATTTACTGTACATAAACGATGGTATGCGATGTCATGTTCAATTCCAAAAAAATGCAAGGTATTAAACATCATGTAATCAATAAACATAGTTGCTATAGCATGAGTCACTGTGATATTCTTAATTAACCACTGTCTACCTCTATAGGTAACACCCAAGGTCTAAACGTTCATTTAATCCCTTTGGTTGCAACGTTGAATTTCTTAATTCCATTAGAATGTCTTGTTTTGATGTATCTACTTTCTATTTTTTTCCAGTATGTTTGTGAAAAAATGTTTGAGTTGTAAAGATCGTAAAAATTTGTACATACTTATCTGTGTTTCGAGAATGTTGGAATGATGCTTTGGTACGAACGAGGTTCCTTTCTGTAACGTCTGTATTTGAAATTCAGTGATATGCTGTTTAGAGATGTTTATGACTAGGGTTTCTGGCTTCTCGTCTTCTTGGCAATTGGATCTGGAATATGCTTTTTTCTTGTTCCTGCCCCTCCTGGTTCTTCTTGCTGTCCTATCTCCTGTTCTAAAAAAGGAGTGATACTTGGTGTTTGTTGTCTCTGATTGTCGGATGTGGAAGGGTCAGACCTATCAGATCTTGTGGTTGTGGTGTTTGGAAGTGTTCGTTTTCTGTATTCGAAATCGTCTGATGACGTGTCTTCGGAAGATTTATCTGTAGTTGATTTCTGCTGTCGGCGACGCGCATATATGTCAGCCCTCAAATTATTCTTGATGGAGTTACTCCACTTCTCACTTTTTCACAGTTATTTTCAATGGAAAAAACTATTTTTCATTCAATCATCAGGTACATCTATGGGAAATTGTGCCGCACCTTGCTACGCCAATATTTTTCTGTATCGTTTTGAATTGGATCATATACTACAACAACAGGAATGGAGTGACCATCTCATCCTATATAAAAGGTACATTGACGACATCTTTATCCTTCGGAAGGGGTCAGAATCTACACTAACCACAGCCATTGAAAATTTGAACAAAGTTAATGAAAGGATTGAATTCACTTCCACCATTAACAAACATCAAATATCTTTTTTAGATGTTCTGATCACAAACAACAGTGGCACACTACAAACAAGTGTATTCAATAAACCCACAGAGCAGAATAATCTGCTACACTTCAAGAGTTTCCACCAACCATCTTTGAAAAAACATCTACCATTCTCACAACTCCTCCGAATAAAAAGAACATTTACAACAAGCACAAAACAATCACACTACAGAAATTCAAACAGAGAGGATATCCCGAAACCACATTAAGTAACGCTAAGGAAAGAGCACAAAAGATAGAAAGGAGTAGTCTATTAACTTCTCAACCTGCAAGTGACGAAGAAAGGCTCATCCATCAAACTCAGAGTTACAGGAACGTGCAACAGCAGCAATGTAATCTACATATTAAAATGTCCATGCGGACTTGCGTATGTTGGTAAGACTCAAAGAAAAATAAAAACGCGTATAATCGAACACAAAAGCAACCTACGGTTAAAAAATAGGAAATCTACAGTTGCTGTACATTTTAATGACCTCAATCATAACACGAGTCAGTTACGTTTTTGTATCCTCGAACAAGTACCCCTATTACCCGGAAGAGACAATTCTCAACACTTATTAAGGAGAGAAACTTTTTGGATACAACATTTGTCAACGTTGCAACCAAAGGGATTAAATGAACGTTTAGACCTTGGGTGTTATCTATAGAGGTAGACAGTGGTTAATTAAGAATATCACAGTGAATCATGCGATAGCAACTATGTTTATTGATTACCTGATGTTTAATGCCTTGCATTTTTTTGGAATTGAGCATGACATCGCATACCATCGTTTATGTACAGTAAATATTTGATACATGTTGAAAATGTATTTGGGTTACCTAGCAAGAAACAGTATCGGAGTGCAATTTGACTCATTCGACTCACAAAACTATATTCATACTCTGTTTGTCAAAACCATACGAATTTGATTTCAGTCACCCTTATTTTCAACCGTAGTATGTTTTCACTATTTACTAACCACGTGATCGGAACTCGTTTTGAATACGGGTTACCAAGCAACACGAGACACCCGCGTACTGCATACGAAGAGCACAGACGCGTTCAAATCACGGTGAACGGTAAGCGAGTATAAAAGCAAGTTCAAGACTTCAGCATGAAATCTTATTAAAACTTATTAAAATGTTTTCGAAATTGTATTCGAGGAGTGCCTAATTGGAGACGTTACTCCTACGGGAGATAACGCTCGTACGTTCATTGTTACTTACCCTTGTGCCCAGAAGGGTTCACCAGTACGGCACCCACTACCCAAACGAACCAGAGTACACAAATACAAGCAGGTGTCCGATAAACCACACTCCAATTGGATTTCAACACATGAAAGGAAACCACCTCAGGGGTAAAGGTGCAGCCAGTAATGTCTAGAGCCTAGATGTCCAAAACAGGACGGCAAGAGACTAAGCACAACAACGTAGCCAAATTTGCAAGCAACTGCTTCCTAGAATGAAATGTATTGCGCGGCCAGGAGAGGAAAATATTCAACACTTTGTTGACATCTGAAAGTACTGAATATCTTGGTTCTGGAGGTAGAGACAACCTGATGCCATTGAAGTTTCTGGACCAATGGATGTTCGCCAACTGGACAGTCCCCATGTGGGCATTTCCTGAGGAGATCATGGACCACAAGGTTTTGACTGACCTATGGGTCAATCTTTTTTCCACCAGAGAAGTCAAAATTCAAAATGTGGACATCTGTCTCCACGGGATCCAAATCCTGCTGCTTACACCGACCACTGAGACCAGGCCGAACAGTACAGCTTAAGGGTATGTCCACACTGGCTTGGGACAGGTGGTCCGCAGCTGTGTGCAAAAGCCCTGGGACTTGCCAGTGTGACCTGTAATCCTCCACGCCAGAAGCTGGAAGGATCCGCTGACCATCAATGGGTAGGGATGCTCTGACGGATCCCTGAGGAGAAACTGTTTGTGGGGCAGACAGATTTGAAAATCACAAAGTTATTGAAGACCTGGAAACCAGATTTGCGACTTCCAAATTGGAGTTACTAACACTAGGTCTGCCTGCTGATGGAGGGTCTGCGCCATGAGTCTCATCAGCCTTTCAAATGGCTGGAGGGCATAACCCATCTTTATGGACCAGTCTCAGAGATGAGCATCGGTTGCTGTAGCTTCGGGAGCCTGTCTCCAGCTGAAAAACTGTGAAAGTTGATGGTCCAGCTGGTATGCAAAAAGATTGACTGTGAAAAGACCCCAACAACTTGACAGGGCATGAAATATCTTTGGAGTCAGTTTCCACAGGCTAGTATTCTTGAAGTGACGACATTGCCAATTCGCCACTTGGTTGTCAGAGCCCAGGAACTGCTCTACCACCACCAACACTCGATGGTCAAACAAGTTTTTCCAAAAGCTCTTTGCCAGATCCAACAGAGCTCTGAAGCGCATACCTTCCAGATGGTTGATGTAGCGGACTACTACTATGCTGTCCATTTTCAGGAGTACACAGCATTGGGCATGTTCTCTCGTCCAACATCTTACAGGGAAAGAGCTCACCATCAGTGTCCGGCAATTGATGTACATGGGCCTGCTCGGAATCAAACCATCCGTATCCAGTGGTAAATTCCTCACAGCATGACCCCCACCCGAGCCACTGGCATCAGCTTCTATGACTAAGTCCTGTTGAGAACCGAAAATAGCTCACCCGTTCCAGGCCTCCATATGTGTGTGCCACCACTGTAGCTCGTCCTTGGCCTCGTCTGAGATGGGAACATGCTGGGAGTATGTGAGGCCACTGCGCTGGTGGGACGCCTTCAGTTGTTGCAGGTCCTGGAAGTGAAGGGGCCAGGAAAAATGGCCTGTATGGAGGAGGACAGAAGTCCGACTACCTTGGCTATCTGTCAAAGAGAAGTTGAAGGCTTTGCCAGGGTTCTGCGTACCTTGTATTTTGGCCATTTTCCTGGACAGTAGGCTCAAGGCAGAGTCCACCATTTAATCACAAACCCCAGGGAGATAAAAGATTGTGATGTAGTCAGGGACGACTTCTCTTGATTGATGATAAAACCAAGGAACCGGAGGAGATCTATTGCACTCCGTAGGTGCAACTTCAGAGCCAGAGGGCATTGGTCCATAATGAGACTATTGTCTAGATAGATTACCATGCAAACTCCAAATGTCTTTGGGAGGGCTGGGATTAGGAGTGTTGGGTTGGTCAGTTGGAGTGTTGGACTCACGATTGGAAGGGTTGGTTTAGGCTGTGGGAGGGCTGGGCTCAGGATCGGGAGGTTTGGGCAGGGTCTGTTGTAGGGCTGGGTATGGAATTGGGAGGGAATAGGCCAGTGCATGAGCTGAATGTGTACCCTTTAAGGGTAGTGAATGGCATAGAGGGGTGATAGCTTTAGACCTTTTGGACTTTTGCTTCAAAGACCTGGTGTGTGGTGGAGAAGCGGCCCTTTGGGTTTTGGGAGGGGGCGGGTTGGTATCAGTGCATGTGGATCACTTCCACTTACTCCCTTGTGGGGTAGTGACTTGTGTAGTAGGGGCACAGGTCTTTTAGGGGTGGACATGAAACTGAAAGGGTAGGGTAGTGGTGGGAACCCCTCCCTTTCGCGTTTTGGAAGGGGGGCAGCTGTGGCAGGGGAGAGGTCAAAGGCAAACATGGTAAGGGATTTAGGAGATTTGGGAGGAGGTGAAGCCAGGGCAAGGGGTTGGGTGTTGGAGGTAGAGGGATGTGAGGTCTGAGTAATGAACGTGTGTGCTGTGTGTGCATGTCTTTGTATGTTTGATGTCTATTTGGGTGTAGAATGTTTCTGGTGCAGGGTCTTGTGTGATGCGTCTGTTGCTGGTGATATGGGTGTGGTTTCTGGGTATGTGATGTCATTTGTGGCAGAGGATGATTGTGTGTGTGTTGAGTCTGTCTGTGTGATGTCACTAGCCTGTGTTGGTGGTGTTGTGGCTGTAGTGTGTTGGTGTGTGACTTTGGGAGTGGATGTGGCAGAGTCTGGGTGTGTGGTGTCTGTCAGTATGTCATTGGAAGTTGTGGTGATGGTGGTGATTGGTTGTTCTGTGGGTGTGCTTTGTTTTTCTGACTTATCTTTGTGGTGGAGTGTGCTGCATGTGGAAGTTGAGGTGGATGTGTGCTGAGGTGTGTGGATGCATTGGGCAGATTTGGGGACACGGATGGTGGATGGAAAAGGGGTAGAAGGGGTGGTGGAATGTTGGAAGAATTAGAAGGCTACCGTTAGTTTGGAGGCCTGATTAGATCCCTGTAGGCCTGTCATGTCAGAGTGAATGCCCTCCAGGTAGGCAACAGCCTGAGTCAGCTTGTTGCCATGCTTTTACTGGGCATTCAGCACTGCAGGTTAACTCACAGATATCTGCCTCAGAATATCTATGGCCTCCACACTCATGCCCATCGCTCAGTCATATAGTCATATACACATTGGCCAACAAAAATATCTGACACATACAGATGGTAAATCGTCTCTACTCTCAGATCTTGTATGCTACAGGGGTGCTTGAGACAGTACAACACGTAAAGGTATGAATGGCTGCATGTAGGCATCAAAAAAGATGGCACCAGTGCAGTTATCCAACTCATACTACTGTACACTCCCAAAATACAGAGGAGATGGGCACAGTCACTGCACCCAGAGTATACTGTATACCATGCCACAAGTATGTAGTACACCATCACCTGAGACACAGTAGTGAGACAACTACACTGCAGACACAAGGCTAACAAGTGGCCTGTGTAGGACCACTTACACACATGAGATATTTGGACAATGTAGGTAGGTAGAGACATAACACTGCCATGTGGATCTGCAACAGTGGAAACACATGTTTTAGTGGACCCTGCTCAGTTCCAGGCAACACGACTTATAGTCAGTGGTGAACACCATGCACCTACTACTATACCCACACATGCTACAACAGTCCTATTGCTTAGGACGTGAGTCAGCTTCAAGCTTGCTGGGGATAAAAAAAAAACTTAAAAGTTAGTTCATGCACAATGTTTCACTCAGGCCAGTACTCAATGCTCAACTTGCTGCTTTTGGGCTCTCAACTGTCCATAAAGGTCTGGGTGGGTTACCACCAGTATGCAGGCCATCAGGGGGTCAAGGTCCGGCATCTGCCCCTTCCACTCTTGGGGGCCAGCCCCAGCTGGATTTCTGCTATCTTGCAAGTCCAGCACCAGAGGTCTTCCCACCTTTTACGGCAGTGGGCACTACGCCGGTTGGAGACCCTCAGGGTCCACACCTTCCGGGTGGATTTCTGGAAGACCTTCTTTTAATGGGTGTTGATCTGTATGGATGCAAGAGATGTAGAGACTGTTTGTAGAAGGTAATTTGAGGACCTCTGGTAGGTAAAAAATAGATTGCCATCTTGCACACACATAAATCTACCTACAACACTGTACATATGTCCATGTCACATGCTAAGCACAACTAAAGCATGGAAAGGGCCTCTTCTGCATTTTTCAACGTTAGCCTGTGGCTGTGACTGACGTGCCTGAACACACCTACCACGCGATTAAAATCAGTCGGCGGTCGTAGAATAAGCCTTTCCCACTAATGATGTCTGATATCCACATAGGCTGTCTCCCCTGTTGTTAGACACATCTCTTGAACTGCAATGGTCACAATAACATTCTTCAGCCTTTAGTGACTGACGTGGCTAAACACACCTACCACACAGTTTGAAAGCACCCTTGGTCGGGGATCCAGAAAGTCACAATGTGGAGGTGAGGCCTCCACCATGTCATTCCGCTTTACCACATTATATGGTAATTCAAAAGTGTGTCTCCCAAACAACATTTACAAATCACTTGATGTATGACACCTTCCTCTGCTCATACCATTGATCACACGTCAGTGAGTGAGCATGAATACATTACGTCACCGCAGGGCTGGGTACCCCGGCGGTGACGTAATGTGGGCAATGCAGACTCCACACTATGACGGTGCCCTTCAAATTAGATGATTATGTATGATGTTCACAGTGCTGTTACAGACTCATGTGTAGTCCAGATTAGTGCAGATAGGTGGATTTTGTGATGATGGCAGTGCATCCTATCCATCAGGATGACTACTGTATAAATCTGGTATGTGTATGTAATACCATCTGCCCTGTGCCAGCTGTGATGGGCTCTCAAACAACCCTGCTCGATGTTTCAAATCTGTCATCCGCTCATTTGTCATACATCTCTTCCACTTCCATCATACTACAACTTTGTATGTATGTATGTCTACTGCATGTATGTTGGCTGTATCCTGGTATGTGTTTCCATTTCACACAAAGGAACCCTGGCAGAGGGAGAAGATGGATGGCTCCAGTATTCTGCCCATTTTCAGCCGTAATGACTATGGAAGAAAAATACGTCATCAAGAAGTTTTGTCTCAATAGGCAGAAAATGTAGGATCGATGTGACCAGTTGGAGTCTCACTTATGTCTTCGTCGGGCCTACCCCACAGCTCTGACACCAACAGTGAAATTGATGGCACCACTGCACTTTCTGGCCACTGGTTCATTTCAGTATAAGGTGGCTATATCAGGAGGAATGTCCCAACCGATGTTTAGTATCGTGCTACGTGATGTGCTGTCAGCACTGAAGAGACACATGGATAGCTACATTCAGTTCCCAAAACATCAAGAATTGACCACTGTGAAGGGAGACTTTTGTGCCATAGGTCACATCCTACATGAAGTTGGTGCTGATTGCACACATATTGCCCTAGTACCTCCACAATCCTGTGAGCAGGTGTATAGGAACAGGAAGAACTTCCGGTCCATCAATGTGCAAGAGGCATGTCTTGCAGATTTATACATCTCACACATCTGTGCAAAATTCTCAGGATCTGCTATGACTCCTCTGTAATGTGGAACAGCACTCTACTATCTCACGATTACAACCAGAGAGGACCTGGCTTGTTGGTGACTGAGTTGTGTCAAACCTTTGTGTCTGTGTGTGATGTCTCGTGGCATCTTCTGCAGATGTCTGAATCATAAATGCACATCTGTGTATCTCCCATCTAGGGGACTCAGCGTATCCCAACCCGCCATGGTTGTTGGCCCCGCGGAGGAATACAACAATGCCAGGGGAAGTCCAGGTCAATGAGGCCCATGGTAGAACACGGCGGCTGGTAGAGCAGGCTTTTGGACTCCTGAAGGCCAGATTTTGATGTCTGGACAAGTCTGGGATATCCCTCCTCTACTCACCCAGGAAGGTGTGTCAGATCACCGTCTCCTGCTGCATGCTTCACAACATCGCATTGTGCAGGAACATCCCTCTGATCACAGAGAATGGAAATAAACAGGACCCCCTGGGTGCGAACCCTGAAATGAGCAGTGATGATGATAGTGGCAAAGAGGGAGGAGTTGACAAGTGTCAACAGCTAATCAACAACTTCTTCCCTTGAGTGTAAATATGCTGAGAGATGTCATGACTGTGACTGTTACAGTTACTGTGGTTGTGCAGCTGTGAGAAGGTCATTAATGGTTGACAGTTTGGTGTGTACAGATGAGGGTGACTCTGTGCAGGTCTGTTATCAGAGAAGCTCTTGACTCATGAACATTGTGTTGTTGTTGCTTTGTGTATTGGCCTTTTGTAGGTACCTTCACCCTGCCATCTTCATCTGGACACTTCAGAGTGGTGACATCAGCAGGTGTAAGATGCTGTTCTGCAGTGCAAAATGAACATGGTATGTTCCTGAGAATGTTTGGCACAGACATTTGGTGTACAACTCCGGTACCAACGCAGCTTGCCCAGCGATAGGATGGAAGTTCCTCTTACACCATTGGATTTCTTCCCTGTCATGTGGTGGTCCTTAGGCAATATGTGTGCCTTCATGTTCACCTACTCAATATAGGGGCATATTTACAAGGGCTTTATCTCTGCTTTCAAAGCCAAAAAGGCGGAGATAAAACTATCGCCCTATTAACAAGAGGGTGCTAACATGCATTAGCGCATGTTAGCACCCTTTTACCCGACGCCTCCCTTTGCATCTCTAGTGTGATGCAAAGTGGGCATCACTGGGCAGTACAACCTTGTAATATCGCTGACGTGCACATCGCGATATTTACAAGGCTGCCAACGCATTTTAGCAGATTGTTAGTTTTGGGCGAAAACCGATGTTTTCGCTGAAAACTAACGTCTGTTAAAATGCAGACTTGGGCATACCTAATATGGGGGTGGATTGTGCTGATACGACCACAGGGTCGTATCAGCAAGGTTATCGCCGTTTTGTGGGGAACATTGCTGGAAAACCAGCGATGTTCCATGCAAAACGGCGATTTCCCTGCTATCGCTGGTAATTATATCGCCCTGGGGAAACGCGCTGTAAATAATGCGCTAACAGGGCGATATAATCCAGCGATAGATGTCGATAAATAGAAAAGCGCTAAGCTCGCTTTGCGTTTATTTATCGCCGTCCTTGTAAATATTCCCTGTGGTATTTTAGCCAAAACAAGCATGTGCCTCTTCACATTGATTAAGTCCTCAATGTGTATGAGCTGGATGTAACTGTTAATATGTCTCATCATTGTATGTCACATAGCTTGTGGAACTCCGCTGGTAACTGTTTATGACATTCCATCAGATGCTGCTACGCTTGTTTGCACTGAACCTGTGCTCAGTTACTACAGTGATCCCCTGTTGTGGTTCCTAGTAATATATGATGGGGGATTCGTATTGTGTGGTAGCTGATATGGCTCGAGCTGATTCCCTGACACATTTGTAACATTACTACTGATTTTGGCATTGTCAAACGTGTGCTCTCCAAAGATGTTCTTGAGGTCTGAACATGACATTACACTGATTATTTTACTGATGTGTAATTTCACTCTGTGGACCACATTATGACCTTTTATGTCTTTGTTGAGTGACATGTTTGGTAAAATTATGAGCACATTTTCAAAATGCAACTAGTCTATGCACACACAAGTTGGCTCTACTTAAATTTGGTGGAACACAAGGTATTGAATTCATTTTCTGCTAGATATGAATGATACAGCATGAACTACTGGATGTGTGAAACGTGTATTTATTGTAGTGCATTTTGTGACTAATTTACAGCACATTTACGGTGAAATGGTGCAAACAAAGGGGTGTAGTTGTCAGAGGTGGTGTAGGAAAGTGTTTGAGATGTAGCTATATTGTCTGGAGTCCAAAGTCCAACAAAGTCCTGTCATCAGAAATGAAATGTGAACAGGGATAGTCAACAAAGTCACTGGGCCAGATGTACGACTCTTCCAATTTGCGAGTTGCAAATTGCGTTGTTTTGCGAGTCGCAAATTGGAATTCACAACAGTGTCTCAGACACTGTTTGCGAATCCTAATGGGGACGAACATTGCCTGCCTCATTAATATTCATGAGGGAGGGTCAATTTGCGACCCCATTGGGAAGGGTTAACACGATCAGGGATGGTATCCTGCTGGGGTCAGCTGATCACCATGTCTGTGACGGCTTTTTAAATAAAGGAGTTTTTTTTTAATGCATTCCATTTTCCCTGCCCTTAAAAAATATTTTCACTGCCAGTCACAAAGGGGAACGTGTCTCCTGGGGACCTCTTCTTGTTTGCGAGTGGCTTACTTCCCATTTGAAATGGGTGATAAACTACGAGTGTTTTGCAGCCACAAAACAATCTTACATTGAAGTGTGACTCTCTATTAGAAAGGGATGCCCTTGGCACACCCCTTCCTAATAGAAGTCCCAAACCCTATTTTGTGACTCGCAAAATAGGGTTTGTACATAGGGCAGACCTAATTTGCCTGTAGCAAATGGGGTGATTTCCTGTTTGAGACCACAAAAAACGGTCGTACATCTGGTCCAATGTGCCACACACAAAGGATGACTTCAGGGGCGGCTCTTATTCCTGGTTTGGTTCAGTGCGTTGCCATCCAAATCTTCTGTATTTTTTGGGGATGTCCCCGCTTATGTTTGCAGGGGTGATCCACTGCTGCAGGCTCTGAAGTGTCTGAGGAGTCCTCCTCTGCTCGGGCCTCCATTTCTGTGGCAGCTGCTAATGTAGATGGCCCAGATGTAGGTTGGCCACATGAATCGGTAGATGATGGGGGGAAGCCCTGCAGAGGGTGGATGTCCTTCAGCACCCCAATGAGATGATCCATATTCTCATTATGTGTATCCAAACGGTGGTCTATGGACCACTGCAGCTACTTTATTTCCCGGAGTTCCTCTAGTACCTGGCCCATCTGTCCTTGATTGTCCTCATATGCACCTATTGCTCTGAAAATGTTGGCTTGGGCTTCAGTGGGGTCAATGGCCTCACTAACCTGGCCCACAGAGACCCTCCCACCACCCTTGCCCCACAGACTTGTAGCTTTGGCCTAAACTGCACCCTTCCTCTGGCCCCTCTATCCTCAGTGAGAGTGGTGCCAGTGCTCACCTTCGGAGCTGGGACTGGGGTGCAGGTGATTTTGCTGCTGGAGCTAGGTCCACATGTACTTCGGGCAGTGGTCAGCTGAGGTGTTGCCACTGGGATGGGCAGTGTGCTCGTGGGCACAGTTAGACTCACCGGTTCTGTTACCCCAGGCTGTCCAAAAGGGTTAGGTAGGCCCTTCACGTCAATATGCGCAGGAGATGCAGCATCACTGTTGACTCGATCCTGGGGTGGAGCGGGGCTCTGGTCGGTATCTTGTGTCTAACCAGATGTAGTGCAAGATCCACCTGTTGTGACAGAGTAGAGTGTCATTGTAGTAGATATGGTATGTACATTCCACATCCTTTGGTACACAGTGAGTAGAGGCATGGAAGGGACAAAAGGGAGAGGTAGACATTCTAGCCTATAGCTGTTGTGTTTGACAGTTTAAAATGATGTTGTGCAACATCCATTAGATGAAGGGTTATTGGCATGAGCATTAGGCGAACTGCTCCACTTCCTGTTGACAATAGGGGTGGATATGGCATCGCCCAATGACTTGATGCAAGACCAGTGTAGATGTTACGTGCGTATTTGTAACATCAAATTCCTAGGTGTGTCCGATATAGGCATATCAATAAATGTGTAGTACATTTTTCACTGGTTATCATGTGTGCATGTGCAATGCCAGTGGCTCACCAGCCATGTCATGTAGGTTGTGTTACCTTCATGGATTACTGAAATTTCTGTTACACACTTCATTGATGTGTGTTGTGTTGTCTTTTTTTACATTTATGGAGACCTGGTGCATTTTCTGTCTGAGTAGATGAATATGTGCCTGAGCAGAGCTTTGTGTGCAATGTGTGCAGTCCATTAGACATGGGGATACGTTTTGAAATGGCTGCCAAGTGGCTATGGGGACAGGAGAGCAGTACATGAGGCAACAGTTGCAGTCCTGTCAGCCTTTCCCAGCCCACACATGAGCGATGGCTACCTACCTGTGAGGTGACTCTGACTACTGACATGGCTGCCAAGTGGTTATGGGGAAAGGAGAGCAGCACATGTTGTTAAGTGCTAAGCCAACAGGGCCTGATAAGAGTTGCAGTTCTGTCACCTTTTCCGAGCCCACACTTGAGCAATGGCTACCTACCTGTAAGGTGAACCTGAGTACTGACATGGCTGCAAAGTGGCTATGGGGAAAAGAGAGTAATACATATTGTTAGGGGCTGAGGCAACAGGGCCTGATGGGAGTTGTAGTCCTGTCAGTTACAATTTGGCAACACTAATAAAACTGCATTATATTTCATACCTGTTGGCAAGATGTAGTTGTGTTGGCACATACTGTTGTACATTGGCACAATATATGGGTATAGTGATGATGATTTGATGGTAAAACATTTGCAAACAAACTTCCCACGGGTGGGATGTGATGGAGGCTGATACATTGTGAATCATGTGCAGGACTACTGCTTGTAACTGCCAATGACATATCTCTGATACTTTAGCTACCGCATATGGGAAAATTGGATGTGATGGACAATAGCAAGAAGTGAGATGTGTGCAAACAGTACATTGATATGTTGTGCCAGTTGGTGAGGTGTTACTTATCAGTCTCCAGCCCCACAGGTATTACTGTCAAGCCCTCAGTGTGCATGTTGGCAAGCACCTTCTCCACTCAGGCTGTGAGTTGTAATGGTGGCCTGGGAGTCCCACCGCCACTCTTCTGGGCCACCAGGTGGTGCTTGTTGAAGAGGCACTTTACCCAAATCTTAATGTCATGCCACCTCTTCCTGATGTCCTCATTTGTGCGCAGGGTAGCACTAACACTATTGTCCTTGTTGAAAACCCTATCCCAAATTTAATTCTGCCTAGCAACAGAGGTTTGTTGTGTAGAAACCGATTAAAAGAAATACCAGACTGTCAGCACATATGATAAAAAAATAATTTATTACATGACAAGATACACTACAATAGTACGTGCAGCAAGGGAACAGACAGCAAAGTGGCTGAATGTCCAGCAAGGAGGAGTCTTCCAAATCTTTGTATTGGTGAAAACAACAAGAGGCAAATAGTCACTATTCATGCAAATATGTTCAGTAAAAGTACAGTATTATGACACTTCTTAAGAAATTAAGCAAAGGGGACGGTTCCTGCCCATCAGTAGCCTCACCAAGTTACACAAGTATAGAACACTAGGCCAATCAGAAGAGGCCAATACTGCATGATACCTGCATGGTCTGAGGTGCTGTGACTTGTTGCTACCCACGTGATCTTTGTTTGTGACATTTTTGGTCTGCCCCAGCTAATGCAATGTACCAGGAAACAAAACATAAACAGACACGTACGAAAAACAAACATCTCCTCTCCGGCGTTCTTTGCACCTGAAAATAAAAATGTTAGGAAAAAAAACATTTGCACCAAAACTTATTAAAGTAGAAATATACATAATAAAACTTCTCTTTGTCTATCGTTCATGAACATTAAACAAACTACCAATGGTAAGAGTATTCAATCCTATTTTATTAATATACATTTAAGTATATGAATTCCTTTCCATTCTCCGCTGCAAAGAATACATGTTTAAACCATGTTACAGTTCAATTCATAATCACAGGAAACTTATTGCATTATGTGCTTTTGGTCTGGGCTCAATGTCCAGAGTTTGCGGCAAGCCGGGAAAATTAATTCACAGGCAGGTCAAAACAGTGATCTTTAACCCTTTAACGATGGGGAAGTATCGTGATATCAAAAGCTTTGGTAAACAGAATATTTCTCAGTGCAATTCCAGAGCCTTAATAACTTCACTGAGCTGCCAATCGTGTTCCTCCATCATAGTTCTCCCATCCTTTCTATTTAGTTCCGGAAACATGCTCAGTAGATGCCGTAAAGTCAGTTCTTGACTGTCCCAGTCTACAGAATTACCAGGAGGGCTGGGTGTCTCATTATATGTTAATTCTTGTATTTGTAACTGAAATACATTGCCATTATGTCCCTGAATAAGCTTCCTAAATGTCCGTTTTTGGGCTACGACCTGTCTAATATTATACATTATTTGGGCTGAATCCCAATTGCACATTTAGTTAGCATTACAATGGAGCCTGTCCTGTGGTGCATTATATGCATCACGCAGGTTATTGTCTCTCCTGCTAACCCCAGACAATATGCCTGATCTTCTAGTATATTTCTCTTAGAGGCCATAAAATAGGCACGAGTCCTCTTCCACACACTCACATGCAAGGCGTAGTAGTTCTATTAGTTTGACACTGTAAATCTACGCATTGTAGCCAGTCAGGCATTTCAACTTGCGGGTCTGTGAGCTTAACTAACAACATTGTAGCTGAAATTGTATCTGTTGCTGTGGGCAAATGTAGGGGACCTTTATTTTGAAGTGTAAGCTGGTCCTGCATGTTGTCCCTATTCTCAACTCAAATTTTTTTATTAAACCATATTTGTACATACGCCATTGTCGCACTTTAGCAGCCATTTCCAAGATTATACCATTAGGTGTAGGAGCTGTTGTTGTGGACAGGCAATATGGATCATCGAAGCTTTGAGGCCAGGAAATGTTATGTGTTATCTAAGATGGAACCTCTACCCCTTCCTTCGAACCCTGGCTAATAACATCAGGCAGAGCTTGGTAAATGTTTGTCAGGTCATCACAAGCGTCTTGAAAAACTTTGTTCAGTGTATCCTTATTTATTAAAAACTGGAAATCAGATGTGGCCAGATCCAAGTGCGTTAATGAGAGACTATAGCTGCTGTATTTAAATATAGTGGCCCTGGAACAATGGGTGTAATTAGTGTGCATTCCATTCCACCTATATGTCTCACTTCCTGTCTCTTTAGTTCTGTGTACCCTCTTCTTTGTTCTTCATGTAATTTCGAAAATTCTTTGGTAAAGGACATGAGATCTGCTCTGGACCATGGGACATGTACATATGCTACTTTATTTTCCTTCTCCCAGGTGGAGGGGACACATCTCGCAGGGGCATTATCAATGTGGGTGTTGTGGGGACTGGACAGATATGGGCACAGAGTGTAAGGATGTGTGCTACTTCTATTACTGCCAATGTATTCGTGCATTTCATCCACTGACGTAACTTGTCTATTGCATAGTTTAGCAAGTCTGCAACCCTGGCAGGATCCCAGGTCGGTAGTTCTAAATCTGTGAACGTAAATTTGACTACATCCCAACTATACTCTGGAGGAGGGGGCTGTTTCAGTATTCCGTCTTTTCTTAGGGCCGTGGCTTGCAGCTCATACGCACAAAGGGCCTGAGGACCTTTGTCCATTAATTCTGCGCGTGCTAGTGAGAGCACTGTTTCCAGGTATGATCAGGAGTTAGTGGCTGTGAAGGTGTTTACTTAAAGCCTTCCCTCCACCAATTGGTCAAGAAGTGCTTAGCATTTAGAGGTGTCACTCTTTAGTAGTTTCTTTTGTACTACGTGGGGAAGTGCTGTGTGGTGGTGCCAGAATTGGGGCAACTTACACACTCTTTGTGAGTATTTTGAGGCGGAGCTGACTGTGTTCTATTTAAGGTCTTTTCTAGTGTGATGATATCGTGGGCTCTCTGATGTGCATAAATGCACATGTCCCATAGCAAAGTTTGTCAGGTTTTGGTGGTAAATGTGTCATCTAATGAATTATGGTCAAAAAGGTATTGTATTTTGTTTTTCTGTGCATAATTTTAACAGGTCATATTTCTTTCTATTTCGTAAACTTCCTCATTCATGTGTTTTTGCGCAAGAGCTTTGTAAATTGTCTGTTCGTCGTGGGACAGCTTGGTGAGTTGTGCCCCTGTGGCAGAGAATGACATTTTGAAATCTGTGTTGAGCAGAGGAGCCTGCTGCTGACTCATCATTCTGCCCATTAGTATATCCTTGAGGACTAGGTCCTCTCCACCTTCTCCTGCATTCTTTTTCTTTGCCATCTGACGCTGTGTGATCCTGTATTGCGAGTGTGTGCAAAAGCGCTGACCACTGTTACCAACGTTCAGTTATACTGGACACGGAGAAACAAAAGGTGGCTTTTTTTAAGGTAATGCCAGGTGAAACAATAGGAAGGACGGACATTAACACACACTTTTAGCAAGCCCGCAGCCTTTGCAAAAGCAGAGGAAGCTGTCCGTCATTCAACAAACAATGCAATTGCTACTAGTTAACCAAAGCATTCACAAGTTGGTAAGAGAGAGAAACGAGTCCTGTGGTATTGGCGTTCCTTGGACAGAATAAAAGGTGACAGGAAAGTAGATTGCACTTCTGTTCCCTTGCTTTCCTATGTAATCCCCCAAAGAGGCAAATGGTGCTGCTAGACAGAATGGAAGACCCCACGGTGTGGATAAGGGGTTGCGTGCAGTGTTTCAGTGCAGTAATGGTGAACTCTGTATACAGTTCAGGCATACACATGAAATACAGAAAGGGGAATTCAGTCCCTGCGCAGCGGAGCTGTGTGGTACTGTGTGCTCTGGCTGAGGAATGTACTCCAAACCTAAGAGCTCTTTACGATGACGGAAAAATAGCCACCGCCGGGCCAGCGATCGTTCCGCCATCGTCATGAGATTTACCCTCCCCAACATTATGATGGCGGTGGGTACTGCGGCGGAGGGAAAGTCCAGCCACCGCTTTTCCGCTGGTAGCAATCATCACGATTGCCTGGCGGAGTGGTCAGCATGCTCACAAGGGCGGCAGAGCCTAGCAGGCTCCGCCGGCACAATTCTGATGTTGGTGGTAGCCAGCCTTTCCGTGGCGGTTGAACCGCCATTGAAAGGCTGGCAGAGAATGCCTTCCGGGGCCCGTTGCAGCCCCCCCTTGTGTTGGGGGGAGGTGAGGGTGCACTGGGGTACTCCCCTATATTTCACTGCACCAAGTGGCAGGCACAGTGTAGTGACTGCCACGTACTGCAGTGAAATGCACAACATGCTCCTTTCAACATCGTGGTGGTGCTGCGGTCAGCAGCCACCGCCGCAATGTTAAAGGTGCGGAATCCGACTGCAGCGGTGTCGGTCCCATCATAATTGAATAGGCAGGACCACACACACGCATGGCGGTCAGACCCAATCTCCGCTACGGTTGAGTGCAGATCAAATCCATCAGCCATCGTGATAAGTCTCAAAATAATAATAGAACAGTAAGAGGATAATGGGAACCTCAAGTGTGATAAGAAATATCACACAGACAGAGGGTCATTTGGCTAATACAAAGTAAATATCCGGAGGTCTGTTAGTCAGTTCGACAGCCTGTATCCACATAGCATTGTGACATTTCTAAGTAACATTTGTATTAAGTCGACTGGTAATAGTCATTTGAGATCTAGCAATATATGAAAGGTCACTCACAAAATAGTAATAGTCTCAATGAATCCCTATACAGAATGTAACATTTAAAGACATCATATAAAAAATAACAGCACTTCAAATAAATGCATACAATACAATCACAAACAATGTAATCCAAACCCCCTCCCTGTTGTGATTAGGTGGACACCTATTCACATCTGTAGACGACCCTCGGTGTCCAGCAGAAGGCAGTATCCCAGAGCTGAACCTGCTCTGGCTACTCCATAGTGTGGCTACCAGCCCCAACACCAGGGTTGTCACAAAAACTGGTGCCAAATTACCTGTTGCACCAAACAGGGGGAAGCACTACCTGCTAGCACCCCTACGATATCGTCATGCACTCAATACCTGTGCCAAACTGGGGAGCAATTCCTGCATCAACCCTTACCCTGGGAAGGAGTACCTGCATCAACCCTAAACCTGGTGAACACTACCCGAATCAACCCTAAACCTGGGGTGGGACGGTCCACCCTCAGCAATCACCTAGTGATGTCCCATCCGGCAACTCTTCCCCCCCTGGCTGGGGAGTCTCCGGAGGGAAGACAGGGACCTTCAGAAATTCACCCTCCGTGATAAACTGTCAGAAGATACTGCTTAGTTTCAGGGAGTTACTGCTGGCAAGGAAAAATGTGAATGGTTGCCCTACCCGTTCTTCAGTGGTGAAGGCGACGGCACAGCAACTAAAATCCAAATGCAGATGCATATCATTGAGAAGAGCACGGTCAGGTAGCATAGCCGGAGAGCAACAGCACAGGTAGCAAAAATCAATGGGTCCTGTGACCCAAAATTGGACGTCTGTCCCCCAGCATCAACCACAGCAGAAAGAGGGCGAGAAAGACAGCAAGTACCAACCTTAAACAGTAGTACAGTCTTCAATAAAGTTGTGACAGACCGAAAAACAGATCACCAAAACAACAAAGACCATGCAAATGAAAGAGATCAAGGCAGCGGTAAAAAACAACCATTTAGCAAATTAGGCACAAAAGAACTGCATAAATATTTTAAGAAAACAGCAAACACAACAGTACAAAAAGATCCATCAGTATGTACTGAGAGAAGGAACCTGGGCAAAGTAGCAAGCGCAACAAGAGATATGACAACTACCTACTCACGTCCGGCGAAGGCAATCAGCCCCAGAGGGAGGGAGAGAGAGAGAAGTTGATGGCAGGAAAGAGTCGTGGTCAAACCTCAAAACCTCTGAATGAGGGTGAAGGCAGCTGCCCGGCGGTGGCAGAAGCCAGGGATTTTGGAGCCGCATTCTCTCACCAAATGTAGAAACCTTTTTAAAAAAGTACCAGTCTCTCAGCACATATGATGAAAAGAGAATTTATTACATGACAAGATACAATACAATAGTAGGTGCAGCAGGGGAACAGACAGCAAAGTGGCTGAATGTCCAACAAGAAGGAGACTTCTAAAGCTTTTTATTGGTGAAAACCACAAGAGGAAAATAGTCACTATTCATGCAAATATGTTCAGTAAAAGTACAGGATTATGACACTTCTTAAGAAATTAAGCAAAGGGGGCGGCTACTGCCCATCAGTAGCCTCACCAAGTTACACAAGTATAGAACACTAGGCCAATCAGAAGAGGCCAACACTACATGATACCTGCATGGTCTGAGGTGCTGTGACTTGTTGCTACCCATGTGATCTTTGTTTGTGACATTTTGGGACTGCCCAAGCTAATGCAATGTACCAGTAACGGTAATTTCTACAGAAGTGACATGCAACATCTGTTCTAGTAAAGTGCACATAGACTGTGCCACTTCCACATATGGTGTGCCCAAGCACTTGTGGCTAAGCTAGCATCATGCACTGTCTGAATGTGGTTCCTGAGCAAGCCTTGCGAAAACAAAAGCATCTTTACTTTCAGCAGCTTCAGAAACATTTAATTAATTATTTTATGTCAATGTTCCACAGGCGTTTAAAGAAGATATTTGGTATTACATTATAAAGGCGGCTTCTACAGTTGGACTTGGGTTCCAAAAAAATGTGTCTCAACTCCAAGGATTTAACGCACCAACACTGGCAACTCGGTGTCAGTAAAATATAGATTTTTTGCTGGTGACATGTTAAAAAAAGTGAAATGTGAGCGTGCTAGTAAATGTGATGCAAAATGGGTATGAAGAAGGAGTGACAAGGAACAGTGTATGAACAAACGTAGATGGGGTGTGTGATGGTGTTGTGCAGTGATGGCCGCCTTCTCTATCTCTCTCTCTCTCTCTCTCTCTCTCTCTCTCTCTCTCTCTCTATGTCTCTCTCTATGTCTCTCTCTATGTGTCTCTCTCTCTCTCTCTCTCTCTCTCTCTCTCTCTCTATGTCTCTCTCTATGTCTCTCTCTATGTCTCTCTCTCTCTCTGCAACAAAGTAGTGTGTGGAGCTGCACTGCAGTGTTGTGGAAAAGGATCATAGTCTGGGATGGGGTGTGTTGTATACTTTGAAATGTAGGTGTGTCTACCTAGGCAATGACTATCAGCTGTGTTCTTTTTTTGTACTTCCAATGGACAGAGTTGTGGTGTTTGGTGAGATAAGTAGTGTGGCGGTCGATCGCCAGGGTGTGACCTTAGAATCCGGACTGCAAGTACAGCAGTTTCATCGTAATCTGCTTGGCAGTTGTATAGCAGTGCTGTCGGTGATGGAATCCCTATTGGAAAGCTTCCCGACTGTTGCGGCCAATGCTGAGAGCTTTCTGACTGCAGCGAGCTTTCCGACTGCAGCGGTCAGAGGTTTGCACTGAATGCATCGTAATACATAAGAGATTCATTTGCAGCCTCAGCAGTTGGAATTGTCCCCCGGACACGGCGGTCAAACGGCAGGTCTGACCAACATTGTAATCAGCCCCATAATCTATTAATAACTATTCTGTATTTATGTGTGTATTTCAATATTTACATTCTTTTGTAGTTAAGTTTATATCATGTTATAATTTGGTACTTACTTTCTAAATTTAGGGACTTTGTTTTCAGAAAGTGTTGCATTTTTTTAGATTAAAGTTTAATTTGGGCAGAGTGAGGATTTCAAGCAGTGATGGAATCTTCTGCGGCAGTTACTTGCATATTTTAGTTTCCTTTTTATATGTTTCTGTTTTATTTGAGAAAGTGTTTCTATTTGTTAAATCTTTTAAAGTTTAATTTCATTGGTTGCTGAGTTAGGAGCTTGGATTTTTTTGATTTTTTTATACCTTAAATGGTAAACACTCCATTTGCTTTGGTTATTCATCTATGTATAATGTATATATATTTAAGCTTCACAAATTATATATAAATATATTTTTTAAATTATGATTTTGGGAATTTTTGATTGACAATATTGTTGATGGTTTGGTAATGTTTCTTATGTTTTAGTGTGTAGACAATATTTAGTTTTTCTTTATTTTTGTTTTTGAAATTTAAGCATTGGAGATATTTTTATGGCTATATTTTTGTAGTCAATATTTGTGTTTTTGATAGGTAGGATGATATATGTTCTTTATTTTTAATAATATTTATTAATGTTGATAATATTTATCTCAAGAGTATGTGATTGAAACCCCCAGCTTTATATGTCCTTGTTTCTATTCCTCATAGTGTTTCAATGTAAAGACCATCATACGGATGAGGTCCTTATGAAACTTAGGGTCACATTAAAATAATCCCATTAGCGTAACACAAGATCTTCAAATAGAGGATTTGTGAGTGAGGACACATTTCCAGGTTCCTCATTCTAATTGTCCCTGACATGCTGAAAATTGTTTCTTTGCACTTCAGAAACATTTTCTAAATTTTCAAATTTTTTTCACAGCAGTGTGTCATGGGTTACATGGCAGAATGTCACAAAAGTGATTCTAATGGAAATGTAGTGGAACAGGTAGCCTATAATTTAGTGTTCTCTAGGAGGAGTCAGTGATGGATGTCACCAACCAATATTCTTTAAATGGGGTAATGGAAGGCAGAGGAGAGCAGATGGGACGTCTATCATTTTTTGGAAGATGTTTTGTTAGTACCCATATTAAACTTGATACCTAATATATTAGGGGGCAGATTTATCATTCCTACATGTAGCACAGCCAGCCACCTTGCTGTGCGGTGTGAAATGGATACGCTGTATTTATAAATATACGGTGCATTCCTGTTCTTTCCCAGCGCAGGCACCCTTGCGTCATGGTGCAAGGGTGTCTGCATTTTAGGCAGGACTGTTTTTTGTGCAGAAAGGAACACCTTCCTGCACAAAAACAATACTTTTTGAAGCATTATCAGGTCTACCAGTAAGGCTAAATCTGGGAATGTGCCAAAATCCATGGGTGGATGTATGGGAACACCCATGCTCCACCCATGGCGCACTTCACTGCGCCTCCCTGCTGCAGAGTAATGCAAGGCAGCGATTTGCATTGCCCTTGTGCCCCCTTGCGTGGTGCAAGCCCAACGCAACACCTTGGTAATCTGGCCCTAGATTTCACAGAGACCGTGCTTCAAAGAAGAAAACATATGTAGAGCTCCATTACAATCATTATCCTATGCCCTCAAATCTTTGAGCCTGTTTCCAGACCATTTGCTAGCTATGAAATACTTCCTTGTTCTGTCTATACTAGGCAAATGCCAGCTCTCTATTCACAGGTGTTCTCAAACCGAATCTGGCTCCACTTAATGCAATATTTAAAGTCACTATCTCATTTACCAGAGCAACAGGAATAATTTACCACATTTCACATATTCTGTCACTCTGATAAGGTGGTCCCAAGCAACACAATACTCAGAAGATCATGTATGTGCATGCCTTTAGAATCATAGGAGCATGGAAGCATGCACAAGGTGTGGGTGCTGGTTGAACAGAAGCCTCATGTCTGAGAAGAAAGCATTTCACGAAACACCTGAGTAAACACAAGCAGTACCAGGTAGCCCATGGACCCAAAGGGCTCTCCTTTGATTGGCCCAAAGGGCTCTCCAAGATTTGCCAATGGTGGCAGTCACCTTGAAAGAATATAGCTCCTTACAACACATGCGATTTGATCGCATGCCATTACAACACGGTTGTTGCAATGACCACGTGTTAGTACGCAATACCATTACATCGCAAGTCATTAAAACGAATTGCAGTAGGGGGGCGCACTGGACTTAGGAATAGTATTATTTACTATTCCTACTCCAGTTTGCGCAACAGCAGGGAAGGTGTTGAATTTCAAATCCAATACCAGTGCGCCCCCTACAGCAAGTCGTTGTAATGACTTGTGATGTAATGGTATTGCGTACTAACAACGAGGTCGTTGTAACAACTGCGCTGGAATAGCATTTCATTGTGGCGACAGCGTTGTAAACGCTGTTTCCCCCTTGAAAGCCTAGAGCACAAGTTTGTCATGGTGCATAACATACTTACTAGGCAATTGTGATATATCATTGCTGCAGCCGGGACTTCACATTTAAATTCTTAAAGTTTTAGTTCATCTTGAAAGGTGATGGTATATAATTCAGGTTTTCTTATTCTATATCTTTTGTTACACATATTAACGCTGATTCTCTTACTATGCTGTGCTGCATTTATAGGTCTTTGTCACATTTGTGAGGAGGACAGTATCAAGAACTCTCCTAAGATTGGGTAAAAGAGGAAGTCTCTTATACATTTCACATCGGTGTGTTGCAGAATGCAGTGTTAAGTCACACATGAAACTACCTTGTCATCAGAGCAACTCTACCACTTCTGTGCTTGGTAGAGGATTTCTCTCTGTGTTGCAGGTAGCACGAAGTATGGGGGGCAGCGGCATGGCTCTAGAATGGTGCTCTGGACGTAAAACCCACACACTCAGGTATACACTGAGCTGTGATGTCGGTTCTTGTTTCAAGCAGTTCATGGCAATGCATTTTGTGTCCCAAAGCATTTAGGGCATATCAGCAACACCCGGCGATAATTATCGCTAAGCGCACTTAGCGCTAGGATAATTATCACCAGCTAGTGAGGATTTTTATCGCTGAGATAGCGTGCTATTAGCAAAAGCGATAAAAATCCTAGCGCTAACTGCCAAACGTTAGATTATCGCTGGAAACCCAGCGATAATCCCCCGAAGTTTGGCGATAGCTTGCTGATAGGGCCTAACATATTTGTCCATGATATCCACCTTCCATAGGATATCATGGCTGTCTGTTTCAAAGCAGGCGTAAGGAAAGTAGCGATAACAGAGGTTATCGCTACTTTTCTTGTCGCTATGCTGCTTTGCGTGAGGCTTGATAATAGGAGAAATGTCGCTTAGCGTCATTTCTCCCGTTATCTTGGGGAGGAACGCCCACTTTGCATCTCATTAGAGATGCAAAGATGGGCATTAGGAATTCAGGCGCTAAGGCAAGGTTTCACACGATAGCGTGACCTTGATAATATAGCGATAAAATTATCGCCGCTTTTCGGCCGAAAACGGCCGCAAAAGCGGCGATAATTTTATATCGCCGCTTTGTAGATATGCCCCTTAGTTTTCTTGATTTTTCTGTGCACTTAGCACCTATTTGCAATGCGTGTTAGGCCTACATTTTTCATATAGGATGTTGAATAATTTTCTTTGTGGATCATCTTGGATCTGTTTGTTCTGCTTGGCTCTTTCCTCCTGCCTTATGTTCCGAAGGAGTTTGGAGCCTTGCTGTTTTCACCAACTCCACCTTCATTTTCAATCAAGATTGATTAAGATTGGCAAAAGAGTACTTTTTCCCACTTCTTCCCTCTCACATTTGTTATTCTTCACATGGTGGCACTATGTCTACTGGAAGGTATAACCCTTTCCTTGGAAAATCTACAAGGGCATATAAGAGACTCTCTTGTTGTCCAGTCCCTTGACAGTTTTCCTTAATTACAACACTTTTCCTAGAACACCATGATGAGCAATGATGAACTGTAAATTACTTTTTAAAACTGTTGCCTTTAAATCCAGATGATCAATTTAAAACCATCAAAATATAATATATCAATAAATGAACAATGTTCAAAATATAAAATTATTGGGGTTTAGTGAAATATATTACTTAACATCAATGAAAAGGTTAAGCTAATTTGAGATTAAAAGTGACTCCTGTGAGTCAGCCATCTTTTTTCAATGATCTTCCTCAACAGATTTGAGGCTACTGGTAACTATTTTTTTTTGCACTTTTTGAAAGAGTATTATGCGAATGGCAAGGGGAAAAGGGGAGAGGATGTGGCCTAACAGCTAGGGCGGTTGACTTAAAATCTGGGGACCCGGGTTCGAGTATTGGCAACAACGCTCAACATCCTGTAATTCTGGGCAAATCTGTGTGGGTCTAATTACGATGTTGGGCAGATTTAAGACTGCCTGATGACGTTTCAGTCATGGGACCGCCCGACCTCCTATCGGCAGTCCCGACCGACCAATTAGGATGCGACCGAACAGTGTTCGGTCGCACTCCTATTCTTTACAGTGGGAGCATGCATTCTGACCGGAATGCATGCTCTCATTGTAAAACAAAGAGGTGCAGTTCACCCTGAACCCCATGGCAGGAACCTCAAAGTGCTTGCCACAGGTTGCAGGGATCAACAGGGGGGCACCATAGGTGCCCCCTTGGCCACAAACTGGAGGCTGTGCACCGATGGGGGTCCCCAAAGTCAACTTCCGTCAGCCTTTCTGTGTCACAAAGGCCGGCACAGAAAGGGTCTCGGAATCCAACATTGTAATCCCTCGGGTGGAAAGAGCCGTCCTTCGGATAACTGAGGTCATTCTGACTGGGGGACAGGCTCTCCGAACCCGTCGGAGGTCAGTTGAAATGACCGGTTGGATTTCTTTCTGACCGACACCATCGAAATGGGTCGGTCGGAAAGGAATCCAACCGACTAATTACAATGCATTAGGAAACAGCTCTTACCGATGGTAATCAACCCCTTAACCCCTTCCATGCTCATGATGGAATGGTTCCGTCATGAGCACAAATTGAAGTGTGCTCATGACGGAACCATTCCGTCATGAGCACATGCTCAGGAGATCCCTCTGCTGCAGACAGCAGAGGGATTTCCCTTTTTTTTTTTTGCCTGGGAAGGTGGGGAAGAGCTTCACCAACCTCCCCAGGCCAATTTTTGAATTTCACTGCAAAGACGATGTCGCGCATGGCGCGCCATCGTCATTGCAACGAAATCGAAATTGAAACTTAGTTTCAGTTTCTGTTTCGTGCTTGTGGGGCTATCTCTGCCCCCCAAGCACCGAAAAAGATGGGAGAGGTATCGTTGGAAAGGGGAGAATCTCCCCTTTCCAATGGTAGCCTTCCCTAGTGGATCCCTTTGTTTGGTCACAACAGTTTTCTGACCCCCCTGGGGGCAAATGGGGCAGTAGCCCCCAATCAAGGGCAAAAAGCCCACTAGAAACCAGGGATATTTTTTAATTGATGTTGTGGTGGGGGCTGCCAAAAAAGGGCATGGCAATATCCCCCACAGTAAAATGTCAGTCTTTCTGCCCCCCAGGGGGTAGATGGGGCAGCAGCCCCCAATCTGCCTCCGCAGGGGGCAGAAAGCCCATTGGAAACCCAGGATTTTTTTTATTGACGTTGGGGTGGGGGCTGCCCAAAAAGGTCATGGCAATGCCCCTCCCAGAGAAATGTTAGTATTTCTGCCCCCCCCCTAGAGGGCAGACCATGTCAGTAGCCCCCAATCTGTCCCCCAGGGGGCAGAACACCCACTACAAACTAGGGATTGTTTTTTTTTTATTGATGTTGGGATGGGGGCTGCCAAAAAAGAGCATGGCAATGCCCCCAACACCCCCAGAGAAATGTCAGTCTTTCTGCCCCCCAGGGGGCGGATGGGGGCAGTAGCCCCCAAATCTGCCCCCGGTGGGGCAGAAAGCCCACTAGAAACCAGAGATTTTTTTTATTGAGATAGGGGTGGGGCTGCCCAAGATGGGCAGGCTAATGCCCTCATCCCCCCCAAAAAAATGCAACAGTCTTTCAGCCCCCCCAGAGGCAGATGGGGGCAATAGCCCCTGATCTGCCCCCAGGGGGGCCAGAAAGCCCACTAGGCACCAGGGATTTTTATTTAAAAATGTAGGAGTGGGGGCTGCTCAGAATGGGCATGATAATGCTCCCCCAAAAACTATTACCACAGTCTTTATGCCCCTTCCCGTAGGCATATTGGGGCAATAGCTCCTTATCTGCCCCCCAGAGGGGGTCAGAAATCCCTCCGGCTCAGAATTTTTTTATTTTTTATATAGGGTTGAGGTCAGCCCAGAATGGGCAGCCAATGGCACACCGCCCCCCAAAATATGCCACAGTCTTTCTGGCCCCCAGAGGGGTGGATGGGGCAGTGGCCCCGATCTGCCCCCAGGGGGGGGGCAGAGAGCCCACTAGGCACCAGCGATTATGCTTGCTTTTGTTATGTGTGAGGGTGGTGGCTGCCCAGAATGGGCATACCAATGCCCCGACCCCCCCCAAAACATAGCCACAGTCTTTCTGCCGCCCTTAGGGTCATATCGGGGCAACTCCCCCCAATTCCCCCCCGAGTGCGCCGGTCAGCCCATTAGGCACAGACTTGTTTTTAGCAATGTGCCTAGGGGTGAATTTTGGGCCCTAGCGCAGCTGGCACATAGGGAAACCTAGCAAACCTGTACATTTTTTAAAACTAGAAACCAAGGGAAATCCAGGATGGGGTGACTTGTGTGCCTCTCACCACGTTCTGTTACCCAGAATCCCTTGCAAACCTCAAATGGAGTTAAAAAGAACACATTTTCCTCACATTTCTGTGATGGAAAGTTCTGGGATCTGCATGGATCCACAAGATTCCACCCACCCCCCATTCCCCAAAGTCTTCCGAGAAAAATGGTACCTCACCTGTGTGAGTAGGCCTAGGGCCCGTGACAGGAAATGGCCCAAAAGGCAACCTGGACACACCTCATTTTCACAGTGAAAACTGACCCTTTTTTTGCAAAGTGCCTAGCTGTAGATTTTGAGCCCTAGCTCTGCCGGCACCTAGGGAACCTAGCAGACCTATACATTTTTGAAAACCAGACACTCAGGGGAATCCAAGATAGGGTGACTTGACTGGCTCCCACCAGGTTCTGCTACCCAGAATCCCTTTCAAACCTCAAAATGTGTAAAAAAGAACAAATTCTCCACCCATTTCTGTGGTGGCAAGTTCTGGAATCTGCGTGGATCCCAAAAATTCCACCCACCACGCATTCCCCAAAGTTTTTTGGGAAAAATGGTACCTCACTTGTGTGGGTAGGCCTAGTGCACGTGACAGGAAACAGCCCAAAACACAATGTGGACACACCACATTTTACAATGAAAACTGACATTATTTTGCAGAGTGCATAGCTGTGGATTTTGAACCCTAGCTCTGCCGGCACCTAAGGAAACCTAGCAAACCTATACATTTTTGAAAACTAGACACCCAGGGGAATCTAGGATGGGGTGACTTGTCTGGCTCTCACCAGGTTCTGTTACCCAGAATCCCTTGCAAACCTCAAAATTTATTAAAGAAAAACACATTTTCGTCACATTTCTGTGGTGGAAAGCTCTGGAATCTTTGTGGATCCACAAAATTCCACCCACCCCGCATTCCCCAAAGTCTTCAGAGAAAAATGGTACTTCACTTGTGTGGGTAGGCCTAGTCCCCGCGACAGGAAACGGCCCGAAACGCAACGTGGACACAACATATTTTCACAGTGAAAACTGACCCTTTTTTTGCAAAGGGCCTAGCTGTAGATTTTGAACCCTAGCTCTGCCGGCACCTAGGGAAACCTAGCAAACCTATACATTTTTTAAATCTAGGCACCCAGGGGAATCCAGGATGGGGTGACTTGTCTGGCTCTGACCAGGTTCTGTTACCCAGAATCCCTTGCAAACCTCAAAATTTATTAAAGAAAAACACATTTTCGTCACATTTCTGTGGTGGAAAGCTCTGGAATCTGTGTGGATCCACAAAATTCCACCCAGCCCGCTTTTCCCAAAGTCTTCCGAGAAAAGTAGTACCTTACTGGTGTGGGTGGGTCAACTACCCGTGACAGGCAAGGGCGCAAAACTTATTGTGGTGACTTCAAAATTACCTAATCACAAAACAACCTGGTTTTGCAAGGGGGGGTTTCAGCTAAATTTGAGGTTTGCAGGGCATTCTGGGTAGGAAAACGTTGGGGGATACACGCAAGACATACCTCGCTGGACACCCCCGGGTGTCTAGTTTTCAGAAATGTGTGGGTTTTGTAGTTTTCCAAGATGGCCGCCAAGCCTGGGGCCAAAAACCCAGGGGACTCCTCTCGTAAAACCAGGTTGTTTTGTGATAGGTCATTTTGATGTCTCCTCAATATGATTTGGGCCCTTGCCTGTCGCGGGTACTTGACCCACCCATTTCAACTAATTTTCAATTTTTCCTATATTCAACGGTTAGTTTCTGTGAAGAAACCTTGAAGGATCTACACAAATGATCCCTTGCTGAATTCAGAATTGTATCTACTTTTCTAAAATGTATAGCTTTCCAGGATCCATTATTGCTTTCATACCCATTTCTACCATTAACTGGAAAGAGGATGAAAGCAGAAAAATAGCAAAAATAGGCTATGTCCCAGAAAAATGCCAAAACTGTGTAAAACAAATTTGGTTTTGTGACAAAAGTCTGCTTGTCACTGAAAGGTGGGAAGATGGTGATTTCAGCACCACAACCCCTTTTTTGATAACATTTGCAGGGAAAAAACCAGACGCTTTCATCTGTAGCCCTTTTTTCCCATTCCCCTACCCCCCCCCCCAAAAAACCTGTATTTTGCCTAATTTCTAATCCACAAACCCTGGATACCTTTAGAATCCCCATGATGTTGGAAAAAAAGGACGCAAATTTGGCGTGGATACCTTAAGTGGTCAAAAAGTTACAGGGGCCAAAGCGCGAACTATCCCAAATAGCCACAAAAAGGCTTAGCACTAGGGGAGAAAAGGCCTAGCAGCAAAGGGGTTAATCTCCCCATGCCTAACAAAACAAAAAAATTAAACAAAAAATGTTTCCTTGTGTACTGCAACTGGTGCTCATGTAAAACATTCTGATACCTTCAGGTCAAGCTCTCACTATATAAAACTCAGAAAAAAATGGGATGGCTTAAATAAATACCCCCCATCCCCTTTCTACATAAGCTGCGGTTTAACTCTTCTTTTATAAAGGATTGAGGGGCATATTATCAAGCACGACATTAAAATTATTGCCGCTAAAGCGGCGATAATTTTAACACCGTTTCTTGATAATATGCCCGTGAGATTGTAGGAATGATAACAGAAAATGATATGGTTTATCTGCTGTATCTTGAGTATCAAGTGTAGAAAATGTTTCCTTAACACAATGACTGGGTAAAAATGTTTTTTATGGTAAGTGATCTCAATTTAAGGTAATTCTCACATACAAACAGGTTTTTCACCTAATGTTTGAGAGAAAGTTTCCATAGAGACTTTTGACAACTTTGACAGTAACCTCAGCATTGCTGAACAAGCTAGAAATCTGACAAGTAAAAACTCCCTTCTGCTCCAAGTTCCTAAATGCAAATCTGTCTTCACAAGCAAATAATTATACTCGGGCTGGCTGCCTCCACCTAGAACTCATTGCCAGCACACCTGAGGACATTGACACCCTTTGTGGAGGAAATAACTTAAATCTTGTGCTAAAGTCAGACCACAATATACATGATCCATGCTGGACTGTTTCAGCACTACTTTGTGCTAAATCACATCAGGTTAAATGTTTCAGTCTAATATGTTTCTACAATCACCTCACATTACTATCCGCCATCTTGGTTGTTGTCATCCACGTTCCTTGTCTTCATCGTTCTGGTTTCTTGTAAAGCTACTGTATGCCGCTCTGGCTGTAACATATAAATGTTGAATAGATAAATAAAAAGAATAATTTCCAAATAAGGATATGTATAAATTGATCCGCTTTTGAGTATTTTCATTGTAAAACAATAATTCAAGAATAGTTCTATATTAAAAACCATATATTGCTGCCACAATGGTATAGTCGATTGCATTGTAATTCTGTTTAAGTTCAATTAATTTAAAAGGTGGTAATATCTGGCGCTTTCAAAGCTTTGCAGCAAAGTGTCCTCTCAATAGACAGCAAATAAAAAGAGAGATAATTAAAGCGCTTCCTCATTTCTGGTTGAATTCATAACTGTTATCCAGGCTTTAGGAAAATATTTAAAGTACATTCTTGTGATATGATTTGTGCTGCAGTGCTTATTTCAATATTAGCATAAAGTTATGTCTGGGAGAGAGTACATCAGAGTTTGGGGTATGGTAGTGAAAAGGCTCCTGCTCCTCTTCTATAATGACCTAAATCATTCTTTCATGTTGCATCCCAAGTTTGATAACTGCAATGAAAGGAAGACACAGGGTCTTTTCAGGTAAGATAACTCCTAGTTTTATTCAGTATACAGGTACAGGACCGGTCAGAACAGGCTGCAGAAACCAACTGCCAAAACACATGACCATTCCACATGCCCCCATTCTAACACAGAACCCGTCATCATGGTGGCACGTGCATCACAATAATGAAGCAGAATTGCGATTCTCATATTACCATGACTAGAGAATCTGGATTTCATTAAAGACACGGAGGCTGACATTATGCATTATTCCTTTAATGCAGTCCAAGCAGCCGCTTACATCACAATATTAAAAGGTTCCAGAATAGAACAATAGCAACACATGAAAGGCATGAGCCATCAACAATCTGCCTCTTTTAAATGTGGAAGAAAATAGGTTCATGAAACTTGAAACATCAAAACTATCTTCTGATGAGCAGGATGAAGGAGAAGGAAGAACGAAGGTAAAACCAAAGGCCAGACGACACACAGTGAAGGAGCGTTACCTGAAAAGAGAAATAAATAAATATCTCTTGAATGTAAAAAACAGTGTCGAGCTTATCAAGCTAAAAGGAACAAGAGATGAAACAAGTACTGTTAATAAAAAGTACAGTAATAAACTGTAACAAAAACAGCATTACATCATTGTAAGACCACCAAGGGGTGGGATGGGCGGGATAATGTCAGCCTCCGTGTCTTTAATGAAATCCAGATTCTCTAGTCATGGTAATATGAGAATCGCAATTTCATTACAAGAACGGAGGCTACATTATGCATGTTGGTAGCTTTGTAAAACAACATCAGACATATGTTCAATAGGCTTGTAATAATGACGTGCAAAGGTGCTAGCATTTGACCAGTCAGCAGCTTTGAGAATGTTGTCCCAACTTACCTCCAGACCAGAGAGATTGACTGGCCATAGCACCCCTCTAAGGGAGTGAGTTTGAAATTTCTTTAAGTGAATACCTGCTAGACCCATAACAGTCTTAACCCATCTAGCAATAGAGGTCGAGGTTATGCCTTTGTGGGGTTTAACAAAGGATATAAGTAATTGGTTAACATCCTGAGGGCGAAGAGCAAACATTCTGCGATCATACTCTCTCATGCAGTCCACTACGCAAAGTGTTGGACATAAATCAAAACGTGGGTAAAAGATTGAATCAGACATAGTCTTTGTTCTTCTATAAATCTCAAATTTGATTCCGAACATGTTATATTACCTATTCGTAATCTCCAGGGCTTTGACATCAGAGACCCTTCTGCATGAGATCAGGCATAGTAGAGTAGCCACCTTAATGGAAAGTTTTTATTTTAGTTTTTTTTTTTAATTATTATTATTGAAAAGATCAAGGATTAGTTTGACAGCCCAAAGACTTTCATATTTAGGTTTAGGAGGTCTTCTTAAACGAATGCTTTTCATCACTCTACAAACAATGACATTTTTACCTACCGTTTTACCATTGACAAGGACATGACCAGGAGAAATAGCTGATCTATAGCAATTGATAGTTCTATAGCTGAGGCCTTTATCAAATTGTTTAACAAGGAAGTTAACTATGTCAACAATAGGTGCCTCCAAGGAATCCAGGTTCCTTTCCAGACACCAACGTACCCAGATTCTCCATATGTTGTTATATCTGTAGTGAGTGCCTGGGGCCCAAGACACTCTGAGGAGAGTTGCAGCCGTTGCCGAAAGTCCTGAGATTTCATTGGATCTCCTCACACTCTACAGGCAAGAAGGGTTAAACTCCTGTTCTGAATTAGGGGGTGAACTCCTCCGTCTACGTCTGCAAGAAGATTCTAGGGTAGGAATTAAGAAGCTAGTTCTAGAGTGGTGGGGAACCATGCTTGGGATGGCCAAAAGGGAGTTATTAGGACAAGGAAGCACTGATCCTGTCTCACTATCTGAAGAACTCTCTGAATCATGGCAAAGGGAGGGAATGCGTACACCTTGGGTCCTTTCCAAGATCGTAGTACCACATCTCTCCTCTCACAATAAAGGGAAGTCAGGAAAAACATAAAAAGCTTACAGTACAACAATGGCGGAGGGTGTGCATCAAAACATGACAAGGAAAGCATGGCAAGAAAACAGATACAAAAAGCAAACAACACAGACATTAATATCATATCTCACGTACCTTGAACCAAACAGGAGGTCTCCTTTCTCTTTCAGAACCATTCAAGCTAGGATTGCTTTGTGTGGTAGTAAGTACTCCCTGCTCACCGTCAGACCTCTGCTTGGACAACCTCTCCTTGTTCCACCATTTCCCACCACTAAGCTTGACAGATCTGCCTCTGAGAGCAATGATCTGCATAGGACTGGAAAATGTTGAATACCCCTTAGCAACCAGACCAGGTAATCTCACGTTAACCGAGACTCCGGCTTTGAAAAGAGCCTGTCTTCTCCCTTTGATTGGCTCCTTGGTCACATACTTGCTCTGGGACTTTTCACAATTTTCTCTCATTGATTCACGTTTCACATTGGGTACACCACAAGTCTACAAGTCCCTTCTTCCAATTCAATCTAATTACCACTGACAACTGAATACTGTCCTTCATGACCCTGTTACATCGTTCTACCAAACCATTATTGCAGGGTGTCTTGACTCGCCTTCAAATTACCCCTCCCACACGACGGCCCAAGCACGAGGAGGCAGAAGACATAAAACACAACACCACCTAGAAAAGGGGTTTCACTTTATAAAATGAAACACATCAAAGACTCTCTTTTTAGAATGCGGCTTGGTGTTTTATTTATGCAATGCTCTCTAACAATATGGCTTTCCCAGATGCCAAATTAACATCATTCAAATGTATATAGATATATATACATATATATGCAAGCAATAATAACACACTTGGTAAATGCAACAGTTAAATGCATGAATAATAATAATAATGAATAAACAAGCAGCAAGTAATACTGGACGTCCTGCAAGAAATCAGACAGATATATACACTATTCCAGGCTACATTAAACAATCTCTCACAAAACAACCTTGAACGTGATTAACCAAAACAACTTGCAAACCCTATGGGGACCTGTCTGTGCGCACAGAAAAGCTCAAGCAAGGCAGAGTCAGAATTCAAGAGGACATAAGGCCATGTCAAAGCAAATAGTAAGAACTGCATAATAGTTCCCAATGTACAACACAATGCACATTTGTGCACCACTAGTTATAGCATCACATACTTGATCTCTCAATGTACAACATAATGCACATTTGTGCACCACTACTTATAGCATCACATACTTCATCTCTCAGTTTACAACACAATGCACATTTGTGCACCACTGCTCATAACACTGCACTTCGAGACCAAAAAGTGCATTCCACACCTCTCTCTCTCATGCTTTCAAATGCACATCCCACACATTCTGTTCTTGGCAAGGCTGTTCTACTGTGACAGCTCCCACTTCAAAACTACGAGAAGAAATCTTCAAGAGAAACAAGGCAAATGCAGGATGTACATTCAGGTTAGGATCAAATAAAACACCAAAGTCAATTAAAATGATAGTAGTCAAAGGTCATCACGTGGTGTTAGAACACAAGAGTGCCTCTAGCACTACACATGGATGATATAACAAAGTGATAATATGCTTGATGCCCCAATGACTCATGAACCCTTGGAACTCTTTGACCATAAATTGCACCCCCTTGTTGGTGACCAGTTTTACAGGTGAACCTTATCTCAAAAATAAAGACTGGAGAAATTCTAACACCTCCTCAGTGTTGGCAGACTTCACAAATTTCACTTCAGGCCACCTCGAGCCATAGTCCACCGCAATTAAACCATACCTGTTTCGTTCATCCAAAACATACATGGGTCCAATGATGTCCAAACCTAACTTAAACCACGCTTTGTCAGGAACAGGCACTGCTTAAATTGGATTAGGAAACATGACTTGGGATTTGTCACTAAGCACACACGCTACACAGTCTCTCACAAAAAGTTCAACTCCCCTAGCCATGCCTGGCCACCAAAATATGTCTAATTCTCCTCTTCATGGCTCTCATGCCCATGTGACCCTCATGGGTCAAAGCCAAAATCTTGCTTTGCAATGCCACAGGCACCACCAACAAATCCATTCTTCTCAACACGCCCATATGCATACTTAGCTCGGGAAAGACATGTTTGAAAGAACTGGCTTCCCCAGCTTTAGGGACCCAACCCTCACTCAACATACCAACCACCACTTGGATAGTTTCAGCTTCCTGCACAGTGACTTTCCATTCTTCCTTTGATATGCAACCAATACCAGATTCCACCAATGAGGCCACTAAGCAAATACCATCATCCACCTGCTCCCTTACTTACACATTGGAGAGGGGCAACCTGGACAAACAGTCCACAAAAATATTTTTAGCGGCAGGAATATATTCCAATTGAAACTGGAACTCCATTAACCTGTACTAAAATTTAGCAATGCGGGGAGTGACATTGCTGGCTCCCTTTGTGGTGAATACGTTAATCAAAGGCTTGTGATCCATGTGAATGATGAACTCCGAACCCCATAAGTATTGCCTAAAATGATCTACACCCCACCAACAAGCTAGGGCTTCACACTCAATCACAGAGTAAGTGGCCTTCTCACCTCTCCTTTATTTTGAAGTAACCCAGCACCCAACCCATGCTGACTTGCATCTGTGATGACAATGAAAAGATCATGTGTATCGAAAGGTTGCAGGGGAATGGCACAGCTTAATTCCAGTCTTATTTGCTGGAATTCACACTCTTGCTTTAAGACCACATAAACTGCTGGTTTTTCTCATCAGCATCCTTATGTTATGTGTCTTATCACTACAGTTTAGAATGAACCTGGCATAAAATTCCAACATGCCAAAAAAAAAGGTCTTTATTTTGCGGTGTGGAGAAACCCTTTATGGCCATTACTAAATTCTCCTCAGTTTCCACTCCCGAGCAGATAACATATATTTCAGTTAATCCACCTCATCCACTGCAGATTTACACTTCTCTACTTTTAATGTGGCACCCCTTTCAGTCAAGAGAGATAGAACAGTGGCCAAAGTCTTGTCATGACATTCCACATTCTTACTGTACACATAAATTTTATCCTGGAAACATTTGACATTGGGAACACCAGAAAACATCGCCTCTATGACCGTTTGAAATACTGCCGAAGCTGATGCAAGTCCAAAGGGCATTCTCCTAAATCTGTAAGCACCAGAAGGGGTCACAAAGGATGGAAGATGCCAACTTTTTTTCTTGAGAGTGATCTGGTGATATGCAAAGGACATATCTAAGGTGGTGAAAATGTTATCCCTCCTTTAATGAACCCAGCATCTTCGTAATGTTAAGTAGAGGATATCTGTCGACCAATATTCTCTCATTTAGATCCCTCAAGTCAATGCTTATTCTAAGGGCACCATTCTCATTCCTGGCCAAAACCTAGGGGACAACCATTGAGAGCTCTCAATGGGCTCAACGATACCCTGCTGACAAAGAGATTCTAATTCCAGGGACAAATCCTTCCTCGTGGTTAATGGAACATGTCTGGCTTTGTGAACCACAGGTTGAACTCCTTGCTTCAAAATTATACAATGTGAAACCCTTAATTTTTCCAAGAATTTTGCTAAAGACCTCTGGAAAAGACGCTTTCCAATCCTGTACCCCCACCGCCCAGATAGATTTTATGTCCTCTTTAAGGAGAACCTGCTCTGGACTGTTTGGGTCTGAAATGATACCCAGATTTTTCTGCTCCAACCATCCCAGAAGAGAAGATCCATCTTTTGTCACATACACAGTAGAGGGAGTGGAATGCCCCTTAAAAGTTAACCCACGATCAAATTCCCCCAATACCTGATCAGGCTTACTCCCCATAAGCTACGGGCTTAAACAGGGATTTCTTCAAGGGAATGTTGACTAACTATTCCATTCTTCGGGACCAATGAGAGTTAAAAAGGAACCGGAATCGGCCAGTATGGAAATATTTTCACCATCTACACCAATTTGACAAAATGGATGCTTGACACTAGTGCAGTCAAGCTTCAAGACCTCTGGATTGTCAGCCTTATTTATGGACTCAGTCGTTTTGCGATAATCACTCAAATCATTCAACTTCCCCACAACACTCGATTCACAAGCATCCAACACCATCATGACCAAAGTTTCTTCCTCACTGTCAGGCTCAGTATCCACCACAGGTACGTTATCAACTGACAGAAACTTTTTAGTCATAGGTTTGAGATGTACTGGATTAGATTTGCACACTTTAGCAAAATTACCATTCTTTTTGCATTTTGCGCAATGCTTATCAGGACAGAAAGAAGCATAACCCAAATGGCTTCTGCTGTCACATCTGTAGCACTCTAATGTTCTCTGTTTATCACTTTACCTTTCCCTCTTGTACACGACATTCTCCACCGTAACTGAATGCAATTTAGTTTCTAAGACTATCTGGTCCATGTACATGCTGGTAGTCTCTACCTTTCTTGCTATTTCTAATGCTTTGTCCAAAGTTAAGTTCTCAGTCCTTAAAAGCTTCTCTTGAATCTTTTTGCTATTAGTTTTCTCAAGTAATTGGTCCCTTAACATTTCATTCTCAAAAGCTCTATAGTCACATATTGCGGCTAGGACTCTAAAATCACTTATGAAAGCTTCTACTTGTTCGCCGGGCAACTGCTTCCTCATGTAGAACCTGTGTCTCTCCAGTATGATGTGATGCTTCTTTTTAAATCTGGCATCCATCATTTTTTATGGCAGAGACATATTCATCCACTGCATCAACCTCACCCATAACTACAGCTGGAGGTAAGTGCTTTAAAACCTTCCTCCCTTCAGTGCCCAAAGAATGGTGCAATAAGGCTAACTTTTTCTTCTGAGTGAAAACGTCTGCTTCAAAGCCGTCTAGGTAAGCCTCAAACCCTTCTAACCATAATTCCCACTGCACAGGGGGATTTCCTGGAGTGTCTAAAAATGGAAAAGTGGGTAAAACAGACTGTTGCATATTGGCAGGTTTAAATGACTACAATGATATAAACCAGAATGAATGCTTGGAATAACATGAACAGGTTAGGCTTATGAGAAAGCGAAAAGCAGTAAAACAATAAAAGGTCACACTGTGTGCACGTCACTGAAGATGCACACAATTCGCTGGAATATTCTTGTGCAGGGAGTGAACAGTTGTAAATTGCAATAAAAATTAACACAGTGTGTGTGTAACTGATGGTGCACACAACATGCTGGAAAAGCTGCAGCAAAAAATAGAAAGTTACCAGAAAACTGGTGACAGGAGTCTACTTGGCACATCAGTGACCTGGGTAGGGTGGGGAATTAAAATCCGACTGTTCAACGTGGTGTGCGTGTCACTGGTACTCGCTGCGGGAAGAAGATCCAGCTCTTGAATATGCAACAACAGGGTGTGCATATCACCGATACGCCAAACAACGATAAACAGGAGCACCTGGTTTGAGCAGACGTCGATTTTACCAGGATGTGGCACCCAGGAAGTAGAGAAAGACATATGGAAAGAGTCGGCGGAACGGCTGGACAGCGAAAAGAAACTGGTGCCATAATCACAGACTCAAAGCTGGAGGTTGCTAGGCTACCAACGTTAATCACGTAGTGACGCAGCCAGAACAGACACGGGAAAGGATGGGCAATGGTCGCTAGGCTACAAGGCAGGGTTTAATCTACGCGCGATGATGACGAGGTAGGTGACGTCACTAAAGTTGCAAAACACCCCAAAAAAATCTTACCTAGGAGTATGCCCCCGCATAATGCTGTCGGGCAGGAAACAAGGCGCAGAAAACACGCAGGGGTGTGCTGCTGTTGGGCTGAGATGGGAGGATTCCCCATCTGCTGGTTTACAAACACCAAGAAGAAACCTCCTGATCTGCCGGTCCACCACGGTCCAGATCTGATCGTTGCCAGTGAAAGGAAGACACAGGGTCTTCGCAGGTAAGATAACTCCTGGTTTTATTCAATATACAGGTATAGGACTAGCCAGAAAAGGCAGCGGAAACCAACTGCTAAAACACCTGACCATTCCACATGCCACCATTCTAACACAGAACTCGTCATCATGGTGGCATCTGCATCACAATGATAAAGCAGAACCCAGTATGCAAGTAATTGTAGAGTCTGTTTTATACGAATATGAAACTTTACATCGCAGATCTTACACCGCGATGCAATCACAACGCGGTAGTTATAACGACCGCTTTGTTACAACACAGGGCCATTACAACGCAAGTCATTACAACAACTTGCGCTAGATGGCGAGCTGGACTTAGGAATAGTATGATTTACTATTCTAACTCCAGTGTGTGCAACACTAGGGAAGGTGGTGGAATAGTAAATCAAACTATTCCTTAGTATAGAGCGCCATCTAACGCAAGTCGTTGTAACGACTTGCAGCCTCATGCATCAAGCCAAAATCCAGTCGGTAAAATACCGAATCGCTAATAACACCCGTTAGCCATGAAAAAAAAACGAATCCCAATGCATCAACCAAAACTGTGAGCAAATAACCAATCGCTAAATGAAATCCGGTAAAATACCGAATCGCAATTAACCAACATGCAAAAATACCGATTCGCTAAATACCGATTTAGCAATCACCGAAATCACTAATAGCTCCCGGCAAGTGCCAATGGCAAATAACGAATCGCTACCCAATGCAACAACAGTCGCAAATACCGAAAATCCCAAAAATCGCTATTTTGCATGAGCTAAATAAGGGGAATCAGAACCTGAAGGTAAAGTTAAAAAAAAAAATATGTGAATAAAAAAAATGATTCTACAGGTGCAACTGATTGTGGTAATCACCAACCCCTTAAATGTGGCCAAGGAGACCCTGTTAGCTACCACAAAATGGCAGCCCTCTATGTGCTTGCAAGGAGGATGCGCATCAATGCGGCAGGACAGCGCAGGAGAAGGGTCCAGGAGAGAGTTTTCAGACTGCGCATCACCTTGCTCGGCCAGAATGAGGACGAGGTGTACGAGAAGTATCGACTCAATCGTGCCATGATCATGCGCCTCATTGCAGACCTGGAACCATTACTGCAGCACCAGACACACGGACCAATGCAATCCCTGAGCACATCCAGGTCCTATGCAGCCTGCACCTACTGGCCTCAGGAAGTTTCCAGGGGGTAATTGCGGTAGCCGGAGGCGTATCGCAAAGCGCGCTCTCACGCTTCTTCAAGAAATTCCTAGATGCCATGCTGACAATGCTACACTCCCACATCAGCTTCCCCACAACCCCACAGCAGTTGGACCGCAACAAACAGGCATTCTACCAGGTGGCACAATTCCCCCATGTAATTGGATGCATCGACTGTACGCATATCGCCATATGTCCACCCGCAGCAAATGAGCACATATTCCGGAACCGCAAGTCCTACCACTCAATCAACGTGCAGGTTGTGTGCGATGCCAATCACATCATAACGGACCTAGTGGCACAATTCCCGGGGAGCACACACAACTCCTACATATTCCGCCACAGTGGAATCCACAGGCGTCTAATCAACGGAGAATTTGGAGAGGGACTCCTGCTTGGTACGTACAAATTACGCTTCCCCACACCAACACCACACATGTATGGACATCACCAATGCTAAGTCTTTGCTTCTATCTTCTAGGTGACAGTGCTTACGCCCTGCGTGAATATATACTCACCCCATACATCAATCCAGCAACCCCACAGGAACAACGCTACAACGCAGCACACATAAGCACTAGGAATGTCAAAGAGAGGACATTTGGGATTCTGAAGAGTCGCTTTAGAATCCTACATAAGACTGGCGGCGCCTTGCTATACAAACCTGAAACCTGCTGCCGGATTATTGCTGTATGTGCAATGCTGCACAACATTGCGACCAGAAGGGGGATACCCATAGAGGCTGACAGGAATGACCACCACCGGGATGACCAACCACCCGCCCAACAACGACAGGCACACGTCCCTAACACAGCAGAGGGCCACAGGAGGCGGACATACATCATGCAACATCATTTCTGAATCAGGTGAGAATGAAACATTACAAGTTTGTTTGGGGTGCAACTGTTTAATGCACAGTAGCACTGCGGTATGTGCAACAAAACAAGCAATGGAAATAATGCTCCACAGGAAAAATGTAAAATCAAATGTGCGTTAAAGTCACGCCTGTGCAGACTCAGAAAGGGGAGGTCCATGGTTGCCCCACCATGGTCCGGCATGTCTGTGTATCTGTCTAGTGGCGCTTGCCACGTACCCCAAGCCTCCGCTCAGGTGTCTCCAATGCCTCACCACGGCCTGTCCCCGTGGAGGCCCGCGAACTGCGGCGCCTGGTGCTGGGCTCTGCCAGTGACACGCTGCTGACACTGGAGGCAGCCTCACTGGCGTCATCCCCTCCCAAAGCAGCAGCACTGCATGTGCTGCTCTGTAGGTGTTAAACAGCAGTGGTCATCTGCCCTAGTGCCTTGGCAACATCCCCGCAGAAGTGCCCAAGGTCCACCTGCAAGGACACAGAGCGGCGTGCCAACACTGCGGTACTGTTGCTGTGACGTGTGATCGCCTTTGTAGCGGCGGCGGAACGCACCAATTGCTGTCGGTGCCTCCTCTTCTCGCACTCATGGCCCTCCCTCATGGCACGGGTGAGCTCATGGATGTCTTCCCTGAGGTGGCATTGCCCTCTGCCACCACAGTGGTCATGTCCCTAACCGCCGTGCTCATGTCCGTAACCGCCGCAGTCATGGCACGCATTTCTCTAGCAAGGCGCACGATATTGCAGCTAATGTTTGCCATATGTCGTCCCTGCAGGCGCTGTACACGCAGCATCCTCTCCTCGATGGCAGAAGTGTGTGGGAGATCCAAGTGGCCTGAGGAGACGGAACTTCTCCGAGCCCTGCGCTGCTGTGTGAGTCTTGCGCGTCCAGGTGGTGCATCAGGTGGTGTGATGGTGCGCAGACTGTGTCCCAATTGTGTGGAGGGTGTTTCCATCACCTGCAAGGGCGCAACTTGGGACCTGCGCCTCTGCGCTTTTGTGGCTGTTGTAGCTGCAGCGGGTGTGACTGGTGCTGTTGCTGGTGGCGCTGGTGCTGGTGCCCGTGCTGGTGGTGCTGGTGCCGGTGCCCGTGCTGGTGGTGCTGGTGGTGGTGGTGCTGGTGGGGTGGCAGGTGGAGGTGATGTATGCGCATCCTGTGCTGTCTCCAGGTCGGAATCCACAGGTGTCTCGGATATTATCAGCCGCCCGCTGTCGTCCGAATCCCCAGGAGATGCATCTGTGCGTGAAACAGTGCATGGTTAGTGGGATAGTTACACCTACATAGTGTTGTACACATACATGTCCCTCTGTGATCCACTAAATAAACAGTCTCTATCCATGTTCAACTGATGTGGTGAATGGGCATTGCATTTACGCCTGTACATGCACACTGGGCTGACTAGACTACAACTCCCATGATGCACTAGTGTTAGGAGTAAAGCTGTGTGTGCCAAAGCTGCATACACACTCAGATCCTGCTGGGGGCATGGAAATGGATTTACGCTATGCTGGGTATGGTCACAGGCATGCATCTTACCTTGGGCACTTGTGGCTGCGCCGGACGTGTCCATCTGGGTCACTCCCACGACGGCTTCCCGCTCGATTGTTCCTTCCACCAGGACCTCCAGGGCAGTGTTTGCTTGTACCGTGGAAGGGCCGCCTCCGGTTCTGCTTGCCTCCCGGAGCCTCTCTGAAATCCTCTCCTTTGCACGCTTCTGCAGGTCGTACCACCTTTTCTTGAGGTCGTCGATGCTGCGGGGCGTCACACCTACAGCATTCACCCTCTCCCGGATGCGCAGCCAAATGCGGCGCTTCTCCGCCTCAGGCACCTTGAGGGACAGCTTACCGAAGAGGCGATCGTGCTTGCTGCTTACTCCCTCTATCAGGTGCTCCAGCTCCCTTTCGGAGAACTTGCGCTTGCGCTTGCATGCAGCCTCAGCGCTGGATGGTGCTTCCTTCTCCATCAGGTATTTGTTTTGAGGATGGCTCAGTTGTTGTGGCTTCACTCTGCACAGGCAGTCTTCAGTCACAGCTCCTGTTTGCTCCTCTGTCGAGGCAATGTGGGTAGGGCTGCAGTATTTCCTGGTTGGTGATGTTATCTGCACGTTCCCGGTGCGACGCGGTCAATTGCGATTTCGCTAATACCGAATTCGCTAATTGCTAATTCGGTGTTACCGAACTCGCAAATAGCTATTCGGAGTTTGCATGCCCCGGTATTGATTATTCGGTGAATATAGCGATTTTTAAGGAATCGCTAAAATTTACCGAATCCGTTGATGCATGCTCAATAGCGATTCCTTAATAACGATTCCTTATTTCTCGCTATTAAGGAATCGCTTTTGGTTTGGTTGATGCATATGGCTGTTGGTTAGTAATGGCACTGCGTTGTAACAACACGGTCGTTGTTTCCCGTTTTATACAGTCTTGGAGTGAATACCCCTGCTTTTATGAAATCTGTAGTCTAGGATATTTAGGTAATGATGCTCATCACCATTTATCAGTATGATAGGGCAAACTGATGTGAGCAGATGTCTGAGCTTATTTTCAAGAAAATATTTCCCTCGCTCTCTTTCATGTCAAAGGGTTCTCAGGCAAATCTTTAAAATCATTTTCATATTATGTGTTTGTTTATTATACATATTGTTTTAAAAACACAAAACAAACTTCCTTACAAATTGTCTGAGAATTTTGGAAGGAGTCAGTTTTGTACACAGCACCATTGTTATCTAAAATTCTATATTTTGCAAAAACCTGCAAAGAAAATGGGGCTTTCTCTTACCAGTTCATATAAAATCTGAAATCTTTAAACCAGTACGTTAAGAATTTGGAAGGCCATATTTAGGCCTGACTTGACAGTCAAGGTGTTTGCTAAAAACTTTGTCACTACTCTTTTAAAAATCGTATCCAGTATTCTGTAGAGGCTCCATGCTGTATCATTCTACTGTCTCCAGAGTGCTTTCTATGTAATGTATGAGGAGCATTGTTTTCAGAAGCTGGCTGGGGGTATTTGGTGAACAAAGAAGCCATCCTGGAAAGAACGGTTGCTTCACTAAAAACAACACATTCCTATATTGGAATAGATGGAATTACAGCACAGAAACATAACCTCTTGCTGGTTAACAATATTAGCAGTTGTCAGTTAGTGCACCATTTAAAGTTTTATTTATTTAATCATTATGTATTAGTCAGTTATTATTCAAAACATGTAACACCTCTTAGTGTTATATAGTGTTTGCCAAACATTAACATTTGGTAAAAAAAAATCTTTATTAGTAACGAACATTGGGCAGTGCAAGTTCTTGTTATGTCATGGCTCACAGCCAATGAGGGAGGCACAACATTTTGTATTCATAGTGGGAAACCTTGTGAAACAGCTCTAGATTGTTTAACTCAGCCTTTCGTCAGTAGTTCATTGGCTGAATTGTTATACGACCCATTGCCTCACTGGCATGTTTGAACTACCGCTAGCAAAGAGCACAGAAAAGTGTGAGGCGAAGACTCCAGGTAATGTTGCAGGGAGAGCTACCTTCATCTGTCTGATTTGATGTCAAGCACAAGCACACACAAAGTATGCAGGACCATCTGGCAGTGCCATTCTCCTTTAGGAACCAGACTCCCCCCTTGATAAGACCGGCCACCACCTTCAGCAAATCTAGAAATTGGTCTAGACTAGATGACCCTGCTCTGAATGTACAACTGCATCACACTGTACCAGACCTTAAAAAGCCAGCAGACCTTTAACAGCCCATGGTCGATTGTTGGATCATGAATTCTCTGAAGGCAATCCTTTCAGTAACATCAAGGTCTTCACCGAGACTCCACCACCCTTGCCCATGGTTCAGTGAAGCCCTTCCCTAGAGAAAACATTATGTAATGGCCTAGAAAGAGAGTGGAGGTAGTCCTACAATGAGGACCTAACAGCAGAGTATAAATCAGCCCTGTAACACTACTATGGGCTTTGCAAGGCAGCTAGAGTGGCATTCTATTAGGAGAAGATCTCTAATGCCTAAAACTGCCCGAAGACACTTTCTAATGTGGTCAAGGAGCTTTCAGATCCAAGAAAAATACCCTTCGCTGCCTCAAGATCAATGGGAAGTGCTAGCTCACTTTTTTGTTAAAAAGCTGGCCAAAATACAGCTTCACCTTGCAAAGGCTCACAAGACTGGAGGGCAGGCTGCTAGCATCACACCGAGGCATGATCCTCTCCCTCACCAAAGACCCGCACACCGCCAAAACCAACCTCTATGAGGGAATGAAGGCCGTTGCCGAATGGATGAAGAACAGCCAACTGAAGCTGAACTCAGACAAAACGGAGGTCCTCATCCTCGGATCCACCCCCTCAGCCTGGGACGACTCCTGGTGGCCAACCACGCTGGGAACAGCACCGACACCCACCGACCATGCACGCAACCTGGGAATCATCCTCGACTCCTCCCTCTCCATGTCGAAGCAGGTCAACGCCGTCTCCTCCTCCTGCTACAACACCCTCCGCATGCTCCGCAGAATCTACAAGTAGATCCCCACCAAAACAAGAAATACAGTAACCTAGGCCCTCGTCAGCAGCAGGCTTGACTACGGCAACGCACTCTACGCAGGTATCCCGGCCAAACACGACGATTGCAACGCATTCAAAACGCATCCGCCCGACTGATCCTCAATGTCCCTCATCACAGCCACATCACCCCCCACCTGAAAAACCTACACTGGCTCCCCATCGAAAAGAGGATAACCTTCAAGCTGCGCACACAAAGCCCTCCACAACACCGGACCAGCCTACCTCAATGGCCGACTCAGCTTCTACACCCCCACCCAACAGCTCCGCTCCGCTGCTGTCACCCGCATACAACGTACAACCTCCGGCGGCAGATCCTTCTCTTTCCTCGCCGCCAAGACCTGGAACACCCTCCCCACCCACCTACGACTGACCCAGGGCCTGCTCATCTTCAGAAGACTCCTCAAGACCTGGCTCTTCGAGCAGTAGCAGCCCCCCCCTCACAGCGCCTTGAGACCCTCACGGGTAAGTAGTGCGCTCTATCAATACTATGATTGATTGATTGACACCAAACATCAGCACTCCGGACCCTGTCCCAAGAAGGGAAGAAAATTCTCTACTAATGCTTGCAGTTGCTCCCAAGATGGAGTTGCTGTCTCTGTTGGACATTCCTCAGTTTTTGTCCCAAATGTGGTCAGTCACATTGGGCCCTCTGCTTGATCCTCTTCCCCCCGACTAAACGCAATCTCTTGGACCTGGACCTACACCAAATAGTGGTCAGATTGCTCAACTCCTCACTACTAGATGGATGTATTCCACCAGCATGGAAACATGCCATGGTCCATTCACTTTAAAAAAAACCTAAACTTGATCCCACTAATTGGGCTAATTTTAGACCGATTTCCATGCTGCCCATCTTCTCCAAAACATTAGAGAAGCACGTAAATTCACAGCTTAACACCTTTGTGGAAGCTCAAAACGTTCTCCACTCTTCGCAGTTGGGCTTTAGGTAGGCCTGGGCGAAAATTTCATTCCGTTCGCGGAAATTGCGATAATTTGACATTTTCGCGTTCCGCGGAGAGCGCGAAAATGTCAAAATTTCCGCATTCCGCAGCTTGGCGATAATTTGTTTCTTGCTCGCGCTGTAAAATAATACATTCTCGCGCGCGCGCGATCGCCTTACCTGAATCCCTGCGTTCGCCAACAAGTTTTCTTGATCCAGTTGTGTTCTCCATGAGATGTATTGTTTTTAGCCATTTGCGCTGTCTCGCGACAGTTCGCGCCCGCAGTGACGTCATGCGTCACGCAATCACGTCTTTCTTCTCGCGATCATGCACCGCGAGACAACTGAAAACAAGATGGCCGCGCCCGCGAGCAACCACATGGGTAAGTTGGCGAGCCGCAACCATGCAGAAAATCACGCGAACATGCGGGAAAAAAACTTCTGCATCTTTGCGATATTTCCGCGTGTTTGCGATAATTTTTAACATTTTAACATTTTCGCGATAATTTGCGAAAGTGGATTTTGCAAATTCCGCCCACCCCTAGCTTTAGGGCAGTACACAGTACCAAATCAGCCCTCCTAGGAGTTACAGAATACCTGAGATGACTCCTGGATGAGAGCAGCACAGATATGCTGATTTGATTAGTTCTCAGTGTGGCCTTCAATACTGTGTCCCATTCCATCCTCCTGGAAAGGCTGATGACACTGGATCTCCAGGGAACAGACTTGGTCTGGATAAACTTGTTCCTGGAATCTAGATCATTCCTGGTTTTCTCAGTCAGTGTCAAATCAGAGCTGTGTGCTTTTACGTCTGGTGTTCCCCAGGGCTCAGCACTAAGCCCAATTCTTTTAGAAATATATGTACACCCTCTCGCGGATGTGGTAGAAAACTGCGGATTAACCCTGTTCTCATATGCAGGTGACACACAAATAATATTTTCCTTTTTATCTGCACATAGACACAGTACCGTAGCCCTGAATGTGGGCTTGATCAGCATTTCTACCTGGATGAGTAATAATGCTCTCATGCTTAACAGCGAGGAGACCAAGGTTATGGTCTTGGGCAAGAGCCCTCGACTTTGGGGCCATCAGCACTGTCCGGAGAATCTCTGGACCCTTCTGGAAATGACCTCCAGGTAAAGAACCTTGACTTCTGGCTTGATAAGAGTCTATCAATGAAGCCTCAGATGACCAAGGTGACCTCAACATGCTTTGCAGTGCTGAAGTGGGTAAAAAAGATCACTGGTTTGATTCCACCATCATCCTAAAAACAGTGATCCAAGCCCCGATTCTTTTGAGAATTGACTATGGGAACATCTTATATCTGGTAGCAGATAAGGCAGTCATTCAGCAACTACAAGTTGTCCAAAATGCCACAGTTTCAGCGTTGAATATTCTCTATGAGCACCACTGGCTGGGCGTGGATAAATAAATTCAGTTTAAGGCCTTGTGCTACAAGTACAAGGCCAGATCCAGCATAAGGCCCACTCTACATTCAAGATCTTGTAGTGGCTTACCAGCCTGCTCACATGCTTCGATCACTCAACCATTCTCTCTGTAAAGTGTCTGGAATCAGCTTGGCATGCATGGGAGGTTGGTCCTTTGTGTACTTAGGCCTGAAGCTGTGGAATGCCTTCCTGCACTCTCTTTTATCTGCACCTCACTCACCATGTTCCAGAATAACTTGAAGACCTGGTTGTTGTAATGTATGGGCTTGACTCATTCTACCTTTGTTCAGCACCAGGAAACCCTTAGGGGAAACCGTGCACTCTACAAGACAACACATACATTCAGTTTCACCAGTGAATTTCACAGGGACAACATTATTTAAGCAGCCAGTTGAAGTTTTATTCCGATTATAAATGCACGTTTTTTAACTCGCCATTTGAGGCTTTATTGAGCTTGGTAATACTAATGAATAATAAATATTGCTTCTAGGATGGACCCCAAGTTTACAGACAATGAGGATCCATTACAATGAATCCAAACCACATTGGATGTTTACCACATCGGCTATACAACCTACATATCACTACAAAACGACATGGGACACTACTATGCAAGGGAACAGTACAATAGAGGTAAGTGCATATCTAATATGTATCTATCTAATATGGGACATGCTTATGCTAAAATAAAATTCATTTTGCAATTTAATTTAGGATGAAAGTTTTACCACCCCCACCCCAATAAGCTGAAAATGAAAGTCAACAAAGTATTGTTTTCTATTTAATTTAGATTGGTGGGCTGGGGGTTTGCCTCCAGTAGCAAAAAGCATAAATTATTGTTTTAAATTGAATTTAGGATGAGGGTTTGGTGGTTTTACCACCATAAACTAACAAAAGAGGATACATTATTATTTCAAATTTCATTAAGGAGCGGACTGTGGAGATTTGCCCCATAGCCTAAAAGACATATTATTGTTTTATATTTAATTTAGAATGCAAGTTAGAAGCTATATCCCCAATATGCTCCAATAAATATTGTTTTAGAATGGGGTGTTGGGGGGGGTACTCCTCTAGTGTGCCTAATTACATTTATTTTGATTTACTTTAGGAACAAGGGGTTGGGGAGTTTACCCACATTCCATGTTCTGAAAAGTAAAACTAAATGGGGAGAGATAAAATATGTATAAAGTAGAGCTATGTGTTTATAATATTTATTATATCATGTAGTATTTTCAATTATGTTTCATCATTCTTATATATTCATAAAAAAGAAAGAAAAATATTGAATTATAATAAAATGTTTTATTACAAATTTGTTTATTTAAAATATTTATTACAAAGCTAATGGTCATATATGGTAATAAAATGATAACTTTATTATTAACACAAATACAATGTAGAAGGTGCAAGTTTAACATTAGCATAGCTGTTTTCAAATGTTCTTGGTTTTCAGGGCAGTACGAAAAAAGAAGGCAAATTATTATTAGTATAATGTTATTATATGTTTGTAGAGACCTGTTTCAGGAAAATTATTTTATTTATTTATTGGGGCCATATAGATCTGTAAAACAGATAAGCATTAATTACTTTTTTAGTTAATAAATATTCTTTTTTAGTTATTGCTATCTGAAATTCTTTTGAATTTCAAATTGATTGATAATTCATTTCTTTTTTGCTCTGTAAAAAGAGGTAGAAAATAATTAGTAGGAATAAAATATTTTTTATAGATAAATATCATGTCCGGTCAAACAAAGAGAAAAAATCAATGTGTTTAACTATTTTTCTAATCTTCATTTTTGTTCTTGAATAATAAATAGACATTTTAAATTTTAATTTAAAAAACCAAGTCTATTGAAGACATTGAAAAGACATATTATTTATTTTGTAATAAATTTGAGGTGGAGATTAAAAGTTTTTTATGTCTATTAATTTACCAGTTTGTTTTTTTCACATATGCAGGAGCAGTCTTTCTTCGACATTCGGAGGATTGAAGGCTGCGGTGGCTGGTTGCAGTTGCATTGGCTCCAGTAAGTATTTACGTTTTGTCTGCTAAACATCACAGTTTTAAAAAAAGTTGTAATACTTTTTTTTGTAGTTAAGGGTCTTGTTTTCAAATGTTAAGGTGAATTTAACTATTTTCCTTTTATTTTAGAGGTGCTGAACGGAAGATGACAGTGGAAGTGCGCTGCATCTGGACGAACAAAGCAGTGACTAGGAATTTTCACTTGGACATCTTGGAGCATTTATTTAAAATTCATTTTCATTTTTTGGGTTTTCTTTTTGGCAAATCCTTGGAGCGTTTTTTAGAATTTTCGTACATTTATTGGTTTTTTAAATGTTCCACCTCGATTTGTGAATCTTTCATACAGCATTTTGAAAAAAGGGTTTTAAATCTTTTTGTCCTGGGTATTTTTTGAAGTTTTCTTGAGCATTGCTTTAGTTTTTCAACATTTTGGGGGGAAATTTGAGATGATATGTACTTTAGAGTCTCAACTTTAGACCTTTCTGCAGGTGTAGAATGAATTTGTGGACTTTCAGGAGGACACCAAGCAAAGGACCTGTGAGTATATTCATGGGCATCATTTCACCAACATGCCAGGGGTAGCGGAAATGACATCACATACCCTTTGACCTTAATGGCATCACAGGAAGTGACACATATGACACATGTTAGACCTGACATCATTGGCGTCGGTTTCCCCTGTAGTTTTGTCTTAGCCTCCTGTGTTTATGCTGTGTGTTGGACTTCGTTTTTGCTGGTCTAGATGCTTTGGGCAGTTTGCCACTGCTGTTCAGTGCCAAAGTGCAAGTCCCCCTTTGTAAATTGTTGTTATGGATTGGTGAATCCATGGTTGGCATATTTGATTTACTAGTCAGTCCCTAGTACAGTGCACTGTGTGTGCCCAGGGCCTGTAAATCAAATGCTGCTGGTGGGCTGCAGCACTGATTGTGCCACTTACCTTAGCAGCCTGTAAGTGTAACTCACGCCTGCCATTGCAGAGCCTGTGTGCTGTCTGGTACTGACATGTCGACCTGGCAAGTGCACCCACTTGCCAGGCCCTAACCTTCCCTTTTCTTACATGTTAGTCACCCCTAAGGTAGGCCCAAGCTACCCCTGTGGGCAGGGTGCAATGCATGTTAAAGGTAGGACATGCCCTGTTGTGTGTGGCATATCCTGATAATGAATTACTGCCAATGTAGTTTTTCACTATTGCAAGGCTACCTGTTCCCATGGGATAGAATGGGGAGTTTGCTTATAACATCTTATAAACATAACTACACCTGGGAACAAGGTTGGAAAATAAAGTTTAGTATGCCTCAACTCAGAATGTTAAAATGCATCTTTTAGTGAGGGTGATGTTTGCATTCTGTGTTTGAAAATACCACTTTTAGAAATTAGGTATTTTCTTGCTTAGCCATCCAAGCGTGCCTCTGGTAGGATGTGGATTGACATCTGGCTTTGGAGTGACAGGGGCTGGGAAGGTGCAGTGGCTCCAGAGAGTCTGATGGGTCAGGGCTGGGCTGAATCGACCTGGGCTGCATTTAGAGTAGGGGGAGGAGATTTCCTTTCACCTGAATGGGCCTGGTCTGCCTTCCACAATGCTGTCTGCACCTCCTGCCAGGAAGCTGCACCAGTGAAGACAGAACTGGTTTAGGATGGGCACAGACATACTCTGCCTTCAGATAACAAATAATTTTGCTGTATAAATATTGGGGCCCAGACCCCAGAACTTTAGATCACTTTTGGACTTCAAGAGGAACCTCTGCCAAGGAGAAGAGATGGAAAAACTGGAGGACGAGTACTGCCCCATTGCTGTGTGCTGTCAGGAGTTGGCCTGCAGTGGCTGTTTCTGCCAAGGAGAGGAACTGTGTGTGTATCCTGCTTGAGAAACTATCTCCAAGGGCTTGAAGTGGACCTTGCCCCTTGCTCAAGAGGTCTCAGGAACAGCAAATACCTCACCATCTTTCTGGGCACCGTCTCTGGTTCTGCTGGTTCCATTTGCCGCAGAAAAAAGGGCAACCGGCTCCTTCACTGAGTCTGTTGCAGACGCTGTGTCCTGAAGGCACCACAGAGAGCACTGCCTTTCTTCACAAAGCAAACCTGGGGTCACTGACTCCATCAAACAGCCGCTGCTTGCACCGCGTCCAGTGGCCATTGCACTCCGCAACGCTTCGCTACACGCTGCACAGATGTCACTGACTCCGTCGCTGCCCGACTCCAATATCAACCAGCTCTGTCGCCGCACCGTGACCTGTCAGCACCGCATCGAGTGCCATCTCACCCTGCAACGCAAGCCTCGGTCTCACCGACTCCGTCAATGAGCTGCTGCCTGCACCGAGTCATGAGGACAATGCCCGCTGCAATGCTTCCATCTCACATCACAACCGTGACAGTTGCCCCTGACCGGCTCGTACCATCGTGTCAGCCTCAACAAGAAAGGTACTGTCTCCGAGTCTTTCGATGCTTTCGCTAACCCGCACCAACCGGTTGGCTAGAATTGTTAGACTCTGTTGTGCTCGGTGTCGCGGTAGCCCCCAAAGGAACTGTGTTTTTCATGTTATTCCTGCAATTTATAGGTTATTCTGCGCAGTAACTATTTTTTTCAGTATTGTATGCTGGATTTTTGTTGTTTTTGGTCTTGTTGGTTTAGATAAAATTTGGCTTATTTTCCTAAACTGGTGTGGTGTTCATTTGTAGTTTTTTTCACTGTGTTACTGTATGCATGCACAAAATCTTTACACAATGCCTCTGAGATAAGCCTGTCTGCTCATGCCAAGCTACCAAGGGGGTGAGCAGGGGTTATTTTAGAAGTGTATCCCCCTTACCCTGACTAGTGAGAAGGGTCCCGGCTTCGACAAAGGTGTAAATCCTTGCCAACTAGAGTCCCCCATTTCTAACAACCCCTGTCAGCACAATTGAGGATTTGTGTTGGATAGTATCCCAAAGTAACACAAAGTTGCACTATGCGCCGCTTTTCATTATTTTGTATAGATGGTCATTCCATGGGTGGTTCATGGGTGTTGCCAGGCAACTATCCAAGAGTTTTGATGCAAATGTACAAACATTAATAGACAGGATATTCCACCTAAATCTTATGCCTCTTTGAAACAGGCGAATGCGAAGAAATTCACTAGTTTCTCTTCAATTTTCCAACTTTGCCTGTGTGCTGCATTGTACAACACACATACAAAGTGAGTAAAGTCTTAAAGCATAGTTTTTGTACTAGAGGGGACCACTTCCAATATAAAACCTATGCTTTAGAGAATGCACAAACCATTGCACTATGGCCCAAGGGTGTGTGCGTTGATGCATGGTTGCTAAAAGTGTGCCAGGTCACGGGGAGAGATAAAATGCACCAGATCTTATTAGACATGGCTCTCCTATGATGCCAGGCAGCACAGAAACTTTAGTACAGCTTTGCATTGCATCAAAGAATAGCAATTCTGGGCCACAATCTCACTCACTACTTGTCACGTGACCCTCACCCATACACATATGCTTTCACATACATACACACTTGCTCAGACATACTCTTGCTCACTTTCAATTAAACACAATCTCACCCTCAAGCAAACATACAACATACATTTGAAACCATTTTCACTTACCACAGCTGCTACCAAAGGTCTTAAGAGTGCTCGAATTTGTATTACACTAATAGTGGGTAATAAAATATTATTCATTATTAGTATAATGAAAAACACGCCAACAATAATGTTTGCGGAGCCACCCCTGTGTTCTTGGCACTGATTTTGCCACCTCTGAAGCCAGGGGTCGCAAAGGTTGTGCCAGGGGTCGCAAGGGGCAAGCCATGTGTCGCAGGTGCTATTCTGGCAACTCCTAAATTATGTTTTTGTAATACAAAAACGTCCAGTAGTCCAGGGTAGATTAAGTACATGTTTATTTAAGTAGATAACATGAAGAGCCCCACCAGGAGCAGCCTCCTTGCTTCTCGGCCCATCCTCCAACTGACACCACACTCATCCAACATTCCACAGCATCGCCACACCAACATTCCACACACCCAGTCACACTGGCTGAGCAGCAGGTAGAACACATCTCTCTTCTTTACAAAGGATAACAATACGGGCTCTTGCATGCAAGCTTCACTAAAGCAAAGAATAACAATCGAAGATCTTGCATGCATGGTTACACTATAGCAAAATAGACAGCATAAAGGAGCATGGAAATGAAGGTGAAAACATTTCACACATTATGCATAAATGAATAAGCAACATGTCATGACGTATTAATAGAAAAGTACCATGCATGTTGTCACACCAAATAAAGAAAACAAATTTAAACATATGATAAGAATACAATCACATCACCCTTCTTTACAAAGAAAACATATAAGAATACACTCATCTTCTCCCTTTCTAACCAGAAACAACAACATGCACTCCACCACACCACAAAACCTCTGGTAAACCCCTAATGCCACAAACACGCCCGCTGGCTAGGCTGACATAAAAGACAGCATGCAGGGAACCCACCACCGGAGGCGGAGTGGAAGACCATCCATAGTGACTAACAAAATATATTGAAAGATGAACACCTTGGCTTAAAACCGCCCCTCACCCTCACCTAAGGTAAGGATAGAACAACGCTTCAGGCAGAAAGTGTTTGGTTTAAATGATGCCCTTCACCCTAACCCAAAGTAAGTATGGAAAACTCTTCACTGACACTAAATATATAGAAACTTCAATCACCCATGACCACCCATGTGTTAGCTCAATAGCTGTCCTTCACCCCTAACCTATAGTAGAGATGGAAAAAACTCTTCAATCACTAGAAGTTCGGCTTCAACTCCTGCCCTTCACACCTAACCCATAGTAAGGGTGGTATACAAAAATTCACTCACACATCAAATCTTCAAACCCTCAAGGGTTGGCTTAATCCTGCCCCTCACCCTTACTCTGTAGGACGGATGGCAAAGTAAAACATTTGAAATACCCATGAGTTGGCTCAATCGCTGCTTTTCACCCCTAAACCATAGTAAGGGTGAATAAAAAATTTCACTCACACATCAAGTCTTCAGACACTCAACGGTTGAATTAATCCTGCCCCTCACTTTTACCCCGTAGGAAGAGTGGAAAAATGCCCCTCACCCTAATGCATAGTAAGGGTGAAACAACACACCAATACTGGAAAATATGGCTTTAACACATTCCCTCACCCTAACCCATAGTAAGGGTGAAACAACACACCAATACACGTCATTTGCCTACACGCTGCCTTTTACCCTAACCCCATGGAAAGGTGGACATACTGGCTTACCAGCTACCTTACCCTAATACAGTACTAACACCGGACTAACACTCCAATCTCAACACACAAAATGTAAATAAACACCCACATAAACTAACTTCGCATGAAATCACCATGCATTGGTACCACCTACTAAGATCACAGTAAGAACAGTCCAGACATCTCTGTATCCTAGAACCCTCACGTTATACCCCACAACAATGTTGCATGGCCCTCCAGAACAGCACTGTCCACTGCCCAAAAGGTTATTCCAAACTAAAAGCTGCTGACAGAGCTGCAACTCATCATGGACTCTTAGCGCCCACAGCTGTGTCAATCAAAGAATGAAAAGTTCAGAAGCTGCAGTATAGGAAGTCATTGCCACTGTATTACATATATGCTGAAATATATTACTTTCAACTCTAATTCCTGAACATTTGCTGTTGTTTAAACTCAAGCTCATTTATTTTTAACACCACATTTCCACTATTGATTAAGGATGGTAGCCACCAGGAACCGGACTCTTCCATGTCTCATAAGCCCACAGAACGTTGTTGCCTCCTGAGCAAAATCATTTCCCCAACTTTCCCACAAAGTCAGCACAGGCTGAACACACATGCAAGTTATTATTAATAATTATTCAAAGTTGAGGAACCCACAAACCATACCGCATATCATGTAAATATCCCATGCTAAATGACTCATTGAGAAAGGCAGGTGATGAGGGGTCTCTCGCCGGAAATCCATACACTTCTCCACTTATCCACTTTTTTTAGCACCCTTAATGTAGAGCGATGGACAGAAAATCAACCAGAAACACAGTTGGGAAACAGCCTTGGCTTTTGCTGCTTGGTAACAAGATGGCGGCACGCAGATGTCAGGTGAGCCGGGTGGCTCCAGTCACGTACTCGCTGCACATCACCACCCAGCAAGATTCATCACACTGCAAGATTCTGCGGGGTGCTCTGCCGACCTGTGCTGTCGAACAGCTCGACGTGCCCTGGTGACAAAGTAAAGCAAGGGCCGCGCGAACAGCCGACTCAAATGTTGCACCTTTACCGGACAGGTTAAACTGCTGCAGAATTTTGAAGCAAGTCCGTACCAATGAAACCTGAGAGGGTGCCGACATCCACTTCCTTTTCGCAGACGCTCACCTCAACACTTACTCCTGATCATGTAACTGCTTTGGTTTCTTTTAAAATCGTTGCAAAATATGTTGTAATACAAAGACGTCGCGTAGTCCAGGGTAGATTAAGTATTTATTTAAGTAGATTACATGAAGAGTGCTGCTGCTCAGCCCATCCTCCAACTGACACCACACTCATCCAACATTCCACAGCATCGCCACATCAACATTCCACACAACCAGTCACACTGGCTGAGCAGCAGGTATAACAGAAGTCCATGAGTATATTATCTCTTTTGATAATAAGGTTTAGTTTATTTTAATATAGTTTATGTTGGGTTACATAGGTTAGCACTATTTCTGTAATGGGGCTGTTTTAGTATTCTAATACCAATCCAATTATTTCCATATAGTCTAATCCTGAAAGAGAACCAAATTGTCTGCATTTGGTTAATATTGTTTTTAAAAAAAAAATCTTTTTATTAGTGCCTGATTACTATTAGAATACTGTATTACATACATACAGACATATATCCATTAGAACATATATTAGTACAGTAAATATAAATTAGATCTCACGCTATACAACATGCACAATTTAATTTTACCCCCCCTCCCTACCTGCCCTTCCCCGGGGTTGGACATGAAATTTCATATAGTTAACAATAACAGGTCTGACTCGATAAATTAAATTAAATTACCTCTCGAGCCATTTAGCCAGTGGTTCCCATATCCTTAAGCCTTTCCTTCGAGCATGCATCCCTCTATTCCCATAAATAGGTTTTTCAAAGTAATAGTTTGATATTAGTCGTACTAACCATTGATGAAATCCTGGTGGGGATGGATCTAACCAAGCTGAAGCTAGACAGAGCCGATATATTGCCATGCAAATAAAGACCAATTGCTCTCCCGGTTTCCCACGGGTCTCCTTATCAACCCCAAGGCAGATCAGGGATGATGAGAGATCAAGGTCCCTCCCAAGCACTTCTTTTATAAAATTGGCGATCTCTTGTTTCAAGCTACTTAATTTACTACATGAAACAAACATGTGACTGAGATCTGCCTGATACAAGGAGCATCGAGGGCAAAGGGTCCCCTTCCCTGTACCCCATTTTGCGATCCTTTTCGGAGTATAGTACAACAAAAAGCAGGATTTATAATACTGGGCTTGTAGCCGTGCCGGGTGTTAACAGATTTTGTGCTAATTTGGTTGAGTGGAAAAATAAATCTTCCGAAATGTCAATTTCCTCTTCCCACTTCCCAGCACGCAGTATCAAATCATCCGGCATTAGTAAATTAAGAGAATTATATAGAAATCCAATAGTTAGATGTTTCTTTCCCAAATTATCTAATAAGGTATTACTTATAAATCCTGCTGGGCCGCCACATTTTTTCCTCAAAAAATCGCGCACTTGTAAATACTTATAGAAATCTCTCCAGTCCAATTCATATCTTTCTTTGAGATTTTCAAATGAAGCTATCTCGGATAGGGAATAGAAGTCACCGAGTTTTAAGAGGCCTTTATCTTGCCATTTTTTAATTATTAAGTCATTAAAAATTTCTGCCAAATTAGGATTATTATATATTGGAATATAATAGTTCAGACGACCCAGTCCTAACATTTTACGAATCGACTTCGTAGTTTTAAACCCAGCAATGAGCATCTTAAAGCGGACTTTCTTGTAGTGAGAATCCGTGGTGAAGTATTGGGAAGTAAAGAGTAGGAGAGTTGAATACTTCAAGCAATAGGTTTATTAGCCACAGCTGCGGCAGTCCCAGAGTAACTGTGAAACATGGAATCTTTCCACTGCAGCCTCACACAGTACATTCTACATTCCAATGACATAGCACCATGATGGAATGCATGCCAGATCACCACAATATATCCCTTCTTTACAATAAATAAAACAAAAACATATTACATCGAATAACATAGTGAAATACATCAATACATACATAAGCATCTGATAATTAATACAAATGAACATTAATCACGATATCTTAAAGGTTTGATAACATTCCGCCTGCTACTTCTACGCTCGAGTTCAGGAATCTCCAGATCCATCCCCATGCATCTCTGCCCATTATAAATTCTATTGTGGTGGGTATATCAGTTATCTGTAGGCTTGTTGAAAAAAAGAGTTAGATTATACAGAATAGTTGTTGCCCAATAATAAAGTTTTATATTTGAGAGTGCCAACCCACCCCTTTCCCTTGGTAGGGAAAGAAACCTATAAGCTCTCCGAGGCTTCTCATACGCCCATATAAATCGAGAGTATAGGTCTTCGATCCTTTTCAAACAGGTGGTACTGAATTCTAACGGAATAGCTGTTATAAAATACAAGAATTTATGAAAAAAGAGCATCTTAATTAAATTGAATCTACCAATTATTGAGAGATGCAAGTTGTGTAGTCGGATTAATTCAGGTTTAATTTTATTAATCAAGGGGTCTATATTGCACTCAACTATCCGATCAACGTTGGCCAAGATGTCCACTCCCAGATACGTAGCCTTTTCTACCTGGCGTATATCATCACCCATGCTGACGTTCTTGCAGATAATCTGGGATTTTGATCTATTAAGAGAATTAATATCCTGATAAAATTCCAAATCTTTCCACCTCTTTTTCTAGCTCAACCATCGATATTCAGGGATTAGTTGTTACTAGAGCTATGTCGTCGGCATAGGCCAGGACTTTCGTTTCCCAGCCATGACAAATAATGGGACACATTTTTTGATTAATTTCAAGTAATCGTAAAAAGGGATCTATATATAAAGCAAACAAAAGTGGTGAACTCGGGCATCCCTGACGGGTACCTCTAGTGATTTTAAACGTATCCATCAACATGCCATTTATAAGTAGTTTTGCAGTAGGCTGAACGTACAGCATTTTGAAAGCGTGTATAAATCCCTGCCCAATCCCAGCCCTTGACAGGGTCTCCCACAGAAAGGACCAGGAAACCCTGTCAAAGGCATTTTCCGCATCCAATAGAATAAGTGCTATTGGGTCTTTAGATATGTGGGCAGCATCAAACAATGCTATAGCTCTCCTAATATGGTCCGTGGTGCCATGGTCAGGGATAAAACCATGTTGCCATGGTGATATTACTTTATGTATAACCCCAGCTAGACGGACCGCTAACATTTTTAATACATTTTACTATCTGCATTAATTAGCGTAATAGGGCGATAGGAGGCTTGTTCTAAAGGAGATTTATGCTTTTTCAGAAGAATGATCATTTTAGCTTGAGACCATGATTCTGGTGGCTTCCCCCCTTTAAATACATGAATCAGCAAATGGAGCATAACCTCTTTTAGTTCAGTAGAGAATTTTTTATAGAATTACACAGGAATATTGTCCAGCCCAGTAGCTTTACCATTGGGAAGGCTATTAATACATAATAAGATGTCTATCCATTGAGGAGGCTCATCAAATAGCGCCTGGTCATCTTGCACTAACTGTACCGCTGGAATTTGTTTGAGGTATATATTAATATCTTGAAGCTGTGCTGTGTTAGTTTTGTGACATAAATTTTGATAATAAGTAAGGAATACATTCCGAATACCCTCGGGGTCTCCAATTGTTTTATGAGTGATGTCTTTGATTTCTGTAATAATATTCCTGGTGTTTTTTTGCCTCGCTCTAACCGCGAGGTGGTGCCCGACCTGCCCGCTGCATTCATATGCTTCCTTCCCCCAGGTTGATAATCTATCTGCATCTTTTTTGGCGATTTGCTCTAGCACAGATGATTTTGCCGACATTATTTTGGCAAGTGCTTTTGCTGGCTCCTTACCATCTGTAATAGCAGTGATTAAATTCTCCTCTGCAACTGCGAGTTGGGCTTGCAAGTTGTCCAGGAGCTGGTGCTTATCCCTATTTAGGGTAAGAGAAAAACTCTGTTTCTCCCCTGATTGCAGCTTTTAATGCCATACCATTTCGATCCCTGTGCTACCTAAATTATCCTTGATAAATTGTGGGATCCAATGCTTCATACGTTTACAGTAATCATCATTTAAAAGAAGGGATCGTTCAAAAGTCCAGTTAGACAGTTTTCTGATACCACCTATGACCCCCTTTATTTCAACCACTAGAGGACTGTGATCTGAAATTATACGTGGGGTCTTTTTGATTGAGCATGATTGGAGAATTGAGTAAGGTGCAAACACAAAATCCAATTTTACCAGCCTATTATGCGGAAAAGAATAAAAAGTATGGCCGGCGTCGGTAGGGTGTTGTGCATGCCAAATATCGGTCAGTGCCTGTTCATAACATAATGTCTTCAAAGCTTTAAAAACCTTCGGTTTTCGCCCACAATAAATCCAATCTTTATCTAGAGCTATGTTCTTGTTAGCAGGCACATTTATATTGAGGTCGCCACAAAGGATTAATGGAAGCTGCCATTTAGCCAACTCATTATTCATGAAATCAAAGATTGCTGGGTCATCTGCGGTACTTCCATATAAAGAACATACTGTAAGTAAAAATCCCCATTTTCCCTCTGACATTCAACAATAACCCACCTCCCATGTTGATCAACTAATGTCTGTTTAAATTGAATTGAGCGCTTTGCAGATAATACTGCCACCCCCCGAACCCGAGCACCTTGTGTTGTGGCCCCTACTACTGTATAACCAAGTGAATTTAAAGGACTAATCTGTGTTCTCTCTATGTGCGTTTCTTGTAAATATAGAATATCGGCTTTAAGTAGCTGAAGAGCTTCTGCGGTATTCCGTCGTTTCTTGGGATCATTGAGTCCACAGATATTAATTGTTGCTATACGTAAATTACTCATTAAAGATTAACAAACTCCTCCTATGCAAATAAAACAAATAGTGAAAAACAAGAACTTGAGTCAACTCTCTCATTGCCAACCCCTTCCCCAACCCTACCCCAATCCAGATGGATCCCTCTCCCCGCCCACCACCACCCATATAGGCAACCTGGTTCACCGCGAACCAGGGTGTGGACATCTGAGCAATCAGAACATCGTGCCCCTCCCCGGTCCAGCCCCTTTCCTAGACCAACCACCCTAGCAGTGTGACTGCAAATTATAATAACCAATTTAACCAGTATTCATTAGTGTAAACACAACCTTTATGCCCATAAATGTCCATAAATGCCTAAATATTGAAACCTTGGTTCTATCTCTTCTTGTTTCTGTAACTTATTTCAAATAGGCTTGAGCTTGCACTTCAGAAATGAAGCTGCATGTAACTCCATTAAAAATGATAATTAAGCGCAATGGGTTCTGCAGATAGACCGTTGCCCCTATTTGTTGAAAAGGAGCAAATAACTGCCTCAGCCTCCATCGTCGCTCCACTGTGGCATGGGCAAAGTCGGGCCTGCTGAAAAAAGTAACGCGATTAAACTCCCTCTTACTTTTAGGTCTTGCTAAGTCAAAAAGTGCTTGGCGTAAAAGAACGTTACCAAAATATACTAGCAATGCGTGGGGGTATTGCACTGGAGACGGAGACCGTTTAGAAAGTGTTAGCGGGAAGCGATGAGCCCATTGAATTTCCTTGTCCCAGTACCAGGATTGCAACTCGGGAAATGCTCCTTTGAAGAGTGAGATTATATAAGCCCTGGGATCACTCCCCTCCACTCCTTCTGGGACACCAGGAATGCAAAGATTATTCCGTCGCAATCTATTCTCCTGCTCCACGACCTTTGCCATTAGATCCTTGACTATACAATCATGTGCTTCTCCTTGCTCTTTTAGTGAAGAGACATCTTTCTCCAGATTCTGAGTGCGCACTTCGACAGACGACATTCTGTCAACGATTTCAGTGCAAGTACGACTGACTTTCCTAATTGCGCCCTGCAGTTTCTGTGTAGCTTGTCGGTTTTTACGATTGTCCAGCTTTACCTCTTCTTGGAAGCCCTTGATTAACTGTAGGACTTCCGCGAGGGTGGGTTCTTCTTCTTTACTTCTTAGGATTCCTGAATTCTTGCTGCCCAAATCTCCCATAGCCGAGAGGTTACCGCCTGAACGAATAGTGCAATCTGATGGAGTCGCAAACTGGGAGGAGGAATAATCCCATCTAAGCTCAGCACTGCTTCCTTGTTCCGTAGTCTCCCCGCTTTTGTGTCTACTATGCATTTTTTCATTTTTTTCAGTCTCATTCCCAGCTTCTTCTTTTGCACAACGATCTGCCTTTAGGTCCCTGAATCAGTACTAGTTCCCCAATCTTGCTTCTTACCCTTGTCTTCGCCTTTGCTAGATGTAGAAATGCCGGTCTCATATAGCTCTGACTCATCTGTAACCGGATAGGTTTTTCCAATGGTATCTGGCTTATCAGGGTTACCAGAGTTTTCAAAGTTGTCTGGCTGAGTGTTTATTGGATTTGCTGGTGTTGGTGAATTCTCAAGGCGCGTGGCACCCGTGTTTGCGGTGATTACATATGATACCACCGCATTGGTGAAAGACTCTGTCCCTGAGATTCTTGAGTCAGGGGGTGATGGAGATGGTAGTCTCAGGCTGGGCAGTTTTTAACTGCGCACTACAGACATTTGCCCCTGCTCCCCCAGCTTTTCCTGCATTAACCGTTGGTGTGGGGGAACTTGAAGCAGTTTTGCTGGAGTGTCTGAAGAAGAGGCCCCAGGATCATTGGCGCTTGCAAAGGGTGCCCCTGGAGCGGTTAGGACGAGCTGATCTTCCAATGCCACTTCCACTAACTCATTTTGCACTTTCCCCATATCTGCTGGGCCAAACATATTAGCAGAGTGAAACGAGGATGCCTGAGCCGCCCGGCTTGCTGTTCAGGAGGCTGCTGTTAAGCGCGTCGTACCTCGCCACCCACTCTGAGCGCGTTCCTTTGCTGAACTTGACGAGAGTGAGACCACGGTCATGCAGAGCAGCCGCTCCATGCGATAGGGTAATCGGTACGTTTTACAGCTTTCCGGCTTCTTTTCTGATGCAGTCACTGCCACATGAGAGCATTATGGACCTAGCTAGGGGTCGGACCGGTGGAGCTGCAGCGAGTAGCTGCTACCCAGACGCCCTTTTGCCGTCCCTGCATTTGGTTAATATTGTGCCTGGTTTTCCTTTGTACTTTTGGCCATTTTGTGTGTAGACTGTCTGAAATTCATGCATTTGTGGCATTTCTTGAAATTGCTGTTCTGTTTTTTACAGTTCCCAAGAAATTGCAAAGGAATGGAGTGTGTTTTCTTAATGTTGAGGCAAAGGATGTATGCTATCCATTTGATGAAATTATTGTTTTGCACCTTTCACCTTCCAAACTGATTGAGAAACACTTCCACTAGAAATGTGGAAATCTGTGCGGTCTTCTGTTATCCGATCTGTTTAGATGAAGTATTCATGTGCCTTTAAAGTAGTTTTTCACCTATTTTCTGTACAATATCTTCTTTAGCACAAGGTATTGGTATTGGGATGTGCTTTTACTTGGTCAGGTTGACCGAAAGCCACTGCTGTTCATGTTTTCATCTCGTGAAGTAGTTGGCTGTCGGTTAGGTACTTCTTGACAAAGCTGCTTTTTTGGATCTTTCCCCATATCGCTTGTATTAGGCTTGTATATGTGTGTTTTATTAATGCGTTTTTTAATATTTTTGAACAGGTAGCTCAAGTCCATTATAATTTTGGTTATTTGAATTATGTATGTTTTGACGGCTACCCAATTTGAAAATTCATTTCATGTTTGAGTAATTTATTCAGGAGCAATGCATTAATTAATGCCATTTTATATCATAGTACTTTACAATGAATAGTGTTGAGTTCGGTGAAGGGTCATGGCCAAGCTTTAAATGTAACATGTATCATCCAATTATGACTCTGTTCATGGGCAAGAGACTTTTTTGTTGAAACCTAGGGCCTCATTTATGAAAAGTGACGTATCGCTGCGAGGAAACAGCTATGCGTCACTTTTCATTGCGCCCTCCTTAAGACAACAATGATGCGTCATATTTACAGTATGACGCATCACGTTGCAAGAAGTTACAGATACGTCAGTATTTCAGACATATCTGTAGGCGCAAAAGTGATGCACTGCTGGAGTGTGTCACAAAAGTGACGCAACTCCAGCAATGTGTCCTTTCTCACAAGGTAAAGCCCCATGTGAAAAGGCCTGCGTCAGTCTTACGCCTGCTGTGAGGCAGGCATAAGATATTGACGCATTTGCACTCTAGAAGTGGCGCAGTGAAATCTCGTAGATTTCACTGCGTCACTTCTATGAGGCTTACTTACGTGGGAATGCCCACCCTGCATACATTATACCTGACGCAGGTATGATGTAGCGCAGGGGTTTACAAAGTGACGCATCTGCTCAGACACTTGGGCGTGAGACACTTGGGCCACTATGCTTTCTGAATGTATGGCACCCACAGGACCAATGCGAAATAAGAGAAGAAGTGATACTTTTATGACAAAAATTAGGGTGATATTTGTACAGCGCTGAAAAGACCCTCTGCCCAACTCAGAGGTACCGGGGGTTAGTCCAGCTGTAGAGATGTGGTAAACTGGTGCATGTTCAAACATAATCACCAAAGAAACCAGTGATATGGCAAACACGTTCAATGATAGGCCAACAAAAAAAATGATTATTGATTTCTTTTAGAGATGCCAAGATGTCAAAATGCTTAGTTTGAATCATTGCTCCAGGATAATTATATTTGACAGGGAGAGACATCAATCGAGGAAATGGACATCACTTAAGGGCAAGGCTGGAATTTTTCTTTGTCAAGAAGGCACAATCTCTCTCACTTCACCGCTAACCTGTTGATCCAAATGTTTCTGCAGGAATAATGTGAATCCACCAGTCTCCTTCCTCATTGTCAGTGCTGAAGACATCCAAAACTGTATGTAGGATTACGTTGAAGAGGCGGGAAGAGCAACAGGGAGAAGAGGGAAGCACACAAGAGATGTTGTCAGTTTTTCATCACATTTGGATTTTCTGCAGTCTCTCATGAGTGGCAGCTATTTTATACTCAGCAGAACACAACATTAATGTCATTCTCTGCTCTTACATCAACTTAAAACACATGCAATTTTTTCATTTGCATGGACTTTTTATGAATCGTAATATTCTACAGGAAATGAGGCATAAACGAGATTCACACTAGTACCTGATGCACTTTTCAGCAAATGAATGGCACAGGGGGCATATTTACAACGAAGTGGCGGAATGCGGCGTTAGCCTCCTTGGCTTAACGCCATGCTCCGCCACTTCAGAAATGCATGGCTGCATCATATTTGCAACAATATAGTGCAGCTCTCCATTTCCCCCTGCACTGGTGCTAAATTTAGCAACCTAGCTCCAACGCAGGCACCCTTGCACCATAGTGCAAGGGTGTCTGCATTGAGGGGAAGATTGTTTAAGTGCAGGAAGGTCTCCCTTCCTGCACATAATCTATCTTTAAATAGTGTTTCGTAACTATTCTGTGTGCTGCTAAATGCAGCACACATAGATGTGGCAAGACGTCATTTGTTTTTTTATAATTGTTTATGTGCAGAGAGGGACACCTTCCCTGCACATAAACAATCAATGGTGTTTTACTGTTTCTATGTGTGCTGCACAACACAGCAGACAAAGAAACAGCAAAAACGAGGAGAAATAAAGCATTTCTCCTCATTTTGCCTGTTTAAGACCAGGTTGTCTTAATTTTGGCACTGCCTACTATTTACGCTGCCCTTGTAAAGAGAAGGCAGCGTCAAAATCAATGGGTGTTGCTGTGGAACACCCACAGAAGCACCCATTGCCCTCCCCTTTCACGCTACATACAGCATGAAAGGATGCCTTATTTACAAGGCAGTGTTAAGCCACATTAAGTGGCTTAACACTACCTTGTAAATAATGCGAAGACCCTATCGCCACCACACCGCCACTAAAAGTGACGTTGTGGTGGTGATAGAGGCTTGTAAATATACCCCGGTATCTTTATCGTGTTAGAGAAAAAATTATAGTCGTAAGACTGGTCTTGTTCCGATGTCTTATAGCAGCTGCTAATGTGCCACAACTTGAGACGCCAATCAGAAACAAAGATTGACTCAAGATCTGCATACAACCATGCAGAGATTCAAAATCCAGTTGTTACAGCACAACGTTGAGGGTGTGATAGAATCCCAATATGTAAGCGGAGGAGACAGTAGTGTCTCAACAGGAGTTCCACAAGCCAATATCTAACTCTCCCTAGCTATCATTAAACTAAGCCTCTGAAGACAGCGCTGGTGGGTATCGAGAGATTGCAAGGATGCAAGGAAAGTCTTTGCTGCGATGCTAAGGAATGAATGCCAAGAAGGCTCAAGCAAAATAACTTCTGGGGAGATAGTCTTGATGTCTGACTTGAAGATAATCTCAACTGTAGAGCCATAAACACATGTAAGGAGCTGAGCCCAAGCAGAGGTTTCCTCTCATTAAGAGGGATAAAAGTAAATCACCTTTCTGTGCCCTGAGTGTGGCTTTTATAGACAGCTAGAGTCTCAAATCCTGCAGGAGAACTTCAAATGTCAGAATCCTGGAATCCTGCAGTAAATCTTCAAATCCTGCTGTCATCTCCTACTCAGACAGGGCTTATGGTTATGACTTTTAGGGTGCCCAAATGGGGACAGTAAAGACTGTGCTGGTGATGGTGGGAACACATGTGAAAGCCACAATCCTCAGCAGCATGACTCCTGTCACTCAATGCAGACAGCATCCTGAGTTGCAATAGCCTGAGCAAGGGATGAAAGGGCGGGCAATAATGCCAAGGTCCAGAGGTGGATGGGAGTGGGAACGAGCACCGGTGACAAACCATGACAATGTATATGTTACCAAATCTCATCTACTATCTTATCCATGCCTCTTTTCTAGAAGTTCAGCTTTTAATCTTCTACAGCGAAGTATTTTTGTGCGTGCTAGTATACACCAGTTCATTGGTGTCAGACTTTCAGGTAACCACAGAACTACTTATATTTTACATAGCTTTCTACCTCTGTCTTGCTACTCTTTCCTGTTGAAATTCATTGCAAACTAATAATGCAAATGTCACAGTGTGTGATCTTCTATACAGCAGCAAAAGTATCTTGGACGCATTTACTGGAGAAGGATCCACTCTTTGCCATACAAATCTATATATACATGCACATTGTGTATGTTAAAACACTCTGTGGCAAGCTCTTACCCATTTCCCACTTTTCTCTCACTATTACCCACTTCTTTAAGTGAATGTGAGAAGCGTGTTTTATGTGGAAATAGAGCATGGGGGTACTCATGAAATTACACATCTGTGCTTATCACTAATCACAATTTCATGTTTTTCAGCAATCTGCAATTTTTATGATTAAATTGGGTGAAAATGGTCATTTTGTAAAGACAAGAGCCCAGTGCCCGTCATATTCATGCAGAAGTGTCTTTAATGTTGGTTCATTTATAAAGTGCTTATATTTATATAATGTTACCTCCATGTGATACATGTTGGTGGCTTTGGAAAGAAACTCATATCTAAATTTAATATGATTTTGCATTGGTCTTGCATCACTTTTGTGGTGCAGCCCTTATGCAAAATCATTTTTGACACTTACTAAGCCACACAAAAACACTTTTTGTGGCTTTGAGTGATTTAGTAAATATGAAGTAATGAAAGGCAGCGCACAGCACTGCCTTGCATTACTTTGCATCGTGCAGGTGTTACATAGGTGGAGCATGGGCATTCACAAGCGCCCACCTATTGATTTTGATCCATATCCAGATTTAAATACTTGTAAACCTGGGTCTGCACCAAAATCGTGCACCAATCCGAAAGAGGCGTAAATGCCACTTTGGATAGTTTCTGTGCAGGAAGGTGTCCCTTCCTACACAAAATCAATCCTTCCTGTAGCACAGGCACCCTGCACCATGGTGCAAGGGTACCTGTTTTGGCGTTAGAGTAGAATTGATCCATATCGTTGAAATATGGACCATTTCTGCTATCGCACTTTCATGCAGTGCAGCAGGGTCCCTTTCTGTGCAGCATTGCATGAATTAATAGTAGATGTGCTTCTCAGTGTTCCCAGTTTCTCTGTCTCTATTCCGCTTCAGATCACAAACTGATTCATGGTTGGAGGCATTAGTCAGCTGAGCTGAAGCTTGTGGTTTCAGTAAGAGCAAACCTCCTACTTGTCAGCCTGTCAGAGCACGACGGGCCATCTGTAAAACCAACACAGTCACTCTGACATGATTTGACCAGCCCAATAACTTTTCAGGAAAAGGAAGATATTGATTAATATAACAAAGGAGAGAACATAAACTCTTTGATAAAATGCATGTATTTAACTGTAATTGCTTTTATAAAGCACTTACAACCTCTGATGAGGCTTTTAACTGCATTAGATTGAGTAGCTGGTTGTTTATAGGAGATTATTGTTTTTGGGATTAGGCTTGTACTCTTAACCCCTTCGCTGCTAGGCCTTTCCCCACCCTGTGCTAATCCTTTTTTGGGCTATTTGGGGTAGTGCACGCTTAGGCCCCTGAAAATTTTTGACCACATAAGGTATCCATGCCAAATTTGCGTCCTTTTCTTGGAACATCTTGGGGATTCTAAAGGTACCCAGGGTTTGTGGATTCCCCTGGAGGGGTTCCAGAAATCAGCCAAAATACAGCAAATTTCTTTTTTTTGTGGAAAAATGGGAAAAACGAGCTGCAAATGAAAGCGCCTGGGTTTGTCTCAGCAAATGGTATCAAAAAAGAGTTTGAGGGGCTGAAACCACCATTTTCACAGCTTTTAGGGAATGACAGACTTTTGTCAGAAAACCAAAATTTTTTCCACAGTTTTGCCATTTTTCTGGGACATAGCCTATTTTTGCTATTTTTTGTGCTTTCATCCTCCTTCCAGTTAATGGTAGAAATGGGTCTGAAAGCAATAATGATCCTGGAAAGCTATACATTTTTGAAAAGTAGACAAAATTCTGAATTCAGCAAGGGGTCATTTGTGTAGATTCATCAAGGTTTCTTTATAGAAACTAACAGTTAAATATAGGAAAAAATGAAAATTTGTTGAAAAAAACAGCCTTTTGTGTCAACGTTTTTACCTGTAACTTCTTCTAATTATGACAGCTGTTTGAAAGCAATATAGCGTTATATCCGCTGGACCTTCCTGGTTGTGGGGATATATAGGACTTGTAGGTTCACCAAGAACCCGACCAACCCAGAGTCAAAAACTGAGCAGGAATTTGCAATGGTTTTTTATTATGTTCCGGGTATACAGCAATTATTGTGGGAAAATGTATACATGGAAAAATCGGTATGAAAGACACCTATGTATTTCTGAAATGGGAACAAATTATAGAGTTTAGAAACAGTACATATTTGCACATTTTCGAAGTTGGGAATACTCATACTAGCATGAGAATTATCAGTCATTTTTCAAAATGACTTCTTTTTTACACAAAGTCTTTCATTTGGAAGGCAGAAATTCATCAAAAATCAATAGGTAATAGCAGTTGCTTTACAAATCTGAATTACCCCAAGTCTCCCCAAAAACATTGTACCTCACTTGTGTGGGTAGGCATAGTGCCCACGACAGGAAATGGCTCAAAACCCAACGTGAACACACCACATTTTCACAATGAAAATGTGCCCTTTTTTTGCGAAGTGTCTAGCTGTAACTTTTTAACACTAGCTCTGCCGGCACCTTGGGAAACCTAGCAAACCTATACATTTTTGAAAACTAGACACCAAGGGGGATTCAGGATGGGGTGACTTGACTGCCTCCCACCAGGGTCTGTTACCCAGAATCCCTTGCAAACCTAAAAAATTGTCAAAAAAAGCATATTTTCTCCATATTTCTGTGGTGGAAAGTTCCGGAATCTGTGTGGATCCACAAATTTCCACCCACCCCGTGTTCCCCAAAGTCTTACGAGAAAAACGGTACCTCACTTGTGCAGGTCGGCCTAGTGCTCGCGACAGGAAACGGCACAAAATGCAACATGGTCCCACATCAATTTCGCAGTGAAAAATGACCCTTTTTTGGCAAAGTGCTTAGCCGTAGTTTTTGAACCCTAGCTCTGCGGGCACCTTGGGAAACCAAGTAAACCTATACATTTTTGAAAAGTAGACACGCAGGGGAATCCAGGATGGGGTGACTTGACTGCCTCCCACCAGGGTCTGTTACCCAGAATCCCTTGCAAACCTAAAAAATTGTCCAAAAAAACACATTTTCCCCACCTTTCTGTGGTGGAAAGTTCCGGAATCGGAGTGGATCCACAAATTTACACCCACCCCGCGTCCCCCAAAGTCTTACGAGAAAAACGGTACCTCACTTGTGCAGGTCGGCCAAGTGCTCACGACAGGAAATGCCGCAAAACGCAACGTGGACACACATCAATTTCGCAGTGAAAAATGACCCTTTTTTGGCAAAGTACTTAGCCGTAGTTTTTGAACCCTAGCTCTATGGGCACCTTGGGAAACCTAGCAAACCTATAAATTTTTGAAAACTAGACACCCAGGGGAATCCAGGATGGGGTGACTTGACTGCCTCCCACCAGGGTCTGTTACCCAGAATCCCTTGCAAACCTAAAAAATTGTTAAAAAAACACATTTTCCCCACATTTCTGTGGTGGAAAGTTTCGGAATCTGCGTGGATCCACAAATTTCCACCCACCCCGCGTTCCCCAAAATCTTACGAGAAAAATGGTACCTCACTTGTGCGGGTCGGCCTAGTGCCCGCGACAGGAAATGGCGCAAAACGCAACGTGGTCGCACCTCAATTTCACAGTGAAAAATGACCCTTTTTGGGCAAAGTGCCTAGCTGTAGTTTTTTAACCCTAGCTCTGCGGGCACCTTGGGAAACCTAGCAAACCTATACATTTTTGAAAACTGGACACCTAGGGGAATCCAGGATAGGGTGACTTGACTGCTTCCCACCAGGGTCTGTTACCCAGAATCTCTTGCAAACCTAAAACATTGTCAAAAAAAACAAATTTTCCCCACATTTCTGTGGTGGAAAGTTCCGGAATCTGCATGCATCCACAAATTTCCACCCACCCCGCGTTCCCCAAAGTCTTACGAGAAAAATGGTACCTCACTTGTACAGGGCGGCCTAGTGACCGCGAAAGGAAATGGCGCAAAACGCAACATGGTCACACCTCAATTTCGCAGTGAAAAATTACCCTTTTTCGCGGGTACTTGGGTCTCCCACACAAGCGAGGCACCATTTTTACCGGGAGACCTGGGGGAACGCTGGGTGGTGGGAAATTTGTGTGAGCCCAGTGATGCCACAACTTTCCCACATAAAAATGTGTGAAAAAAGTGGCTTTTCCAGCTAAAATTGAGGTTTGCATGGGATTCTGGGTAAGGAAACGTTGGGGGATCCACGCAAGCCATGCCTCCCTGGAAGCCCCCGGGTGTCTAGTTTTCAGAAATATATGGGTTTGGTAGGATTCCCTAGATGGCCGCCGAGCACCGGGCCAAAACCCCAGGTGACCCCCATTGCAAAACCAGGTGGTTTTGCTATAGGCAGTTTTGATGTTGCCTCACTACGTTTTGGGCCCTTGCCTGCCGCGGGTACTTGGGCCTCCAACACAAGTGAGGCACCATTTTTACCGGGAGACCTGGGGGAATGCTGGGTGGTGGTAAATTTGTGTGAGCCCGGTGATGCCACAACTTTCCCACACAAAAATGTGTGAAAAAAGTGATTTTTTTCAGCTAAAATTGAGGTTTGCAGGGGATTCTGGATAAGGAAACGTTTGGGGATCCACGCAAGCCATACCTCCCTGGAAGCCCCCGGGTGTCTAGTTTTCAGAAATGTATGGTTTTGGTAGTTTTCCCGAGATGGCCGCCGAGCACCGGGCCAAAAACCCAGGTGACCCCCTTGCAAAACCAGGTGGTTTTGCGATAGGCAATTTTGATGTCGCCTCACTACGTTTTGGGCCCTTGCCTGTCGCAGGTACTTGGGCCTCCCACACAAGTGAGGCACCATTTTTACCGGGATACCTGGGGGAACGCTGGGTGGTGGTAAATTTGTGTGAGCCCAGTGATGCCTCAACTTTCCCACACAAAAATGTGTGAAAAAAGTGATTTGTTTCAGCTAAAATTGAGGTTTGCAGGGGATTCTGGGTAAGGAAACGTTAGGGGATACACGCAAGCCATACCTCCCTGGAAGCCCCCGGGTGTCTAGTCTTCAGAAGTGTGTGGGTTTGGTAGGTTTCCCTAGGTGCCGGCAGAGCTAGGTTTAAAAAACTACAGCTAGGCACTTTGCCAGCATAATCGTTGACTTCTAATGGGCTTTTTGCCCTCCGGGAGGGGGGCAGATTGGGAGCTACTGCCCCCATCTTTCCCCCGGGGGGGCAGAAAGTCCACTAGACGCCAGAGAGATTTTGGGGCAAATTTTAATTAGGGTGGGGGCTGCCCAAAACGGGCATGCCACTGCCCCCGACCCTGATTAAAATTTGCCCCAAAAATCCCTGGCGTCTACTGGGCTTTTTGCCCCCCCCAGGGGGCAGGAAGGCTGTAATGTTTGCAGGGGTGGGGGTGGGGGAATGGGCATGCCTGTTTTGGGCAGCCCCCACCCTGATTCAAATTTGTGTAAAGAAATCCCTGGCGACTAATGGGCTTTTTGCCCCCCGGGGGTGCAGATTGGGGCTAATGCCCCTATCTGCCCCTCAGGTGGAGCAGAAAACCTAATAGATGCCAGGGATTTTTTTGAGAAAATTTTAATTAGGGTGGGGGTTGCCAAAAACGGGCATGACAATGCCCCCACCCTAATAAAAATTTGCCCAAAAAAATCCCTGGCGCCTAGTGGCATTTTTGCCCCCCGGGGGGGCAGGAACGCTGTAAAGTTTGCGGGGGTGGGGGCATGGGCATGCCCATTTTGGGCTGCCCCACTCTAATTCAAATTTGCCCCAAAAAGAACCCTGGCGTCTAGAGGGCTTTTTGCCCCCCCAGGTGGGGCAGATGGGGGCTAATGCCCCCATCTTCCCCCCAGGGGGGCTGAAAGTCCACTAGACGCCAGGGAGTTTTTTGGGCAAATTTTAATTAGGGTGGGGGCTGCCCAAAATGAGCATTCCAATGCCCCCACCCTAATTAAAATTTTCCCCAAAAATTCCCTGGTGGCTACTGGGCTTTTTGCTCCCCCGGGGGGCAGTTTGGGGGCTAATGCCCCCATCTGCCCCCCAGGGAGGGCAGGAAGGCTGTAATTGTTGCGGGGGCGGGGGTGGGGCATGGGCATGGCTGTTTTGGGCAGCCCCCACCCTAATTCAAATTTGCCTAAAAAAATCCCTGGCGACTAGTGGGCTTTTTGCCCCCCCCCACGGGATGCAATTTGGGGGCTAATGGGTGGATCCCTGCTTGGGGATCGCCCTCCTGGGGTGATCTCCAAGCAGGGATCCACTGGGAAGGGGTACCATTAGAAAGGGTAGATTCTCTCCTTTCCAATGATACCTCTCCCGTCTTTATACGTGCTCAGAGGGCTGAGATAGCCCCCTGAGCAGGTAGAAAGTGAAACTGAAATGAACCTAAAGACTCATTTTAGTTTCGGTTTCTGTAATATGACGACAGCGCGAGGTGCGCGCTGATCGTCCTTTCACAGAAACCAGGGAGGGGGCCTCGAGAGCTGGGGAAGCTCTTCCCCAGCTCCTGAGGCTCTGGGGGAGAAAAGGAAATCCCTCTGCTGTTTGCAGCAGAGGGATTTCGTGTCCCTGTCCTCATGACGGAATGGTTCCGTCATGAGCACAGGAGCACCGATGCTCATGACGGAACCATTCCGTCATGAGCATCGAAGGGGTTAAAGAAACCATTCTGTGCATTTTCTTTGTGATAAATTGTTAAGAGTTAGGTTTGAGCATTAATCGGGGTTATCTGAGTTCATGCAAATGGTTGGTGGAATAACCAGATAGGCTAACGGCGATTAAGTATTGTTAAGTTGCAGGGATATAGGGGCATATTTACAAGCCCCTATCACCACCACAATGTCACTTTCAGTGACGTTGTGATGGCGATAGGGGCTTCACCATATTGTAAATAAGGCACCCTTTCACGCTGTAATTAGCGTGAAAGGGGAGGGTGATGGGTATTGCTGTGGGCGATCCACCCCAACACCCATTGATTTTGACTCTGCTCGATATTTACAAGGGTGGCGTAAATAGGAGGCAGCACCAAAATGAAGGGAGCCTGGTCTTAAACAGGCGAAATGAGGAGAAATGCTTTATTTCTCCTAGTTTTTGCTGTTTCCATTGATTGTTTATGTGCAGGAAGGTGTTCCTTCCTGCACATAAACAATCAAAGAAAATAAATGACGTGATGAAACTTCTATGTGTCTTTCATTAAGCAGCACACACAAAAGTTACAAAACGTCATTTAAAGATTGTTTATGTGCAGGAAGGGAGACCTTCCTGCACATAAACAATCTTCTCCTCAACGCAGACACCCTTGTACTATGGCGCAAGGGGGTCTGCGTTGGCCCTAGGATGCTAAGTTTAGCGCCAGAGCAGGGGGAAATTCAGGGCGGCACCATGTTTTGTAAATATGGTGCTTTTTTTTGGTAGTTTTCCCTAGATGGCCGCCGAGCACCGGGCCAAAAACCCAGGTGACCCCCGTGCAATACCAAGTTGTTTTGCGATAGGCAATTTTGATGTCGCCTCACTACGTTTTGGGCCCTTGCCTGTCGCGGGTACTTGGGCCTCCCACACAAGTGAGGCACCATTTTTACCGGGATACCTGGGGGAACGCTGGGTGGTGGTAAATTTGTGTGAGCCCGGTGATGCCTCAACTTTCCCACACAAAAATGTGTGAAAAAAGTGATTTGTTTCAGCTAAAATGGAGGTTTGCAGGGGATTCTGGGTAAGGAAACGTTGGGGGATCCACGCAAGCCATACCTCCCTGGAAGCCCCCGGGTGTCTAGTCTTCAGAAATGTGTGGGTTTGGTAGGTTTCCCTAGGTGCCGGCAGAGCTAGGTTTAAAAAACTACAGCTAGGCACTTTGCCGGCATAATCATTGACTTCTAATGGGCTTTTTGCCCTCCGGGGGGGGGCAGATTGGGAGCTACTGCCCCCATCTTTACCCCGGGGGGGCAGAAAGTCCACTAGACGCCAGAGAGTTTTTGGGGCAAATTTTAATTAGGGTGGGGGCTGCCCAAAACGGGCATGCCACTGCCCCCGACCCTAATTAAAATTTGCCCCAAAAATCCCTGGCGTCTACTGGGCTTTTTGCCCCCCCCCCCCAGGGGGCAGGAAGGCTGTAATTTTTGTGGGGGTGGGGGAATGGGCATGCCTGTTTTGGGCAGCCCCCACCCTGATTCAAATTTGTGTAAAGAAATCCCTGGCGACTAATGGGCTTTTTGCCCCCCGGGGGTGCAGATTGGGGCTAATGCCCCTATCTGCTCCTCAGGTGGAGCAGAAAACCTAATAGATGCCAGGGATTTTTTTGAGAAAATTTTAATTAGGGTGGGGGTTGCCAAAAACGGGCATGACAATGCCCCCACCCTAATAAAAATTTGCCCCAAAAAATCCCTGGCGCCTAGTGGCATTTTTGCCCCCCCGGGGGGGCAGGAGGGCTGTAAAGTTTGCGGGGGTGGGGGCATGGGCATGCCCGTTTGGGGCTGCCCCACTCTAATTCAAATTTGCCCCAAAAAGAACCCTGGCGTCTAGAGGGCTTTTTGCCCCCCCAGGTGGGGCAGATGGGGGCTAATGCCCCCATCTTCCCCCCAGGGGGGCTGAAAGTCCACTAGACGCCAGGGAGTTTTTTGGGCAAATTTTAATTAGGGTGGGGGCTGCCCAAAATGAGCATGCCAATGCCCCCACCCTAATTAAAATTTTCCCCAAAAATTCCCTGGTGGCTACTGGGCTTTTTGCTCCCCCGGGGGGCAGTTTGGGGGCTAATGCCCCCATCTGCCCCCCAGGGAGGGCAGGAAGGCTGTAATTGTTGCGGGGGCGGCGGTGGGGCATGGGCATGGCTGTTTTGGGCAGCCCCCACCCTAATTCAAATTTGCCTAAAAAAATCCCTGGTGACTAGTGGGCTTTTTGCCCCCCCCGGGGATGCAATTTGGGGGCTAATGGGTGGATCCCTGCTTGGGGATCGCCCTCCTGGGGTGATCCCCAAGCAGGGATCCACTGGGGAGGGGTACCATTAGAAAGGGTAGATTCTCTCCTTTCCAATGATACCTCTCCCGTCTTTATACGTGCTCAGAGGGCTGAGATAGCCCCCTGAGCAGGTAGAAAGTGAAACTGAAATGAACCTAAAGACTCATTTTAGTTTCGGTTTCTGTAAAATGACGACAGCGCGAGGTGCGCGCTGATCGTCCTTTCACAGAAACCAGGGAGGGGGCCTCGGGAGCTGGGGAAGCTCTTCCCCAGCTCCTGAGGCTCTGGGGGAGAAAAGGAAATCCCTCCGCTGTTTGCAGCAGAGGGATTTCGTGCCCCTGTCCTCATGACGAAATGGTTCCGTCATGAGCACAGGAGCACCGATGCTCATGACGGAACCATTCCGTCATGAGCATCGAAGGGGTTAAAGAAACCATTCCGTGCGTTTTCTTTGTGATAAATTGTTAAGAGTTAGGTTTGAGCATTATTGGGGGTTATCTGAGTTCATGCAAATGGTTGGTGGAATAACCAGATAGGCTAACGGCGATTAAGTATTGTTAAATTGCAGGGATATAGGGGCATATTTACAAGCCCCTATCACCACCACAATGTCACTTTCAGTGACGTTGTGATGGCGATAGGGGCTTCACCATATTGTAAATAAGGCACCCTTTCACGCTGTAATTAGCGTGAAAGGGGAGGGTGATGGGTATTGCTGTGGGCGATCCACCCCAACACCCATTGATTTTGACTCTGCTCGATATTTACAAGGGTGGCGTAAATAGGAGGCAGCACCAAAGTGAAGGGAGCCTGGTCTTAAACAGGCGAAATGAGGAGAAATGCAGGAAAGCTAACGCCGCACTCTGTCACTTCACTGTAAATATGCCCCATGGTGTCAAAGAAGGAGATTTTGTGATCTATGAAATGCGATGTGGCAATTAGCAGAAATATTATGAAAGGCATTAAAGGCCGATAGGCATGTGAACTAGAGTAGGCAATCATGCTAACTGGAATAAGCAAATCTCGAAGATAGCAGCCTTACAGAGTAAGACGGTCTCAGTGCATCTGCGGCTGAAACTCTAATTTTGCAACTGTGGGGTGGATAATATTTCTCCTACCTTCTGCACAGGCCACATACATTGTAGAGGCCATTAGAATGATGTAGCCAGAAGTGAGGTAAAACAAATATGTATTTATGTCAAAACACACAATTCCGTTTTTTCTGTAGTTAAAAGTTGTACATACTAGCCATTCAATAACTAATACAACCTTACAATTTATATGATACAATAATTTGTTTAACAATGCAGTTTTATATATGAATATTGCATATTTCTAGTGATAATTGTGCTCTACAGTTTTGCAATATTTAAAAAATCCAGCTTCAATTGAATCTATTGTTTTTCCTATGGAATTTTCACTTCTTTTTATACGGTCTGTGGAGGAGCAATATTTCAGGAAATGCCAAACTTGAGAAAATGTGTTTTTTCTGTGAACAGTGTATGCTGATAAATAAATAAAATTTAATTTATATACATATTCAGGGTATTTGAAGAGCTTATTAAATGTCAAAACGTGATTCAATGGCATGTAGAAGCAACTGACTACAAATACAAGAAATAACAGTGGAAACAAATCGAATCCTTGGTTAGTCACGCTGGAGACAGAAATATATAACCCACTTGCCTTTCTCTGATTATTACTCCAGGAAGTTTGCAAAACAACTATTCAGTCCAAACTACTGAAGATAATGTCCGCATATGAAAACGTCTAAAAAAGATAGAAGTAATTCTTCAGAAATCATGTATTTTATTTTCTGGGTAGTTATCTTTTGCAAAACAAAATTTCATGTAATTCGCAGGTATTTTGTCTCTTTCTAAAAACACACTTATTGTTCTATTAGATGAATCAACTGTTCTCTCAAAAATAATAATGACAATGCTGCTATTCTTTGTGTAAACACTTCGCTTCCTTTGCAGTGCCATAGAAGATGTAGACCCTGTAGGGTAATTATATTGTGATACATTGAAGTTGCATTTAATATAGCACTTCATACCCCTGGGAGCATATCATGAGCAGCTGTGCAGGCTCAGTGCAGAGATGAGTGCCTGTGTTTTTAGGCGCTTGCACTGTCTAAATTGTAGTCATTTAGATCAACATTTCTTCTCTTGGAGCTTGATTTTCAGAGCACAGCTCAGAAACAGTGAGCAGGGCTGTTGAGTAAAATCCACAAATAAGTTAAGTTTGAAGAAGTTTATTCCAATACAAGAACACCAGCAGCACAGCTCCCTGGACACATTGTTTTTCCCCCTGCTCAACTGCTCTGCCAGACCTGTAAACTCCAGAACTTTGACATTGCAGTTGAGCTTACATATCTAAACAAGGAAGCTGGTGCGCCTCGTGCAACATCATAAAGAAAAATACACAACAATAAAGCAAAAGCAATAAAATACATACACAACACATCTTCCCCTCTAAAACAGCAGAGACGAAAGAAGAAGAAGGAAAAGAAAAAAAACTAAGAACTACATTCAAAATTGGACATCCACTTAGGTCTGGAACAAACTCTTCTATTGTGTGGTCTTACATCCTTGGTAATAATAGACATATCACTACTTACATTTTCCCCAACCTCAACAGGTGTCTGAGCACCCACACTTAAACCAGTGCGATCAACTCCATCAACAACCTCAGACTTATTGGTACTAGTTAGAGGTTGATCCACACTTGAACCAACCAACCCGTTCACATCATCATCTACCTAAGTACCTACATCCTCCACATCTGCAAAATTCAGGACATGCCTTCTGGTACTGCTGTCACATCCTGAAAACAAATTGGAATCACCCTTAAGAATTGCAATTCTCTTGAGATTCCACACTTTGCCATCACTAAGATGAACAGCATTACGAAGACCATTTATAATTTGTAATGGTTCAGAAAATTGACTCAAACCTTTCTTAACCAACCAGGGAAGTTTAACTTTAACCCAAATCCCCTTATGAATGGTAGGGGTACTCGAGCCTCTCTTGTAATCAAAAGATTCCTTGTATTTCCTGTGTTTCTCACCAATACTTTCTCTTACATTACTCACAAAAGTTTTGCACTCATTACCGCTAAGAAGCCACTCAGGATTGCACTTAGTCCTTGCATTCCTACCTCTCATAACCTGAAAGGAGAGGCTTTTAACGCTTCATTAACAGTGGTTCTGTAAGTCCAGACAAATTTATGAACTTGTATTTCCCAGATCACATTGTTCTTGATGGCCATCTGAACAGCAGCCTTAAGAACCCTATTAAACCTTTCCACCATTCCATTTCTGCTAGGATTATAAAGGGAAGTAGTTTTATGTCTAACACCTACTTTCTTGAAGTAATCTTTCACTGCATTAGACAAAAATTGCACGCCATTATCTGTGATTATCTGAACCGGCAAACGTTCACTAACAAAGGTGTAGTCAATGAACTTCAAGACTTCTTCAGAATTAACCTTATCCACGACTTCATTTACTAGCCATCTTGAAAAAATATCAATCATAGATATTATTAACTTGTAATGAGAACCAATGGGACCCATAATATCCACTGCCACTGTATGCCAAGGTTCTTTGGGAATAATAGCCTCACACATATATGATTTAAGAGTTCTAAGAGACTTGTCAGAATTTGCACACCATACGCAATCTATTACAAACTTTTCCATGCACAAGTCTAAATCAGACCACCAAAACCATTTTTTTATTCTCTGTTTGGTCTTCACAATTCCCAAATGTCCTTCATGACACATTTGGATAACTTCCTTTCTTAAAGCAGTGGGAAGGATAACTCTCTCACCCCTGAAGACCATGTCACGATTCGCAGAAAGTTAATTCCTAATTTCCCAAAAATCTTTGAGATTTTTATCAACACAGTGACCACGTTATCCAAAGCTGGATCGAAACTTTTAAGTATAGGAGCTTTAGTAATTGCTGTTTTAATATCAGTAAACTCAACTTCACAATCATCCATCCACACAAACCTGTTTTTGTTTTTAAGGAGCTGTCTAATATTGAAGACCCTGGTGGAGAACCCCTTCACAAATTTAGCATAAAATTCCACAAGCCCTGAGAAGGATCTAAGTTTGTCTTTGTTGGTGAGATGCGGAGCATTCTAGACAGCTTCTACAAGCTTTGGCTTAGTAGTAACTCCCTCACTGCAGAAAACATGACCTAAATATATCACAGAATGCACCGCAAATTTACACTTAGCATGTTCTATGGTAAGTCCCTTGCTCTCTAACGTGCACAACACATCTCTCAAAACTGTATCATGCTCCTCCCTATCTTTCCCAAAAAGGAGAATATCGTCCTGGAAACACTTTCCCTTAGGGTATTTTCCAAACAACTGAAACATTAGTCTCTGAAAAATAGCAGCTGCTGATACAAGCCCAGAAGGCATCCTTTTGTATTGGAAACACCCCATAGGTGTAATGAACGCAGTGTATGGTTTGATTTCTTCAGCTAAAGGAATCTGATGATAAGCAGCAGATATGCCAATAGTAGAAAAACATTTTGCACTTTTGACCAGGGCAAGCATTTTGGTGAATTTTGAAAGAAGCAACTTGTCAACTACAATATTGTTATTCAAATGACGTAAATCAAGGCAAAGTCTAATTTTACCGTTGCTACGTCTTGCAACGACCACTGGAGAAATCCATGCAGATGATTCGATTGGCTCAATAATGTCTGCTTTGATCAATTTATCTAACTCATTCTCCAGTTCTTCTCTTACTATAATAGGAATGTTCCTAGCTCTGTGTACTTTAGGGCAAGCATCCTTTTTTGGACAATGCAATGTTCAAACCCTTTTCATTTTCCAATAGTACCACTGAAAACTTGTGGAAATTTTGTAAGAATTTGGTCACTCAACGCAGCCCTCTCATCCACGATCATAACCGTATCGGGACTGTTAGAATTTAAAATGGTGTGTAAAGCTCCTTGATCCCTCCAACCTAATACTGAAGGTCCCTTTTTTGCCACATAAAGTTTACCAATAGAATCTTAATTCTTGAATTTAAAAACAAGTTCATATAGGGCAGTAAATCAATTCTTTCACCTGAGTATCCTTCTGGATTGATATCAGGTTCACTGAGATTCATCCCAATTTTAGGTACAAACGTGGAATTCCCAACCTACTCATTAATAATAGTAAAGGGAGATCCAGAATTGGCATACACATCAATTAACACTCCACCAATGGACATAGAGCAAATGGGTTTCTTCTTAATATCCACCTCGGTATCCTTGATGTTTAACACAAACATATCATGCACATCAGAATCTTGGCTATTGCAATGCATGACCTTTTCTAAGAACTCTTCCTCATCACTTGAAGCAAGTTCATCCACACCTTTAACTTTAACATCTTTTTTTCCTCCTGCATACCTTGGCAAAATACCCTACCACACCACAAACAGAGCATCTGTGTTTGATAGCAGGACAAAACATGCTAGAAGCAAGATGTGAACTACTGTCGCAGCAATAACATCTAAAATTATCTTTTTGGGTTATTGAAGACGGTTTCACATTATAATTCTTATTAGTGGAATCAAAAGATTTTGTGTGCTCCTTTTTGTTCTTGTTATATAATTTGTTAACTTCACAAATTATTTTTTCATTACCACTCCTAGGATCTGCTTTAAGTACCTTTGCACTTCGACTGGAAAGTTCTGCCTTCCTAACAATAACCAAAACGTCTTTAAGATCAGCATCCCCATTGAACCACAGTCTATCTTGAATAGCTGTGTCCGCAGTATGCATTACCACCTGATCACAAATTAACTTCTCCTGAAGATGATCAAATTTTCAATCGCTAGCCAATTTCCTTAAAGCAGAAACATACTCATCCACCAACTCACCCGGTCCTTGCTTCCTTTGAAAAAATGTAAATCTGACTATCCCAATGCAAACGTTTGGTACACAGTAATTGTCAAAATCTTGCAAAGTAACGTCAAATACATTAGCATGCCCTCCCCCCACAGACTTGTCATGTGTTCATAGGCTTTTAGACCACCTGGGCCAATAGAATGTAGAAATAACTTTTTTTCCTCTCAGGTTTCATTTTACCATCTTCATCTATAGTGTCAAGGAAGTTAAGAAAATAAGACTTCCGCTCTACCCATTTCATACAAGGGTTGTAACCAGCTGGCCAAAAGTCTTGGGGGGGTTGCAATGCAACATTTTGGGTGGTCATAATGTTACTGAATCAATACAAAATTACACTGAATGACAATGCAAGAAGTGAAAGTAGAAAAAAGTGAATATGAAAATGTCCAAACTTCGCCTTGTTCTTTAGTAAAAAAAAATGTAGTGGTAGTTCCGAAATATGCTGCAAATAAGTACAGAAAGTACTTGTGAAATGAGTGAAGAAGAGTGTCAGAAATGAAAAAAATGTAAGATGAAGGTTTCCGTTTATAATCCAAAGGGATAATGTACCATGTAAAAAGCTTGAACTTTAAGCTTCCGTGCCGATGACTTGAAAAGCAGGAATGTTCTCCTCATGCTTTCCCTGCATGACTCTTACAGCATATTATATTGTGAGCAAAATTAAGAATAACACATAAAAATGTATGCGCAGTAAATATGTACTCCACAGTGCAGCGGAAAGGTCTAGAAGAATACGCTACCATTGCCAAGTTCTGCCGAGTGATGTCATGCCGCTGAACGACCCTAGCGTGCGTTGTGTGAGTCAGAGGAACTCCGGAAGGAAAAATCGCCATGAAGAGAACGTGTCTGACAAGACGGAGGTCCTCCTCCTCGGATCCACCCCCTCGACCTGGGACGACTCATGGTGGCCGACTGCACTAGGAACACCCCCAACACCCACCGACCACGCACACAACCTAGGGGTCATCCTCGACTCTACCTTCTCCATGACGAAGCAGGTCATTGCCGTCTCCTCTTCCTGCTTCAACACCCGCATGCATTGCAGGATCTTCAAGTGGATCCCCACCGAAACCAGAAGGATGGTCACCCAGGCCCTCGTCAGCAGTAGACTGGACTACGGAAACGCACTCTACACAGGAGCCCCGGCCAAACTCCTGAAACGGCTTCAATGCATCCAGAAAGCCTCCGCACACGCCTGATCCTCGACATCCCTCGCCACAGCCACCTCACACCCCACCTGAGAGACCTGCAGTGGCTCCCTGTCAACAAGAGGATAACCTTCAAGCTCCTCACCCACGCACACAAGGCACTCCACAACACCAGACAAAGGTACCTCAACAGCCAACTCAGCCTCTACACCCCCACACGCCAGCTCCGCACCGCAGACCGGGCCCTCGCCACCGTCCCCCGCATCCAAAGAGTGACCGCCGGCGGCAGATCATTCTCCCCAACTCGCTGCCGAGACATGGAACACTGAAGTACTGGGTATTTTAGACCCAGCGGTGCAGGGGCACACACCCTATGACTTCTGGGTTCACCCTGTTCCAGACCTACAGAAACACAGAGTCTTCTGGGTGAAGTCAAAGATTCGTTTATTGGCTGCAGACCAATTACAGGTATCCTAGAAGTACAACAGCGTGTATATTCTCAGGAGACTGCTGAAAATCATAGGAACGGGCTTCTCCTTAAGTACAAAATATCATGCTCCAGGCACACATTCCTTGGTTTACGATATGGCCATTACAAGTATACATTACAAACGAAAAAGCAGAGTCATGATGACCATCCCACATTCCAGTTCGGCCAGCCCACAATGATTTACACAGTAAGGTTCAGATCCCACATTTGATGTCAATAGACCCCCCAATAAACATGAGCATCTCCTGTTTTGGGAAACAAGTCATAAAGCAGGAACAAGCAGGTGTGGAAGAGATTAGCCGGGGGATTGTATAGAATGAAAGGGTTTTATGACGGGTCAAGCCCTGATGCTAATCACAGGTGGACGGAGGAAGGGGAGCTCGTGAGACCGGTTTGACCTGGGGCAGCAGAGCCAGCTGCCCAGGTCACAGAGAAGTCAGAGGGAAAGCCCATGTACTGTGAGGCCCGTATTTACTCCATTATAGCCTATGTGAGGGCAATGACAAGATGGCCACTGCTTCCAAAATGGAACCCGCGTAGTTGAAGCAGAATAACGTGTACACAGTGCATTCATAGCTAGAACGATATATAAAGCACTCGTACATGCCGCATTTACCATTTGCGGTTTGTTAATACCAAGATAGACAGGGGTAGGGCCCTGTCCCCTATGCGGTCCCGAATATTAAAGTACGACAGACCCTCCTTTTGCCCTTACATAGGCAATCACTATACTCATCTTAATCCGAGTCTAGGTCAATGTTCACAAAGTCATGGAGATGTTGCTGTAGCATCATCCTATTACTTAGTTCGTCCCTCGATACAGGTTTCCTTACACATAAGGTAGCACAGAGGCCACATATCGCAGGAGCACACTGTATGCACAGACAGAACAGGAAAAGAATGGCTAAGATCATTCCAATGACCATCAGAACTTTCCAACCCCAGGCAGATATCAATTCCCAGAACCACCCCACCAGTGACCAATCTCCCTTATCCACGTGTATGGATTCAGATATTTTATGGAGTTTGGAGATGGCTTGATACACTGTTGGAGCATTATCTGGTATGAAAATGCAGCAACTGGATTGGATGACCTTGCATACCCCACCGCGGTCTGCAAGAATAACGTCTAGAACCATGCGGTTCTGCAAAGTCATGAGGCGATCCGCTTGGAGCTCAGCCGTCAGATTACCAAGGGCACCAGCCGTTACATTAACAGTGGATTCAACCACACGAGTCAGCTGTCTCAGGTTCCTACTATTGACCATAGGTCCCCAAAACGGCAGGAAACCCAAGAAGAAGTCTCCCGCTTCCTGACCGGCAGTATCCTCCTTACTAATCACACCTCTCACAACTCTGGTCTTGTGATAGTCAGAGGCAGAAGTAAATGTCGGCGGTAGCAAGTTCGCAATATAACATGTGCCCGAGAAATCAGGGGGCAGCCATGTATATGCTCGGTCATTACAGATGAAATATGTGCCCTTGGCAGCCAAAAACGCAGGGGAAAACTGTGACGGGAAGGTGTACGTTTCAGTACAGTCACTTCTTCCCAGTTGAGCTCTAGGATTCTGACCATTACCCTGTAAGCAGAACCGACCCATGTGGGGTACGACCCAGATTGGAGATGAGATTTTTCGCTGTCTTTCACCCAGACTAATACTATACCCCGTCGCGTTCCATCCTACATAAGGTCTCAACTCTTCTTTGGGAATGGATGAGTATGCATCGATATCCCTACTCATATCGGCAACTCCTTTTATCAAAGCCTTATTATTGGTGATAGGTCTGATGGAACGCGGTTGGCGAGGGGAATATGTATCTAGAGCATAGAGAAACATGGTCTGGAATGCCCATGACGAACCATTGTAACTATACGGCAGCACCAGGTAGGGAATACCCTTGTTAATGGTATGGGGCATTAACCCACACACCCAGCAATTGGTCGTATTCATTACCAGTTGGTGCTGGTGCAAGAGCTGGATAAACGAGTTATTTACGAACTCTGATCGTCTGGTCTGTTCGTGCTCAGGCAAAGGGTGAAAAGAGTGAGAGGAGGCAGTAGAAAGAGGTATAGGCTGTTCAGTGGGTTCAATGGGCTTTTGAGCGGAGAAAAACACAAATCCTACAATAAACATTATTATGCTACACAGTGTAAAAAGGCACAAAAAGACAAAACATTTACTTTTTACAATTCTACACATCCTTGCGTTAAAGTTCATTTCCTCAATCGGTCTCTCCATCTTAAAAAACTCCATCCTCTACTCGGGCCGCTCGCGGTGGATGAGTGTCTTCTGCTAAGGGGCACGCCTGTCAGTCCAGGGAAACGCCCTAGACCAACCAGAACCGTTGACCTAGCGTCTTCGGCCTGTACCCCAAAGTCTTGGCACCGCGACCCTGCGGCAGAACCCGGATGGTGGTTCAAAAAACAAAAATCAAGAAAGTCCTTCAGATGGGAGAGCAAAAATGTTAAAAAGGAAATAGTGAGGAAATCTTTATTTGTCCATGGGCCTAGGTCTCAAATTATAGCGGAGACGGCCAGGTGCTGTTTGGTCTTGAAACAAAAGTTCAGGCTCAGTGGTGTCCAGTCGATTTGATGGTGGCACAGCTTCCTGCAGAATATTGTCACTCTCTTGGTCTGAAACTGTGTCTTTTATGCGTGCGTCACTGAATGGTACAAAACGAGGTACAGTGTCCGTCTCAGAGTCGGCGATACCCTCCTTGACCCACTGGTCATATGGCAGAGGCAAGGGGACTACTTTGCAGTGGGTACCATGGGTCCAGTGTTTCTTCCCTTTTACTCGCACCGCTGACCTTGTCGACAGGAATACAAGGTGAGGGCCGATCCAGCGAGGCTCGTCGTTGCTCTTACGCTGGAAATTTCGGATCAGGACCCACGAGCCAGGGTTGATAGGGTGTCCAGGAGGTTCAGAAGCTTGGGGAAGAGTATCATGTACCTGTTGGTGCAAAACACGCAGTTTAACAGTCAAATCATACAGGTAATCGAGTAGTACTGGATGTTCAATCTCACTGAACTTCGTAGGCCTCGGTACACCCCATACGTTGGCCGGACGGCCAAAAACAACCTCGTAAGGGCTAAGTCCCACTCGTGAGTGCATGGTCATTCTGGTGGACAGGAGTGCTAAAGGCAGAGCGTCAGGCCATTTAAGACCGGTGCTCGCCTGGATTTTGGCCAGCTTCAGCTTTAAGGCTCCATTGTAGCGTTCTACTAATCCAGCTGATTGGGGGTGATTTGCAGCATGGAACTTCTGCTTTATCCCTAGCCCTTCACATACATTCTTCATCACTTTACCCACAAACTCACTTCCGTTATCACACCACACCATTCTTGGCATCCCAAACCTAGGGAAAAATTCCTTCACAAGGGCTTTGGCTGTGGATAGGGCAGTGTTATCTTTCAGAGGATAAGCCTCTATCCATTTTGAGAAAGCACAAACAACCACCAGTACATATTTCAGGTTGTTGCATCTTTCCATGTGAATAAAATCCAGCTGCAAAACTTCAAATGGACATGATGGGGGTGCAAAGTGACCAGCTGGAGTTGGGGTTCCCCTACCAGGGTTATACTTCAAGCATACCATGCAATTCTTGACCACATTCTCTGCACACTTGGGAATCACAGCATTCTGCCATACTGGAGCCAACAACTTGCATATACCTTTCGTACTGATATGTGCCATTCCATGTGCCATAGTAACCACTGGAAGCACATATGCATCAGGCAACAACCATCGCCTATGTTCTGTCAGATCAATCCAACAACCATTCTCATCCAACTTACCCATACTTTCTCTCCACTTGCTTAACTCTTCCTCTGTGGCTTCAGCTTGAAGCGACTTCACACTCTCTATTGCGTTCTCACACATTCCCACATCATTAACCCATCTTGCGGGGCCTGCAACATACATTCTAGTCTTCACATTCTGTGCTGTTTCTTTCGCGGTCTCATCAGCAAACGCATTCCCACGTCCAACATCATCTGTGACTTTCCTGTGCGCACTGCATTTCATGATCGCAACTTGCAACGGTAGGGTCAGTGACTCAAGGAGATCATTCACCAACTTGCCATTCTGAATTTTAGCTCCATGCGACGTCAGGAACCCACGCTCCTTCCACAAACGCCCAAAATTATGAGCCACGCCAAAGGCGTACTGGCTATCTGTGTATGTATTCACTCTCATTCCTTCAGACAACACACATGCTCTCGTGAGGGCGATTAATTCCGCTGCTTGGGCCGAATTATGTGGCACTCGTGCAGTTTCCACGACCGTGTGCAAAGTCGTGATAGCATATGCAGCAGTCGTGTCACCATTAGGGAGCTTGAAACAGGAACCATCCACCCATAAAGTGCCATCACACTCAGTCAGGGGAGTATCTTTTAGATCTACTCTCCCTTTCGTCTCTTCTTCTGTTCTGAACAGACAGTCATGTTGCTCAATCTCATCTGAGTCTGCTGGAATTGGCAACAATGTAGCTGGATTCAGCGTATTGCATCTTTTTATGTGTATGTGATTTGCTAACAGTGTAAGCTCATAACCTGATAATCGCGCACTAGTCAAGTGTTGTGTCTTGGTTCTATTTAATAATGTGTCTACAGCGTGTGGAACCATAACAATCAATGTATTGTCCATTACCAAACCAGCAGATTGTCGGATAGACATCGCTGCAGCAGCTGTCGCTCTCAGACAGCTTGGCAATGCCCTCGCTACAGGGTCCAAGGTTGATGAAAAATATGCGCATGGGCGCGGTCTGTCGCCAAAAGGCTGTGTTAACACTGACAACGCACATCCATCTTTCTCGTGAACATACAATGTAAAAGGCTTGCTGTAGTCAGGGGTACCCAACACAGGTGCTGAACATAATGCATTACGCAATTCCACAAAACTTTTCTGGCATTCTTCAGACCATGGGATAGGATTCGGTGTGTCTTTGCATGTTAAGGCTACTAAAGGTTTTGCCAACAAAGAAAAACTAGGGATCCAATGCCTACAGTATGAAGTGATGCCCAAGAAAGCACGCACTTCTCTCTGTGTTCTTGGCACACTCAACTGTGCAATGGCTTGAATTCTTTCTGGGGTCAGTTTCCTTCCCTCCTTCGATAAGAGATGACCTAAGTAGGTCACTTCTTGTCGACAATATTGCAGTTTAGAGAGAGACACCTTGTGATGGAAAGCGGATAAATGGCGCAACAGTGACAATGTGGCTTCTTTACAGATCTTTTCAGTATCCGCAGCGATTAGTAAATCGTCCACGTACTGAATCAGGATAGCGCCACTAGGTAAAACAAGTGCATCAAGCTGCGCTTTCAAAGCTTGACTATATATTGAAGGACTCTCACAGTAGCCCTGGGGAGCGCGTTTGAAGCGGAAGCTTCGGCCTCCCAGACTAAAACCAAAAATGTCTCTGCTCTCTTCTGCAATTGGGATGCTAAAGAAGGCATTCTTTAAATCAATCACTGAAAACCATGCAGCAGAGGCTGGAATCATCGTTAACAAGGCGGTTATATCGGGGACAACCGGAAACTGTGGCACAACAATCTTATTAACCTCTCTGAGATCGATCACAAATCTGTAAACAGGTGGCTGTGAAGGATCCGTTCGTTTTAAGACAGGTAAAATCGGACTATTGCAAACGTTGCCTCTTGTCTCTTCAATCACACCCTTATTAATCAAGTCGCTGACAATGTCTAACAATGCTTTCTGCCCTTCATTAGAGATCTTGTACTGGGGAATACGTGGCAGTCTGACATTAGCCTTTAAAGTCACCACATATGGCGGTATCTCCAAGAGGCCCACATCATTGGGACCAGTAGCCCAAAGGGCATCCGAAAGGGATGACAATTCAGGCGGCATTGTGTTTTTAGACAAGTACATTGGGGAAATCACTTTCTTGCCTAATGTAAGTTGTACTCCTGAAGGAGAACAATACAGTGTAGCGTGCAATCTTTTCAACAAATCTAATCCCAGCAAATTCTCACCACAACCTGTTGTCAGAATCAGGGGTGCTTTCAGCTCGCAAGGTCCAACAGAAAGTGACATGGGACTAGAAATCGGGTTCCTAACTGGGGCGCCAGAAAAACCTACCGAAACATTTATATCGCCAGACAAAGGTGCGCCAGGGAGTTTTGAATGCATGATTGAACTCTTTGCAGCACCAGTGTCTAGCAGAAAAGGCTCCGTTACATTTGCTGTAGTCACCTCAACATACGGTCCACTCTGATCCACTGGCACTGAAACAACTCCCTCTCTCTGTCTATGGCTGTCCTAGTAATCATTATTTTCTGCATCACCGTCCTCTGCATAATAATCATTATTATAATACTGAGCCGTATTACTAGTCGCGTTAGCTTGCTGATCAAAGCTATTGATGGTACTTTGAGGCGGCAGAGGACGCGCGTTCTGGGGAACACTTCCACGCCCTCTGCCTCTAGGAGCTTGCTGACCACCCCTTCCTCTGGCGCCATACATATTGCCGTTACGCTGCATCAATTTAGGGCAACTGTATTTAAAATGACCTTCCTCTTTGCAGTATGAACATTGGTTGGGACCTACAGGGACACGTGGTTGATAATACCCGTTCATTTGCTGGTTGTTCTGAAACTGTTGGGGTTGGTGATAGACCCCTTGGGGTTGCCTATAATTATTCTGACCTCCACGTGGCGGATAGGCCTGCTGTAAAAGGACCTTTGTCTTTAGTTCCTTCGTTTTCTTTTCTGTTCTATCTTTCTCGTCTTTATCTCTATTTTCATAATACTGTGCAGTAGCCAGTATTTGCGCTGAAGAAGAAACAGCCCAAGAACTTTCTGAATCTTTTAACTTTTTACACAGGTCAGGAAGTAAATTCTGCACAAACTTATCCACAAACAGCCGTTGGCCACCCTCAGTACTCATATCCTGCCCACTGTGGTCAATAAATGTTTCTTCAAACCTAGTAAAGAAGTCTGACACTGTCTCATCTTTCTTCTGCTTGCATGCAGATAACTTGTCCCAATTTACGCGCATCGCAGGCATTATTGTCTTCATATACGTAATGATTCTACCAGGCAGTTCAGCTACTAAAGGTTCTGGTTTCGCACCACCAGTTTGTCTAGCATCAGCAGCAACAATGTTAGCCCATGTATCCCCTAGTTCTGCATCGTGATCTACATTACGAATTGACCCCCATAGAGGCTGTGGAACAACATTACCAAACAACATGTCTATGTCGGCCAGATTCATAACGCATGACCCTGCCGTCTGCGACAACTCTTTATAATAACCTGCTGGGTTTTTACGGGGATCAGGCAAGGACTGCTTAAGCGCTAACACCTCAGAGCGCTTCCATGGAACATGCACCCAAACACGCTGGAAATGCGCTGCCACAGCGGGGTTACCACCGGCAGCTGCAACCGCTTCCTTCCATACCGGGGGAACTTCTCTCATAGGGTATTGTCGCGCTTTTACCTTTTTCCCCACAAGGACATCTTGTTCAAACAATGACTGTTGGCAATCATCATTCCTAAAGGACAATACAACCGCAACTGCTTTATCTACTCCGCGGTCCACAATTATACCAGTTCCAAAATCGAACCTCACTCTACACAACTCCTGCGGGTTCGGATTTTTACCACTATCCTCCAATTCTTCACAGAGAATTTCGCACATTTTCTCGAACACATATCTCTGTTTTGGGGCATCCCACTGATGGAAAACGTTGACAACTGATTCCACATCATACAGTGAAGGGAAAACAATCCATCTACGCGCCATGTTATCTATTACCTTTTTCTCGTCAGGGTTAGGCAATTGGCTGCGCAACTGCTTACGCTGTAAACCAGGAGTCGCACCAGATGACTCAAAGAGAGGCGACATTAATGTAGTAACCACATTAGCTAAGCGCTGTCGCGCTGAAGGAGAAGCTGAGGCGAGAACAGGGGGAAAAACAGAGGGAAGAAAAGAGGATGTAGAGACAGGTACTGGAGTGGTGGAAGGAAGAGTGTCAGGGGAGGCAGCTGCTGTATTAGGCAAAGTCGCAGGAAGTGCGGGGGCAGTTGGAAGCACAACTGGCGGTCCTTGAGAGGGCTGCGCTACATGGATAAGAGCCGGCTGCAAAGCAACTGGCGGTTGCGGCAAGGCTTGCAGTATATTCACTGGAGGTGGCATATTTACAAGCTGGGGAGGCGCCGTGGCATTTTGAGCATACGGGGGTGGCGAACTCAACAAATGTGACATCAGGGGATCTTTCTCCTTTTCTTCTAACTCATCCTGCTTAGAATGTGGTAAAGCTGGGTAACACTAGTCAATCCATAACTTGCGCTGCCTATGCAATTGCTCACTCATCTGCTCCTCCTCATTGTCTTTAAATTGTACAGCTGCTTGCATTACTGTCATACCTTTCTCTCTCTTATTCTTTTTCGCTAACTTAATTTCCTTTTGTTTGGCTTCCTTTCGCCATAAGCGGAAAGAGTCAAACATCGCCGGCCGGGCTTTCTTCTTAAACAATTTAATTTCCAAATTATCTAAAATATCGGTATCAAAACTACCATTTTGGGGCCATTTTAAAACACCGTCTTTCCTGGTGTAGTGGATCCATACTTCGTTATATGCAATGGGGCCTACGCCATGTTTTACATAGAGCTCATAAGTTGGAGTTCCAACCGGAGGAACCGGACATGATTCCTCTAGCTGGAAATCTTTTCCACAACCCAAACAGAATAATCTACCAAATAGTCCAGAACCAGGCATCTTTGCTCACTAGTCTAGATCCAAACGTCAAAGGATTATCGATTACGATAGTCTCGTGAATACACGAGTCCTCTGGCTTTGGCGTTTGCAAACTCCAAATCACTAATTCAAATGATCCCGAAGGATACCAAAACAAAGGGGAGACGCTCCACTTATACTTAACTGAATATTGCTGATCGATGGCGTCACCAGAAGACTCTCTCGATTGTTTCGCTCTCTCAAATTCGTCAAGGGTCCAAAACAGGTCGATTAATCAGGGCAGCAGTCCTTCGTAGCCGTCGGGACGCGGAGAACCTCGCAGAAAAGACTTTCGGACCACGTCGACATGCAGGGGTCGATGAAGTGGCGGCCTTCCTCCGGAATTTCCACACGAAGCTCCTCACGAACCTCTGGCTTGGACTGGTACCGCTGAAATCGTCCCGAGTTGGGCGCCAAACTGAAGTACTGGGTATTTTAGACCCAGCGGTGCAGGGGCACACACCCTATGACTTCTGGGTTCACCCTGTTCCAGACCTACAGAAACACAGAGTCTTCTGGGTGAAGTCAAAGATTCGTTTATTGGCTGCAGACCAATTACAGGTATCCTAGAAGTACAACAGCGTGTATGTTCTCAGGAGACTGCTGAAAATCATAGGAACGGGCTTCTCCTTAAGTACAAAATATCATGCTCCAGGCACACATTCCTTGGTTTACGATATGGCCATTATAAGTATACATTACAAACGAAAAAGCAGAGTCATGATGACCATCCCACATTCCAGTTCGGCCAGCCCACAATGATTTACACAGTAAGGTTCAGATCCCACATTTGATGTCAATAGACCCCCCAATAAACATGAGCATCTCCTGTTTTGGGAAACAAGTCATAAAGCAGGAACAAGCAGGTGTGGAAGAGATTAGCCGGGGGGTTGTATAGAATGAAAGGGTTTTATGACGGGTCAAGCCCTGATGCTAATCACAGGTGGACGGAGGAAGGGGAGCTCGTGAGACCGGTTTGACCTGGGGCAGCAGAGCCAGCTGCCCAGGTCACAGAGAAGTCAGAGGGAAAGCCCATGTACTGTGAGGCCCGTATTTACTCCATTATAGCCTATGTGAGGGCAATGACAAGATGGCCACTGCTTCCAAAATGGAACCCGCGTAGTTGAAGCAGAATAACGTGTACACAGTGCATTCATAGCTAGAACGATATATAAAGCACTCGTACATGCCACATTTACCATTTGCGGTTTGTTAATACCAAGATAGACAGGGGTAGGGCCCTGTCCCCTACGCGGTCCCGAATATTAAAGTACGACAACACCCTCCCCATCCGCCTAAGGCAGACCGAAGACCTTCTGACTTTCAGAAGACTTCTCAAGACCTGGCTCTTCGAACAGTAGCAGTTTCCCCCCCTCCAGCACCTTGAGACCCTCGCGGGTCTGTAGTGTGCTGTACAAATGCCATGACTGATTGATTGACCTAGGAATGCTGCAACGCCACACCATGCATAAGGATTCCACAGAAGAATGCAGAGAATGGAACCGGTGCCAGAAGTCTAATTCCGACATCGATGAAGTAAGGTTCCAATGCAGGTAGGTAAAGTTGAATTTGAAAAATGCGGACACAGTGGGGATAGCAGGGAAAAGGCAGCACTCCCTGTAAAAACGCTGATAAAGGTCTCACCACAACCGAATCAGCGGAAATTCAAGTTTGCACAATACATACGATTAAATCCATGAGTAAAAACAAAACAAAGGCATCTAAAAGGTCTGTTCTGTGACAGCACAGTTCAACTTACATATCTAAACAAGGAAGCTGGTGCGGCTCGTGCAAAATCTTAAAAAAACCTACACAACAATACAGCAAAAGCAATAAAATACATACATAACAAGGGCTTGCCCCTTTCTGCTTCTAGGCCTTGCTGACTGAAAATAATGAATCAATGCAGACTAGGTTGGAGTTATATGTAAGGGTTTTAGACATTGCAAACATACAATAAAACAGCTCTGCTCTGAGCAAGATCAGCTGTATAGGATGCAGACGCGTGAGTGGTGCGAAAGGACATTTGTGGACGGATAGGCGCTTCTCTTTGCGAGTACCATGGATTGAAGAGTGGGTGTTATGTGGCCTTTATGGCTACTGTTTTGACGCCATGCATGAGGGTCAAAGTTGTGCGTAAGTTTGAACTTGAAACAAAAAGTATTGAGATGCAATGTTTATTCTAGTGTAATGATGGATTAAGGTGTGTGAGTGCATTTTGTCCTAGATGAGAAGTGTTTTGGTTTTGTGCATGTATGCCAGAGACTACTGAACCTGTGCATGTATCTGTGCCTATGCATGGACACTGGAGAAAGAGTGATGATAGATGCAATTGTGTTGCAGGTATGTATCATTTGTGATTGCTATATAAAGATTGAACTATATCAAATTTGGTACTAAAGTAGTACCCAGAGATGAAGGGTGCTACATGAGGAAGGACTATGGCATTCACTTGATAATATGCTGTGTAACCCAAATAGAAGCAACAGAGATGCAACCCATAGGAAAGGGCATTATGCAACATGGTATAAAGAATATAGGGGCATATTTATACGAAAATGGAGCAGCTCGATATCGCAAGCAATTTTGGTGCGCTGAGCTGCGTCATTTTCAAAAAGCAGGAATGCACCGTAGTAACAAGAATACGGCACTCCCTGTGCTCACTCCTGCGCCAGTGTTAAAAAAGCTGCCATGGTGCAAGGGTACCTGCGTTACAGGGATGATTGTATTTGTGCAGGAAGGGACACGTTCCTGCACAAAAGTTATCATTAATGGCATTTTGCTCCTTCTATGGGGCTTATTATGAGTCTGGTGGTCCACCGCCAGACTTGCGGTGGAGCAGCAGTGGCAGTCTTCCACATACCCTATTATGACCAGAGCAGTCGGTCTGCCCTGGAAGCACCACAACCGCCAGGGATCAGAGATCCCTGATGGTTGTGTGGCGGTCTTAAGGCCGCAATATATGCTTTGTGGGGCCGCTTATGAGTTTCCTTACCACCACACTTTTCATGGCAGCGCAACCAACATGATAAGTGTGGCTGTGAGGAAACAAAGGAGCCCTAAAGAGCCCCCGGTTGCCTCTACACCATGTGGTGCATGCAGGAGGGCACATGGTGTGCACCCTGTCTGCATTCACCCCTATGTTCCTGCATGGAACGAAATGCACAATATTGTGCATTTCGGTCCATGCAACAAAATACTTTGACATTCCCATTGCAGATCTTATTTTAAAGGCACCGCTGTGGGAATGCCAAAGAACTGCCCGCCAGCGACTTAAAATGTCATAATCTGGCAGGCAGTCTGTTTTGGCTTTGGCAGTGTGGTAGCGGGCAGCAGTGTGGCGGCCCTGCTCCCACAACACCAAAGTCATAATAAGGCCCAATGTGTGCTGCAGAATGCAGCACACATTGAAAAGAGCAAAAAACAAGGAGAAATAAAAGTATTTCTCCTTGTTGCCCACAGTTTTTGCAGCGGCCTCTGATTTATCAATGAGTCAGGGAATTGTGAAGCACGCTACTCACCCGTGAGGGTCTCAAGGCGCTGGGGGGGGTGCAGCTCCGAGACAGCGGAAGAGCCAGGTCTTGAGGCTTTTCCTGAAGGTGTGCAGAGTAGGGGAGCATCTGATGTTGATTGGGAACTCGTTCCAGATCTTTGCCACGATGTAGGAAAAGTCTCTTCAACCCACTCCGGCTCTACGGATGCACGGGGTTTCCGCGAGGGTGAGGTTGGTGGAGCGGAGGTTTCTCTTGGGTACGTGGAAGGAGAACCTTGTAAATCAGGAGCATTGTCAAAAGGCCATGGGTGTTGCTGGGAATGCCCAGAGCCACATCTGCTGCACGCCCCTTTGCCGCTGAAAACTGGGTTGCACAGTGCCATTTTTACAAGGTGTATTAAGCCACGCAAAGTGGCTTAGAACAGCCTTGTAGTTATGGGCAAGTATAGAGCGCCACAAGTGCCCCAAAAAAGTGACTCTCTGGTGGAGCTAGGGGCTTGTAAATATTCCCCCTAGAGTTCACTTTTAGGCAGCTACCACTACCTCATAGAATCGGACATCATATAATCAGCAATAATATATGCTCTGATGGCTCCTTCCATCGTATATGCCTCAGGAATTCACTCAGGTATGGAAAGAACATGGGAAAGGGCATTTTGTAAGGAGCACTTTATGTGCTCTGAGGGTTGCTCCCAGGGGCAGAAGGGAGCAATCATAGTAATGGGCATTGTACCACCAACCATAGAACTTGCTTTGACAAGGCCACACATTAGTTGCAGCCTACATTTAACTTAATGACAGTGCCTGGAGCTCGTTCACCCACCTGGCACCTTAATCACAGTAGAAAGAGTGTCTTTATCACTCAATAACGGACAACCTTGTTTTACTCCATCCTTCCCATTTTCACAAAATATCCTCCCTCAATCTTCTTTCTAATTTTCATTAACTTTTTCTTTCATGAAACATCCTAATTTCACTTCTACAGGTGTGTTGAAATGTGAAGGCTGAAATGCGTTTGGAAGATTATATCTAATAACTGACTTTTGAATAGGAATAATTGAGAACTGCATATGTAGTCAAACTGGACATTTCTCCATTGCCTTACAGGCCTGTGAAAAGGTTGTAATTGGTCGATGTTCTTTTTTACCTGCCTTCTAGTCCTTCTTTGCACAATGTCAGGATCTTCCATATATCAAACAATAGCTTTCCTTTCTCTTTCATTCCCTTCCAATGCCAGAAAACAATTGTCAATCATGGATAAGCTCATATTTCAGAGGTTTACTTCCCTGATATTTTTTCTAGTGTGCCCAGATTCCTCTTTTTATTCTCCAATTCTCTGATTCTAATAAAGAGCTAGATCATTCAACATTGCCGCCATTGCTGATTAATCCTCAGTTTGTTTAGTGAAAAGTGATCAAAAATTAAGATTTTATGGTATCGTGTGAGACTACTTCAAAAATAACATTTTCTGAAGTGATCTGTACATGCAATAAGAATCTCAATTGTACCATTTAATAACAGGTAGATGGGTTTAAGACACATATAGGGCCTTCTTTATCATTTAGTTTCATCGCATTTGCACCACGCAATGGGGCGCATGCACGACGCAACTACTAAGTGCGATTTATCATGTTACTCAAGTTGGCCCTGAGTGACTTCATAAATCTGCAACATCCATGGATTTTGGCACATTCCCAGATTTACCGTCACTGTTGGACCTGAGAGAGTGCCACAATGCTACGCCTTCCCAGGTGAGACGTAATGAGCAGAAATAGCTTTATGTCTCATTTTTTCCTCTTTTTATGTGTGCTGCATTCTGCAGCACACATAGAAACAGGAAAAGGGCCCAGGAGATTGTTTTGTGCACGAAGGTGCCCCTTCCTGCACAAAAAGGAAGAGTGCCCATGTTGGCACTAGGCAGCACATTGTGCGCGAGCACTGGGAAAAGACAGGAATGTGCAGTATAATGTTAAATACAGCACATTTGTGCCCTTTCCCTGTCATGCAGCACAGTGCAGCAAGTTTACTTGCTGCGCTTCGCTGCATAACTTTTGATAAATAGACTTCATGGTGCTCTATACTCTGGGACGCCTCTAGGCACCACCATAGCCCTCTGTACTTTGCTCAAATAAATTTTGCAAGGTTACCTAGAATATGATTTAGGAGAGTCATTATAGCTGAAACGCAAGCGGCGGCTCCCTTGTTAACATTTGTGAATGTAGAACTAAAGAATAGCAAATATAGAGCAGAAATATCGATACATTGATAAATAATGAGCAAAACAATACAATAGCTCTGATTAAAGTTAGTAGTGCTTTACCCCTTTACCTGTACTGAGTTACTATTGCTTGCTTTATTCTCCTGCAGGTCTACTTACAAAGGAAGTACTGGTGCGTAATGAAGTCTTTCACATGAATGTAATGCATCTATCAGATTATAAACAGTAACATTCTCAGCCATAATAATAATATAATATTAATAAGTGAGATTTATAGAGCGCTCAGATAACTCCAACGGAGGTGTCCCGGCACTGAGTTGCAGATTCGCAGCAAGGAAGGGGTGAAAAAAGGGGAGAGCAGCGGGCGGTTAAAGAGCCAGGTTTTCAGTGCTCTTCTAAAGCTCCGTCTGACTCCCTCATGCGAAGGTGGAGAGGCAAAGCATTCCAGAGTGACGCAGCTCTCAGCCATCACCAAGACGACAATCTGTTTGTAATCCACGCAACTCCTATTTATGTCAGGGATTGCTATGGCTTGATAACACACAGGGATAAAGAAGCCTTTTTCATCTGTGAGATACTTGGAAAATTGCAGGTAGGGGAAAGAGCGGAAATTCGTGCCCTAGTTAGGGTGCCTCTTAGGAGTGCAATGTAAGCATTTGTAGTATGCACTCATGTATTATTCAGTGTTTTTGGTGAAACTAGATGTTAGAAGAAATGTGAACCAATTAACAAGTTCTTGTGAAATTGATATGATTCAATGTGAAGCTTAACAAATGATCCATAGAATATGTGCTGAAAACGTATAACGATGTAACACGCTTTTATAGGTCTCATTAGTGATGTGACACGGTGAAATATGAACTGTATTCTTAGGCTTATGATGTGGTTCAAATAAACGTATTACCAGAGCTTAGAGAAATGCTCCTGCTGGACATGCTAATGATTTAATGGAAATGCTAATGTAAATAACATGGTGCATTCATTATTTTAGCTTACATTGTAGGCCTGAATCCACAATACATTTGGAAATGTTCTTGTTCTGAAACAAACTAATGCTTATATTCTCATGTGAGTTTTGTAGAATGTTATTTATTCCCATGTTTTGCATTGCAGATAGACAACCGCTTGTTAGTGAAGAGTAAGGGTATTGGTCCATTAGATAGTTGTGGAATGAAGGAGTTATAATTAGCTTGGCCTGGCGAAGAGAAGGTGGAAGGAAGTGCATTCACAAGGGAGACGGAGAAAATAGATCAAGGACAAACTGATGCAGTAGGGCGTACATGGAGAAGGCCGTGAAAGGAATCAACGTCATGCAAAATTATGGGACATTTGCTGAATACGATTTTGAGTATGTGATGCATTGTAAAGAGGGACACTACCCTATTCCTCTTTGCCTTCTTGACAGAGAGCACCTGAGTGCTCCTTTCCTGTTTGCGGATTCATGCTGCTGACCCATCTTATGACAGAGTGACTTCTTAGGAAGACTCTTACCACTGACACCTTTTCTCTTTTGAACCTTTTGCTTATATGCTAATTTATGGATGCCACATCTAGAGTTAGAGTAGGGATAGATAGAATTACATTAAGTGCCGATGCAGGGTAACCTTCACTTTTGTTTCCTGATTTCTTGCATAATAGTCATAGAACTCGTTGTTCTTTACATGTTGCACCAAGAAAATCTCTTTAGTAGATTTGGATTTCTTATGTTTCCCCTGTAGTTTGATACTCTCATGCTAAGATTTGTATATGCACAAACGATCAAGGGAAGCAATAAATTCCAAAGAAGCCTCGCACTCCACAGTGAGGTGTAGGAGCATGAAAATGTATTCACTGCAATGCATTTCACCCAATCCCGGGCTTCTTCACGGTCAACAAAACATACACAGTTGTGGGTTGGGCTCAACTGTGTATGTTTTGTTAGCCGTGAAGCAGCCGGGATCTGGTGAAACGCGTTGCTGTGAATACATTTTTATACTTTTATACCTCACTATGGAGTGTGAGGCTTCTTTGGGATTTATTGCTTCCCTTTATCGTTTGTGCATTTATATCGGGTCCTGCACCCGTTCACTAGCACCAGCCCCCTAAAGAGTGGATGCAGCAGGCGAGTCTGCAGGATTAAGATTTGTATATGTCCAACTATTTTTGAATTTGTTATAAATTTGACTAACCTTCATTTGGTTGTCGACTTGGGCCATTGTGTAGCACATTGTATACTAAATTGATTTACAAAATTTGCTCTCCTTTACACTTTTATGCTGCTAAAAAGAACCATCGGATGATCGACATTGAAGAAGAACTGAACAATATTGTCCCAGGCCCTTTCATAGGCATGGAATAAGAAAGAGCAACGAAAACCACAAATGTGACCCTACTCTCTTAGCAGTTTGAGAGGCAGAGAACCAATGGCTGCAAAGCAAGAAACATTCCTTCAGATTCACATATTACATGCAGAACCTGTTATCAGTAACCAATGAGCCACATCAATGAAATTTCACACTAGTGCAAAGCAAAAAATACTGTGTGACACTATTTGCCCTACTTTTACTGTTTGTATGTATAGCACTGAGGTGCGAGGGCAAATTCTTTTAAAGGGTTATTTATATATTCAGATCTTTATTTTAACATCTCTATTCCAAAAAATGAAAATTTCAAGAAACGGAGAGCACTGAGACCCTAGAACCATCCACAAAATAATCTAATACTCAACACCCACTTGCTGTCCTTCCAGAAAGCTGTCAAGGCACATATGGTCAAAATGTACCTAAATTATTACTCTATTTAATCATCATCTGGCTCCGTGGCAGAGCACAAAAGGATGGGGCCCACCTGCAAAATGTGATGAGGGTCCGCTAAGCCGACCATAGCTCACAGATGTCCATTGATTTTGGCCTGAATGGGACCCCCTGAAGGCATGTGTTATGCTGCTGATCTGGATATCTGAGGCTCAGTACCAATCCTCTTCCTTTCAGAACGCTTAAAGTCACAGCTGTTCAGAATGTACTTTTATGCATAATTTGTTCTCCATGTCTCGTTTCTCACCCTCTTATAGCTTCTCGTGTTGCAGCTTTATGTGAAATGCTCCTTCGCTCCTGTGGTTAGACCAGTGCATTATAAACACCTTTAAAATAATACATAAAAGTAATTGTATTGTGTAAAAAACTGGAACATTGGTTGAGAGGGGTGAAACCATTCTCAAGTAACAACCACAATTCTTCTCAGAGTGAAGTAAGGAATCCCTAATTTAACATGTGCTCAACCCTCAGGTAGCTTACCACAAACAAGTCAGGCTTAACTCCTCAGAGGTAATGTGTAAAATATTTGTACAACACTTCAAACTGTAATAGAGTGATAACTCACCATAACATGAGCCCACAATAGTGTTAGGAACATAGAGTACTTTTTAATGAATAAAACAAGACCATAACAACAAGAATCTGATCAGTAGAAAGGGAAATATTCAATTTTAAAGCTTTTAGTAATAATAGCGCCAAAGGTCGTAAATCGCTAACTCTGGATATCTGCTGGTATCGGAAAAAAAGTCACAAATTTAGGCCTACCGCGATGGAGCATAGGCTGGCTACAGGGACCAAGTTAAGCCTGTTAAATAGTACCTTAAATCCTGGTTAGCATACAGTTGCTAGAATCCACGTCAATGATGAGTTGCGCCGCTTAAGTGATGAGTCGGACTCTAGATGCAGCGAAAGCTGCTGCTCGAGGTCCTCCTGAGTCGTTGTCGAAGATCGCATCAATGAGAGTCCAGAGACGGGGATGTGTTGTGCAGTTAGAGCAGAGCGTTGCTTCTGAGCGGCGAAGAGGCTGTAATCGACGAGAGATGTGAGCACCTGTGCCAAGAATGCGGCACACAGCGGCAGTTCTGATACGGCGATGGGCTGCAAAGCGTTGCGGAACGTTGAGGCAGTTCCGATCCAAGCAGCGACAATATCTTGGTTCTGCTTGGGGTTGTGCTGTGCAGCAGAGGTGATGCATCGGTTCCACTGGATCATAGAGATTGGCAGAGCACCTTAGGCCCACTTCCAAGGGTCCGGGACTAAGGCAGCATCACTTGGCAGGAAAGACTCACAGTCCAGGTGCAAGAGCAAGGCCTTCTGTCCCTTAGGCTCAAGTCAGGAGGCCAGCTTTTAGCCCTTGGAGTCACTCTGAGGTTCTGGCTTCAAGAGATGCATGTCCTGTCCTTCTTACCCAGGCAGGAGGGCAGCAGACAGTAGATGAGCACAGCAAGGCAACAGCACAGCAAGGCAGGAGTCCAGCAGGGCAGCAGTCTAGCAGAGTGACAGTCCTCCAGCAGCTCATCAGTCCCTCTTCTGGCCATAGTATTCACAGGTCCAGAAGTGTACTGAAGTGGTTGTGTCTGAGGTCCAGTATTTATACCCAGTTGGGCATTTGCTGTGCGGGGGGAAGCTTCTAGAGGTTTCCCTTTGAAGTCCCCAGGCATCCTACCTTCCATTTCCTGGCTCTACACTAACTTCAGGCGGTATGTTGCCCTTTGTCTGGAGGCAGGACACACCCTATTCAGGTGTAAGTGGGACTGTGTCAAGCACCTCCCTCCCATCCTGTCAGTGATGGCCCATCCAGGCACACCTAAGTTCTGTATTGTGCGTGGCTCTGTGGGAGGAATACACAAAGACCAACTGTAAGCTACAACCAGTAATATGACCGGAGACAGGCTACAGGAACTTAGGAGTTTATTTACAAGCCCCTTGCGCCACCGGTGCATCACTTTTTGAGACGCTCTGGTGGCGCATTTTACTGTCTCATATTTACAAGGACAGGAAAAGCAACCTTGCATAGCTTTTCCTGTCCTTGTAAACATGGCCCCTTATCGCACAGCACTTTCAGTGAAAGGGTCATTCCATTGGTGTTGCTGTGGGTGTTCCCATGCAACACCCAGGGAACCTGACATATTTCCAGATTTAGGAGAAATCGGATACCTTGAAATGCATCTGAATGCTACACCTCCCCAGGGGAGGGATAGTGTTGGAGTTACCCTGCACCCGCTGCATGTTGCAGAGGGGGCAGATCCGCAAGAGTTTAAAATCATCCAACAACACAGAAGGAGCACTTTACGTTCTAGTTCCGCGAGTTCCGCGAGTGCTGCTTCACATCTGGGTAAAACTTACCTTCTTCCGGGTCATCGCGGCTTCCTGGAAATACTCCCTCGCTCCTTGAGCATTGGCCTCCCCGATGGCGTTCGTCGGTTATGGATCTCTGCCGGATCACTGGCAGGATATCGAGGTGCAGAATACCGAGCTGCCAGAATATCGATGAGAAAATATCGAGTGACAGAATATCGAATTCCTATCTACAAACAGGTAAGTACAAAAATATTTAATCCTAAATATCGTTGTCAATAATATAGTTTGCTAAAATATCGACTTTTTAAAATGTCTTAAAAGTAATATAAAATTAATTAAATAATAAATATAATTAAGTAAAACATGCTTACAAATAATAAAAAAAGTTCAATTTAATAAATAATAAATGTAATGTTAAAAAAAATAAACATTAATTTTTATTTTTTATTACTTATATTAACTTAATAATATTAAAAAAGATTTAATATTTTAAATTATAAAATGTAAAAAACAGAATTTAAAATATAATTATATATATATATATACATATATATATATATATATATATATATATATATATATATATATATATATATATATATATATATATATATATATATATTACCTACTGGCGGTCGCCAGTAGGTAGTTATAGTTAGGACCCTGTTTCCATAGGAAATCCGCAACATTCTATTTTGAATAACTTTGGCGCCGGTCGACGAATCCTCGCGAATTTCTCAAAATAGGTGGGGCGCTACGCTCCGCTCCTACCCTGAAAGTCTCGGGGGGATTCGTCAAGCGGGGGCTGAGATAAAAGGGGGGTCCCAAAACGCGTTTTTCCCATGCATTTTTCCATAGGACCTTTAGACAGGGCTACAGCCCGAACGGCTGAACAGAATTACTAGAAATTTGGCAGAGAGGTAGTCCTCAGGTCAAGGAAGTGCCTTTTGTAGGTTTGGTGTACATCTGTTCAGTAGATTCTGAGAAAATAGCCTTTAAATCAATATATATATCTGAGCCAGCTTACGGTACGCTTACCGTAAGCTTACCGTACGCGTACGGTGGCGTGCGCGAGCGCGATTCTGATTGGCTGTTAGATCTTAGTAAACATTCGAATCGGCCGAAACCAGGAAGCGGCGGCCGCCATTTTGTGTATTTCACTCCGGTAAAAAAGAGTGATATCTTGAAAAGGGGGCAAGGGAGAGAGTTACAGACCCCCTAACATTTGTAAGGGGGTCAAAGAAGGACAGAAAAGTACAAAGAAAACATTTATTGATTTTAAAAAAAAATCGCGGGGTACGCGTACGGTAAGCTCACCGTACGCGTACGGTAAAAAAAAGAAAAAAAAAGAAATGAAATGCAGATTTAAGTGTTTAGATATTAGGGGGCTCTAAAAAGAGCTGTTGTGTTTATGAAGTGATTTTTTATTGGTACCTACAAGTAAGTACCGATGCAGAGTCTAAGGTTCAAGAGGAAGACTCTGTTCCCTTCATCATTGAAGTGCACACCATCTCCTCTATAAATGTCTTGCATGTCGTAACGCAAGTTGTTGTGGTAAATGGAACCCATACCATAGTCACGGAGGAAAGCAGAAACAGATTTGTTGACGTGCTTTCTTGCTTTGTCAATCTGCGGACAGAAATGATTGGACCAGTTCCATTTTTGCCTTTGGCATATGTTAGAAAACACAAAGGCAGTTTTAGGGAAAAGTGAAAACAGTTGTGCAAAGGTGTCCTTCATAAGCATTTCCAGACGTACCCCAGTCAAAGTGCCTAGGTCATTGCCACCACAGTGCACTATTATGAGGTCAGGGTGTTGGATTTGCATGAAGGATTTCACCAATGGCATCAATTGGTGCCACTTTAACCCTCTCTGACCAATCCATTTAATGTCTACATTTGGCAAAGCAAGGTCTCTCACCATACCTGTTTTCTCTGCAAACTTTTCACTCCAGAAGACATAGCTGTGCCCTACAATCCACACTGTGAACATCTTCAAAGGAGAACTGGATGCACTCAGGAGGTGTCTTTCAGTAGAATGGCAATATGAAAAGAAAGACAGTTTGGAAATGGAGGCATACATATTTTTTTCAAAAAAAAAGAACTGATTGGCTGTTTCATACCATTCTAGAATAAAAACTAGGCTGTATGTGTAAATTAATAGAAGCATGTTTTGTATTGGTACAGAAAAATGTGTTACCAAAGAACAGTACTATGGATTTGCTGTTAGGTTTGAAAAGTCAAGCACTCTTGCTCTGTGGAATTGAAACATTGTTTGGCGAACTTCTGACCTGACTCCACACAGCAGTGTTCCATGAGCTGTTGCTATGGTAGCAGGCAGAAGTCAAGTTGGGGGAAGGGTACTAGGCAGAAGTCAAGTTGGGGGAAGGGTACTTTTGGAAAAGGGTTGGTTTTCAACCAATAGAAATGTGTGATTACATTTGAAAAAAAGGGGGAAGCACTGAGATTTGAAACTTACATGTATATGTGTGGAAAAATAGAGGGAAACTTTGCCATTATCTGGTTCTGCTGAGAGGAGAGAGGTGTAGAGAACAGAGATCCTGGCTCTGATAATCTGCTGTTTGAGTGCCACATTTCTTTCACAACTAACTAATTTTAAAGGTGAGTTTAGAGTTTGAGAGGAGATGTATATGGTAAATTAAGAAATGAATAATAGAAATGTAATTCTTTTTGTTGAAGTTGTGTTTATTATTTTCTGTTTTGGGAGAAATTTAAATGTGAGGAACATGTAAAATAATATGGACTATGTTTTCACGATAAATTAAGGTGTATTGGTATACAAAAAGAATAGTTTAAGGGTTTGAGGTTGGACTCAGTAATGCAAATACATTCAGCATCACTAAGGCTGGTTGCCCTTGGTGGAATGTAGGCAGTCACCCAGGTTACACATGTTGGGAAATATAGGCAGAGATTTATTGTGTACAACTCTGGTAATTTTATATTTGCATTAGTAGGAAAAAGGGGGAGCGATTTTTTGGTGCAGAAGCAAACTCTTAGCACACACCCAGCTCCTTTCCATGTATAATCATGCACAGTATTTACAAGCGAGTGGGGTTTGAGGTTTCAGTCTGTAATGCAAATACATTCAGCATCACTAAGGCTGGTTGCCCTTGCTGGAGTGTAGGCAGTCACCCAGGATACACATGGTGGTGGTCTGAAAAAGCAGTCTGGACATGGGCTTTTTAAAAAATCTGAAAAGTGGATTCATAATGTGTCAGTCTGTAAAAGTGATTATCACTTGCCAAAAAAAAAGAGCAGTAAGTGTGCTTTCAAATTGGCAAAGAAATTTCGTTTTGTGACTAATGTGAAAACATGACTCTGTGTGCAAATAGGAATTACAGGCAGAGATTTATTGCGTTTTGCTCTGGTGATTTCACAGTTGCATTAGTAGGAAAAAGGGGGAGCGATTTTTTGGTGCAGAAGCAGACTCTTAGCACACACCCAGCTGCTTTCCATGTATATTCATGCACAGTATTTACAAGCGAGTGGGGTTTGAGGTTTCAGTCTGTAATGCAAATACATTCAGCATCACTAAGGCTGGTTGCCCTTGCTGGAGTGTAGGCAGTCACCCAGGATACACATGGTGGTGGTCTGAAAAAGCAGTCTGGACATGGGCTTTTTAAAAAATCTGAAAAGTGGATTCATAATGTGTCAGTCTGTAAAAGTGATTATCACTTGCCAAAAAAAAAGAGCAGTAAGTGTGCTTTCAAATTGGCAAAGAAATTTCGTTTTGTGACTAATGTGAAAACATGACTTTGTGTGCAAATAGGAATTATAGGCAGAGATTTATTGCGTTTTGCTCTGGTGATTTCACAGTTGCATTAGTAGGAAAAAGGGGGAGCGATTTTTTGGTGCAGAAGCAGACTCTTAGCACACACCCAGCTCCTTTCCATGTATAATCATGCACAGTATTTACAAGCGAGTGGGGTTTGAGGTTTCAGTCTGTAATGCAAATACATTCAGCATCACTAAGGCTGGTTGCCCTTGCTGGAGTGTAGGCAGTCACCCAGGATACACATGGTGGTGGTCTGAAAAAGCAGTCTGGACATGGGCTTTTTAAAAAATCTGAAAAGTGGATTCATAATGTGTCAGTCTGTAAAAGTGATTATCACTTGCCAAAAAAAAAGAGCAGTAAGTGTGCTTTCAAATTGGCAAAGAAATTTCGTTTTGTGACTAATGTGAAAACATGACTCTGTGTGCAAATAGGAATTACAGGCAGAGATTTATTGCGTTTTGCTCTGGTGATTTCACAGTTGCATTAGTAGGAAAAAGGGGGAGCGATTTTTTGGTGCAGAAGCAGACTCTTAGCACACACCCAGCTCCTTTCCATGTATAATCATGCACAGTATTTACAAGCGAGTGGGGTTTGAGGTTTCAGTCTGTAATGCAAATACATTCAGCATCACTAAGGCTGGTTGCCCTTGCTGGAGTGTAGGCAGTCACCCAGGATACACATGGTGGTGGTCTGAAAAAGCAGTCTGGACATGGGCTTTTTAAAAAATCTGAAAAGTGGATTCATAATGTGTCAGTCTGTAAAAGTGATTATCACTTGCCAAAAAAAAAGAGCAGTAAGTGTGCTTTCAAATTGGCAAAGAAATTTCGTTTTGTGACTAATGTGAAAACATGACTCTGTGTGCAAATAGGAATTACAGGCAGAGATTTATTGCGTTTTGCTCTGGTGATTTCACAGTTGCATTAGTAGGAAAAAGGGGGAGCGATTTTTTGGTGCAGAAGCAGACTCTTAGCACACAACCCAGCTCCTTTCCATGTATAATCATGCACAGTATTTACAAGCGAGTGGGGTTTGAGGTTTCAGTCTGTAATGCAAATACATTCAGCATCACTAAGGCTGGTTTCCCTTGCTGGAGTGTAGGCAGTCACCCAGGATACACATGGTGGTGGTCTGAAAAAGCAGTCTGGACATGGGCTTTTTAAAAAATCTGAAAAGTGGATTCATAATGTGTCAGTCTGTAAAAGTGATTATCACTTGCCAAAAAAAAAGAGCAGTAAGTGTGCTTTCAAATTGACAAAGAAATTTCGTTTTGTGACTAATGTGAAAACATGACTCTGTGTGCAAATAGGAATTACAGCCAGAGATTTATTGCGTTTTGCTCTGGTGATTTCACAGTTGCATTAGTAGGAAAAAGGGGGAGCGATTTTTTGGTGCAGAAGCAGACTCTTAGCACACACCCAGCTGTTTTCCATGTAGAATCATGCACAGTATTTACAAGCGAGTGGGGTTTGAGGTTTCAGTCTGTAATGCAAATACATTCAGCATCACTAAGGCTGGTTGCCCTTGCTGGAGTGTAGGCAGTCACCAAGGATACACACGGTGGTGGTCTGAAAAAGCAGTCTGGACATGGGCTTTTTAAAAAATCTGAAAAGTGGATTCATAATGTGTCAGTCTGTAAAAGTGATTATCACTTGCCAAAAAAAAAGAGCAGTAAGTGTGCTTTCAAATTGGCAAAGAAATTTCGTTTTGTGACTAATGTGAAAACATGACTCTGTGTGCAAATAGGAATTACAGGCAGAGATTTATTGCGTTTTGCTCTGGTGATTTCACAGTTGCATTAGTAGGAAAAAGGGGGAGCGATTTTTTGGTGCAGAAGCAGACTCTTAGCACACACCCAGCTGTTTTCCATGTAGAATCATGCACAGTATTTACAAGCGAGTGGGGTTTGAGGTTTCAGTCTGTAATGCAAATACATTCAGCATCACTAAGGCTGGTTGCCCTTGCTGGAGTGTAGGCAGTCACCCAGGATACACATGGGGGTGGTCTGAAAAAGCAGTCTGGACATGGGCTTTTTAAAAAATCTGAAAAGTGGATTCATAATGTGTCAGTCTGTAAAAGTGATTATCACTTGCCAAAAAAAAAGAGCAGTAAGTGTGCTTTCAAATTGGCAAAGAAATTTCGTTTTGTAACTAATGTGAAAACATGACTCTGTGTGCAAATAGGAATTACAGCCAGAGATTTATTGCGTTTTGCTCTGGTGATTTCACAGTTGCATTAGTAGGAAAAAGGGGGAGCGATTTTTTGGTGCAGAAGCAGACTCTTAGCACACACCCAGCTCCTTTCCATGTATAATCATGCACAGTATTTACAAGCGAGTGGGGTTTGAGGTTTCAGTCTGTAATGCAAATACATTCAGCATCACTAAGGCTGGTTGCCCTTGCTGGAGTGTAGGCAGTCACCCAGGATACACATGGTGGTGGTCTGAAAAAGCAGTCTGGACATGGGCTTTTTAAAAAATCTGAAAAGTGGATTCATAATGTGTCAGTCTGTAAAAGTGATTATCACTTGCCAAAAAAAAAGAGCAGTAAGTGTGCTTTCAAATTGGCAAAGAAATTTCGTTTTGTGACTAATGTGAAAACATGACTCTGTGTGCAAATAGGAATTACAGCCAGAGATTTATTGCGTTTTGCTCTGGTGATTTCACAGTTGCATTAGTAGGAAAAAGGGGGAGCGATTTTTTGGTGCAGAAGCAGACTCTTAGCACACACCCAGCTCCTTTCCATGTATAATCATGCACAGTATTTACAAGCCAGTGGGGTTTGAGGTTTCAGTCTGTAATGCAAATACATTCAGCATCACTAAGGCTGGTTGCCCTTGCTGGAGTGTAGGCAGTCACCCAGGATACACATGGTGGTGGTCTGAAAAAGCAGTCTGGACATGGGCTTTTTAAAAAATCTGAAAAGTGGATTCATAATGTGTCAGTCTGTAAAAGTGATTATCACTTGCCAAAAAAAAAGAGCAGTAAGTGTGCTTTCAAATTGGCAAAGAAATTTCGTTTTGTGACTAATGTGAAAACATGACTCTGTGTGCAAATAGGAATTACAGGCAGAGATTTATTGCGTTTTGCTCTGGTGATTTCACAGTTGCATTAGTAGGAAAAAGGGGGAGCGATTTTTTGGTGCAGAAGCAGACTCTTAGCACACACCCAGCTCCTTTCCATGTATAATCATGCACAGTATTTACAAGCGAGTGGGGTTTGAGGTTTCAGTCTGTAATGCAAATACATTCAGCATCACAAAGGCTGGTTTCCCTTGCTGGAGTGTAGGCAGTCACCCAGGATACACATGGTGGTGGTCTGAAAAAGCAGTCTGGACATGGGCTTTTTAAAAAATCTGAAAAGTGGATTCATAATGTGTCAGTCTGTAAAAGTGATTATCACTTGCCAAAAAAAAAGAGCAGTAAGTGTGCTTTCAAATTGGCAAAGAAATTTCGTTTTGTGACTAATGTGAAAACATGACTCTGTGTGCAAATAGGAATTACAGGCAGAGATTTATTGCGTTTTGCTCTGGTGATTTCACAGTTGCATTAGTAGGAAAAAGGGGGAGCGATTTTTTGGTGCAGAAGCCTACTCTTAGCACACACCCAGCTCCTTTCCATGTATAATCATGCACAGTATTTACAAGCGAGTGGGGTTTGAGGTTTCAGTCTGTAATGCAAATACATTCAGCATCACTAAGGCTGGTTGCCCTTGCTGGAGTGTAGGCAGTCACCCAGGATACACATGGTGGTGGTCTGAAAAAGCAGTCTGGACATGGGCTTTTTAAAAAATCTGAAAAGTGGATTCATAATGTGTCAGTCTGTAAAAGTGATTATCACTTGCCAAAAAAAAGAGCAGTAAGTGTGCTTTTAAATTGACAAAGAAATTTCGTTTTGTGACTAATGTGAAAACATGACTCTGTGTGCAAATAGGAATTACAGCCAGAGATTTATTGCGTTTTGCTCTGGTGATTTCACAGTTGCATTAGTAGGAAAAAGGGGGAGCGATTTTTTGGTGCAGAAGCAGACTCTTAGCACACACCCAGCTGTTTTCCATGTAGAATCATGCACAGTATTTACAAGCGAGTGGGGTTTGAGGTTTCAGTCTGTAATGCAAATACATTCAGCATCACTAAGGCTGGTTGCCCTTGCTGGAGTGTAGGCAGTCACCCAGGATACACATGGTGGTGGTCTGAAAAAGCAGTCTGGACATGGGCTTTTTAAAAAATCTGAAAAGTGGATTCATAATGTGTCAGTCTGTAAAAGTGATTATCACTTGCCAAAAAAAAAGAGCAGTAAGTGTGCTTTCAAATTGGCAAAGAAATTTCGTTTTGTGACTAATGTGAAAACATGACTCTGTGTGCAAATAGGAATTACAGCCAGAGATTTATTGCGTTTTGCTCTGGTGATTTCACAGTTGCATTAGTAGGAAAAAGGGGGAGCGATTTTTTGGTGCAGAAGCAGACTCTTAGCACACACCCAGCTGCTTTCCATGTATAATCATGCACAGTATTTACAAGGGAGTGGGGTTTGAGGTTTCAGTCTGTAATGCAAATACATTCAGCATCACTAAGGCTGGTTGCCCTTGCTGGAGTGTAGGCAGTCACCCAGGATACACATGGTGGTGGTCTGAAAAAGCAGTCTGGACATGGGCTTTTTAAAAAATCTGAAAAGTGGATTCATAATGTGTCAGTCTGTAAAAGTGATTATCACTTGCCAAAAAAAAAAGAGCAGTAAGTGTGCTTTCAAATTGGCAAAGAAATTTCGTTTTGTGACTAATGTGAAAACATGACTCAGTGTGCAAATAGGAATTACAGCCAGAGATTTATTGCGTTTTGCTCTGGTGATTTCACAGTTGCATTAGTAGGAAAAAGGGGGAGCGATTTTTTGGTGCAGAAGCAGACTCTTAGCACACACCCAGCTGTTTTCCATGTAGAATCATGCACAGTATTTACAAGCGAGTGGGGTTTGAGGTTTCAGTCTGTAATGCAAATACATTCAGCATCACTAAGGCTGGTTGCCCTTGCTGGAGTGTAGGCAGTCACCCAGGATACACATGGTGGTGGTCTGAAAAAGCAGTCTGGACATGGGCTTTTTAAAAAATCTGAAAAGTGGATTCATAATGTGTCAGTCTGTAAAAGTGATTATCACTTGCCAAAAAAAAAGAGCAGTAAGTGTGCTTTCAAATTGGCAAAGAAATTTCGTTTTGTGACTAATGTGAAAACATGACTCTGTGTGCAAATAGGAATTACAGGCAGAGATTTATTGCGTTTTGCTCTGGTGATTTCACAGTTGCATTAGTAGGAAAAAGGGGGAGCGATTTTTTGGTGCAGAAGCAGACTCTTAGCACACACCCAGCTGTTTTCCATGTAGAATCATGCACAGTATTTACAAGCGAGTGGGGTTTGAGGTTTCAGTCTGTAATGCAAATACATTCAGCATCACTAAGGCTGGTTGCCCTTGCTGGAGTGTAGGCAGTCACCCAGGATACACATGGTGGTGGTCTGAAAAAGCAGTCTGGACATGGGCTTTTTAAAAAATCTGAAAAGTGGATTCATAATGTGTCAGTCTGTAAAAGTGATTATCACTTGCCAAAAAAAAAGAGCAGTAAGTGTGCTTTCAAATTGGCAAAGAAATTTCGTTTTGTGACTAATGTGAAAACATGACTCTGTGTGCAAATAGGAATTACAGGCAGAGATTTATTGCGTTTTGCTCTGGTGATTTCACAGTTGCATTAGTAGGAAAAAGGGGGAGCGATTTTTTGGTGCAGAAGCAGACTCTTAGCACACACCCAGCTCCTTTCCATGTATAATCATGCACAGTATTTACAAGCGAGTGGGGTTTGAGGTTTCAGTCTGTAATGCAAATACATTCAGCATCACTAAGGCTGGTTTCCCTTGCTGGAGTGTAGGCAGTCACCCAGGATACACATGGTGGTGATCTGAAAAAGCAGTCTGGACATGGGCTTTTTAAAAAATCTGAAAAGTGGATTCATAATGTGTCAGTCTGTAAAAGTGATTATCACTTGCCAAAAAAAAAGAGCAGTAAGTGTGCTTTCAAATTGGCAAAGAAATTTCGTTTTGTGACTAATGTGAAAACATGACTCTGTGTGCAAATAGGAATTACAGGCAGAGATTTATTGCGTTTTGCTCTGGTGATTTCACAGTTGCATTAGTAGGAAAAAGGGGGAGCGATTTTTTGGTGCTGAAGCCTACTCTTAGCACACACCCAGCTCCTTTCCATGTATAATCATGCACAGTATTTACAAGCGAGTGGGGTTTGAGGTTTCAGTCTGTAATGCAAATACATTCAGCATCACTAAGGCTGGTTGCCCTTGCTGGAGTGTAGGCAGTCACCCAGGATACACATGGTGGTGGTCTGAAAAAGCAGTCTGGACATGGGCTTTTTAAAAAATCTGAAAAGTGGATTCATAATGTGTCAGTCTGTAAAAGTGATTATCACTTGCCAAAAAAAAAGAGCAGTAAGTGTGCTTTTAAATTGACAAAGAAATTTCGTTTTGTGACTAATGTGAAAACATGACTCTGTGTGCAAATAGGAATTACAGCCAGAGATTTATTGCGTTTTGCTCTGGTGATTTCACAGTTGCATTAGTAGGAAAAAGGGGGAGCGATTTTTTGGTGCAGAAGCAGACTCTTAGCACACACCCAGCTGTTTTCCATGTAGAATCATGCACAGTATTTACAAGCGAGTGGGGTTTGAGGTTTCAGTCTGTAATGCAAATACATTCAGCATCACTAAGGCTGGTTGCCCTTGCTGGAGTGTAGGCAGTCACCCAGGATACACATGGTGGTGGTCTGAAAAAGCAGTCTGGACATGGGCTTTTTAAAAAATCTGAAAAGTGGATTCATAATGTGTCAGTCTGTAAAAGTGATTATCACTTGCCAAAAAAAAAGAGCAGTAAGTGTGCTTTCAAATTGGCAAAGAAATTTCGTTTTGTGACTAATGTGAAAACATGACTCTGTGTGCAAATAGGAATTACAGGCAGAGATTTATTGCGTTTTGCTCTGGTGATTTCACAGTTGCATTAGTAGGAAAAAGGGGGAGCGATTTTTTGGTGCAGAAGCAGACTCTTAGCACACACCCAGCTGTTTTCCATGTAGAATCATGCACAGTATTTACAAGCGAGTGGGGTTTGAGGTTTCAGTCTGTAATGCAAATACATTCAGCATCACTAAGGCTGGTTGCCCTTGCTGGAGTGTAGGCAGTCACCCAGGATACACATGGGGGTGGTCTGAAAAAGCAGTCTGGACATGGGCTTTTTAAAAAATCTGAAAAGTGGATTCATAATGTGTCAGTCTGTAAAAGTGATTATCACTTGCCAAAAAAAAAGAGCAGTAAGTGTGCTTTCAAATTGGCAAAGAAATTTCGTTTTGTGACTAATGTGAAAACATGACTCTGTGTGCAAATAGGAATTACAGCCAGAGATTTATTGCGTTTTGCTCTGGTGATTTCACAGTTGCATTAGTAGGAAAAAGGGGGAGCGATTTTTTGGTGCAGAAGCAGACTCTTAGCACACACCCAGCTGCTTTCCATGTATAATCATGCACAGTATTTACAAGCGAGTGGGGTTTGAGGTTTCAGTCTGTAATGCAAATACATTCAGCATCACTAAGGCTGGTTGCCCTTGCTGGAGTGTAGGCAGTCACCCAGGATACACATGGTGGTGGTCTGAAAAAGCAGTCTGGACATGGGCTTTTTAAAAAATCTGAAAAGTGGATTCATAATGTGTCAGTCTGTAAAAGTGATTATCACTTGCCAAAAAAAAAAGAGCAGTAAGTGTGCTTTCAAATTGGCAAAGAAATTTCGTTTTGTGACTAATGTGAAAACATGACTCAGTGTGCAAATAGGAATTACAGCCAGAGATTTATTGCGTTTTGCTCTGGTGATTTCACAGTTGCATTAGTAGGAAAAAGGGGGAGCGATTTTTTGGTGCAGAAGCAGACTCTTAGCACACACCCAGCTGTTTTCCATGTAGAATCATGCACAGTATTTACAAGCGAGTGGGGTTTGAGGTTTCAGTCTGTAATGCAAATACATTCAGCATCACTAAGGCTGGTTGCCCTTGCTGGAGTGTAGACGGTCACCCAGGATACACATGGTGGTGGTCTGAAAAAGCAGTCTGGACATGTGCTTTTAAAAAAATCTGAAAAGTGGATTTATAATGTGTCAGTCTGTAAAAGTGATTATTACCTTGCCAAAAAAAGAGTAATAAGTGTGTTTTCAAATTGGCAAAGAAATTACGTTTTGTGACTATTGTGAAAAGAAATGTAGTAATATATTTAAATAAAATAAAGGATTTCTTTTTTTAGTTTTTTTCAGGTATTGCTGAAGAGCAGTGAACAAAATTTAAGATGCCTACAAAATCCAGAGTTAAAAAAACCCACAAAAAAAACCTATATTTGAAGACAACTGGAGGACCAAAGTTAATAGAAGATGCTCATGTTGGGAAAAAGAAAAAATCTTCTGGTAAGCAGACAAAACAATTTCTAAAAAATATTTTCAAAAGAAGGAAAAATGTACATAATGTCTGTACTGGAAAGAATGTTTTGAAAAGAAAAGGACAGGAAAAAATTGAGAATTTAGTTAATGCAAATATACCTTCTGCAACTGAAAAGATTTACATAAATAGAAAAACAGCGTTTAAAGAGATACGTAGAAAAATGTTTCAGAGAAGAGTTATGTCCAATTTGATAAAGGATGTGAAGAAATATAAGCAAAAGACTAAGTTTTATAAAAGAAAAAAAGAAATTGAAGCCATTGCAGCAAAGGCATTAGAATTAAAAAGGAAACTATTCATTTTAATTTTGAATAGGATGCGTACATTAGACAAAATGGTTAATGTACTGAAATCACATAGCAAAAGGAAAAGAGTAGTGAACAGAACAAACTTTTGTAAAGTGTTTTTAGGAAAGTGGATGCATAGTTCAAGTAGTGAACCTTTTTTTAATGAAGAGAGCTATTTTCAAAGTAATAGTTTGCTGCATGCAGTTGACACCAGAGGTCGTGCTTACGAAGTGAAAAATGGTTGCATAATGGAGAAGGAGATAATGGTTCCAAGAGATGAGGTACAAGTGATGGCGTATGAGGCTATGGGGAGACGTCCTAAAGCCCCAGTGTACACTTGGAATTGTAGTAGTATTTGCACTGTGCGTCAGGAATCTATTGACAAATTTCGTGAGTTTCTAAGAGAATATAGTAAAAAAAGTATAAAACAGAAGATTAAGGTGCTTCAAAGTCTGGATCCATGCAGAGTGAGAGAGAATACTGGTTTGCAGGGTCATTCTCTGGCTTGTCTATCTAGAAAAGTGTGTAATAGTGTTTTCCATCATTTTAGGATGCTGGCTGTTCATCATACTGAAATGAGAAAGTTTGTGAGACGGTTGTATTTTGCCAAAAGTCCAGCAATAAAGTTAAATGAATTGAATAGGGCTCTGTTCCGAGGAACGGTATCAGATGTAGAGAAGGTTGTTGATGAAATTCAGTTTTGTTACTTTGGTCCTGAACAAAACAGTGCAGAGAAGGACACAGTAAATGAGGAAGAAGTGGAAGAGAATGTAGAAACCTCTGTAAGTAACACATTTAATGATCACATAACAAAATTTGCAATAATCTCCAATGAAAGACCAAATTTTACTTGTATTTGTTGCCGCAGAACTCATTATAGAAAACAAACCAGGAATGTTGATCTCTACAGAAAGAGTGAAAATGAAGATAATTATAAGTGGAAGGATTTTGCCACCTATATATTTCTTGAAAATTGTTTTGATTTGGGTGAAGATCAGCGTATTTGTAAATACTGTTACAACAAGTTAGAGGAAAATAGAATGCCGACCAGAGCTGTACATAATAATTTAGAATTGGATGCTATTCCTGCTGAACTTTCTGAATTAAATACATATGAGTCTATACTCATTCAATGTGTTCATCCGTTCCAGACCATAGTACGTATGGAGCCCAAAACTGGTAAATTACCTCCTTCAGATTTACTGAGAGGTTTAAAAGGTAGAGTGGTGTATTTGCCCTTGGATTTGAAAAAAAATATGGAAACTATTGATGCGGATACTTTGGAAACTGAACCATTAATTATTCTGGTTAATGGTGTACCTACAAAGAATAAGAAGATTTGGCAGGAGCTGGTAGATGTACGGAAAGTACAAAGAGCAAATTTGTATTTGAAAAGGAATAACAAATGGTATGAATCAATTTATATAGAAGAAGAAGAAGAAGAAGATTTACAAGAAGACACAGAAACACCAACTAGACAAATTGAAAAAGTGGACAAGTCAAAGGAAGAAGAAATTTATGAACATTTTAGCATACATCCTCTTCATTCAAAAGAAGTTATGGGAGACAATATTGATCTCTTTCAGATGAAGAAAGCAAAAGGAACTCCCGTGAGTGTATGGGAGGAGAGCTTGGAAGCTCGATGTTTTCCCCAGCTGTTTCCTAAAGGAAAAGGAGGACGATACGATGAACGTCCGGAACAGATTCCAGCTTCTGAGTATCGGACTACAAGACTATATGCTGAAGATCCCAGATTTCGACAAAGTATTCCTTATTTGTTCCATCTTTTATTTGAAAGTGATTTGTCTGCACTGTCTTATGCAGTAAATCACATTTTAAAAAGTGGAGTACATTTACAAAATGTATCTGCTAAGGATTTTATGGAGAAAGTGCAGCACCGAGATGATCATTTGGAAACACAACTGATCAATCTGATGGCTTGTCAGCGTGGGACAAATGAATATTGGTACCGACGCCATGGTGAATTAAAATGCATGTTACGGAATTTAGGAACACCAACATGGTTCGTTACCCTAAGCTGTGCTGAGTACGCTTGGGATGATTTACTGGATTTTCTACGAGAGGATCTGGTTAATGTTTGCAGATATTTCAATCATAGATTTGAGGCTATGATGTCCTTCATCTGCAATAAAAAAAATCCACCTCTTGGAGAAGTAGTAGATTTCTTTTGGAGAAAAGAGTACCAGGCAAGAGGTGCTCCTCATATTCATATGCTGTTGTGGATCAAGGATGCCCCAAAGTTTGGAACAGATACTGATGAAGCAGTGTTATCTTACATTGAAGAATATGCAACATGTGCTATACCAAAAAGCACAGAAGAGAAAAAGTTAAAGGAGCAAGTTTTAAGTTTCCAAAGTCATCGGTGTGGAAAATACTGTCGACGGAAATACAAGAGCAAAGATAAATACTACACTAAATGTCGATTTGGATTTCCTAGACCTGTTCTTTCAAATGGAAGAGTAAACAGTTTTATGTCAGCTGTGAGACATACTATCTCAAGAAAATCACCTAAGAATACCTACAACCTAAAAAGAAAAGAAGAATCAAAAAATATAAATGACTACAACCCAGTCATTTTATCCATGTGGAACGCTAACATGGATATACAGTATGTAGCTGACAATTCCATTGCTGTTGCTCGATATGTAACGTCTTACATTACGAAATCAGAAAAAACAGAATTGAAGGAAATGTGGGAAGAGATTTCTCACGAGAAGACTGTCAGTAAGAAGCTGTACAGTTTCAGTTTGAAGATGTTATCGCATCGAGAAATTGGATCCTACGAATGTTCAGATTGGTTATCTTCTGCAAGTCTCTACTCGAAATCAAGAAGAATAATTTGGGCAAGTTTAGGCCTTGCAGCAATGAGAAATCGGGTACTAAAATCTGTTGGAGAAATTGAATATTTGGCCGAGAATGACCCAGAAAGTACAGATATTTTGAAATCAAACATGTTGGACACATATTATCCCAAGAGAAGTCAACATCTGGAGAACATGTGTCTCTATGAAGTGCTGCAGAACTACATTTATTCACGGAAAGCCGCAGAAGACATCAACAATGGAAAATATAAAGTCATTGGTGAGGAAGGATGTTTGGTAAAGCAAACAAAAGGAAGTTTGATAAATCACAGGAAGCTGAGTTGCGACACTACTGACAAGAAGGAATTTTACTACTTGGCTCTTTTACAGTTGTTTAAACCATGGCGTACAGAGGATGAACTACTGGGAGAATTTCAAAGCTATGAAGATTCTTTTAATGCTTGCAAAGACAGCATACAATGCAGTACATTCTCAAGTTATCTGCAAATGTTAAATGAAGAAATTGAACAGGAAACTACAATTGCAGCAGAAATAGCTAGAGACAGTTCTCAGGACAGCCAAAGTTCAGAAACACTCAGTCAAGATCCCCTAGGACAACCAATCGTTGAAAATGAAGCATCAATAGCCATGAATGAAGTGGAAACGGCTATGAATCAAGCTCAAGAAGAATTTATAGACTTACAAAATTTGGAAAGACAACTGAATGAAGAGCAGCAACAAATTTATGAAGAGATCAGAAAAAAAATTGATCACGGATTTCTACATAAAAAAAAGAGTGCTCATGCACATCATTTTATCCAATCAGGATGTATGTAAGCGGACAAGCTGGAACTGGAAAAAGTTTCCTAATTAAAGTCATCAGAAGCTACCTACAGCAAAAAACGGATTCTACTTTGTCTTGTGTGGTTACTGCTCCAACTGGGTTAGCAGCATATAACATAAAAGGAATCACTTGACATCGTTTGCTAATGTTACCAGTGGAGCATGAGAACAAAATACAATACAACAAGCTAACTGGAGAAGCATCCTTGGAAGTTTCAAGAGTATTGAAGAAGATGCAAGTTCTCATTATTGATGAGGTGAGCATGGTTTCAAACTTAATGCTTGCCTTTGTGCATTTAAGAATGCAGCAAATTTTGAAGACAGACTATGACATGTTATTTGGTGGAAAACACGTCATAGTTTTTGGAGATCTTTTGCAACTTACTCCAGTTAAAGGACAACCAGTGTTTAATACTGTCACACATGAAGACACGAAGAAGTCATTGGGAAGCATCGGAAATACAAATATTTGGTCCTTCTTTGAGTACAAGGAACTTACTACTAATATGAGGCAAGCAAGCGATGAAGAATATGGAAGTATTCTGAAAGATATCAGAATTGGACTACTCACAGAAGTTGGCAAAAAAGCATTACAGAGTCGGCTGCTACATAATTTATTTCCAAAGGAAGAAATAGTTGCAGAGAAGATATACAAGAACATTGCAGAAAACAAAAGTGTCATCTGCTTAATGCCAACTCTACGTGAATGCTCAATATTCAATGAGGAGCTTTTGAAATTGGAAAAGGAAGAGATCAGGAAATTGGAAGCAGTGGACAAAATTGAGGATGGAAGAATTACTGTCACAGTAACAGGCACACTGAAAAATAAATTGGATTCACTAGAGAAGAACATTTCCAAAACAGCTGGATTAGAAAAAAATCTATATGTTTGCATGAACTGTAGAGTATTTTTAAGGAGAAATTTGGATGTTGAAAAAGGTTTAGTTAATGGAGCTATGGGAAGAGTTGTGGGTTTTATTAATTATCAGAAAAAAGATGGAATTGAATGTTTAAAAATAAAATTTGATCAGATAGAAGAAGTTAAAGACATTTGTCGTTGTACAGTTCGTTTCATGCTTGTGAAAGACTTATATGTACGTAGGAAGCAGTTTCCGTTTTCGCTAGCATATGCTGTAACTATTCACAAGTCTCAAGGATTGACTGTAGATTGTGCATTTGTGAACATTGGTTCAACTGTGTTCAAAGAAGGTATGGCATATGTTGCTTTGTCACGAGTGAAAACATTATCAGGTTTATTCATGATAGACTTTGATGACTCAAAAGTTAGTGCTGATACAAATTGTGTAAAGGAGTATAATAGATTAAGAAGAAGCTATGCTCCTCATTTAGGTCAGTATCCTGTGTTGGAGAAACGTGTAGTTTCTCGTAAAAGGAGAAATGAGAATATCTGTAATGAAGATGTAGAGAGGAGGAAAAAAAAGAGGAGTGATGTAATTGCAAGCAAAAAGAGTAAGGAAAAAGAAGAACAGGTTGTAGGATGTCATTTTGAAAATAGCTCTGGTGTCAACTGCTACGCTAATGTAGTGCTGAATGTTGCATTTTATCTGGAAAGTTTGCAAGAGCAGATAATAGTAAATCAGGGAAAAAGATTCTGTTCTGAGCTGAGTCTCCTTTTTCAAAAGCTGAGAAATGATAAAACTCAAATAGAAAGTGCTACTGAAATTAGAAAACTTTTAGATGTATGTTCAGGACGAACACAGTTTTCTCAAAATGAACAGCAAGATGCACACGAATTTTTAATGTTTTTTCTTCAGGTACTGGAAGAAGAAGAAGTTGCAATTGATAATTTATTTGGTCTCTCTTATAAATGGGAACATAGTTGTGAAAACTGTTATAATATATGTGGCTCTAATGTTGATAATGAAAGGTTTATTTTTTTGACATTGCCAGAGAGTAAAACAGTCACTTTTGCTAAATTAGTTAAAGATGCTAATCATAGCATACAATGCGGTGAGTGTCAATCTGACATGTTTTCAACATTAATTTTAAAGGAATACGGACAGTATGTAATTTTAATGATGCAACGATGTAGAGCTGATGGTTCAAAATTGGATACTTTAATAAAGAAGTTTACAGGACAGCAATTATCAATTTCAGGAACAACTTTTGAACCTGTTGCAATAATTTTCCATGAAGGACCTACTGTTACATCTGGACATTACACAGTTTATCTTAAATGTGAAAAAGGCTGGACACTGTGTAATGATTCCCAATTGGTTTTTAAGCAACGTTTGCCTTTTGATTTAGCAAATTCCTATCTAATCTTCCTGAAACCTAAATTTTAGAGAGACTTGGCAAGATCTGGACAAAACAATTTTACCATTTTATTGGATTACCATTGGAATTTTCAAAAATAAAGATTTTTTAAATTATCATTTGGCCTAATGGAAAGATAACCAATTGTAATGTGGACTTTTTTAATTTTTAATGAAACTTTCGAAAACCAAAAATTTAGAGAAAATCGGTAACATCTGCACAATTTAAATTTTGGAATGTTATTGGAGTGCCATTGGAAATTTTTTCAAAAAAGATTTTTTAAATTACTATTTGGCCATGTGGAAAGGTAACCAATTCTATTGTGGACTTAATAAATTATTAATAAATCTTTCGGGAACCAATATGTTACAGAGAATCGGTGAGATCTGTACAAATAAAACTTTAGAATTTTATTGGATTACCATTGGAAATTTAATCAAAAAAGAATTTTAAAATTACTATTTGGCCTAAAGAAAATGGAACCAGATGTATTGTGGAGTTATTTGAGATATAATATTGTGATTATACTTCTGAAACAAAAATATCAGACGGTATTTTAAAGAAATAAGTATTGATATTAGATGATATTTTTTAAGAATATTATGCATTTCTATAATGTTAAGTTTAAGTAAAAAGAGATTCTGGGCTTTTTTAATACAATCTTTGAGATTGTTATTTTTTTTTTGCCCGCGGTTAAATGATGAATGCAATTGCTTTCACAATTTATAGTGAAATGCAATATATTCTGAAAACAGCAAAAATAAGGCAAAAATATTTTTTGATAAATATGTAAATATGTGTACTGTATTATAAAATGTTTTAAAAATATTAATACTTTTTTCTTTTTTTTCAGATTGATATAGAAATTTTTTGAAAACTAGAACCATTTTTAAAGCAATTTTTTTAAAAAACAAATGAATAAATATTTTTTTGAGTGGGTATGGTAAGTCAATAATAATAATTGTAGTCTCTCAAGGACCTTGTAATGTGATAATTGATTTTTAGTGTTTTTTAAAAAAAAAAAAAATTACGCGCACCATACGCGTACGGTAAAAAAAAAAATAAAAAAAGTTTTTAAAAACATATATAAAAAAAAGATGAAAGATAAGGTTGGCTCTTAAAAGAGCCGTTGTGTTCATGCAGGGACAGAGGAAAGAAAGATTGGGAATATTAGACGGTACGACAAGTGTGCTGATCTATTTTACTGTTCACCAGGGAAACACTGGTCTCCCTATAAGTAATTAGATCATGACAAGTGGCGCACCGTACTTCAACCCTCGCAAACCGAGGGTTAATTTCCAGAGGGCTAGAAAAAGGAGATGCTCCCCCACAGATGAAGGGCTCACCTGACCTGCAGAAGAAGGACTCGGCTCTGCAGATGATGGTCCAGGCTGAGCTGCTGTGGATGTGCTTGGTTGACTTACTGAAGGGTTACCTCCAGTAAGTCGAGCATGTGTCCTTCTGTGTACATCCTTGAGGTGTCTCATCATGGTATGATTCCCAAAGGAATACTTCCTGTCAGGATTACCTCTTGAAAGTACACGCTTACACAGCTTACAAGTTACTAAGGGTGCATTTACCTTTTGCTGGCCTTCAGGAAAAGTAAAATAATCCCATACATAAGAGGTCTTTTGTTTCCTCGCTCTCTGCCTCAAGGTAGTGCTGCTAGTGCTAGCCTCACTCTCAGAAGGGCTCTGCTGTTCTGCCATCGTATCACAAAGACAACCCAGCTCCTTCTCCTAAGGGATCACAAGCAGAAATGAGGGGAATGGGTGTGGTGTAGGAGAGTTCTAGAACTGAAAGTAGTTTCAACCAATCAAAAGTTGTGTATCATGATCACATGACCTACCGTACGCTTACGGTACGCTTACGGTGCGCTTACGGCAAAAGTACGCATGCGCGTAAAAAAGACACGCGCTTGCGCGCATGCGCTTAACAGTCACTCCCCGACACTTCCGCGTAACGTGCGCGTGTAGCGTACACGCGTACACGTCCCACGCAGAGTACGCGCGGCTACGCAAATTGCGTAAATATACGCAAACAGCGTAGATAAATTACGGACGTTGCGTAAACCGTACGCTTACCGTAAGCTTACGGTACGCGTACTAAAAAAAAAAATAAAAAAAAGGAAAAAATGTACTGCAAATAAATTTTACATGTTTATTTTATAAAATATATTAAAAAAAACATATTAAAGAATTTTAAAAATTTAACCATAGTCTTTATAAAAGGATAGAAAATTAAAATAAAAATATGTTTAAAAAAATAGAAGAAAAAAAAAAATTAGCATTTAAAAAACCTTGCAAATTCACTGAAAAAACCATGGGTTTCACACACGTTATAGTTAGGAATTAGAATTTAAAAAACCTTAGAAATTCACTGAAAAAACCAAAGGTTTCACACATGTTATAGTTAGCTGGACATTTCACTCGTAAAAAACCAATGAAATTCCCCCGTTATAGTTAGTTCAGCTAACTATAACTCGCGCGCCCGCAATGCACTGCTGATGACGTCACATATTACATCACTCATGACATGGTCAGTGACATCACTCATGACATCACTGATGACATCTCAAATGACATCACTGATGACATCACTTATGACATCATCCTTGTGATAGAGTGGCAGACCTCCTCTTCCCCTAATATAACCTTTGATACACACATTCAAAAATAGAAATTAAAATTTTAAAAACAATGGACATACCAATACCAGTTACAACAACCTATACAGTAATTCTAAGATCCAAATACACATCCACTCATTCACCAACAGTCCTATACAGTCACTCATACATGTACTCACTCATCATATGTACTCATACACGTATACATCCTGTTACACAATGCCACTCATCCATAGAGGTACTCACACACATAGTCACTCATGCTAATAAAGAATCAAACATACATTTACTTGCATATACAGTTATACACACACCGCCACACTTACTTCTACAGAAACTTACACATACTTAGTCTTTTAAACAATCACTTATAGAAACACATACTTATTCATACAGGAACTCTTCCAATCTCTCACTCTCACATATACTCGCTTATATACACCAATAGTGACATATACTAGTTTAAAACATATGTAGTTACTCATAGAGACACTATTGAGACAGTCATTCACTCACTAACACACCCATGCACACACTCATCCACCCATAGAGTCCTGCACACATGCTGTCTTCAACACATACAAAGAGTGAGTCATTCATTCATGCACCTATGCACTACGTAATACCCCCCACCGAACCATACAGACATCAGACACTGATACTCAAAAAACCAACTAATAACCTATATAGACACTCATGTAGCTACTCACCAACCCATGCAGCCACTTATACACAAAGTGAGAGACTGATACAGATATTTACATATTTAAACATTACTCACTAAGCCATGTATTCACTAAGATACACTTAATCAGTCAGTTATACAATCAATTTTTCAAAAACAATTCATCCATTTAGACACTTATATACCCATTTATTCTTCCATCGACCTTGAGATATACATATATAAAACATATGTAATTTTCAGAAAAACACACATTCTCTGGATGATGTCATCAGTGATGTCATTAGTGATGTCATTTGAGATGTCATCAGTGATGTCATGAGTGATGTCACTGACCATGTCATGAGTGATGTAATATGTGACGTCATCAGCAGTGCATTGCGGGCGCGAGTTATAGTTAGCTGAACTAACTATAACGGGGGAATTGCATTGGTTTTTTACGAGTGAAATGTCCAGCTAACTATAACATGTGTGAAACCTTTGGTTTTTTCATTGAATATATATATATATATATATATATATACATAAACCTCTAATACTAATATAAAATATATATATATATTGAGATCAAAACATTAAGATAAATATTTTGTTTTTGAAATATTATTTTACACTACATTTGGGTGCCGATTCCGATCCTGGAAAAAATTTCCCCGTACGACTCGTATCCGGTCTTTTTACCGTACGAATCGTACAAGTGCCGTACAAACTGCCAAGTACGATTCGCATGGGAAAAAGTCCATACGAATCGCATTGGGAATAATTCCCCACACGTCCTCGGGTCGGAAAATGTGTCCGACACGTCCCCGGACGATTTACCGTACAAATGTGAAAAGTGAAGTCCGACCGCGCAAGTACGATCCATCCCGTGCGTCCGATGTTACAACCGTATGGAAAAAACACCGTCCGCTCCGAACTCCAATAGCAACCATGGAGACATGTGCCCACATACGCGCCCAACACCCCCCCAGCCCCCGTATGTACGTGCCGAACCACCCCCCCAGCCCTCGTATGTACGCGCCGAACCCCCACCCGTGCATGTACACCCCCGTACGTACGGACCGTACACCCACCCGTGTATACACACCCGTGTACGTACGGCCCGTACCCCCACCCGTGTATGTATGGAGCGTATCCCCACCCCAACAGTGTATGTACGGCCCGTACCCTCACCCACGTATGTATGGAGCGTACCCCCACCCCAACAGTGTATGTACGGACCGTACCCTCACCCGCGTATGTATGGAGCATACCCCCACCCCAACAGTGTATGTACAGACCGTACCCTCACCCGCGTATGTATGGAGCGTACCCCCACCCCAACAGTGTATGTATGGACCGTACCCCCACCCGCGTATGTATGGAGCGTACCCCCACCCCAACAGTGTATGTACGGACCATACCCCCACCCATGTTTGTACACCAGTGTATGTACGAACCGTACCCCCACCCGCGTATGTATGGAGCGTACCCCCACCCCAACAGTGTATGTACGGACCGTACCCCCACCCGTGTTTGTACACCAGTGTATGTATGAACCGTACCCCCACCCGCGTATGTATGGAGCGTGCCCCCACCCCAACAGTGTATGTACGGACCGTACCCACACCCGCGTATGTATGGAGCGTACCCCCACCCCAACAGTGTATGTACGGACCGTACCCTCACCCGCATATTTATGGAGCGTACCCCCACCCCAACAGTGTATGTACGGACCGTACCCCCACCCACGTATGTATGGAGCGTACCCCCACCCCAACAGTGTATGTACGGACCGTACCCCCACCCGTGTATGTACGGAGCGAACACACACCCCACCAGTCTAAGTACGGAGCGCACCCCAGGCCCCAACACCAGCACCCTCACCCAACATCGCGCATGTACGAGTCGTACCAAGCCAGAGACAAGGACAGCACTGTACAACAAAATGGCCGATGTACGCACCGTACAGACGCTAAAAACACAGGTACACAACCAGGACAAAGCAAAACAACACAAGAGGACTCCATTCGAATCGCACAAAGCCACAAAACATGTCCAACAAGCACAAATACAACCTATTCACTGACCTGCAACTGCCAAACTCCCAAACAGAGGCCCAAAACACAACCACTCCTTATAACACACCCACCCAAAGTTCAAACACAGCCACAACCACCAATGGACCAATAAAAAGGCCCAACACACACAAACCATGATCCTTTGCAACAGACCCACTGCTGCCAGACCACACAGAGAAACAACTGCACCATACTACAACCTCCACAACACCTGCACACCTTCACACAACCACCTTCACAAACACCCCCTCATCACATTCACACACACACCTGCACAACCACACCCACACACCCACAACCATCCACACCCACACCCCCCACAACCATCCACACCCACACCCCTCACCATGCCCACTAACAAGAATCCAAAGTTCAGTAGCCGAGAGTTGGAGGTCCTTGTCGCCGAAATCATCAGAGTCGAGCCACACCTCTTTGGAACATTGGTCAGACAGACCAGCATTTGCAAAAAATCAGCCATGTGGCAGAGGATTGTCGATGCTGTGAATGCTGTTGGGTCCACCAGAAGGACCAGGCATGAATGCCAATCCAGGTGGTACGATCTGCGGAGGACGGTCCGCCGCAAAATGACCGACGACCACAACCAGGCCAACATCACTGGAGGAGGGCCGCCCCGCAGACCGGTACACTACCATCCCTGGGAGGAGAAGGTGATGGCCATGCTGCCGCTGGTGGGAGTGGAGGGAGTAGAAGGACTCCGAGAGCCTGGTGAGTACACAAACAACTCACCTCACATGGGGGGAACGTCATCCACAACCAAACTCACAATCATGCACGCAACCACCCCAAAGCTATCGCATGACTCAACCACACTCCATAAACACGCACATGCCACTAGCGCCACCATGCCCCATGCCCCCAGCTAGACAATGCCAAGTCACAGGCCACAGAAAACACCAACACAAGACACGGTAACCCGGATGGCGGGAGTGTGGGCCTCAAAAATCACATAGTGCAACTCAGAAGCAGACAACAATGCCCTCAGCCCATATGGCCTAGGTCACAGCCAGACAAACAGTGTGTCCCCAAACAGGAAAGACTTGCCTGCAAATGGCGGACGCCATGCATGAAGACATGGGGGTGAAGGCACTTTTTGCACATGACAGCAGCTGATGAACAGCCAACACTGTGAAAGAGTGGCAGCACACACCACCACAGCAGCAGCGCAGACACAGACACTACACCCAATGGGTGCCTGGAGATCAGAAACAAACTCACATGAACAAACCAAGGGCCATTCAAAGATCTGCAAACAGTGTGTGCCTAGGAAGCTGGGCTGAGGTGACAGAGGGTGACACACAGAGGGAGGGTGAGGGGGAGAGAGAGGGAGGGAGACACAGGGAGACGGACAGAGGGAGGAGGCTGACACAGGGAGGGAGGGAGAGGGGGACAGAGAGGGAGTGAGAAAGGGATACACAGGGAGACCAATTCAGCCTTGGGTGGTGTGGGAATGTCTGCTCATCAGCAGGTGGACTGCGTGCATGTAGACAAGGGTGGCCAGTGCCTGAATCCCCCTCTCTTCTCCAAGGCAAAACACTGGGCCATGTGTCAACCTGTGCACGAGCACAACGCCAGCTACCAGCATTATATAAGTGTGTGGAACAACTCCATTTGCCCATGTACAGTGCAACACGGAAGGCGCCAATGCATGGCTCGCCACACCTGCTCACCCCACTGCTGACTGCAGTCACAATTGACGCAGCAAGTAAGACTGTGTCACACATAGGTAAAGTCTCAAAAGCTGTGGCCAAGGGACATACCCATGCACAAGTGCACTGTGAGTGGAATGCAAGACATATCCAAATACCCAGAGGAAATGTGCCAACTTTGAAACTAATGAAACATGGATGTTGCATGGAACAAAAATAACATTGTCTCTCTCACACACAGGTCAACGTCGTGGATCACCCCCCAACACTGGGGGGGAAGACTCACAGGACCTGTCTCTGCGGGATGACGATCCCACCGGCAGCGACGACTCTCACCACTCTGTGGACGACCCCGACCAACCTGGCCCCTCTGGTGTCCAACCACCTGCAGCACCTGCGTCAGGTACAACTGGGCCAACCACCACCCCCACTCCTGCCACATCCCAGGAGACACCCAGGATCCCTGCCCCACCACCACAACGCAGCCAGGCTGACCAGGAGGGACACGGTGTACCGGGCACCCAGGAGGAGGCAGGCGACAACGCAAAGGCCACCCCTCAGGGGTCCCGGAGACCCGATGTGCCCACAAGGGCAGGCCAGGCGCAAGTGGGCAGGGGTGGTGGGAGTGGAGGACGGCGGAGGCGCGAGCCTAACCAGTTGGCTGCGGAACCGGTATATTCCCATGTAAGAAACATCCTGGACACATACCGGCAGGACACCACGGGCATGAGCAAGGTTGTGTCCACCCTCAACGAGATGAAGGGGACCCTCGAGGAGATCAAGACCCAGCAGGCCCAGCAACATGCGGAGCAACATGCCTGTCAACAGCGACACCAAGGACGGATGGAGGACAGACAGGCTGAGCTCGTGACGGTGCTCATGGGAATTAACCGTTCACTCCGTCGGATAGCCGACAACATGGGCAACCCTCCCTGTGCCACCAGGCGAAGAACATCACCACCCACAGGGAGGGATCAGGAGGAGGAGGATACATCCGACGGAGCATCCCAAACATCTCACGGCCTGCTTCTGAGGGTTCCCGCAGGAGGGCGGGTCGTCCACGGAAAAGACCGTGAGGGTCGGCGCAACAGCACCAATCTCCCAGGACACCTGGCCTGGCACCTGGCCCACTGACCCAACAGCAGCACATCAGCAAATGACATTCTCTGCCACATGGACTTGCTGGTCACTGTCTGACCAATGTTGACAAAGACTGTGGCATGGACTCTGATGATTGCCAATGGCAAGGATACCAACTCCCCCAGTGAACTTTGGATTCCACACACCCGGAAAGCCCCTCTTGTCATACCCCCCCACCACGTACCCCAATACAAATAAAAACTTACACGATCAAGAGATGATGCCTACATTTTGCATTATTACATTACATGTGTCTTGTAAAGTCTAACCATGCCTGAGTTCTCATGTTACTTCAACCATCCATACCCTGGGGCCTGAGTCTGGCACAGGACACACATGGGTCACAATGTATTAGGCAAGACAGACATGGAGCACCATACACACCCGTGATGGGCCCAACCAGCTGAGGGGGTGGCCGCACAACCGTGCCGACAGACATATTGAGTACAGCTACAGTCATGCGCAGAGGTCAGGGATCATGTGGAGTGTCCTGGGGGGCACCCAGGTATGTGTAGACAGGTGGCAGAACCATGTCCTGCAAGCTTGAGTCAGGTGGATGCAGAGAATGGTGGCCTGGAAAACGTTGGATGCATGGGGATGGCACATGTCACAATACCCACACAGTCATGGACATCATGCACAATACCGAGTCTAATCCCAGACAAACAGCTTGCATCTTGCTACTCTACACATAGACACATAGCCACTATCACTGAGAACCATGCCAGACATGCCGTATGCACCGTGGCAACACACCAGCATTGACTGAGGAGAGGCACCTTGGAGGCATAGGGACACCTTTATTAGTCATGTATTCCGGAATGCAGAGGCAACTCGGAGTACACATACACAGGTCATGTGGAGTAACATGTGGGTCCAACACTGGCACCCCCCTTCTGCACCACAAATGCTTGATATCCATGGAACTGGCACACAAGTGTCGGGTAACAGCTAAACACCCCCTGCTGCTCACGGAGAGGCTGCCATACACCATTGATCCTCTGATGTGGAAGGCCCACACCATGTCAAGCCAATGCAAACCGTATGTGTCCGAGGGCAGTGTTACACACATTGATGCCTTCATCACAATCCACTATCCCATTACAGATGACTGTCAACAAGTCTGACCATCTATTCAAGTGAATCCAGCTACATGTCATGTGTCCCATGGTGATGCAACATGTCTGCAGAGGAACCAAACATCGACAGGGGCAGTGTGCACACATCGTAAACTGCCACACCCAATACACCCCTGATGCATCCCTTACCCTAAGGAGACTTCCAAACTTGTCCGTGCGTGTAACGCTGAGTCAGCACACGATGACGTGTCCATGAGGAATAGCAGTGCCACAACAATGCAACCAGCAGACGGCATGCGCAAGTACCTGGGGATGAGAGACACACAAGAAGTCAGCCACAAAAAGCTCATCCACTTGCATGTGCATGTACTCGACACATATAAGGATGACAACATGCTAGGTCACAATTATGACTGTGGAAATACACTCATCACTGGCACCATCACTCGAGTGACACATCCACACACACCTCTGACTCACGTGGCATACATGCAGATGGACACACACATTGCAACACATGCCACACAGGACCAATGCGTGCACACTCAGACACTGGTACTCACCACTAAGCAAAGAAGTCGCGTATGAGCCGACTCCGGATGTCCTCTTGCGGCTCCACATCCTCCACATCACTAGCCCCATTGCCAAGCCCTTCATCCTCCACGGGTGGATGGTCCTGATCATCTTGATCCAGGATGAGTGGCACAGCTTTCTCAACTGCCATGTTGTGCAGCATGCAGCAGACCATGAAGATTTTGCAGACCTTCACCGGGGCATATGGGAGGGCGCCGCCGGTCTTGTGTAGGCACCTGAATCGGCTCTTCAGGAGGCCAAATGTCCTCTCTATCACTCGCCTTGTCCGGCCATGGGCGGTGTTGTAGCGGAGCTGGGCCGGCGTGCTGTGGTTGCGGAGAGGTGTGATCAGCCATGGCATGTTGGGATAGCCAGCGTCCCTTACATGGAAACCACATGGACATAAGTAGGACAGGAGAAGCAGTCGGGCAGGAAGTCTACGCAAAATACAGGACAAGCAGAGTGTACCCACCAACAACACATGCTCGTTCGTTGCGCAGCTGCGTCATCATTTCAGGCACCCTGCTACGCCTCATGATGTAGGCATCGTGTGCTGATCCTGGAAAACGAGCACAGACATGTGAAATCACCATGTTGGACAGACACACCACAAGGGCATTGATGGAGTGGTAGTGCTTGCGATTCCTGTACGCTACCTCCTGTGCCTGTGGTGGTACCAAAGCCACATGTGTCCCATCTATGGACCCAATGACATGGGGCATCCCTCCCAGGGCATAGAATCCACGCTTGACACCTGTCAACTGTTCAGGAGTTGGGAAATGGATAAACTCATCCAGGTGAAGCAACATGGCCTCTAAAAAATCATGCAGCACACGGCTGAACATGGTCTGGGACATGCCACCAACATGAGCTATGGTATGTTGAAAGGTACCCGTGGCAAAAAAATGTAGGGCTGCCATTACCTTCAGCTTGGGTGTCAGTGCCGTAAGATACCTGTGCAGCGGTTGCAGGTGTGGTGCCAGCCTTGCCGTCAACTCCTCAATCAACGGTTGGGGGAAGCGGTAGCAGCGTATACAGTCATTCTCCCGCATGTCAGCCAAGTCCGGAATTGGTCGGGGAAGAGGCGGCGCTCTGCAGTAATTTGGAAGTGACAAGGAAGAGTGAGTGCACCACAACAACAATTTATATGTACTGAGCACATGTTAATCTGTCAATACACATATGCTACATACGGAGTCAGGTATGTGCTACATGCCCTGGACACGTATGGCTGCCAGGTGACACTCCTACCAAGACCCAGCTACACACGGGGATTGTGAACCTCCACATCCCATGACATGGGACTAGCTGTGTCCCAGTGTAAGTGAACAGCCAGACGCAATACAGGAGTGACATACATCAACATATCAGCAGATGTAGGATGTTGATTGCAGAGACAGATAGCGGAACACTAGAGCCACAGGTCACATGACATAACACTAGGACAGCCCACACACCTTGCCATGAAGGTGTACATGTCATGACTGATCACACATACATTGAGAGTATGCAGACAGGTCCTTGTTACGCTACTCCGTGTCCCATGCATACATACACACCTTACATCCGATACCACATGTGGCCTGGTGTGCGTAACAGTGTGCCATGGCCATCTACACACAGACACATGTTGGTTGCAGCAACTGCAAATGCATTTGAGGGAACACCAACATCAAGCTAATGGGAACACACCACACATACATGACATAGTCACATCGTGCAACGTGGGTAGTCACATGTCAGGTGTGGTAACCCCTGTAGCGGGCATCAGGGGACACTTGCGTGTGTTGTTGACTGTGCCATGCCAGTGACGCTTATCTCAAGTGTTCTGTACGACATGCACACATGTCAAAGGAGTGAAGGGCATGTCTGGCACATAGTGCACCATCACACATAACATCTGTACACATCTCATCATACATCTATTGCCTTCACAACTCAGGAGTAATGTGCCACATCACAGCCTTTCACACCTGTGCCCCACACATGTAGTACTGCACAGACAATGCCTTGATGTCCATCCATGGACAAGTATGTCAGCTCTATTCCTTTCTGTGTGCTGCCTGTCACCACTGTTATGTGTGAAAGGCACCGTACATTCGCTCTGAGGGCGTGTGTACGTTCCCTATCACTATGGGAGTGCTGCCGTAGGCCTACCCATAGTGATAGTGAGCGTACAGGCGTGTGTACGGTCCGTATCACTATGGGTACGCATACGCGAGCACACCCATAGTGATAGTGAGCGTACACGCGTGTGTACGGTCTGTATCACTATGGGTACGCATACGCGAGCACACCCATAGTGATAGTGAGCGTACACGCGTGTGTACGGTCTGTATCACTATGGGTACGCATACGCGAGCACACCCATAGTGATAGAGAGCGTACAGGCGTGTGTACGGTCCGTATCACTATGGGTACGCATACGCGAGCACACCCATAGTGATAGTGAGCGTACAGGCGTGTGTACGGTCCGTATCACTATGGGTACGCATACGCGAGCACACCCATAGTGATAGTGAGCGTACACGCGTGTGTACGGTCCGTATCACTATGGGTACGCATACGCGAGCACACCCATAGTGATAGTGAGCGTACACGCGTGTGTACGGTCCGTATCACTATGGGTTTGCTCGCGTATGCGTACCCATAGTGATACGGACCGTACACACGCCTGTACGGCCCGTAGCTATGCATTTGGGGTGCCCTAGGGCCCCGGATCGCACCGTACCTGTGTGTGAATCTCCAAATTACATAGGGGACACATGAGGGACAAGTATGAAGCCAGAGATGCATGCTGGTTGCCATGGAGACCGAGTTTAAACTTTGAATTTGTTGAATGAGGTGGCCTGCAAAAGTCGGTTTGGAATAATCTACTTTGTTGCAAAGTTGTTGCTGAAATGACATCATGCTGAATTCTAAAAAAATCTAACCCCCTCACAGGGGTAGGTTTAAATGGATTGGAGGAAACATAGGATGCAAATGTGAGTGACCAATCACTCTGTACTCCTGTGCATGAAACAGGCCAGCAAGGCAGATATAAGGCAGCCAGGTCCCATGAGAGAGCACTTGCCTGCACATCTTTTAATTCTACAACACTGCTGCTGCTCGTGATTCCCTGGCACCATGTCAAGGTCTGTGGAGAGGGCCCAGCCTTTCACCCTGGAGGAGAATCTGGCATTGCTGGATGTGATCCTCCCACAGTACCCCATGCTGTATGGCCGACCAGGGTTTCAGGTGAGTGGTGAGTCCACTAGCACAGACTGTGTCCCTTTTTTGTGACTGGGACTTCTGGCATTGTGTCCAGGTGTGACACACATGCATTGTACTGTAGAGTAGGTCCCAGGGGGGGGAATGCCCTAAAGTCTCCCAGCCAGAGCATGCTGTGGTGCATGTCTGCCGTCCTCACTTGCTTTGTGTTTACTGTGACAATCACTGCATGGTGCATGCCACATTCTGCCTATCTAATCCTCCTGGGAATGTTGCTTCTACAGTCCTCATGTGATTCTGTGGTCACCCCAGTGTGACAGGTGACTGTACCCACAGATGTGTGTTTGTTCAGTGTACCTGTGCTGAGAGTGTCCACAGGATGTGTTCGTACCCTGGACATCGGTGTGTTTGTAAGTCCCCTGTCATGTGGGTGGGTGCATATGTGGAGTGTAGCACCCCAGCTGCATGAGGGATGGATATACCCTGCCCATCTGATGTGAGCAGGGAGCAGTGCTGTGTGTCTGACGTGCAGAGCCAGCCCCACACCTGTGAGCCCCCCCAGTCTAGTGGCACATGTGCAGAGTGAGGTTTGTAGCTGCATTTGGCAATGGCAGGTGAATGTCCTGTGCCTGTGTGTGTCTGTGTACTCTGCTGAGGTAGCGTAGGTGGCCTGTGGCATGTGACTGCTTTGAGGTGCTGCACATAATCCTGGTGTACCTTCTGATGCACAGTGTGAGTCTTGATCATTTATTGTGTCGTACCCCTCATGCCACCTGTGTACTTTCAATGGCAAGTGGTGCATTTGCCCTTACACAGAGGAAAATGTCCCTATGACAAAGGTGCAATGCTTTGGCTGCATACTATGCCTTGTTGAAACCAGCAAAATTGTTCTAATGTGTGTCTCTGTGACACGTGGCAGGTGTATTGATGTAGTCTCACTTTTTCAACCCCACACGTAGGCGCCTCTGCCAAGGAGCAGATCTGGAGGGACGCCGTCAGTGCCGTGAGGAGGACGGAGGGTCGCAAGTGGCGCCTGGCCCAGGTGAGAAAACGCTGGCAGGATATCCGGTGCTGGACGCGGGGGATCGCACGGGTCCTGCTGGGGGACTGACCTGTGGGCCCTAAGAACCATGGGCGTCGCCGTCTGACCCACATCCACAAGCGTGTGCTGGCGGTGGTCTTTCCAGACATGGACAGGCGCTTACGGGAGAAGCAGCAGCAGGAAGGGGGTAGGTACATGTGTGTTTGTTGTGTGTCACCAGCATTTGTAAGTGCGCAGTTGCATGGATACACTGCCAGTGTTTAAATGTGCGGTGCAGGTCCTGTCACCCACAGTATTGCGGTGCTGTCCTTCCTCCCTTCCCCTCCTTGCCATGTGTTCCCTGGTCTGTGTGTAGTCACTCTTTCACAAGGTCATCTGGGCTGCCAGTTTGTCCACGTGACCAATGCTTGCAGCATCATGTGTGGGGGTGGTGTGTAACAGGTTTTGGGACCTTGCCTGTGCCCTGTCCAGTTCAGTACTTGTGGGGTCCATGTCAATTGGCAGACATAGGAGTATGTCTCTGAAGTGTAATCCCTTACAGCAAGCATGTCCTATGTTGTGGCCTGTGACATGATGTGCATGAGTGTGCGATACGCAGAGTGCAGGGATGGTGGCCTGTGTTGCAGTCATTACCATTCAGGACCATGGAATATTGTGGCCACTACTGTCCCCTGGGGCATATTTTGCTAGGTATCACGTGTGTCATCACAATATGTGGACACTCTCAGTGTCTACAGCATAGGATGTGCTCTGTGCCATTGTCCCCTGGCACCATGTATATTTACGTAACGTGTTCTACAAGTGTCCACTGTACAGCCTGACCTAATTTTCCTCGTTCATACTCACGGTGGCCAGTGCCTGTGTGTCTTGTTACAATTATCTGATGATGGCCATTTGTAAATGAGATCGTTGTACAGGCGCACATGGGGTATTTTGGGTCCAATATAGGTTTCTGGCAGCCCATGTGTATTTCTCCCAGACTGAGAGGTGCAAGTGCTTCCTGTGTCTCATCAAATTGTCTCATGTCAGGGGTGGTTGGTGCGGGCAAGGCCTACATGTCGACACCTGAAATCTCATTGCTCTGTCTGGCCAGTGTGTGATGTTTGTCTGGACATACACTCAAGGTGCAGTGACCCATTCATGTTGGGCATGTCTTTAAGTATTACCTTTGCAGCATGTGCCTCAAGTTCATGGAGATGGTCCCTGCTCATCCCTAGTTACGGCAACGCTGTGTGGTGCAGATGCAGTGCTGGATTGTCCCCAGAGCCTTGCTCCTCTGTCCAAATCCATATCATGTCATTTGCAAATGTGTCATGCTCTCCATAGTTTCTCAGTGGCATGGTGGGTGAACCAACTGTGTGTTGCAGGGCCTATATCTGTACCTTGTATTGTAGATGTTACTCATCTTTCTTTTCAGGCTATGCACTGTAACCTATGTAGATTTGACTCATGTGACATATGTATACAGGTGTCTGATTAATTCCTGTTTATTCACCTTGCCCACGGCATCGTCGGGGGACACGGATGGAGACACCGGCACGGACCGTGCGGAGGGACCGGGCACCAGTGCCTGCAGTGACATCTTAGCTGACACATCGAGTGAAACTGAGGCCGAGGGGAGTGAGCCGGAGGACCTGTCCACTGCCACCACAGAATATGAAGCTGACGGGTCCGAGCTGACAGCAGCACAACATCTCTCCCCGCCCCCTACATTGCCATCACCGGCCTCCCACTTGCTCGTGTCCCTTCCTGGCGTGCTAGGTCACCACGTGTCTCCTTCCTGCCAGGCACCGCACCCCCTGCCCCTGTCTCTACTGCTGCCGCCAATGCCGAGTCTGTGGACATCCTGCGGCAGTTGCAGGTTGGTCAGGCTGCGATGCTTAATGTCCTCCATGGCCACAGCCAAGTGCTCAACAACATGGAGGCATACTTGGAGGGCATTTCAGCATCGCAGGCTGACCAACGCAACTTGCTGCGGTCTATTGACTCGACACTGACTGCAGCAGTGGGTCTCCTGCAGCACTTCGTCCCACCCCCTACCCATGCCCCATCCACACTTCCCACTCCCATGCCTGTCCCATGTACACCCAGACGTCAGCATGCACACACCCCACCAGACACAGGCACCACACCAGCAGGGAAGGCAAAGCGCACAACTCCTGGCACGCACACACAGGGTGAAGTAGGCACACCCACTGGGTCGGGGGGGAAATGGAAGACACGCAGCCAGAGTGGGAGTCCACATTCCTCACGACCACCACCCTCCAAATCCACTCCCCTCAGCTCTCCTGGCCAAGAGTCGGACACAGGGTCAGTCCTGCCCAGTCTGTCCATCAGCCCCAGTGTGGCACCACCCCGCAAGCGGTGGAGGCAGGACACCAGCAGGGGAGTTGAGTCCCCCCCCTGTCCACACCACCCCCCAGTAGCGCTGCGACCCATCCCTCCAACCCCCCCCCCCCCTCCTTGGGGCCTGTGGTTCCTTCGGGTGCAGGGGAGACGCTGGGCAACCTGGCAGTAGTGTGCAGTGCCGTGCTCGAATCCACCTTTGGCACTGCCCCACCCCCTGTGTTGGAGTTGTCCGTCCCTGCACCCACAACACCTCCCCTTGCCCCTCCTGTCCCTGCGGTGCCTGGTCCTTCCCCCCACAAGATGCTTCCCCCCTGTGGATGACAAGGTAGTCTGAACTGTGCAGGCAAGCTAGGGGACACGCATCCCGATGTGTCCCCCACCTGGATTGGAACTATGGACTGCCCTATGGGCCTTGTGCATTTTGAACTCTTCTTACAATTCATTTTAGTACATTGCTGAATAAAGCTATTTTATTTTCCTTGGCACACTACTGCTTTTCTGGCATTGCTGTTGGTGGTGCTGCTCCATGATTTGTGGTGGCGATAATGTGTTAGGTGTCTGGGATATGTTGTAGTGTGGTGTTCGTGGGGTGGACCCTGTTATCTGTGTGCCATCACACGGTATTTGCTATCACACTTTGCTCATGTAAGCTGTTACTGCATGGTGACATTGTCCCAAGGTGTGTACCTTCCTCTGTGGACCCTAACATCTTCCCTGCAGGGTGTTGTGAAGACATATGTGCAGTGCTGTGTCTACATTTGCTGGGTGTGTGACGGCCCCTTCAACTTTGGCCATGCATGCTGGCCAAGGTCTCCACCTGCATCATTTGTGTCATCCTTGGGGGTCACTGTACTTGTGAGTAGAGTATATTGACAGGACTTCATGTGTACATGTTCCCTTTTCCACACTTTGCATGTGTGTACTCCCAGCCTCGCACACATGTGTTTCGTGTTCTGCTGGGTCTTTGAGCACCTGACTGACAATTGTGGCCATTGTATCTGTGTGTACTCAACCCCTTTCTTTCCATGGGCACAGCTGGGGGGACTCTGCACACACCCCTCCTGTGTCTGGGCACTGCTGGGAGGACTCTACACCCACCCCTCCTGCGTCTGGGCACTGCTGGGAGGACTCTACACCCACCCCTCCTGTGTCTGGGCACTGCTGGGAGGACTCTGCACACACCCCTCCTGCGTCTGGGCACTGCTGGGAGTGATAGGCACCCACCCCTCCTGTGTCTGGGCACTGCTGGGAGGACTCTACACCCACCCCTCCTGCGTCTGGGCACTGCTGGGAGTGATAGGCACCCACCCCTCCTGTGTCTGGGCACTGCTGGGAGGACTCTGCACACACCCCTCCTGTGTCTGGGCACTGCTGGGAGTGATAGGCACACACCCCTCCTGTGTCTGGGCACTGCTGGGAGTGATAGGCACCCACCCCTCCTGTGTCTCGGCACTGCTGGGAGGACTCTGCACACACCCCTCCTGTGTCTGGGCAGTGCTGGGAGTGATAGGCACACACCCCTCCTGTGTCTGGGCACTGCTGGGAGTGATAGGCACCCACCCTTCCTGCGTCTGGGCACTGCTGGGAGGACTCTGCACCCACCCCTCCTGTGTCTGGGCACTGCTGGGAGGACTCTACACCCACCCCTCCTGTGTCTGGGCACTGCTGAGGGGACTCTGCACACACCCCTCCTGTGTCTGGGCACTGCTGGGAGTGATAGGCACCCACCCCTCCTGTGTCTGGGCACTGCTAGGAGGACTCTACACCCACCCCTCCTGCGAATGGCCATGTACGCTCCATATATACGCGGGTGGGGGTACGGTCCGTACATACACTGTTGGGGTGGGGGTATGCTCCATACATACGCGGGTGGGGGTACAGTCCGTACATACACTGTTGGGGTGGGGGTATGCTCCATACATACGCGGGTGGGGGTACGGTCCGTACATACACTGTTGGGGTGGGGGTACGCTCCATACATACGTGGGTGAGGGTACGGTCCGTACATACACTGTTGGGGTGGGGGTACGCTCCATACATACGCGGGTGGGGGTACGGTCCGTACATACACTGTTGGGGTGGGGGTACGCTCCATACATACGCAGGTGGGGGTACGGTCCGTACATGCACTGTTGGGGTGGGGGTACGCTCCATACATACGCGGGTGATGGTATGGTCCGTACATACACTGTTGGGGTGGGGGTACGCTCCATACATACGCGGGTGAGGGTACGGTCCGTACATACACTGTTGGGGTGGGGGTACGCTCCATACATACGCGGGTGAGGGTACGGTTCGTACATACACTGTTGGGGTGGGGGTACGCTCCATACATACGCGGGTGAGGGTACGGTCCGTACATACACTGTTGGGGTGGGGGTACGCTCCATACATACGCGGGTGGGGGTACGGTCCGTATATACACTGTTGGGGTGGGGGTAGGCTCCATACATACGCGGGTGAGGGTACGGTCCGTACATACACTGTTGGGGTGGGGGTACGCTCCATACATACGCGGGTGGGGGTACGGTCCGTACATACACTGTTGGGGTGGAAGTACGCTCCATACATACGCGGGTGGGGGTACGGTCCGTACATACACTGTTGGGGTGGGGGTACGCTCCATACATACGCGGGTGATGGTACGGTCTGTACATACACTGTTGGGGTGGGGGTACGCTCCATACATACGCGGGTGAGGGTACGGTCCGTACATACACTGTTGGGGTGGGGGTACGCTCCATACATACGCGGGTGAGGGTACGGTCCGTACATAAACTGTTGGGGTGGGGGTACGCTCCATACATATGCGGGTGAGGGTACGGTCCGTACGTACCCGTGCCCACGCTGTGGAATGCTTGTGCGGCCCGTACCCAGGCCTTTGGCACATGGGTGCGGGCCGTACCGCCATTGTTGGGGTGACGTGGGTGTGGGCGTGGTACGACTCGTACCCACGCTCTTAAGGCGTGGGTACGGTACGTACCTGTATTGTTGTGTTGCCGGTTCGCATCGTCGCCCACTTCCGTTGTGGCGGACGCTGGCGTTGCTGGACACGCCCCCACCCCCTCGAAGTGACCAGGGCCTGGAGGTCAGGTATGTCCAGGGCATGTGTGCTGTGTGACTTGGGTGGGGGTTTTGTGCCCTGCCCCTGCCCCCCCCCCTTTGCCCCTGGGTGTTGTTCTGACCTTCTGCGGCGTCTGTACCTGTAGAGGAGGTCGACTGCTATGAGGGCCGGGATGACACGTAGGTTCGGGTCCATGTCTGTCCGTCGCGTACAGGTGCTCCTTGTGCGCGTCGTCCTGATTTCCCGGCAGTTTTTGGCTGCCGGAAAATATTCTCCGTGCGGGATGACGTCGGTGGGAATCGTACTTCCTGGTTCGTGGAACGCAGGCTGCATACGTCCCGACGTCACGCCGGCGCTTTTCCGGATGTCATTTGTATGTTTATTTTCCTCGGTTGGTGTTTTGTACGAATCGTACGGAAAAAGTGTTTCAGTGCGAATCGTACTTGCATGTTTGTAATGTTTTTTAACCGGGTACGAGTCGGACGGAGAAAATGCTCCGTCCGACGGTTCGTACCCGGTTTCTCCAGGATCCGAATCGGCACCTAAATATAACAAAACAAAATACATTGCATAGCCTAAAGTATAAAATTACTATTTCCACTCCAACAAGTAGTACAGTAGGGAAAGTGTTGGATAGCGGGTAGATAAAAATTACTATTCCCACTCCAGCGAGTGGAACAGTAGGGAAAGTGTTGGATAGCGGGTGGATAAAAATTACCATTCCCACTCCAGTGAGTGCAACAGTAGGGAAAGTGTTGGATAGTGGGAGGGTAAACACTACTATTCCCACTCCAGTGAGTGCAACAGTAGGGAAAGTGTTGGATAGCGAGTGGGTAAAAATTACTATTCCCACTCCAGTGAATGCAACAGTAGGGAAAGTGTTGGATAGCAGGAGGGTAAAAATTACTATTCCAACTCCAGCAAATGCAACAGTAGGGAAAGTGTTGGATAGCAAGTGGGAATAATTTAATATTCCCTCTCCACCAAGTGTAACAGTAGTGAAAGTGTTGGATAGCGTAGGGGAATAATTTAGTATACCCACTCCTGCAATATAATTTACATAAAACAAATTTTCAAAATTAATTTACCTCCCACCATTTTCCCCTATAAACGTTACCTACAATATTGTAAAGTATTAATAAATTAACATAATTAATTAACAATTAATTAATTAACTAAAAACAATTAACAATAAAATTAATAACCATCAAATCTAAATAAATTCACACACTTAACACAATAAAATAACTTTTAATAAATATAATATAAAAAATAATAAAAATTAGATTAAAACTAAATTACTTCCTACCCTACTCCCCTCACAACCCTCAACCCATTCCGAAAAAAAGTACACAATTAACATATTTACTAATTAATAATTAATAACGCATTAATTACTAATTAATAGAAAAACACAAATAACATAATTACCAATTAAGTATTAACTATTATTAATCAATGTATAATTAATTACCAATAAAGTAATTAACTTAATTAACAATTTAAATTATTAAATACAAAATTATTAATTCATAAAATAATTAATCAATTAATTTCAATTAAATTACTTCCCACCCTGCTCCCCTATAAACCCACAACCCGCTACATAATTAAATTACGCAAAAAAGTTAACATATAATTAATTAATTCTAAATAATTCTAAAAATATATATTATAATTAGGGCTTGTGCCATTTCCGTCTGTATTTATCCATATTTATTTTTTGGGCATTTTATCTGTATTTATCCACATTAACTTTTCCAACAAGTAAAAGATGACGGTGCAGGTAGTATTTTTCCACATTTATTTAAATTGACAAATATAAATCCCAAATACAACAAAGTGATATCAAAAGCCATTTGTCTCAGAGCCTTGCAGTTTCTGTCATCAGCACAGAGTGCCACATCCTCTCCCACACTGAACACCATACTGCCCCACTGAGAGAACCTCACACTGCCTTTAGATACAACCCAATTGTGCCCCACTATAAACACCTGAAAGCAACTCAATTCAAATTATGCACTAGACAAGAGTAATATGCTGCCTGAAAAAGCATGTCTGTCTGTGCCCAACGCTGCTTTCTAAACTGCATGTTATCATTTTTGAATTGGTAGAAATATCGGGATTTTCCGTACCCTAACTAACACAGATTGCACAGTGAGGGTGGCTTGCACTTAGCTGTTTCCTTATAATTCCATGGTTATTGATATTTTAGTTTTTGCCATTGTCAGCTTGAGATCCTGACCGCAATTATGGCCAGACACACAGGGGCAAGGGATGCACTAAGAAAAAAGAAACCCCATTTTAACAGTACAGGTTTGACTGAACTCTGTTCACAGTACAGTGGGAAACACTGGTTGCGAGCGCAAACTTGAAGAGTAGCGGCCCCTTCTGGTCAGCTGTCAGGAAGACGCGAGATATGGGGAAACATTTATCCCCAATTAGCTGTAACATTACTAGTAGTAGCTGGGAGGCCCATTTCGCTAAAATATATGCTACCCCTTCTAAGGAAGTAACCATTCCTTCTTTGAAGGTGTCATGCAACCTCAAGATCGACCTCTCTGAGATAGTTACAGCCATCAAAGAGAGCCTTGGTAACAAGGCCCCTGGTCCCGATGGGCTTCCTATAGATATTATTAAGCATAATACGGATTTATGGGCACCAATTCTTTTTAATGTTTTTAATAGTTTACCCATGGTGCCTATGCCTGACACCTGGGCGACTAGTACTATAGTTCCCATTTTTAAGAAGGGCGATAGGTCAGACCCAGCCAACTACCGTCCAATCTCGCTCTTGGACAATACTTTAAAAATCCTTGGACGAGTTACTTATAATAGGATGATAGAGTGGACTGAAGATACAGATCTATTGGATCCGTGCCAGATGGGATTCAGGAGTGGTGTGGGCATGGTGGAGCAATGTTTAAACTTGAAATTGATTGTTGATAAGTATAACGTTGCTCGATCCAGCCCAATCTATCTCGCATTTATGGATCTTTCGTCTGCATTTGACCTAGTTAACAGATCCAAATTATGGCTTATGCTTTCTAACTATGGTCTGGATGCAACTCTTGTAAACTTTCTGACCTATCTTCACACTGACCTTAAAGCGCAAGTTAGGATCGGGTCTGGTGGTGATGTGTCTGGACCCATAAAAATAGGTAGGGGGGTGAGGCAGGGGTGCGTTTTAGCACCTCTGCTATTTATTATTTATATTAACGGTCTTGCCAAAGCCTTGAAACAAGTGACGAGAGACGTTCCAATCATCCAGGGGAATCCACTACCAGTTTTATTATACGCAGATGATGCGGTCATTATGGGCCGCACTCCTAATGCTCTTCGTTTGCTCGTTAGAGCATTCGTCCAGCATATGGAGGCACTAGATCTGCGCGTAAATTTAAAAAAATCTTTTATCATGTCTTGTGGACCCGGGAAAAGGAAGCTCAATACTATAAATGTAGGTTCGGATAAACTAGAATCCGTAACCTCTTTTCCGTACTTAGGGTTGGTTTTCGCTGCGAACGGCTCATGGAGTGGGCATTCTGCCCACGCCATGGGCAAGTTCTCGAAAGCCACCAATTCTATATTGAGCCTCCCACGCCCGAAGAAAATAGGTGCCACTAGGGCCATTTTAAAAATCTTCAAACTACAGTGCATTCCTGTGGCTACGTATGGGGCTGAGGTCTGGGGCTCAGGGAGAAACTCAGGGATTCAGCGTGAGGAAAACCGTTTTTGCAGGAAAATATTGGGTGCTCCTTTTTCCGCTTCTGAATTCATCTGTCATAAAGAACTAAATCTCCCCTACGTTTGTGATTTTATTAGAGCCAGACCAGCCCTATTTTGGATTAGGATTTGGACAAATAACTCAGCAACCCTAACAAAAAACATTATAATGGATTGCCTAAAATGTGATCACTATATGTCAATACCTTGGTTAGCCGAGGTTTCCAAAACATTATGTGCGTGGATAAAGGCGATCTTTTCTCAGAACCCACTGGAATTGAGAACAACGATAAGGTCGTAGTTAAACAAGCACTTTATGCACTTTTCAATTCAGAAAGAATGGGGAGGGAGTCACTTAAATCTTCTGTTGCCACTTATATGGGGTATGATTTGTGTAGGCACCCACTACCATCTTATCTAACTCTCCCCATGTCTAATTGGGAACGATCGTTGCTTTTTCGTTTAAGGGCAGGATCTGTAAAATTCCTGTTGGCTTTCCCTTTGGGGTATCATCATACAGTAGAATACAATCCCTGCCCATGTGATGGCACTAGTAAACAGAATGATATTCACTTCCTATTCTTCTGTAAATTTTACTTAAAATATATTAACTGGTTTTTAACTCCCTATTTTAGAAAATTAAGACCCCTTTCTCTGGGGGAATCCTGTTCATTATTATTTTCCCTGGATACAGATGAACTAATCTTCCGCACCAGCACTTTTCTGAGATTAATAGTACACGCACGCAAAACGATGGAAAATCCCTGAAAATTATTTATGACAGCTGTATATTTGAAAATGAATTGTTATGATTGTGGTGTTTTTTATGGATTGTATTATTGTGCAAATGTGTTGTTTTTTGTTGTACTTTTATGGATTTTATGAAATCCGAATAAAGGTCTTTTGAATTGAATTGAATTGAGTATAAATCGGCAAAAACTTTAGGCCCCTCCATTTATTTTTTCTTACTTTTTACAAAAGATTTTAGACCCCTTTAAGACAAGTGTTTGTGGATTGTTCTAATTATTGAAGGGTTAACGCATGATCCAGAAATAATATTTTTCTTGGAGTGTGTTTTTCATTTAGTAATTTAACATATATGGTACAAAGCTGGAACCCAGTGAAAATTACTTAAGTGCAGGCACTTTCTTGAAGCGAGTTAAGGTACGGTGCCACCAGCAGGAGGCAGCATAGGAAACAATGTCACAGCTGGGGACTATAAATATTACCCCTTTGTCTGGAATGCGGAATGATACGTATTTGCCTGGGACTTTATAAATCCTTGCACCGTTTTCTTTAATGTGCAAACACTGCCTGCACAGTTCACAACTTTTTCACATTTACTGGTTGTCTTCTGGTTTGCTAAGGTATGTAGGGCCCAGTTTAAAAAGATAGCAGTACATCTAAGCTTGGAGATTTACAACTATGTCCAAGAGGAGATTTAGGTGCAAGTTTCTTTGTATATTTCTGGAAAGGTCGTGTGACATTTGCGTAGGGTCCTATTCCTATTTTGCAGAGTTCTGCATAGTGGAGAACTTTGCACATGGGAAATAGTACCCTGTACAAGCGCAATCTTTTTTTCCTACACAGAGAAAATATTTTCCCACATGGATAACCTCCTTTCTCTAAACGACCACCAAAAATGAGGGTGATCAATTCCCTTTTTCGTTCTGAAAAGGGATTTGCTCAAGCCCTTCTGGAGGGAAATGCGATCTTTTCCAGGCGGGAAAGGGGAAGGGAGTAGTTTGTGAATGCTGTCAAACACCTGTATCCATTGGCGTTGGCGTTCATATACTTCAAGGCTAATCACACCTTAGAAGACCCACATGTCCACCCTGTGCCAAGATCTACACTGTTGGTAGAGCTCTTCGCACATAGAAATAAATGGGAAAACACCTGCTAGGAACCACTTTCTGAATTTCTAGCTGGCTTAAGTATGGTAAATAACATTGTGAACATAGCTTTAGGAGTGATTTATGCCTGAATTTGCCTTTGTGAATAGGCCCACGAAGGTGTGTTAAACAAAAAATCCACTTTACAACATGTAGCATGTTATTTAATCAACCTGTTTGATAACTTTAGTAAACATTTCAACTTAGCAATCGTGTAGAAAGGCACCTGATACATCAAGACTTGCATACTATGAAACGCTGCATAGATAAGGGTCTGGAATGGTAACAGAAGGGCACAGTGTGTGCAAACAGTGTGAACTGTACAACCAGAGGAGTTACGCTGACACAGTTTACAGAGTTCACTTTCTCCACTTGAACTTTGCCCTACTTGGCAGGCGTACAGTTCCAGAGCTGAAGCTAAGGTAGCGTCGAGGGATAAGCTTGACGTTATAGACACAGCTGGACCGTTTCGCAATACCTACGTCGTGTGTGTCCGCCCGGGCTGAGACAGCTTCCGGGGCACACACACAGTTTTTGAGCTGCCAGCCGCACCCAAGTACTTCACAGGTCTTTAAAAGACCATTCACTTGCTAATGAGGCTTTGTTGTAAATACTGATAACATCAGAGGCGATACTTACTCTGGGAGCAATCACCATACCATCCTTTTTTGAAACTCTCTGCTGGAGCACGGCAGCGCCACAAAATGTGCTAGTATTTTCCTGTTTTTACATATAAATACAGACAAAGGAAAACTTGTTTTCCGTCTGTATTTATGTAAAAAGCTGTTTAAACGGAAAACCGGGAGCCCTAATTATAATTAAATTACTTCCCACCCTATTCCCCTATAAACCCACAACCCGCTACGGAATTAATTTACGCAAAAATTAATTAACATAAAATTCATTACTTTTACAAAATTCAAACATACATTACAAAAATAATTTTTTTAACACATATACTAACACTTAAAACACTAAAAAAATCGATATTTTTAACACTGAAATAAAATTTGATATTTTTAACAACTATATTATGACTGTCGATATTAATAACTTCGATACAATGAAAATCGATATTTCTTACCTGCATTTCGTTATTCTGCATCACTATATTTTTGCAAGTCGATATCCTGTCCACTCGATATTAAAAAGTCGATATTTTGTTCACTCGATATTTTTAATTCGATATTATGACTAGTTACCATCTCTGCCTCATCCTGAGCCTTCCGGTATTCGTGCTGCGCCTCCAGTTACCACCCCCCCCATCCCCTGGGGGGCTTCTTACGGGTACTTCGTCGCCTCATTTGCCTGCCAATTAAAACCTGTGGAAATAAGGACAAGAAAGACTTTAAAGAACCCAAGCCTCTCTAATGGCGGAAAAGCGCTTGTGCTGCATTTCATTTAGCAAAAGTTACTTACTAAGGAAAAGTTACTTATCTGATCATTGTCCTGTAGCTCTTTCTGAATGGCATATGTATTCTTTTTGTTGCTTGTTGCTTGTTGAAGGCTGAGTCCGTGGGAAGCAGCCTGTGAATAGTTTTCCTGCATAATAAGAAAACATATTATAGCCTGCACATTTTAACATTTTTGCCAGTTCTGCAGCACACATAGAAGTTGAAAAACAAAATTTCAGATTGTTCATGTGCAGGAAGCGAACCCTTCCTGCACATAAACAATCATCCTCATGATGCAGGCATCCTTGCACCATGGTGCAAGGGTTCCTGTGTTGGCACATGCCAGCCCATTGTGCACAGGAGAGCACAGGAATGCAACATATTATTGTAAATATGTTGCATCCCTGTGCTCTGAAAGTCCCACAGCATGGCGCAGCCAAAGGGCTTGCTGTGCCACGCGGCAACACTTTCTTTGAAATGAGGCCCTATCTGGCTAAGGCAGAAAAATTCCAGCTTTCTAAAAGTGGCATTTTAAGAACTGTAATTTAAAATCAGTTTTCACCATAAGTTAGGATTTAAACTTTTGATTCCAGAGACACTAAACATGAACTGATTACCTATTCCAATTTTGAAATTACACTTTTATCAAATATAATAAGGTATAGCCAATGTTATCCTATAGTTGAGTTATGGCCGTGCAGTAGCAAAAAATGAATGTAAGAGTTTTTCACTACCAGGACATGTAAAACTTACAAGCACATGTCCTACTTTTTAAATAGTAGCCTTGGACTGTAAGCAGCTCCCTGGGCTGTCCAGGGCCTACCCTGGGGTGACCTATATGTATTAAAAAGAAAGGTTTGGACATGGCAAAAAGGTTTACTTTGCCATGTCGAAATAGATTTTTAAAACTGCACATGCACAGGCTTAAATGGCCTGCCTGAGCCATGTTGCAAGTGCTACTTAAGTGGGTGGCACAATCAGTGCTGCAGGCCCACTAGTAATATTTAATTTACAGGCCCTAGGTGCATGTAATCCTACTTTACTAGGAACTTATAAGTAAATTAAATGTGCCAATTGAGGATGAGCCGGTGTTACCATGTTTTAAGGAGGGGAGACATGCACTTCAGCACTGGTTATCAGTGGTAAAATGCACAGAATCCTAAGGCCAGCAAAAATTAGATCAGCAAAAATGGAGGAGGAAGGCAAGTTTGGGGGAGACTACCCCAAGGCTGACAGGTCTGACATATTGCATATGGTTTCACAATCCGTTTTCTTCCAAAATAATGAATGGTATATGTTAGAAATTGGGTTTCTGGTTGGCAGAGGTATGCACCCTGTCTAAGCGGCAACCACAATCCTCATCAGGGTAAGTCAGATACACACCCTAAATTAACCTGTGCTCACCCTCTGATAGCTTGGCACAGAGCAGGCAGGCTTAACTTAAGAGGCAATGTGTAAAGTATTTGTGCAACACTTAAATTACAGTAACATAGTGAAAACACTACACAAAAACAATCCGCACCAGGTTAGAAAAGTAAAGCTTAATTTAATGAACAAAACAAGACCAACATGACAAAAATTAAATACGTGGAACCAGAGTTATGAGCTTTAAAGAATATCTGCAAATAAAGTGCTTAGAAACATAAACATAAGCAACTGGGGCTATCAGGCTACACTGGACTAGGTCAAATCTGAAAAGTGAGGCCGACAGCAATGGAGTGCGGGCTGGATACAGGAGCCAAACAGGGCTCGCTGCAAAGAGTACCTCCATGATGGAAACATCAACGTCGAGGATCAAGCTGTGAGGAGTGGTCAGGAGTCGATCCAAAGGATTTTAGGTGATGTGTCGGTTCTGAGTCGCACATTTGAGAGAAGTGTCATCGAACTCTTGGCAAAGAAAGGAAATCCATTGTTGTTCTGCCGCACTATCGGTGCTGTGGTGTCCTCAAAGCGACAATGCATAGAAGAGACTGTGTCAGTGCAGACCGGCGCAATGTCGACACTGTGTGGATTCTTGCAGAATCAGCAAAAAATAAATTCCAAGGGATCAGGACTGGATTGGTACCACTTGGCAGGGCAGGACCCACAGTTGGCAGAGTCTAGAGGAGTTAGCAGAGTTGAATGAAGTCTTTGATGTCCTTGAGACTTCAGAACAGTAGGCAAGCTAGCAAGCCCTTAGAGTAACTTGGTGCTGGACATGTAGAGGTTTAGGTCCAGTCGTTCTCGTTACCAGGCAAGGAAGTTAACAGGCAGCAGGGCAGGCATAGAAGAGCAGGAGTCCAGCAGAGTGACAGACATTTCAGCAGCACAGCAGTCCTTATTCTTGCCAGAGTGTCCTCAAGTCAAGAAGGGTACTCAGTTGGTAGTGTCAAGGGGCCAATACTTATACCCAGCTGTGCCTTTGAAGTTGGGAAGACTTCAAAGAGAGGCCTTTCAAGTGCACAAGGTCCCTGCCCTTTGTGCCCTGGCTCCAAACTACCTACAGGGGGATCTTCAGCTCTTTGTGTGGGGACTGTACAGCCCTATTCAGGTGGAAGTCGCAGCTCCTCTCTCCCATCCAGCACAGAGAGACCCATCAGCCTGGTGATGGGCTACCAGGAAGTGGATGGCCCATCAGGCACACCTAAGCTCCCTTTGTGTGTGACTGCCTAGAGGGAATGCACAAAGCCCAGTGATTTTAAATTGTCAGTCCAGAGACACCAAACTCAAAATATCTACTTTTCCTAAGTGGAAACTACTCTTATAAAATGTAATACGGCAGCCCCAATGACAGCCTATGGGGGTATAGGCCTTGCAGTGGTGAAAAAGGAATGTAAGAGTTTGTCAACACCTGAGCATATAAAACTTAAAAGTACATGTCCAACTTTTTTAATACACTACCCTGCCCTTAGGGCTGTCCTGGGCCTACCTTAGGGGTAAAGTATATGTATTTAAAAGGAACGCTCAGGCCTGGCAAGAGGCTTAACTTGTCAGGTCGACATGGCAGTATAAACTGCACACACAGGCTCTGCAATGGCAGGCCTGAGACATATTTTTAAAGGGCTACTGATGTGGGTGGCGCAATCAGCACTGCAGGCCTAATAATAGCATTCAATTTAGATGATCTGTGCACATGTAGTGCACTTTACTAGGTAATTATAAATAAATTAAATGTGCCAATTGTAGAAAAGCCAATGTTACCTTGTTTTAGGGAAAGAGCACCTGCACTTTAGCACTGGTCAGCAGTTTTAAAGTTCCCAGAATCCTAAAGTCAGCAAAAATGAAGTCAGCAAAACAGGAGGTCAGAAAGCAAAAAATGACAGGGGAAACAATGCCAAGAATGCCAGGTCAAACAGTATAAATGGATATTTTTTTTGCATCAGTGCACTTTCTGGAAATGACACGTTCTATCACATGCCCTTTAAAAATACTTAGATAAACACCTTCCTTAACATGGGGAACAGAAATTTGTGAATGTTGTGTAACACTATTAGCTTTCAAAAGGCAGGATCGCGAAAGAGACATTCTAAGCTAATGGTTCATCATGAGCAAAGGAAGGACCTTCTCCAATACAAGCCCAGAAGCAACAACAGGGCATGTGCAAACAACAAATAAACAATTTTGCAATAAAAAGCAAACCCTTAACGAAACAGATCTACCTGGGACTGACTTTCTTTGAACCACAGGCAGCTGCAAAAACAATGATACTTCTGTTTTGAACAAGGGCAAGTGTGACTCAAACGCCCACTCCTCACATCATTGTGGGCAAATAGAACTGTTTTCTTTCAATCCGCAGAGGAGACAGCAACTTCTGGGAATGTAGACATGAGCGATTGAGCAGTACTGTGCATGGCCCTTATTCCTAGAGAGACCTTGAAAAAAACCTTTGCATCGAAAAGCTTGCAAACTGTTCTCCTTTTTGATACTTCCACGCTACCTATGATCATCGGAATAATACTCTGCATTTTTTCAAATTTTACCAAGGGATAAAGCAGTTACTCTAAAAGACTATGGGTCATATCATCAAGGAGGAGATATAAAATTATCGCCGCTTTTGCGTCCGTTTTTGGACGGAAAGCGGCGATAATTTTTTCGCCTAACCAGCAAGGTCGCGCTAGCGCGTGAATCCGTGCATTATCGCCCTTTCCCCCAACGCCCATCTTTGCATCTCTAATGAGATGCAAAGTGGGCGTTCCTGCCCTGACATAACTGGAGAAATGTCGCTAAGCGACATTTCTCTAATTATCAATGGGCACGCTGACCTGCAGAGCGACAAGCAAAGTAGCGATAACCTCTGTTATCACTACTTTCCTTACGCCTGCTTCAAAACTGACTTAGCCATGATATCCTACGTAAGGTGGATATCATAGCTAAGTATTCCTTGCCCTATCAGCAAGCTTTCGCCAAACCTTGTGCGATTATCGCTGTATTTCCAGCGATAATCGCACAATTGGCAGCTTGCGCTCTGAATTTTATCGCTTTGGAGATAAGCATTGCTGATAGCATGCTATCTCCGCGATAAAATTCAGAGTTGGCCGGCGATAATTATCCTCGCGCTAAGAGCGCTGAGCGATAATTATTGCATGGCCTTGATGATATGCCCCTATGATCTCTGGAATCACCTTTCACTTAGCATTAACAGAACACCTCCAGATATACAACGTTGCTGTTAGAAATCTACCTGCTGCTATTAGGAGGAAAATGCATATATACGCTACAGCTAAGCTCCTTCAGAAGTTGTTCTAAATGTGGAATTTTTGGTGACAAATTATTTGTGCAAATTAGTGATTTTAATGATGCATATGTAATCGATTAACTAATTATGTTGCTGTAAAAACAGTTTGACTATTTTGTTTAGCAATGTGAATATTAATGTGGTATAGTTATGCCACATTATGTTGCACAACACCATTTATTTAAAATGGATGCAGTTTCTGATGTTCTGCTCATCTTGCTCTTTCTCATTCCCCCTCCCAGTCAGTGGCCCGCAATGAATTTGGTCTCCCCACAGTTTCTACAGAGTGCAGATTGCTAGGACGCAATAGAGGAAATGTATTAGAAAGCATGTATTATGAAGAAAACTACTTTGTACCTGATGTATTGTTTTGAAGGATTTCTGCTGGAAGTTCTGACGCAGGCATGCTGGAGAATATAATCCTATGAGCTATTGTTTGAGAAATGTTTCATATTATGTTGAACATCTCCAAAGTGCAGTTGCTAAGGAATCAAGTGGAAGAAGGCTCTTACTTTTAGGAATGGGTTAGTGTTAAGATGCTTTAATTAACTCAAAGTTGTTTTTTATTTGCCATTGCGATCTAACCATGAACATAATATGCTGAATTTGCAGCTGTTGAGTTGTGGCTAATTGTTATGCATAAATTGTGCATAAAAACCCACGGTTTTGAAGGATTTGGGGCAACTTCTCATTTTCCTCATGAGACTCTGCCAATTATTTTGAGACGTTTTTTTCCTAACTCAGAGCCTCATTTATGAAAACAGTCACATCGCTGTGGCAAAACAGCGATGCAACAATTTTCACTGTGCCCTCCTTGCGACACTATGGATCCACTGTATTTAATGTATGGCGCTCCATGTTGCAAAGAAAGACAGATACATCAAGAATCCTCACGTATCTCTTAGCGCAAAAGTCACACATTGCTAGAATTGTGTCGCAAGCATGACGCAATTCCAGCAATCCATGGGGTAGGCCTGTACCTATGGCACTGCATCACCTTTACACCTGTCATGAGGCAGGCGTAAGGTTTTGACGCATTGGCATCCTAGAAGTGCCACAATGAAATCTATTAGACTTCTTGTGGGGGAAGTCCCACCTTGCATACATTATACCTGACGCAGGTATAATGTGGCGCAGTGCTTTACAAGGTGACACATTTGCCTAGATGCGTCACTTTGTAAATATGACACAACGTGCCACATTGTTTACGCCACCACTGAGTCACGAAAAGTGATGCAACGGTGGTGCAAAAGTGTCACAAGGCCTTAATAAATAAGGCCCTTGGATGCTGTCAGTACTCTTAATAAATTTATGATCTGGAGAGATTTAATTGCTTAAATAGATATTTAAGTATGATTTTATGGTTCTGTATTCTGTATCTGAGTCTTCATGGCAAGAAATTTATTTATTTTGTATAGTTTACTTGACAATTCTGCATTAAATCTTTGAAACTTGTTTCTGATATAGAGATCAATGTTTGAGTGGCCCCAGTTTCTACTTTAAATCCTACTCTGCTTAACTATTAGGCTCTTGATAGGGAGAGTATTCTCTTGCCGCTAGATCAATGAGAGATCTCAGAACTGAACTGCCCAAGGTAAAAATTGGGGTGCACAAGATATTGGGAGTCACAAAATTATTGGGGTTTGGCTCCCACAAAATCCTGGTCAGTAGAACCCACCAGAAGCTAAACAACTTCTTAAAAGTACTTCTTAATAGTAAATTTGTACAGATTAACACCACGCAGGCACGTTATGAAATCCAGTCATGATTGTGTATGTTACGTAAGAGAAAACACTTTGCTAACCCCACTGTTGAGGTTGCCTCAGTCTCAAAAGGGATACAAGTCATTGTGGGAGAATCAAATCTCCACTGCTGCATCACGGTTGTATGACACAACCATGCATTCATTTTCCACGCGTTCCTTAACAACGCCGGCGGAACAACGAATGCACCTAAACCACACATTCCATTTACAACACAAGTCGTTACAACGACTTGTCTTCGGGGGGTGCTGGACTTTGGAATAGTATAATTTACTATTCCAACTCCAGTGACTGTAACAATAGGGAGAGCGTTGGAGTTTCAAGTCTAAAGGCGCTTGACCTAACGCATGTCATTGTAATGACTTACGTTGTAAATGTAATGCGTGGTTCAGATGCATTCGTTATTCCGCCCGTGTTGCAAAGGCAACGCGTTGCTCGGCGGTCGTTGTATTTGCCGTTTCCCCTGCATCACCCAATTCATGCAGGCGACTAATAATCGGTTTGAGGTGCATTGTTCGGTTTATTCAGTTTGCAGCTGGCTCAGAGTTGATCAAAGTCCATATAATAGTATTCACCCACTGGAAAAAAATCAGTTAACTCCATGAACTAGGTAAACTGTCCAAACATAGCTTTAATAAGGTGGTCACATGTCATTTCAATCTCTATTTTAAAGGCTCTGGTCTAAGAATGTTTAGAGCTCATTCAAAAGTGATATTCTTACTGTTTAGTACTGCTTAGTTGACATTATAAATGTACACACTAGTCTCCTCTATGCCTGCCTCCAATACAGATTTTGTTTAGTTTAATAATGAAGCATATTTCCACTACCTAGGTCACTGAGAATGCTCTTCTTCCACTGTCGTCTGCTGCCACCTCTCATGTGTCGCCATTTCATCCTCCACTCACGCTGAAAGAATGTCACATGTAAAATAGTACCGTCCCATCCCCTGCCAAAGTAGCGGGCGGGATGGAGGAGGGAGCTGAGGAGGGGAGGGGGTCGGAACAAAATAATGATAATTTAAAAAAGAAATGACGTACCTGATCACCGCCGCATCGTGCTCTTCTGGGCACAGGCTCCCAGAATGCACTGTGGACAATCCTGACGCTGCATTAAGCAGCGTCAGGATTGGCCTGAGCGCTAGGACTTTGCGCTCTCATGCAGACTTTGCGCTCCCAGGCAGACAGCAACGCAGCTGGGGCTGGAGAAAGCTTCTCTACTCATGAGGGTTTGGCCAGCCTACCACTCCCCTTCCACATTGTCATCTCCCTGGACCCGCCCCAAAGACTCGGCAGAGTCCTGGGGGCGGGTCCAAGGGGGTTAAAATAAAACGATAATAAAACTGGTTTAAAACCCGTTCCATTATTGTTTAATTCACAGGTGGTGGTAGGCGGGGCAGTGCTCCTCCGCCCTGAAGGAGGAGTCGCCGCTGATGAAAAACGTAGGGGCATATTTACAAGGGAATGGCGAAGCGTGGCGTTAAGCAAAAATTGCTAATGTCAAACTCGTCCATTCTGAAAACGCAGGGATGCACCGTATTTACAATGATACGGCGCTTCCCTGCATTTTCTCTAGCGCTGGCGCTAAACTCAGCTGCCTAGTGCCAATGCAGGGATATCTGTGTTCCTGGGAATTCTTTTTTTATGTGCAGGAAGGTGTCCCTTCCTGCACATAAACAATCAGTAATGGCGATTTGTAACTTCTATGTGTGCTGCTTTATGCCGTACACATAGAAGTTGCAACTTGTCATTTTTCAATGATTTTTATGTGCAGGAAGGCACACCTTCCTGCACATGAACAATTACTAGCGGCAATTTGCTGTTTCTATGTGTGCTCCAGAATGCAGCACACATTGAAACACAAAAACTAGGAGAAATTAATAATTTCCCCTTGTTTCGCCAGGTTAATACCAAGTTTTCCCTGGTCCTATTTTTGGCGCTGCCTCCTAATAATGCCACCCTTGTAAATAGGTGGCAGTGTTAAAAAGCAATGGGTGTTGTGGCGGAACGCCCAACCACAACACCCTTTGCCCACCCATTTCACGCTAAAAACGTGACGCTCCTGTGGCGTCAAGGCCTTGTTAATGTGCCCCGCAATTTCACTGATCAGTGAAGACGAATATTTATTGGTAAATGTATATGCTTACTTATAGCAGAAAAAATATTATTAGAAAATAGCCTTGGAGCTTATCATTAAGGGCAATATCGCCGCTTTAGCGGCACTTTTTGCCGCTAAAGCGGCGATATTTTTATCGCCCTGTCAGCAAGCTGTCGCTAACAGCTGTTAGCGACGGCTTACTGGCAATAGCGCCCATGTCATTGCCGCTTTGCATGTCAGCTATAATAATAGCTAATGACATGCAAAGTAGGCGTTCCCTAGGCGTTCCCTCTGAAAACAACCCTGGAAAAGTCTCTAACTGCACATCGCGGTGTCATCAAGCCGGACCCTGATACCCATAGCGACATACAAATCGACGCTAACTGCGGTTATCGCCATCAGCTAACGTCTGCAAAATGTCAGACTTAGCTATATTTATAATGGGAGGTGGATTCTAAGCCTAAGTCCACATCTCCCTATTAACAAGGATTCCCTTAGCGCTGCAGTTGCATCGCTGGATTTCCAGCAATGTTCCCTCATTACGCCGCTATCGCCGGAATTTTTATCACCGTGGAGATAAGCGTTGATAATAACGCGTTATCTCGGTGATTAATTCCGTCGATAGCCGGCGTTATACAAATTCACGCTATGTGCGTTCTGCAATGTTTATCGCAGTATGTTGGTGATATGCCCCCTTGTTTTTCAGTAAGATATGACCTTTATTTTCAGAGGCAAATCTGGACAGATATTAGATAGTCGAGAGTTAATTGGCCCCTTAAAAAGAAAGGCCTGTAAATCACTCAGCCGCTGTCCTTTGGGCCCGGGCTCCATTTGTAGGGGCATATCATCAAGGGCATTATCGCCGCTTTAGCGTCACTTTTTGCCGCTAAAGCAGCGATAATTTCAATGCCCTATCAACAAGGCGGCGCTAACATGCATTAGCGCATGTCAGCTGCCGAATTCCCAACGTCTGGCATCTCAGCGATAAACATCGCTAATGAGATGCAAAGTAGGCGTGGCTGGGAAAACTACATGGGAAATTATCGCTAAGGCAGCTTCGCCATATCAGCAAAGAGCCTTAGCGATAATAATCATCGCGTTAACTATGCCTTAACACAGGAATTTTAAGTCTGTTAAATTCCTGACTAAGGCATAGCTAACATGGGAGGTGGATTATAGTGATACGACCACAGGGTTGTATCACCAAGGCTATCGCCGTTTTGAGTGCAACATTTCTGGTTTTCCAGCGATGTTGGCCCATTTTTCATGGATATCGCTGGAATATTATCACCCTGGAGTAACGCTTTGTTAATAACGCGCTAACCGGGCGATAAATTCCAGCGATGGACGGCGATAAATATAAAAGCGCTAAGCGCGCTTTGCGTTATTTATCGCCGTCTGTTGCTGATATGCCCCTATGTAAGTTGCTAAAAATTGTCAGAGTTAGGCGTACTTAGAGCACTTTCACTTCAAGATGAACTGACAGAGGCCAAATGTAGTAAAAATGCCACTCTGAACACAAAGCGCATCACAAAAGCTGAGGGAAAACAACACACGGTCCTGCCTCTGATGACATGATAATAAATGGCTGCGGCTGACCTCCGGCGGAGCGCCTCTAAATCAGAGAGACATTATTAAAGAGAGTGTTCCGTTTGTTAGTTTATATCTTGCCTTTTGGAGGATGCCAACTTTCACACCGTTAACTGCCCTCCCCCTCCGGCCTTACTTCCACTCACACCCTTAGCCCTATAGCTGTAACAGGTATCCCTGTGTTGGCACACGCCACTTCCTTCAGAGGCTACAGAGCTCTTTCCCCCTCCCTCACCATCCTTGTGGTTAGTTCCATGGGTCACTTGGGGCACCAGGCACATGGCACGGCATGTGTTCTCGCTGATAGCAGAGAAGAGAGACAGTAAATCCGTGTAAGTACCTCTGTGTTAAAAAAAAAAACAGCCACTGTAATTCATTTTAATTCCCTTTTAATCATTTGGGGGCCCCTTGCCTTTGATGGTAAACCCCAACAAACATTGACAAAACCAGGAAGCATAATTTTAATGCGCAACCAATATTTCTGCATTCCTGCCTTTTTGCATGACTCGGTTTGCATTATTCACACATAAAGGCCTGAACTATTGACCTTGCCAATGCTTACTCACTTGTTGCAATTCCACAGCTTGCTAGGACCATTTTTCATGGTGTTGCAAGGCAGCTGCGTACAAAGGTCTTCATGTAGCCCTGGCTATAGTTCAGCATTGTGTTATGGTTTTTGCCACTCTTTCGTTTTCTCAAGGAACCATAAGATACTAATTGTAAACAAATGTTTTTATTCCTTTTTTCTAGAACCGTCGAACCCACTGAAAAGCTCTTTCGTATGAACAGCTTTGTTTCTGACTTTGGAAGATCCCTGGAGCCGGATAAGATCTTTTCCCATCAAGTGACCGAAGAATCGCGGTCTCTTTTCCATTGCTACATCAATGAGGTTGAGCAGCTGGACAAAGGAAAGTCGAGCAACAGGGCCCAGGTGATGGAAAGCAGCTTGCAAAGACAGGAAGCAGCTAGGAACAGTAAACTGGAAGAGGAGCTGCACTGTCTGGTGAAATTTAACATCCCAAATTCTGTGAATACAGACCAGACCTCTTCATTGGTCGACGACGACCTCCTGATTCGCAAGTCGCCTATTTATTTAGAAAACAAATCCATTCACCAAAACGCACATCACTTGCTTGACTGAGAAATCTACGTTTTATACTCTTCTGCTTTCTTATCAAAGTCTGATGTCTTTAAACTCCTTTTGTCAAATCAAGATACTTTACCAAGACAGTTTGCCACTTTCCAGAAGTCATCTGGTAAAGAACACATACTTTTTGAATAGTACTGTATGCGTACATTTAAGGATAAACCATTCCTACATAGGTAATTTCATCTGACAGCATATAAAGTTTAAAAGTTTTCCCTCTTTTTCCTTCAGTTCAGGGCACAATTAGGGCTTTAAGTGGGCTAGGTCCGAAATGGGTCGCTATCGGGCTCTCCATTTTTACCCTCAGGGTGAAAGGAAAAAAAGTCATTGCATTTGATGTAACTTCAAAGAGACTCGTTTTTCAGTTTTATATAGCACAAACTTGGAGCGCTTTACATGAACACCATTACATTGCAGAAGGACATAATACTTTTGTGAATCACAGGATGTCAGACTCGAACCTGCTATCTCAGCTCGAAGTTCGACTGCTCTAGCCTTAGGCCACAACCTCGCCGATAAGAACTAAACCATTTTCAATGTTATACACAACGATGTCACAGTTCTTGCTTATTTATCTTATGCAACTTACAACCATTGACAAAGGCAATAGCCCTGGCTTCTTGCAGGTGTAATATTACTTGTGGTATATATCTGAATAAATGGACAGAAGCAGCAAAATACCAGTGGGTCAGCACACTATGCTAAGCACAGATTTTTAGCATGTTTTAAGCCTCACCCTTAAATACAGCGGCTACGCCGCTCTGATAAACCACCCAATTTTTCATCCGACTTAAAGCCCTGGGCACAATCATCATTCACAATATGATCTGCTGAATCTAACAGAGTTTTAGTGTTCCCTGTTCTACACTGTTTACAACATTTTAAAAATGAATGTGGGCATTGCACTTTCAAGGAATACATGTTGGCTTTTGGCTAAAATCAGCTTTAGGCATGTAAAGTTGTGCATACTCCACTGGTGTGATTTAATTATTTTCCTGAAAAGAAGCATTACCGAACCCACAACTAACCCTTTCACTTGTATTCCTTAATTCTCTGGAGGACGCTGACATCAAGGAGTTGATGTCTGGGCTCTTTCAACAAACCTGCTACTTTTTTGATAATTCTGGGCAAGGTGTCCTCAGACTTCCCTGCACAGAAGATATGCATTTGACAATGTAACAGGTAAATGTTGGCCTTTTTTTCAGCAAAAATGGTCAGGTAATCTGGGATGAAATAAGTATCTGATATAAGGGAATGGTGTTTCTTAGCACCCTCACAGATCTCCAAGTGAAATCATCTCATTCAGCAACAAGAAGTAGGCACATGCATGACCCTTTTCTACACACAACAATCCACTGAAATTGACTTTCCTGTGGAGGACAAACACCTTATCACACAATCAACATACATTATGTCAACTAAGAAGAGTAGGTATTCCAGGTTATCTATCAGTATAAAAGGTCAACATGAACCAGGGTACAATAGGAACTAAATAGCTTTCTGAAGCAGAGCAGAGAGATTATTTGTGGTGTATTGTCTTTGCTGTGGATGTACCTGGTTCTTGAGAAAAATCACAATATTCATATTACACAAATTGAACCACTTTGCTAATTGTTGCATGCTAACAGAATCAACAGGCGAAATAGTTTATAGCCCAGCTTTTGTGAAAACTGTAAAGACAGAACAATGCTTCCCTTTCTATACTTAATGGCTGAAAACATATAAGTATACAATAAATGTGAATCGAGTCAGGAAAGAGGTCGAGTTACTGGGATAAGAAACCACTGGTGATCACTTATGTTTGCAGACAGATCATCAATAACTAATATGAAAAGAAATGTTCCTATAAGAGGTCTGGGCTATACAGCAGGAACTGGAGTACCACTTGAGGATTTAAATGTATATAATCATCCAAAGTTTCAGTTAAAAGAGTATATCAATTCACAGATATAGGAGTTACTGACCCATGAACTTCCAAATTCCCCAAGTTGTTAAAAAAATATATTTCAACAATAACCACATGTCTGTTCTTGTGATATGTCAGCTATTATCCATATCAAAGGCAGAGGGTGAATTAACCTCTTCAACACAATAATGGTACAGCTCATCAGAAAATAGACCTGAAAATAGAACTTCAGGTTTCCTAAATATTCTTAATAGGGCGAACTTATGTGGTTTCTATCACAATGTATTGTAAGCTTCTCACTAGATTGAGCTACATACAATACATGTATACTCACAATAGATCCGCTTCGTATGCCCTTAATTTAGCATCTTCTAGAGAAATGGTTTTGGGAGGAAAGTTCTCTTCATCAGGAGAGGTTGCTAAACAGCTATTTGACCTGTTTGCATATACTACGGTTCTGTAAGAGGAGATAGTGAATAGTTCAACAAGCAGGAAAAGTGAGGACAAAATTGATCTGTTAATAGCTTGACACAATCTGAAATGAAAATTTGCATGTTGTTGATGGAGCGGAAAATCACACAGTAATCTCTCCTTGCAAAACACTACCCTTGTTTTCCGCTCAAGGTGATAGATTTTTTCCACCATGTGATGACCAAGAGGAAACCTACATAAACATGAGCATATCAAATACAAATAAATATTTTAGTCAATAATGAGAGTTATGAGTAGTTTTAAAGGGATTTATTTTCCAATCAAAATGTAAGTTTCTCTGACTCATCAATCATTATTCAGATATCAAACAGGTTACAGAATTGAAAATGGAAAAAATAGAATCAATACAGCTCATATAATAAATTGCAATACAGAGCATTCCATAAAGGAAGGAATCCCTATTCTAAGGACAAATGAGGCATAAATGATGTCATTCAGAACTCATGAAGAGTTCAAGAAATACAAGAGTGAGCTTAGCATGAAGCTAAATCAATAATTAATAATTGCAAAATCTCCCATTAAGAGAATAAAGTATAAAAACACGCGGTTCAAGGTGGTCCAGGCCGCTCATAAGGCTTGGCTTCAGATTCGGAGATATCTACAGATTGGTAGGAATAATTATTACATCCCCACGGATGTTCCAGCTCTACTTCCCTCTATTTTTTCGGTTGGCATTATGAATAGATGGAGATGTAAAGGCATTCAGATTCTAGGGGGCATATTTACAAGCTGGCGATAAAAAATTATCGCCGCTTTTGCGGTCGTTTTCGGCCGAATAGCGACGATAATTTTATCGCCTAATTAGCAAGGCCACGCTAACGCGTGAAACCTTGCTTTAGCATGGGGATTCCTAACGCCCAGCTTTGCATCTCTAATGAGATGCAAAGTGGGTGTTCCTGGCCTAACATAACAGGAAAAATGTCGCTAAGCGACATTTCTCCTATCATCAAGCGCCACGTTATGAAGCATAGCGGCAAGAAAAGTAGCGATAACCCCTGTTATCGCTATTTTCCATACACCTACTTCAGGACTGACTTAGCCATGATATCCTATGGAAGGAGGATATCATGGCTAAGTTTGTGAGTCCCCATCAGCAAGCTAACGCCACATTTCATGAGATTATCGCTTTGTTTCCAGCGATAATTTCATGTTAGGCAGTTAGCGTGAGGATTTTCATCGCTGAGGAGATAAGCGTTGCTAATAGCACGCTATCTCAGGGATAAAATTCCACCTTACCCGGTGATAATTCTCCTCACGCTAAGAGCGCTGAGCGATAATTATCGCCGGGTGTTGCTGATACGCCCCCAAGAGACTTAGTAGACAGCAGTGGTGTTAGGACATACGCTTCGCTAATGGCTATGTACGATCTACCAAAAGCAGACTTTTTAAAATATCTGCAGATTCGTGACTATCTGATTAAAAGGGGCGATATTTCACGCCTAGCACAGAAAAATAACTTACTAGAGGTAGTAAAGGGACGGGGGAGGATCGGGGATTTATACCAAGCACTCATTGAAATACAAAACGATGATGTAGTGGAACAGAATGCTAAATGGAACACCAGGCTGTCCCTCGGAGGAAATATCCTTCAAGAATCCATTATATTAGCTGATAAACTTCTAATCTCCTCCAGTCTCAAAACTCAACAGTACAAGACCATGTTTAATTTATATTACACACCTGCAAAGATTGCTCGCTGGGGGGGTGAATGAAGATAAGTGCACCCGGTGTGGGATGGATCAGGCAGATATAGACCATATGTTTTCAACTTGTCCAGAACTGAAACAATTAATTAATATGATGCAGACCTTTTTGACTGAAGTTACAATGGCACAGATTGTGATAACCCCGACAGTTATGTTACTCGCGGTATTAGAAGATGGTGGGCTAGCACAGGAAATGTATACATTTAGATATGTAATATTTATTGTTGTTGTAGTAGCTAGACTATATATTGCATCACTGCGGCGGCAGAAAGAACCCCCCACCTTTGAAATGTGGAGAGGAAGGCTGTATGCTATATGTAAACTGGAAACTAGCCTTTATGCCATCAAAGGGTAACAGAAACGGAGAGTGGGTATTAAGATCTGGGGGGCTCTTATTGAGCACTTAACACCTACAATATATTAAGATGGTCCTTGAAAGGCCGATATCCGATATTACTCAAATTGTTGTCACCCCCTGGAAACTTGCCTTATGTACTTATTTTGTTTTTTAGAGAATGGAGGAAGTATGACTTGCTTTCTGGTTTAATTTATACTTGTGTTGCAATCTATATGTTTTTGAAGTGATCAAATTGTATAATGCTCTATGTCTTCCTCTTTTTTTATGTTATTAGTCTCCGGCATTCATGGTTCATGTATTTGCTTTCTGCTAATGGCTACTGGCTAAATAAATATATATATAAAAAAAGAGAATAAAGTATAGGGCAACTAAGCCTTGGCAAAGTCAGTTAGTGAAAGCATACAGCTTTCTGTTTTTAGGAAAAACAGGCGAGTTCATGTAACACATTTGAATTATGCTCTAAATGATTTCATCTCCTAACTTCCTGCTAAAGAAACTTTTATTTCAATTAAACAGAAAATATTTATTTCCAACTAGAAACTCTTACTTAGGCGGAAACAGTAAATACATTTTATAATAATACAGAAGAAAAATGTGTGCTTTGCAGTTACTCTAGCTATGAAATGAATGAGGCTTTGTTTTAACAACCGAATACTGATAGCAGGTTGCTGGCTGTAAATTATAAGAAGAGTCTTTCTTTCATGGAGAAACAGGAAAGGGCAAACATTCCATTCTTACCTCAACGACAGTGCTGAGGCTTTCAAAGGAAACTAAATCACAGCTGTATTTCAGCTTTTCTCTACACTTTAAAATGCATGTTAATTCAATACAAATATATATGCTACTTTGCAAGTTCAAAACACGTTTTGCCATTTTAATCTACATTCTGTGGTGAGGTCAAGTCTAAACTAAACACAATTTAAAGTCATCCATAAATAAATTGTGCATGGTTTTACATGATGCATGAAAATGGTAAGCCTCTGACCAGACCTCAAGTTCTCACTTTTCCAGCACCAAATGTCTGCGTGCCACTTTTTAAATGCAGTTTTATGTCCGAAGCTCAAGGCAGCGTTTGTCATTAGTAACGCCATTAGTAATGTTTAAATGTACAAGATGACAATTACGCCCTCACATTGCCAATAAAGTAACATAAATATGTACAAGTACAAGTGAATCAGTCATCAGTCACAAAAATCTGTAATGGTACCATTTAACCTTTGATAGAAAACTAGCTGCTCTATAAAAACACAGCACTATTCTGCCAGGAAGGCCACAGACTACCCAAAGCACCTCTCTGAGAATGTGCCAACAAGAGAAAATAATGACCAGCGTTTGCAGCTGTTGCTTTAACAGTGTCCTCCCTTCAGTTCCGAAAAATATAAGAAAAATGTATTTTGGCAAACACATACTTTTCTTGGTCAAATAGGACTGCCTGTCTCACACCCGCGATGAAGACACTCCACTGACCCTAGTACTGTTCTGAAGAGCAGAGCAGGCCCGTACCTTTGACAATGATGGCTAATACTTGACATTGCTCACTTCTATGCAGCATGTTCTCAATACCGCCACATATTAGGCACCCGTGACATTAAACCAAGCTGTCCCAAGCTATGAATGTCAGGAAGGGACAGAAGACTTAACAGCATGCATTGCTTGTGACACAGGACTCAAGTATTCAAAAAAAGCGTTGGGCCAGCACTAGGCCTTAGCATGCATTTGTATGATAATTGTACTATTTGAGAATAGATATTCAAGTATCTATAGAGAGCAGCACATGCAGTGACTTGGGGACCGGTGGTGGGGGAGGCCCACTGTACCCTAATTATATCAGTTTTTACTAGCAAACCAAGGGAAGGGGAGCAATCTTCCTCGCTTGCATTAGGGTCAATGGCAAACTTACAATGCCCCTGTTTGTGCAGATAGCGCCAATTATTGTGGGCTCTGCTGTACACAATTGACCTTACAATCTAGTACGCCTGAATTCATTCACGAAATTCAAAACATTCTCTGTGCTCTGGAGTCATTAGGACGTAATCACCAAAACAAGACTTTACACTTTAAGCTATGTTTGATTATCACGGATTCAAAGGAAAATGGTATGTAGAATCAAAAAGTCGACAGAAAATGGCTATGCAGTACATTGGCAACTATGAAATTCAAGCTGGAAAGTACATGGGCAAAGAGTACAGAGTACCCATACTTAAGCATTTCTTGGACTTAGTTATTGTCGTTGATTGGTTTTTTTAGTTAGAGGGGTGTGGATGCAAGAAATCTGAATACAATTGGAGAGGATTGAAGAAGGTTACTGGATTCTCCAACGTGGCACCTGCTGGATAAGTAATCCTCTTACACCACCTTGGTGTGATTCTTTATGTTTAGATCTGAGGTGGGTGTTGGTGTCTACTTGCCCTACTCTTCTAAGGGCCCTTAATTGCAATGTCAAAATCAGCAAGAGGAATCTCTAAAGAAAATCTGAATTTACTGTGTCTTACTAAACAAATAGCAGAAGGTTACATGTCATTGTTTTTTTTCATAAAACTGAACATCATTTAAAGGTGCAGGCAGGATCCAAACTGCACTGATTTGCAGGTTTGTTCCACACTTGGGTGGTCTGTTCTATTGCGCACACTCAGCTGATGTAGGACGCCAAACATGCCACTTTTTTAGCTAACTACCTGACGGGAAACCTTAACCTACCTGAAATTGTGTCCAGAATTCACTAGGAAACAGGTAGGGTCTTGCACCATGCAGATTAAGCAACACATTCACGTTTGGAGATGCTAATTGGAGACCTTCTGTTAAGCAAACCTGAATGTGTGAATGAAAACCATGCTAGGAGTATATGCTGAGAATATGCCCTAGGGGTTCATTTCTTCCATTGATCCTCCTTCAAGGTACAAACGTTGTCAGATCAGAGGACGGAGGCACAGGCAGGGAGAGTATTATTTGCCCAAAATTAAACAATTTGGTAAAGTTGGTGGCCCAAGATTGTACTGTAGTACTGCTTGTTCCAAAGGCTACCATTTTACCAACTTTAACATTTTGATGAATAGACCAAAAGGGTTGACACGGTCTACCCTCCCTCTCCCGAAGTAATATCCAGTCCAGACTTTGTTGTGTTTTTTAACTCAAAACTTAACAACATTTAGACTGATTTTAAATACTATGAATCTTGAATAGAAAGGGGAGAGAGGAATATGACTGCTGTAGGTCACACAATTTAGCCCAAAAAACCCATGTCTGGTTCCACAATTTCCAACTACCCACTAGACCACAACTAGGGTGACATTGATCTTGATGCAAAGGTCAAGGATGTCCTTCTCTGGGAAATGCTACCGTAGTGTGGTCCCTACCCAGATTTATAATTCAGTGTTTATTTCAAGCATATTTAGGTAAAGTAGTAATGAGAGGGTAGGATGTAAAGTTTTGTGGTGGCGTTTGCCCATGCCAGTGTACTGCACAGGTTGTACTGTCAGGGTGTTTTTGTATCACTCACTATCTGTATTTGTCTACCACAATATTTTAAAATTTTGAGAAATAGGCAGAAGTAGATTGCGAGACCTTTCCTTTGTGTTCTAAGGCAATTAGTGGGCCTTGAGCTTTATTTGTGGTTCATGCTGATATTTACCTTTGGCATTCCAGACTATTTCATTCCTGTTCTTTGAATGGTGGTGTTATTCATTTTGTAAAATTCTATCTACAACAATGCCATTAGTGAACATTCAAGTCTTACTGTAGGTGGTGGTTAAGAGGTTGCAACTCAAATACAGTATGACACAGTAGTCACAGTGGATAAGCCTGATATCCAGCTGACTAATAACTGATAAAAGGGGGAGAATTAGAGGAGTGGGTTATGTGCTCCATGACTCACAATTCCCCCTGGTCCCCAACACACAATTTCTAATGTGTCTGTGTGAACGAAGTGTCTCCTTGCACGCAAAGTGTCTCTGCACCCGCAAAGTGTCTACATGAATTTAAAGCGTCCTTCAAAGTGATGATGGAAAGTTAGCCAACCTATTCTCAGGGATAACTATCAAATAAACGGAATCGAATAACGAATGTCAAAAGCACAGTGATATTAAGGAGCTAAACAACAAGGAAAAGGGTAGATCTCCTGAAGTAAGAGTGGCCATCCCTGAGCCCCAGTGCATGAGATCACAAGGAAAGAATAAATTAGATGAGAAAGGTGGTGAGACATGAGATTCATCTGTAATGGAGAGCCCTTTGCGAGCACTGCTCACAACCAGGCTCGTAGGACTTTCAAAGGGCAGTTCACTATACGCAGAAATACAATTACAATTCTCAAAAGAGCAGTAATGTAACCTATGCCAACCCTGTCCCCAACTAACTGCCAGTGCCAGATATGTGCATTTGCCCACCTACCATCGTGATACAGGAAATGTGTATCCAGCCTTCAGAAGGGGCGATTCAGGAAATGAAAAACTGCAAAATGAATGCTCTCTTGAATTGTATATCGATTTGTATCTCTTCTGCTCTGAACTAACCCATTCTCATTCCACGTGCCGAAGAGGTCTTATGTAAAAAAAAAAAAAATGCGAATTGTACAAGTACCACATAAGTCAAAAATTGTGCCACCATGAAAAAACATGTTAAAGTGTGACAAGAGTTAAAAGTGTAATAGAATGAGGGAACACCCAGGATTATTATTGAATACTTATCCGGAGCAGGCCAAATGTCGTCAATGGGAATGGAGAACTATGTGGAAAATCAGAAGATGGTTTATGTATTCAAATTTATTAATGAAGTTATGCTCTTTTGCCTAAAGTCATTTGTTGGAGTGATCCATAGGTAGACATTAAAATACACTCAAAGTAAAATGCATTGTTGATCAAGGTCAGAAAAGACACAATATATAGAGATTGCATGTGACTTGGTAGGTAGACTACAATAACCGAACAAAATGGTGTCTGCTTATCAAGAGGACTTAATGAACCTAACGTCAAAAATTGAAGACTTAAGTGATGGCCATACAATGAAGGGCAACAGTGACGGGTAAAAGTGGAGCAGAGCTTTCTAGAGAAAGTCTGCTGGTCAGTCATGGATAGACATTTGGAAGCAAATAGAAGCATGCACAAAAACTGGAAAATCCCTGCAGACTGGATCCCCGCCAGTTATGCGATGGCAGAAGCGGTTAAAAAAGCAAATATAAATGGACATTTGTGGAAACAGATAAGAGAATCACCACTAAAATCTCTAGAGGTAATCTGTACATTTTACAAATGTTTCACAAGGATAGCTACAGAACTGAAATGCTCTTTTATCTATTAATGGCATGTTTACACGCCTTTATACAATGCCCTATGCTTGTAATTACTTCTGGTGACATCTACACTAGTGCTTCTCTCAGTTGACAGGTAAGGGCCAAAGTTCACTGCCATCCAAGATCAGCCAGAAACAGTAATTTGCTTTTCAGGCATATATCAACACCACTAATACTCCGTTGATTTTCAAATTAGTGTAATCAAACCCAAATTGAGCCCAGTTTCATACCAAAGCAGAAAACTCACATGTTCCTGATTTGTATGAAATAATGCACAAAATACCAGCCCATCAACTGGTGGACGTTGGTCCAGGGAGCCCTTTCAAAATGGCACACTGATATTACACTGGTTAAAAGTAATTCTTCACACAGCTTTAAAAAGACAGGACAGGCCTGTCTTTTTATGTGCAGAGTTCTCCGCCACACTGCAGAGTCTCTGCAGTCATACACTTACTATTCACTCGAAGTTTGTAAATATCAAAACAACATAAACATGCACAAAAGTGTAAGTTTACCTTTGTGGATCAGACCCTTGGACAACAGCACCTCGAGGATTTGAACGCATCTCGGGCCTCATGCTCAAAAGCCTGCTCGTAGCTGAGTGCTTTGTGACGTGAGCACTCCCACCCTTTGCATTGTGAAGGATTCTTTAAACATCTACAGTGCAAAGGAGTTGTTCACATTGAGATACAAACTGCCCTCCTCATTCATATTAATGGAGCTGGACTTTGTACTTCCCAGTAAACAGTAGCCATTGCTGGGACGGAGGCTTGCTTGGGACAGCAGACCCCCGTCTGAGCATTTATAATATGTCAGCATAGCGACCACGGTTCTGTAGTTGGGCCTGCCCTAAAAAGCGTGCAATGTGATTTCAACATTGGGGAGGCCAGGCAGTGTATGTGGGACTGCTGTCTGCGCCTCTTGATGCTCACAGGCTGCACCTATACAGTGTAAGCTGTCCGATATGGAACGCTTATCCTTTGCAAATGGCTACACCATGTCCTCGGCAGTCGGTAACCATTTCATGCTTTCTGACAGTATATTTGGTTGCAAGGCATTTGTGAACTCCATTTCACATCACAAGAGGGAAGGAGCACCCCTTTGCTGTGCCATTTGTTTTGTGGATCACATGGGTTGACAACAATGGCACTGTGAGTTATCATGGCAACTACAAATCACAGTGCACTGCTGCTCTGACTTTGCAAATGAAAGGTCGTTTTTAAAATCAGGCCCGTTGTATCTTGAAATGTACATGAACTTGCAAAGCCTATTACCTTTCATAGACCTTAGTGAGTGGTACATTGAATGTCCCCTAGTAGTCAGCCCTGAGCACAGCCACTATCCAGTACCATTTAATCTGAAATGTTCACAAATGTCCTCTGTATGCAGACTGCGGCTGTCTTACTTTGCAGACAGTGTGACTGACTGATCCACTGCCCCGAAATTCCCTGGATGGGATGGGATTCAGGAACCAGGAATTCTGGGGGCTCATATCCAAAGTTCAGTGGAGATTCACAGGCGCTACACTGCATCCAACGTACAACGAGATAGGAAAGAGTGCTCAGTGTAGTAACGTGAGGTGCATCATATCATGGGGCCTTCGCCCTTTATAAATGGAAGGAGAGATGTTAAAGAACAGTTCACATGGTTCAGCAGTGTTTTTCATATTATGCTCCAACAGTACCATGCCTTATCTTTTGAATGTTGGGAAGCCTTGGGGCAGATTGTACAATGCCTACATGGACCCACTTACATAACTTTACAGCAGCTTTAAGATCGACTTCCATGTAAACTCTGACAATACCTAGCTGAACCTGACATTGAATGATGGTTGGGCAGCTGTCAAAGAGCTGCAGAGTGCCACCTAAACATCATGGTACCTATTCACAAACTGTGTTTTGTAGTATGTTCAGTAGTACTTGGTATTAGTGCCAAAGTACGATGAAATGCTATTCACATACCTAAAAGTGTTTACCTCCAACTCCACCTCTACTACCTTTTCTTTGGGAAGATCCTCATACATTTAAGTTTACTTGCATTGCATACTTTGTACTAAATATGAGGGGTTTAGACAGGAGTAAGCAGAGGTTAGTGAAGGTTAGGGAGGGATTTAGGAATTATGTTCACCATACCTACAAAACAGTAAGTCCATTACTGTTCACAAACTGCACTTCTAAATTTACTACAACCAAAATGCACACAATATAGCAACAAAGGTATTCCAGCAAAGAGCTGAATAAGTCCACCACCTCATACGGCCAGTCAGTGGTACTGCAATTCTCTCCCATAGAAAATAATGGAGGTAGGGGCAGAAAATAATGGAGATAGGGACTTAAAATAAAATCCCATAGGAAATAATGTTACATTAAACATATGTTAATAACATTTTATTAATTTAAAAATTAATGTAACATTATTCTTTATTAAAATTCAATTAAATTACTTTTATTTATTACATACATCACTTTTAATAATTATACATACATAATCAAAATATATATATTTTTTACTTTAGGTGAAATTGTTATTTTAAAAGCAAACCTCAGAAAAATAATATTAATTTACTATGTTCATAATAATTAAATTATCAATTTAAATTATGTTTTATTGCTGTAGCATTTTGTGTATTTCGTTTTACATTTAAAATACGTATATGCAATTAATTAAAAAACTTTTTACTTTTCCTCTATACTTTACCCTAGAGATATTTCCAGCACCAGGTCTGGGATTCTCCTGTACAGAACAGGGAAAATGTAAAAAGTTTATGTAACGTGAAAAATAGTGAAAAATGGTTTATTGCAAATATTATTGCAACTTAATTGTATAGATCGTTATTTTGAAATGTAGAACAAAATAAATCTGTTTAACTATTAATCTAAATTTGAATTACATAATGAATTAATTTAAATATATTAAGTTAACTTAACATTGTTTTTGAAGATTAATTATCTAAACAAATCCCACCTAAAATAAAATGTCTATATGTATTAAAATTATTTCTACAAAAATTAGAAAAATGAATGCAAAGAATTATTTTAAATGGATTTAATAATTTTTCAAAATAAAAGTTACATTTACTTTTCAATTAGAAAAGAGTCATTACAATATTTTATAATAAAATAATATATTTTATTTATATTTGAATGTTTTAACAATAAACTTATTTGCAATATCATTTTTTTAAATCTAGTTTAACTTTATTTCCTATGGGGTTCTATTGAAAGTCCCTGCCTATATTATTTTCTATGGGAGGGTGTTACCGTATCAGTGGTTCGCCATGTGTGGTGCTAGACTTACTACTGCTCATTTTTGGTGGTAGTAATGTCACATTTGTAAATTTGGCTCTACCTCCTGTTTCAGGGGGTGGAGACATGAAAGTCTACACTTTTGAGTAAGCTCAGATTTTGTGTGTAGCCCAAAGTAGTAAAGTTACTCAAATGTGTAAGAGTAAATTTACAAGTAGTACATTTAATTGTGTAGATTTACCTTTGAGAATAGACCTCCTAGTGTTTGATGGATGAACAGAAACTCTTTTTAAATTCACCAAAGACAAAGATCGTCCTCCTGGGACTGATGAGCCTCTAATATTTAAAGAACTACCATCTCTGCATGTGGCTGCATTTCATAAACATAATGGGGCTTATTTACGAGCCCCTTGCGCCACCGGTGTGTTACTTTTAATATAGGAAAAAGGAATGTACCGACAGCGCACAGGACTTTTAAATAAACCCCCATGTCTCCAATATGGATGTCTCCTTAGAGGTGAAAATCTCCTACATGTCACAAGAAAATGTTAACAGCAAGACAGCCTTTTATCATCATAGACTCCAGCATTGTATCCACCTCTACATAATAAAAAAATACATAGAATTATACCAGTACTGGCAGTTGTCATATCCTGGCTCCAGAACTGGTATTGTACCAAAATCAGGTTACCTGACAAAAAGTTCAACTATTTGGGTGCTAAACTACGTACAACACCCCTTCTTTTAATTAAAGAGGTCGCACTATATAACTAATGCCATGAAAGCCTAACATGGGCTGCCAGCAAGTCATTGAATTCAAGATCATGTGCCTAACTCACAAATCTTCACCTATTCAACTTTGTGCTCTCATACAACCAGCTGCCTGTTTTGGGTGTCGTTACCTGTAACTATAATTGTGCCTTAGTAACCCTCTATCATTGTACCTTCATATTGAACTAGACTGTTGGATATTCAGAAATGGGCTCAAGACCTATCTGCTCCTCTCTACATACAGACCCTAAACACTCTGCGTGTATTTACTTTTCTGCTACCCCTGTGAAGTTTCACAGCTCCTCTATCTCACTACCCCGTCTCATTTCTTGACCACTGTAGTGCTTTAAGGTTATCATTTGATGGACTATGCCCTGAACAAAAGGACTCAAACAATAAGGAGTACCTGCACTTCTCTATTTCCATTTTTTTAAGCACTGTGTGTAAACTGACTTTCCAGCATTAATTTATGAACAACTGCTCCCAGAGAAACCTACTAACAGCCCAATAGGGGACAAATGTTTGCTTGCGATGACGACGTATGTTTGATACTTCGACGTGTTAAGGAACATATTTATACTGTGTGCACTGGTTTCTTATCTTTGTGTACTGCTTCACCATAATGGCTCGCTCGGTCTAGTCTTCCGTCACAAACATGTAATAAAAAGTTACTTGCTGAACACAGGCTCCTCCCTAAAAAGGAGAATTATGGGATGTGTGGTCAAAGATTTTAGTGTATGTGGTCTCCACAGAGTTGCCCTCTTCTTCACTTCCCATGTATGTTTGTGTTGTTATTTATTTCTTGAGTTTTTTGTTGCGCTTTTACTTTAGGGCGTTTTAAGGATGATAAACTAACCCTGCATCATGATCTCATTTTTTTAGCATGATTATTGCCTGTAAAAAAGTTTGATGGATTTGGTTAACCGGAATAAACTTGCGATTTAAATAGAAATCAGAATGCATCTATGAACCGGTGTCACAATGACCTCAAAGATGTTCTGAGCTATCCCTGCATCAGTGTTGTTAAATATTAAATTGGAATGAAGTGGGCGGTAAGTGGCGACACAAGAGACTCTAGGCACTGTGGATACTACAGACAGGAAGTTCACCTTAAAGGACCAGGGTTCCACGTTCTAGACTTACTCTGGAATCTCAGGCCGATGATCTTGTTGCCTGCTTTGCAAGTGTGAATCGGAGGAAAATCATTAGCCAGTTTACCACTTCCCAAGACCCCAAAGGACCACAGACACCTAATCCAAAATGTGTATGTACTTATTATAAAGCCAAGAAAATTTGGACCTATAAACACCTCAGAACGAGAGTGTAACGGTACATGAGCACTAATACAAAAACAAATCTATGAATAAAATTGTAATGGTGCAACATGCACAGAATAGACAATTCTAAAAACAAGACACAAATGATTATAGAAACAACATCCAGACCGTTTTTCATTGGTGAATAATAAGTAAAAGCATTATCTGTCCTCGCACTATTTTTACCATGACACCCTACTTAGCATTCCCCAAGCAAGCTCTCAAAAGGTGTCAGCATGTGGAGTCTTCCTAAGAATCTCACTCACGTTGAATGGGTTGAGTACCATAAAGCTACAGAACTCGTTCCAAGATGCTCTCCAGGTAAGGCAGAAGTTCCCTGGGCTCTGTCCCTATCCCTAATACAAAGTCGAAAAGAACGCCACCAATTACATCATTTGACCACTTCGTCCAGTTGAGCACCGCCTTGTAGGTAACTTTCCATGGAGTATCTATACATTCAAGCTGTTGCTCGGTGATCTTGGTTCCCAGACCTTTCCAGACATGGAAGACATCCTCCTTTATTATCAGCTCCGCTTGTTCAAAGGTATCCTTTCCTCTCAATGTCAAACTAACTCTCAAAACAAAGACGTTATTCTAACTAACGAGAATGAGGTTTTACACCTGCAACAGAGAAGTGAAAAGAAAAATATTCCACAGATACATAAACTCCAATTAACAGTTTTACTTAGAGCAAACAGAGAGAAATGAAAGTTAGGCCTATCAAGATCAGCTAACATTAGAACAGTGCCCACATTTAAAATACAAGCATGTATGAGTCATTAATATACACACATTATGTGAGCCTTTATATGAAAAATGCATTAGTCATGAATAAACTTCACACGTATATGATTCATCTAAACATGTACATTTGCTATATAAATTCTTGATTACATGAAGAAAATATCTAGCACTTCACTTAAATGTTATTACAATTTGTGTTCTAATACCTCATTGTTAATACAACAATAGATTATGTGTGGATGCGGACGAACCATGGGTAAAATACACTCCTACAAATAAAAGAGCAATGTTGTGCTCTATCAGGCCCCCCGCTCTGATGACTAGTGTCATCACAATCAGCATCCTTTCCCTCTAGGATTGTATCCCTGCAGAAAATACTAAACTAAACAGAAGTAGTAGCCAGGCTTTCCTATCTGAACCTTTCCACATTCTTGAGATTCTCATAGTGACTGTCCTGCAGTCTTTCTATTCTACTTTCCTGCTGTCTAAAAGAACTCTCAGCCTGTCTTGCTCGATGACACTAATAGGCTCTGATAGCACCTAATAAGACGATGACACAAATCACAACTATGATGATGGGTTTCAAAATATAACCAAGAAATCCTCTCCCTATATTCGCAAACCAACTCCCAACCTTTCAAAATCCTTGACCAATTTTATCCCAGTATATATTTCCTCAGATCCTTACTGTGATCTGGGATATAAGTACAGCACTGTTGAACCCTCAACATTATACAGACTCCGCCTTCTTTTGCCAACAATACGTCTAAAGCAAGACGATTTTGCATCACCATAGCCCTTATAGAGACCATCTTTTCATCTACAAGTAATAAGGACTAAGCTGTATTTACTGACAACGTATCCACTATAGTTGATAACTTTCTAATCTTCACATCATTCAGAACCACTCCCAGACTCGGTATCATTGCTCCAAACACATCTCCCACAATCTCTCCTGCACTTGTACCTCGTTTCTCTCGATGAGACTCTTTCCCTTCTAACGACCACAAATCCTCCACTTGATAAATCTTGGGAAATGCGATAGCTACATAACATGTACCATACCAATTTTGTGGCAATCAAACATATGTATTCCTCCCACATACAAAATACACATTCAGCACCCTCTGTATTGTATCCTTCAATGCCTTGTTTAAAGACTACTCAATCAGGAAGATGTTGTCACATTCACTCTATCCCACAAATATATTATCATAGTATGTCTGTGTCTGTCTAATGCAAAGTTTTCCAAGTTGTTGTAAATGTAAAGCTTTTGGACCATAACTTCCCTTTGCTCTATGGGCTAACTCCTCCTTAGTCCATTCAACTTTTACATTTCTTCTGTTAGGCCTAAATAATGATTGCTGATGTCTATCTTCTATCTGATCTACAAATTTCTTTTCTATATCAGTTAGCAAGAAGGTGAGGTTGTGCATATGCGCGTAAGCTGTATCTAATGTAACAGTAAATACAAAATACTTTACCATTCTTTCTTTCTGTTTGTAATAATCATACTGATCCAGGTGTTTGTAAGCTGGCACCTCTGAGAGCACTACATCATAGTTTGAAAAATTATACTTGTAATGTCCCTTGCCTAAAATATACTGAGTAATATACTACAAGTAATACCATACATCAGGGGTAGGCGATGATACCTAATCCCCTCCTCTACTGACAACGGCAATTGCATACACATATAACAATCTCTTGCATCCATTGCATCCACATATTCATACAACAGCTTTGCATACGCATTCAATGTATAATCACCTTTAGACAAATCTACATGCAATAAGTGACTAGTTTCCTCTATCATAACTATCAGATTCTAATGTACCCTCTTTTGTGCTTGCAGTAGATGTCCCTCGTACTCCCACCCCCTCAGTCATCTGTTTCATGCAATTCAACAATTGATATATTGATGACTACAGCTATAACAATGATTACTCCCACTATGAGTGTGCCTATTACACACTTCTTTCTATGGTTCGAGTTTCCAGACTCCATTTTGGATCAAGTTCAGGCAACGACTTGCAAGAGGACCAACCAAAGTCTCTTCCTTGCTCCTCACCTGTTGTGCATAAACTCATAGGCGATGGCCAGGGGTACTGATATTCAATTGTATTCAGGTCTTCACTGAATTATTTACACAGTCCAAAAACTTCACTAGCCTTCTTTCTCCTTCTACTGGAAGGTCTCTAAATGTATTCTTCCACTCTTGCCTAGGTTTTCTTCTTTAGAGAAACAACTTTTTATTTACAATTCAATTTAAATCATGTATAGGGTCAGAGCCAAGTTCTTCAATGAGACGCTGCTAAATTTCCAAACGAAGTGCTGCCATCTCCTGAGCTGAAGGTTGACACCCAAAGGTTGGAAATGAAAGCTCGCTTAGGCTCAGATTCCGCAAGCCACTCAGCCTTGGAGTGTCTGGTACAGTCAGTGTCAGAACTCTGTGAGCTTCTACTCCAGGAACCAACAATTCAATTTCAATTAAGAGCGCTGAGGTTCCCCGCCTCACTCGTCCAGATCCCAGTTTCCCGGACCTCGCTGTTCCCTTCATCTGTGATGAGATATGTCCACTCCGGGGCAGCGTACCTCTGGCATGGTTCTCTTGATCTCCTCGGTCTTCTCAACCTCCCTCGATTTTGCTCTGTATCACTTTGTTCTGATTCACTTGTTTCAGAATGGGAGCAGAATCTCTCTCAGGTGAAAATCTCAAGTTCAGCCTTCCTTGTCTCACCGGCCATGATTCAATTTCAGCTTAAATTATTTTCCACATCACTCAACTACGTCCCACACTAGTCTCTTCAGCTGAGTCTGACTCTATAACACTCACGTTACCGTCTCCCTCAGAGCCTATACCTGGGTCTTGTGTAGTTTGACCCCCCTCAGCTCAACCTTATGGGTGACCAGCCTCGTCAAGAGCCCCCACAGCTTGGCTTGCCCACTCCACTAGCCTTCCAACCACAGCTGGATTTTCTTCAGGGAGAGGAGCTGTTTCTTCCAGGGGTTCTGGAACTCTGCGGGTATGGGAGGTGTGACTCCAGTTCGCCAAGCCTCCACACTTCACAGAAGTATTCGTCACCAAGATCACTTTATACGGACTTCGCCACCATGCATTAAGGCAGTTCTTCCTCATGTGCTTAGGAACTACTACCCAGTCTCCCGGGCATAGGTCATGCAAGAGGTCCTACGAGGTCGCTGCAATCGTTGCGTTAACCTGGGGAGACACAGAACAAACCACATCAGCCAATCCCTCGCAATAATCAAGGATCAAATCAGCAGTGATGTTTATCAATGCTGTGGCTGGCACTGCTGGCAAGCGCATTGCCCTCCCCATTAATATTTCTTGTGGGGAAAGTCCCGTCCTCCTAATTGGAGTGCTATACAAACTCATCAGCACTAAGGGCAGCGCATCTGGCCAATTCAAAGACTTCGAAGAGCACACTTTTGCCATCCTCATCTTGAGCATCCCGTTCACATGCTCCACAATTCCAGACGCCTCCGGCCTATAGCTACAATGCAATCTTTGGTCAACTTGTGAGGCAGCACACAATAGTCTCATGATCTCACTATGGATATGCGTTCCTCTATCTAACTCCAATGAAGTTGGAAATCCGAACTGCAGAATCAACTCTCTAATCAATAACTTGACTACCGTCAGACTATCACACCTCCTAGTTAGATATGCCTCCACTCAATGTGGGAAGACACACACCGCCACCAAAATGTACCTCAGTCCATCTCAACGAAATCTTATGGGAAACAACCTTTACAACGCAGTCATTATTTCGCACTACATTTACAGAGCAGTCATTACATCGCAACATCCTTTACATCGCATGTCATTACAATGCAGCCATTACATCGCATGTCACTACAACGCATGTCATTACAACGCATGTCACTACAACGCAGGCATTACATGGCAAGTCATTACAATGCATACCATTACAACGCATAGTACCCTTACACTATCCAACACTTACCCTACTGGTGCACTAAATGGAGTTAGAATAGTAATTTTTACCCCTACACTATCCAACACTTACCCTACTGTTGCACTCACTGGAGTTAGAATAGTAATTATTACCCCTATACTATCCAACACTTACCTTAAATGTGATGCAATGGTATGCATTGTAATGGTATGCATTGTAAAGGTATAATGCGATGTAATGGAAAGCGTTGTAAAGGTAGTCTCTGAAAATGCGATGTAATGGCATGCGATGTAAAAGAATGCGTTGTGAAGGATTTTGCGATGTAAAAACTGCATTATAAAGGCATGCGTTGTAAATGTATGTGTTGTAATGTCATACATTCAATCTTACTAACCCTATTGAAAGGACCTCCTGATCTCCCAATATGACTCAACGCAACCACAGTTTTCTTGCCAGCATTGATTTGTTGACATGTAACACACCTGTGACACACTGTCTCCGCACACCGGAGCACGACACAGACTCTCTGCTCCAGGAAGGCGACCAAACAGTTGATATCCCATGGTACCGGATTACTCACGTCTTTGCGTGTCAGTCTCAGTAAAGGCTTTGCCTTCAATGAAAAACTGGGAATCCACAGTCGACAACAGCCAACCATTCCCACAAATATCCGGACTCATTCATCGGATTCATCTGCATGATCGCCTCAATGCGATCTGGTGACACCTTTCTCTTGCCTTTAACAATACGATGACCCAGATATTGGACTTCAGATAAACAGCATTGGAGTTTACTTGGGGACACCTTGTTTCCATTTTCTGTCAGATGATTTAGCAGAGCAACAGTATCAATCCTTGAAGCATCCTCAGTTTCTGAAGCAATCAGAAGATCATCTTTGTATTGCACAAGCACTGAATTCTGGGGCAAAAATAGACTCTCACGGTTCCTTTTCAAGATCTGATTTAATATAGATGGATTTACAGTATACCCTTGTGGGATACGACCATGTATTACAAGGTTCTTCATCAGAAAAGCAAACAAAAATTGGCTTTCTTAATGCAAGGGTATTGAAAAAAAAGCTTGCATAAATAGATGACAGTAAACCATTCTACTCCACAAGGGATTTGGAATAGGATCACGGCTGGATTCGGTACCACGGGACAACATGGAATTACAATCTCATTGACCGTTTGTAGGTCCTGGCAAATCTATACTTGCCATTAGGCTTTTGCAATCCCACAATGGGGAAATTGCAGGGACTTCCTCTGATCTCCCTTAAAATACCCTGCGCGATCATAGACTCAATTACAGGTGCTATTACTGCCACCATATCCGGGGTTAAGTTCTATTGTGGTGTTCTTGGAAATTCAACATTCGGCTTGATCTGTATCTTAACTGGCTCAACCCCTCTGATCAGTCCTATCTCTTCTCTCATGAAATCCCACACCACTGGAGAGACAGCCTCTCTCAAGTCATTTGGTAGCTCCTCCACTGTTAGCACAGGAAATACTTCTACACAGACGTTTTGACTCGCCAATTTGTATGCAAAATCATCATCATCAGTTTGTGATTCAATTCCCTTTGGCGTACAATAGATGATACAATTTAACTTGCATAAAAGATTGCGTCCTAACAAACAGACCAGAGTCGAATGGCACACAACAAACTGGTGCCAATCCTGGAATGTTCCTATTCTTACAGGTAAATCATCTATCAAAGGATTGGTCATTCTTTTATTGGCAACTCCTACAACTTGCATCGATTATCCCGAGAGGAGAAGGTTGGGGAGTCCTGTTGATTAAACAGCAGAAAGGGTAGCACCAGTATCAACCAAGAAAGTAATGGGATGACCGTCAACATCTGCCTCCACAAATGGTCCACTCTGGACTACCTCCAGGACTGCACCAAGAGTCCTTCCCCTCCCTTGAGCACCGTCATTGTGATAGGTCTAGATCAAAATCCTCATACGTTTCCCTGAAGACCATCTGTTGATATGCCCAGTTGCCCTTGTGCAATCCTTGGGGGTTGGGGAACCTGCACCTGCTGACTCAAACCCCCCCATTCATGGATCTGGGCCTCGTCACTGTATTCATAACAATGAGCACTTGTGTTATCTCCTACTCTGGTATCAATAATGACAGGCAGGGGTCCTCCCTAAGGTTCCCAAATCTACTCATGACCTAGGATCTGTTGCCCTTCCTCTTCCCTGTCCCACAGGATCCAACGGATTTTGGCCGCCTCCTTGACCATTCCCCTGTCTCCTACTCAGAGTTCCCCCATTCATTTGTGTCTGCTTGACTTTATCCGCATTTCTTAACTGCGCCAACATGAGTTTGTCTTTTATCTTCCTATGCTTAGACTCTACCTCATTACTACAGTACCTAGCATATCCCAAACTTTTGTTCACATATTTATTCTGCCAACAGATCAAATGTTGTTGAATCATAAAGCTAATATGTGGCCTCAGCACTAGCACAAACTTGGAAATAGACTTTCCCATATCCTTAGGGTGCAAAGTATCCAGCCCACTGTACTGCCTGAAGGCTTGCAAAAGCCTCTCATAATAGGCATGCACTGACTCCTTAGGCTCTTGGGCAGTTTGATCTATCTTAAGGCAATCAATAACCTGCGGGGAACCTTAGTCTGCAACCACGTGATTACCTGATCAAACTTTTTCATGTCTTCAGGGGAAGGGCCATGTGTCACAGGATCGCTATCCAGTTCTGCAGATGGCCAATTGACAGCAATTGTACACGCTGACCATAAATCACTCGGGATCACAATATCAAACAGAGTATTCAGGTCAATCCATAACACTTTTGAAATGTTTACAAAGCTGTCAACTTGTTTGTTCCATTCAGTGGGTTTCTCCCTCAGCCTAGGAAAGTCATTTGTAAATGCTGCTAAGTCGTCTCTACTCCAAGGCACATGCACATTCCCCCGCATTTTACCTCTCGCAATGGATAAGCCTCCACTCCCGTGGTCCTCCGTCCGGGAGGTAGCATATCTCCTATCCCCTTCTCGACACTTTTTTCTTAGACCACCTCTCTTCCCACTTGTGAGGCATGCGCCATGCATATATTCTTATAACCAACTCTCGGATATGTGTTTTCAAAACCATTATCCTTTTATCCCCAATTCCTGATCACTGTAATTTAACCTATGATTTCCCAGCAACATTTAGTTTTAGTCAGGTCCACATTGTACCTCTGAGCCAGTTCAGTCAACTTCTCATGTGACCGCCTCGCCTTACGGGTATTATCCTTCGCCATGAACAACAGCTCATCCTGTTCATACAATTCTAGCCTGTCCAAAGACAAGTTCCCATCAATTCTTTCATCCACTTCTGCTTTCAATTTCACCACACCTAACAATTGTGCTTTCATTGCAGACTTAATCATTCCCTGACTTGGCACACTAGTCTGTCCTTCTCTTTCACAACTCTGATGCCTCCGCCGATCTACTGACCTGGTATCCTGTAAGATGTGCTGAACTCCAGAAGCTACCTGACTCGTTCCCACCTCCGATATCCTTCCCATGGGTCCTCTAACTGGAGCTTCCCACATTCTCAAATATGAGTGGTAATTGGCTAATGTACCTGTCGACATGTATTAGATGCAACACACATCCTCGAAAGGTCTGCGGTTGCTGGCACCAAAAATGGACCATTGCCCTCCATCGTAACATTTCCCACTAAGCGGATTACTTCTCTTAATTCTGTCTGTTGCTGGCTGCTGTTTCCCCCCTGATTTGGATCATTTACAGGCCTAATGATGACCTGTACTGTAAGAGCGTCTGGTAACCGTATAGTAGCACTAGTCTGAGATCCTCCAAGCACTGGCATCCCTGTTCTTTCTGTCCCCGCTGATATATTTCCCACTACTCTTGCATTAAGACCTGTTGGCGACAACTCTGTTCTTTCCATGCTCTCTGCACTTGTCAATTCTTGCAGTCACTCTTCTGACTGTGGGTTATAAGTTGGGGGGCGGTCTGCTAATAATTTGTCTAACAAACTGTCATCAGTATCACTTACATCATCCCAATCCCTATTCTGAGTGTCTACTTCCTTCACCAATAAGGGGTACAATCTTTCCCCCTCAATGGTATCCACTCTGCACCTCTTCAACTGTCCTCCCCATCGTGCATCCTGATAACCCTTCATGGCTCTTCTCATTTTACCCTGAGATTTTTCCCTGCTCTGCGCATGGGATGCTCACATCCAATGCCTTAAATTGTGTCGTCTAGGTGGGGGGGTCGCAATGAAGCGGTAACTCCCCTCAACTGATATAATACATCCAATCAATATGACCCATAAAGTGGAAAAGCCAAATCTCCCTCCTTCTCAGACATCTTGTGCCAATTTTGAAGCCAAACTATAGTATGGAAACCTACATTCGTTGCCATATAGTGTGCTTGAGTATACTCGGGCTGTGTTTCTTCACCCACTCGAGTTACTACTCCTGTGTCTGCCTTACACAAATCTCGTACTAGCCTAAAGCAGCGCTTTTTAAAGCTAAATCTTTACGCCCAACTATTTTTCTTACTTCTGCTTCTTAATTACAATCCACCAATCCCAGCATGGCATCACACCAACCAACCTATCGCAGTGCGGCACACTCTGAACTCACCTTTTCCTCCTCACAGCAGTTCACCCTCCCGAACAATCTCACCATACGCATTCACTCTCCACTCATAGAACCAAGTAACTGTCTGCTTTCCAATAGAACCGACAGTCACATTAAACCAAAACCAAGTGTGAGAAGTTGGCCTGGTATATGATGTTCACTAGTTAAAGTGACCACCTTGTACCATGCCAAGCAACCCTTATGGTATGGTTGTAAGTCAACCTTTTCGGACCAGCTGCCCTAGTGGTAGCGTAGGCTAAGCAGTCTTTCAGGCTAAACTCGTTTTGGCATGTAAAGCAAGCTGTTTTACCATATGCAACCCCCTTTTATACCAATGAAAGGACACCACACAGATATATATTCAAAATATATATGTATTTATTACTCAAAGTATCCCCTAGACTCTTTATGAGCACAGGAGCACAAATCGTTAAACAAGAAAGTATTACAATATACAGAAGTTGCACTTTATATGGATAGGCCCTGGTGGCCGCTCAAACCATATACTAAAATAGTGGTATAAGTACCACGAATAGGAAAGGGAAAAGGCCTAGGGCCTCTAGAATCGCTGGGCCTACAAGGAGCTAACTTCGGTTAGTGACCAGGAGGTCCACGGGTCGCGTGTGCAGTGAGGAAAGTTACACGCTGGCGCCCATAGGCTTTCAATGGGTGCGTAAAAGTTCAAAAGTTACTGCTAGAAGGGTCTTCTGGATGGACTACGAACTTAAGACTTAAAACACAGACACTAGAGATGTATCTCTACACTTGGGCACTGGAGTGCCAGCTTTACCTCACCCACAGGAAGCGGGTGCATAGGTCTCGAAGTGCGTCGGGTTTCGTCTATCTGTTCAATGGAGCCTGATGACAAAGATGCTGCAGGCGGTCGGTCCAGAAGAGATGCGGTGGATCCAAGGGAGGATCGGAGTTGTAGAAGACCTGAAAGCAGAGGGGACAGTGTTCACAGTCACTAACCAGTGACCAGCGTGGCACCAGGTGGGTACCAGGCGATGTCGGGTGCAAACAGGTGAAGAAGGGTAGCTTGTCTCTGCAGCCACGTGGTCCCTGAAGGTTGACGACATCCAGGAGTCCGTTCACGAGCTGTCCCATGCAGGCTCTCGCTGTCGGCAGTGTCGGCGACTCAAACAAAGAAAACAAGCCTTGGCAAAAGCAGGAGTTGCAGGAATTGAAGAAAGCTGTTTACTCTGACCAGCAAGGTCAGAGGGGCTGCTCCTTTGGAGGGAAGCAGAGGCCAGTCTGGAGCAACCAGACCAGCATCGTAGTTTTCAAATTAGGTCGCCAAATTGGCCACTAGCCAACAGGCCAGGGACTGGGCAAGCGCGTCGAGTCGCAAAGTGCAGTGGGGCCCCACGCAGATCGTGGAGATGCTGGAGGGCTCACCTTTGGTGCAGATGCTGCTCGGATGTTGGGCTTTTTAGGACCCAAAGCACAACTCGGAGGAAGCCTCTGTTGTTGCGCTTGCAGCTTGTCGAGTGTCTTTTCAAGATGGCTGGCTCCACGTGTCTCGGTGCCTCCACGGGTTCCTTCTTTGCAGGGACTGTGGATCGAGCTGTGAGAGGTCTGGAGGTCCAGTCCTTGTTGGTGTCTGAGCTCGGGCTCTGGCGGGAGGCGGCGGCAAAGCAGACGTCGAGTTGCTGGATGGTGCTTGCGTTAGCAAGATGGTCACTCCCTGACCATAGGGGAGATTTCCTTCAGTCCTCTGTGCAGAAGAGCGTCGAAGTTCCCGTCTTCTTCTTTTGGTTAAGTTGATTCCAGGATGTCCGAAGTCTTAGGACACAGCTCCTACCTTTAAGCGGATTCTAGGGGCCGGACTACCTGCTAGCTCCCTCCCTAAGGGTGGGACCAGGAAGGGGGGTGGTTACACCCCCAATCCTTTGTCCAGCTCACCCCAGGTCCGGGGCTGGTGTGCCCCAGGACCGGTTTGAACTGGCATATGCACCGAGGCTCCTTGTGAGCCTCAGGCATGTCTGATTCCATTCAAGCCCTACCTGACCAATACACAAAATCCTGTCTGGGGTGGTGCTCGCACCTCCCCTGGCAGGAAACCCTTTGTCCACGTCTCCCAAACTGGAAGGACTCCCAGCAGCAGGAGGGCAGACTTGTGTCTGTGGTGGCAGCATCCATTTTGTGGAGCTGAGGCTATGTCTGATTTTACCCGGGTTTCAGGTTCTGTACATGTCGTGTCCCTCTAGAAGGGTGGAATGCTAACCCCGTCGCCAGAACTGGCGAGGGGTTAGTATTCCAATTCGTATGACACCTTACTCGACATGTTTTGATAAAGCCAAACCAAAGACAGCATTTAACCGCGAGGTTCATAATGCACTTAAGAGTATATGGTATGACAATATCTGGAAACGGTAGAAGGAAGTTGTTCCGACCACTTCAGACAGGCTCAGCTCATGCCAGAGCACCATCTCACATGGAACCAAGCACTCTGCCTTCAGGATTGTTAAGGCCTGCCATAGGAGTGACTTATAGGTTAACATGTGTTCCATTTAAGGTTAGGTATAGGTATACTACACCTAAGTAAGAGGTGGATACACCAACTTACCCCAGCTGAGTGATCAGCCAGTCGTGTCAAATTGCTAGGCCAGGCCAGGGGTGGCACAATCAATGCTTCAGCCCTGGTAGGCCTTAGATACACCAATGCCCTGGGTACCTAGTGATCAATAGAATTCACTCGCTCAAAAACATTAATATCTCGTGACCCATGACCTGCGCTGGCCACTCGAATCGCTGCAGTCTACCCCTGCACATGAGGCTTTCCACACACAATTTTAACATGTTCACTCACACAAAGTTCCCTGTCACAAGTGGGTTGTCGATAGCGCTCCACGACTTCCCAACGGACCAATGGGCAAACAATTATGAAAAAGCTGTGTTTTCTCCACCACAAACCTATCCTGGGATTTTAGGCTACTCTTGAACCCGATAAACCAAAACTAAACCAAAACCTCATGGACCGCACGCGTTCAGCCCGATAAACCACATTCACTCGGCTGTCATCCCAACTCAGCAAGACATCGCACAATCCGATTACCGCAATCTAACACACACATCCCTGTTTATACTCATGCCACCATTCACCGCTGTCTTCGCCGCACCATCAATTTTCTTCGATCTCCATCAAAGCCCATCATTCTCCACTGTCAACTATTGGGCTCTATTTTGGGGCTCTATGGGTCTAAGTCGATTTTTCTGGATTCTGCCCTCACTTCGAGAGGCAACCATCCTCTGCAGCCACCAACTGAAGGAGCCGGGTTCCACGTTCTAGACTCACTTTGGAACCTCAGACCGATGAGCTTGTTGCCTGGTTTGCAAGTGTGGAGGGGAGGAAAATCATTAGTCAATTACTTTACCACTTTCCAAGACCCCAAAGGACCACAGACTGCTAATCCAAATTTGTTATGTATTTATTATAAAGTCAAGAACAGTTAAACACCTCAAAACAACATTGTAAAGATACATGGGCACTAATATAAAACCAAATCTACTAATAAAATGTAAGCGGTGCAACATGCACAGAATAGCCAATTCTAAAATTAAGAAGCAAATGATTATAGAAACAACATCCAGAGCCTTTTTCATTGGTGAATAATAAGTAAGAGCATTATCTGTCCCCACACTACTTCTACCGTCACATCCCTACATAGCATTCCCCAGGCAAGCTCTCAAAAGGTGTCAGCACATGGAGTCTTCCTAAGAAGCTCACTCACGTTTAATGGGTCGAGTAGCATAAAGCTAAGATGCTCTCCCCTCTCCAGGTAAGGCAGAAGTTCCATGGGCTCTGTCCCTATCCCCAATACAAAGTCGAAGATCATGACCTCAGTTACATCACTTGACCACCTCGTCCAGTTGAGCACCGCCTCGTAGGCAACTTTCCATGGAGTAACGATACATTCAAGCTCTTGCTCTGTGACCTTGCTTCCCAGACCTTTCCACACACGGAAGACATCCTCCTTTATTATCAGCTCCGCTAGTTCAGAGGCATCCTCTCCTCCCTATGTCTGACTAACTCCTAAAACAAAGACGTTATTCTAACTAACGTGAACGAATTCTTGCACCTGCAACAGAGACGTGAAAAGAAAAATATTCCACAGACACATAAACTCTAATTAACAATTTCACTTAGAGCAAACAGGGAGAAACGAAAGTTAGGCCCATCAAGATCAGCTAACATAAGAACAGTGCCCGCATTTAAAACACAAGCATATATGAGTCATTATTATACACACATTTTAGATGAGCCTTTATATGAAAAATTAATTAGTCATGAATACACTTCACACGTATATGATACATCTAAACTCATACATTTGCTACATTAATTCTTGATTACATGAAGAAAATACCTAGCACTTTACTTACATGTTAGTACAATTCATGTTCTAATACCTTATTGTTAATATGACAATAGATTATATGTGCATGCGGACTAACCATGGTTATAAGGCACCCCTACCAATAAAAGAGCAATGTTGTGCTCTATCAAACCTATTGAGTGTCCGTGAACCCTCCCACTATATCCATTGAACGCCTGGTGTGAAAGTCTGTAGTGTCATAGTCAGGACTCATAACAAGCCTGAAAAGTCAATCTCAAATCAATTATTTTGATTTATGTGAAGGGTTATTTTTAAAAGTACAGTTCGTTGATGACCAACGTCTGACACAGAGAAGTAAGGTTTGTCCAGAAGTTGTGGCATCTGTCCCGCTGCCTGCAAAGAGGCACAGCGGAATGCCCATTGTCCCACATTTTGGTTACTGCCACCTTTAACCCTCTCAAAGTGCAAGGAACTCTCACTCTTTCAACCCTTTATGAGCTGAGAAAGAGGTGTCTGTCAGTGGCTGGTAGAGAGAGGCTGCAGCACAGGAAAGGCCCCGAACAATACAGCTTGAGGAACAAGTTAAGCTATTTAGATGCAAATCCAGCTACCTTCACCTTCCCATAAACAGCCCTGAATGTTTTCATGAATACCATGCTAGTGACCTGACCTGATAGTATGCCCTTGGTGTTTATTTCTTCTATGAAGCATCTTTCAAAGTGCTGACATATTGTACAGACAGTGGACAGAGGCAAAGGAGAGTATATTTTGCCCAGGATCAAACAGTTTGTTAAATAGTAGCCTGAGATTGCAGCACAGCACTACTTGCTGCAGTACGCTAAATGTTTGAACTATATTGCATTTTTGGGGCAATACCATGACCACGGGGCACTTCTCCTCCTCCTCAAATGATACCAAATTTATTTTTTAACCACGCACTTACTAGAAGCTTTTACATTGACACTAAATGCTCCCAATCTAGTCAAAGGAGAGCAGAGGAATACATTTGACAAATTTGCCCAAGAGCACACAATTTGGCAAAACGAGAGGGGGATTAAAAAGAGTGTCTCCTGGCTCCACCTTTCCACCTAGTCCACTGGTGGCAGTAATCTGATGGCAAGGGAAAAGACTACCTTAACCAGGGAAATGTCACTGTGTTGTGTGCCCTGTGCAGCTTTACAATACAATGCTTATTTCTAGCATATTTAGATGAAGAGTAGTAGGAATTCAGGATTTGATCGGGGGGGGGGGGTGAAAACCCTCCTCAAGAAACCAAGAAACAAATGCAACCCTTGTCAGAGTGAACCCCAAAAGTCCCTAAATAACCCTGTGCTTAACTTTTTGGAAGCTTGGAAGAAAAGTAGTCAGGCTTAACTTACAGGCATTGTGTAAGGTATTTATGGAGCACACAAACACAATACAAGAGATATCCCACACCAATTTAGAAAAGTAGAGTTGAATTTAATAAATAAAATGAGACCAAAGAGAAAAAACCCAATCAGTAGACCAGGAAATATGTAGTTTTGAGTGAAAATAGTGCCAAGAAACAGAAAGTGCTAACTGTGGGAATCTGCTCATTCAAGTACACTCAGTGGATGTCGGTACATCATTACCTGGTTGCACTCATGATCTCTCTATCCTAACCCGTACTTTGGATGTTCTTGACAAGAATCTTAAACCAATCAAAGGGCCTTTACGTGAAGTATATGGTAGCAGCACTAAATTGCAGATGACGGCCGATTCTGACACAGCCATCACTATTGTGTCAGACACCTTGTTCACGCAGTGATGGGCGTACATCAAAACCCTTATTCCTCCAGACGTGGCTCCTAAGGCTTATGAGGACCAAGACATTAGCATGTTGGGTTTCTTTGTGGAAAATGCAAAGTGTCTTGGGAGAGAGTTCATGACAAATGTCTATGTTGCGCTGTGAGGTAAACTTATTGTTGGCTTGTGAGACTTAGCCACGCTAGGTTTAATGTTGGTTCCTGGAGATGATAATTCAGTGGTGGTAAATCCTGGTTGGGTAGCTACTGTAAGCGACATAACAGATAGCAATACTAAGGTTACCATGCAGTATCCAGGGGGTTTTCAAACAAAAATTGGTGCAATTCGTAAGTTTGAGAATAGCATAAAATTGAAGAAGCACGCAGTACCTATTGCTGATAAACCCAGACCGGTACCTTTGTCTGTGAGACCTGAACTTAACGTTTTATTGGACAAATTAGTCGAGGAAGGAGTCATTATCTCTACAAACACGTCAGAATGGTTCAGCCTCATTGTGATTGTCCGCAAGAGGACAGGTGAGATACGCCTGTGTGCTGACTTGCGCACCTTCAACAGAAAATTTGAGTGAATTTCCATCCACTTTCATAATGTAAGACTGGTTAGCCAACTTAGGAAATGCACATTTGTTTCCTCTATTGAATTTACGCTCAGCTTATCATTAGGTTCCACTCGCTGCAGATTTCCAAGATTTAAACACCTTTGTCACCCACTTTGGATCATTTAAGTTTTTAAGGCTTCCTTTTGTTCTGGTATCTGCAGGGAGTGTCTTTCAGATGTTGATGGACTCCATTCGGTTGGGCATAAGTGACACACAGGCTTAACAAGATGCTATCTTGATTTTGGCAGAAACTATTCAGGAATACAATTTGATTTTGTCCAAAGTCAAAGATGCTTTCAAAGCGTTGGCAATACCTTCAAAACAGACAATTGTCGCTTTTTAGTGCAGGAGCTAGACTATTTGGAACGTCACATATCTGTGGACGGCATCAGACCAAAACTTTTCTTAGTATAGTTTATCAGTGATGTTCCTCCACCCAAGGATAAAGGTTCATAGAAGGATATGCACTTGTGTTCTAACTCTTTTGTAAGCTCTTGCAAAAGGTCAGAGTTTTTTTGTGATAATACAGCTGCTCAAGTATATGAAAACATCAAGGATCTTATTCTGACGTGCCAGCCCTATCTTCTTACAAATCTGGGTGCAAGTGTATACTTCTGGTTGACGCCAGTCAGAGTAGTTTGAGCGCAGTGTTGTCCCAAAAGGTACAAGGCAGTGAACACACTATTGCTTTCACATCTCGATCGGAGCTTCAGGCTGAGACGCATTACAGCACGATTGAGAGGTAGGCATTGACTTGCCCCTGAGCTATCGAAAAATTTAAAACCTTATTTTGGGGGCAAGCATTTTTATCTTTATACTGACCATAACCATTAATTCACATGCTTAGTGGCAATGGGTCTAACAAGGCTTCTGTCAGGCTGGTAAGGTTGTTATCACGCCTACAGGAGTATAACTGTACCAACAATCACATTCCGTGTGGGAAAAACATAAGAGCTGACTGTCTCTCCAGATTGCCCTTAAAAATAAGTGATGCAAGTGATGACAAATATGATGTGGAGTGTGTGGTGGATACTTTGAATGATGCCTTACAGCTCTCCTCTGGTTTTGCTTAGTTCAATGACTGGATGTATGCTCTGAGCAAAGATAAAGTCCTCTCATCAGTGATAACTTTCATGGCTAAAGGTTGGCCCAAAGATAGTTTGCTTGTATCACCTCTTAAACCTTTTGCTCAGTGGATCCTAATGAGAAATGATGCTTGTATGCCACCAAGCTCCTTGCGAGAAAATCTGATGGAAGCTGCACATTAAGGCCATTTAGGTGTGGGTGGCACTTGCAAAACTTTAAAACAGTGGCCATCTTTGGACTCTCAAGAATCCACTTGGGTTTCCAAGTGTCACACCAGCTTGTTGTCTGACAAGCGCGGGACAACTCATCACACTCCACTTCACATATTCCCGCTGCCAGATGATGTCTGGTCTAAATTAGCTTTGGATTTCAGGAAGCAGAATTTACATTGCATGCAGTACAACGCATGCAATTACAATGCTTTCGTTGCAACAACTGAGTTGTTACAATGCAAACCATTACAACGCAAGTCGGTCTACGACTTGCTGTAGGGGGTGCTCTAAGGAATAGTATAATTTACTATTTCAACACCTTCCCTACTGTTGCGCAGGCTGGAGTTGGAATAGTAAATTATACTATACCTAAATCCAGCGTGTCCCCTACAGCAAGTTGCTGCTGCTTTTGACTTACCTCTTTTATGCCACCACTCTTACCACATTTGGCAACGACTTGAACCAGGGCTTGATGATTCCTCAAGACAGTGAAAGGTTTGCCATACAAATAAACTTTTGGTGGTGCTCCCAGACCCACACAGTAGCCATACTTTCTTGCTTTAACTATAGGTTCGCACTTTCTACTTCTGTCATGTTCCAACTAGCATACAATATTGCGCTCTTCACTACATTACGGCTTAGTTTGTGCTGAGCCAGGATAACTCCTAGACCTACCAGATTAGAGTAAAAGCGAGCTCACAGCAGAGACTATGGTTTAAGTATGCCCAGGAGTTAATTTGTGAAAACATAAGTGACAGGGCCCTTCCTGGGAGGATACTGCAGCTTGCATAACCCTTTACCCCTAAGAGCACTGCCAATGCCAGTACAAACTCTAATACTAACCATCACTCTGGTACAAGTGTGACGATTTGGATTATTCCAGGTCACCCAAAGGTGTAAGAATGGCCTGGGTGTCAGGTATTTTTACATTTTTAATGCCGGAGTGCTTCCCAAAACTTTCAGAATTATAACCCAACTTTAGATCAAAAACCATTGTGACCTATCTTTAATGGACGTATTGGGGGCAATAGTTTTAACGTAACTAAGGCATTGTGTGGTAGCGCACTGTAATTTTACAGGCATCACATTTTCGATTGAAATGTGCAGTAACTTTTCACAGACAGACAGTTTTATGGATAAAACTATACTCTGCCTAAATGATAATGTGTGGAAATCGATTTTCAATGAATAGTTATCATGTGTTCATCATAAGGTAGAGTGTCTTGATCCTATGAAAATCTTTGTTTCCATCACACTTGAGAATTACAAATAAACGTGCTTCATTTTTTATTTCCTAACTGCTGAATGTGGACAGTTCATTTACAGGTATTTACATTTTGTCTTGTGTTTAAATTAATGACATCCTACAGCTTTTCCTTTCACACTCTCTGGGCCCGATACACAGAACTAACTTAAGACAAAATCCTAAACTTACTACCATTTACTAATTTTGGTATTCACAGAAGACACTTACTCATTGATGAGTAAGTGCGTTCTGTGAAAACCAAAATGAGTAAGTGCTCTTACTTATTTTGGTATTCACAGAAGGCACTTACTCATCAATGAGTAAGTGTCTTCTGTGAATACCAAAATGAGTAAGTGCCTTCTGTGAATACCAAAATGGTGGTAAGTTTAGTATTATGTCTTAAGTTAGTTCTGTGAATCGGGCCCACTGTGCCTTAGCAATATTGTCGCATAATTCAATTTACTTTTCTTTCTCTGATTGCAAAGTGTGAGGAGTTTGTAAACACCATTCTCCATGCCTGATATTTGAGCTCTGTCTTTGAAGGTCAGCAAATACGACAAGAAAAATTAAGAATTTAAAGTCATCTTTATTGATTGCTTTGACATTCTGAGCCACTAAAATTCATCTTGTAACTCACAGTTTGGGAAATACTGGTGTATAGAATTAAACACTCTGTTGGGGGTTCATATCAAAATTAAAGAAACAGCACCATTATGTGGTGGACTGTCATGAGTGCGGGTGTTTAGAAATAAGTGCCCGTGCCGAGCACCGGCAAACACCGACTCAAATTATGCCATATTGTTTGATGATACTGCATCCTCTTATATTTTTTTAGGTACAGTCTGACATTCAGATGACATGGTATAGACAAATTTGGAAATGCTTTCCCATAATAAAAACATTATTTTCCTGAAAATGATCGTGTTAAACGAAATACACTGAGCGATGGTCTGTGTGAAAATTGCACACAAGAGTAACAACCCTATATGAGACCCAGATCTTTGGACCCAGAGCTGATATAATGAAGTCCCCGATGAGAAGACTGCTCGTTTCATCCTGGACTTGCTTTTACACCAGAAGTAGCCCTCTGAAGTGAGTCATTAACATTATGATGTGGCTTTCACCTCCCCTCCAGGAAGAATGTATTTCCTATATATCATATATAGATTCACCAGGTTACAGGGTATAGTACCATACTAATTACCCTTACTAATTACCTTTTAGGATACAAGTCTAACAACATTTGGTTGTAAGCTTACTTTTGTAGTGATATGATTGTAGCACAACAGTGTTTGTAATGACATCAAACTGATTTGCATTGTTCCCATATTAATTTGAGCTATTCACTGAAGGCTTTTGGGGGGCTCCTGTGAAGCCTTCATTTATTGGTTGCCATGCCTCCTTGCTCAGCAACAAGACACTAAGAAACTGTGCCTAGCAAAATATGATAGGGGGAATATTTATCATAGCGTTGCATCTATTTTCAACCATGCAACAGGGTGCAAAGGTGAAGCAACCCCTTAAGTTCAATTTATCAAGCCACACAAGGACTCCTTGCGTGGCTTGATAAATCTGAAGTAACGCAACGCACTGTAAATCACTGAGCTGCGTTACTCTTCCCCAGGGAGGCATTCCATGGATGGTGCGTGGGTGTTCCCACACAACACCCATGGATTTTGTCGCATTCCCAGATTTACCATTACTGGTAGACCTGGGAATGAAAAGGCACCTTTTAAAAAAAAAAAAAATTCAAACGGAGGTGAGGATTCATGAAATGTAAATGCCATATACTCCTCTCTTTTCCATAATGAGGTAGTCACCAACCGTTCTTATGCCTTCACTTGAAACTAAAAATGTTTTTACAGATTGCAGTCACCACTTTTTTTATATCACCAAATAAAAGAAATTGTAAAAAGTGCAGAAAGATCCAGAAGAGTTCAAGAGAATTCTCCCAAAAATTGTGAAGAGACAAGATGAACCCTCACGTGCGCACCACCTAACAAGCTCACTGGTTGCTACTCACCAGTTATGCCCAGTTTTATCATCATTGGTAGTCATCTTGTCTCGGAAAATAAATGTGGTGTCCAAATCAAAAGAAAAGAGTATAGAATAGGTGCTGTGAAGTGAAGAGAAAAGTAAACTTGCCAACAAGGGATTTTGTTTGGAATGAGATAATTATTTGAGAATTTCAAAAAACTTAATTTATAAATGTGTTGAAATGAATTAACACCACAATGAAATCAATCAACTGATCTAATCATCAGTTATTAACAAGAACACACACGGGGATTTTGTTTTGTGATTTAAACACAGTTAGAGTAGGTACAGAAAACACACTATATACCACTTTGTTTACGAAACCAACAGCCCGTAACACTCTTCTGAAATATGATAGCCACCACCCCCAGTCACTCAAGGACGGCCTGCCCTTCGGTCAATTTCTCCGTCTTCGGAGGAATTGCTCCAGGAGGGAGGACTACTTTCTGGAAGCAAAGAAGCTCAAAGAAAAATTACATCAACGTGGCTACCCCAACAAGCTACTCAAAAAATCACTCAAAAGGGCTTGGTACAATGATCGGAATGTCTTGCTAGAAGTCAAGCCTAAAATAAATGAACCAGAACTTGTCTGTGTTACCACATTTGGTACAGCCACTAACAAAATCAAAAAAATCGTCAAAAAACACTGGTCACTTCTGGCCGCATTACCTGAGTTGACCAAAGAACCATTGTTTTCGTTCAAGAGAGGCACCAACCTCAAAGATCGGCTTGTGCATGCCTATAAGACACCAGACCAGAATATAGTCAACGACATGCGACAGTTAGTACCAGTAATTGGTCACTATAAATGTGGGAACTGTGCAGCATGTTCAAGCACAAGTAATGTTAAATCATTTGAACTTCATGGTGAGACTTACAAAGTTAAATCTTTCTCGAATTGTAACACCAACAACGTTGTCTACTGTATACAATGCCCCTGCAGCTTAAAATACATAGGCAAGACTACACAAATGGTGAAAAAACAGATCCTACAACACCAATCAAGAATTAGATGCAAAGTGGAGAATGCACCACTGGTTGAGCATTATATCAAAATGAAGCATACCGAAAAAGAAATGTTATGGTGGGTCATCGAAGTGGTCAAACCCACAATAAGACAGGCTAATGTAGATCACATACTCACCTTGAGAGAAAATCGCTGGATCTGTCGCACTGACAACATCAAACATGGCCTGAACTCTGCCACGGAATGGCATTCCTTGGCTTGCCTAATTTAATGATGTTGGAATTGTATACTAACTACATTTCGGATACATAATTCAGAAGCAGTTGATTCTTTTGTTTCCTCACCATTAAGATGTCAAAGTTAGATAAACACACTGGTCCTTAACATTAGGTGAGGCTTCAATTCTATTACAGAATCGCACCCTTTAGATTTCTTGAAACTCCTGTTGTTAGACTGTACATCATCCACATTTTCGAACACATAATCCTACAACGGTTGGGTTTTTGCCTTCTCAGTACGATGATGTCATTTTTTCACACAGACACATTGTTCATTATTTGATGACTAAGTTATTAGGAGGTTTGCAACCAAAATGTGTCTTATGTTTGAATGTATTTCTGGCAATAGTTGTTGAAATGTACATTGTATAGTCCCTGAGATAGCCACCATGTCACTTATACAAAGATTTGTTGTCGAGGTCAAATCCAGATCAAAGCAATTTTGTTAAAGCAAAACGTGTAGAGGTAGGAAATTTAAAATGATGTTCTCGACATCTTTTTAAATTTAAACTGATGTAACGTAGAACTTGTTCATGGTGTACATAATCTTTGATAAATATATAGGTTAGCAAATGTTTCACAGCAGTGTTCACGTACACTGATTGTATTTTTTACTATGAAACCATACATTAGGGTAAATGGCACTGATTAAATGTCAAATAATTTGATAACTTGTAATTAGAAAGTGATTAGAATAACCAGAAGCCTCCCCCACATGACGGTTCTTAATTAAGAGCATAATCACCAATTACCGACTACAACTCAGGTAGACCCTAATGGCTTTTTAGCCTCTATTGATCACCAATGTAGACACATTGAAGTATCACTCACATTTAATAAATTACGAGTTAATCCGTTTCTCGTAATCTCAATTCTGGAGATACATGATTATCAGTAATATAGACTTAACATCCAAAGCCGTTATCCTAATATAGAGGGTGCAGTAAAAAGCGGCAGCAATAACATACGAAACTGCAATGAATAGGGCACTCAAAGATGGCCGCCCCATTACAATGCCAAAACAATCGATGCATTTCCGGCATCAGTTGCACCAACTTCCTCGTTTAAGCTGCCGTTTGTCTTTATAAGCACTCGAGTGTGGCGAGAAGAATTAGGCTTTCCGGACTCGGACGGACCCCCATGCGTACTTCGATACAGACGTTAGATATGTAAGTAGACTTTGGCTCCTGCGTGGTTAGTGAGTCTTTGTGGGGTTTTTCGGTATTTTTACTTACCGGTATAGCAGCACGAGTCAAATTAACTTTGTGACCCGTCGACTAGTTTTTTGAATGCTACGATTAGTCAGTCCATTTTAAACAATCTGTGCCTTTTAATTTAATCGGTGGATTCTCACAGGCTGTTTTCCCTGATATGAGCGAGTGACGCTCCGATTCAGCCCCAGTAATGTTGGTTTTATATTAAAATAAAGAATAAGGCAGCGATGACTCTAGCATCCATTATCCTTGTTACACTAAGACAAATAATGGACCTATTTTAAAATTACTGCTCAGGTTCGCGTACTTATATTGACCATCTGGCCTCTAAACTATCAGTATAACACACTGTTTATACATTGGCTTCAGGTGAAGTAAGCACTCTTAAAATAAATAAGTGCAGCCATCATAGCATTTTACATCACTGTGCGCGGTCAGATACTAGAGGAATTACAAGTGAATCGTTACCGCAAGTAAAACACTGACTTTTGATAGAAACAGCACAGTTAGGATGAGAACAACTAGCGTAGACGATAGTCACTGTATAATATTATACTATTTTGCTTTGTTACACAGCTGCGAAATTACAGGAGGAAAGACTCCCATTTTTAAACAAATTGGCAGTCAAAATTGTCAAAGACTAACTGGTAGGATTTAAATTTACCTCTTTCTCTTTTTTCTTTGAAACCACAATGAATCATTGTAATTAAATGCTGAGTTTTCGTCCTTTTCTGTTGCAGCACCACTGAAAATATTTAGTTCACGATTTTAAACAAAGTCTCGTGAGAACGCTAAAAAGATTCAAAAAGTAAGCATACCCTGCTTTTTTTCAAGAAATTGTCCGGTCTTAAATGCAACCATTTAATATAAAACAATGATAACTGCTCTGCCAACAATAAGTGTTGGACATAGCTTTGATTCGTTAGACAAGAACATTCATAGTTTCATCTCTCGCACACGGGTTGGTTTTTTATTTTATAGATTATGTACTTAAGTTTGACAGCACAAATTATGTTTACATGGATGTAACTGTTTGTATTATGTTCATTTAGGAGTCTTGTTTATGCAATAATTGTCCTGAAGATGGTCTGACGGATTGACACCACCCAAGACCGAAACGTCGACTATACCATCTATTTTCAGTATATTTGTTATGTACAGTTGACTATTTTCTCAATAATGAGTTTTGTCTCTGTTCAAACTAAGTTGGAATAGATGTTCTATTGATGAAATGTGGATTTAATATCGCCCCCTGCTTTCATGAAATATTGCTCAAATCATTGTTTCATCTGTACTCCTTTTTATCTCTGATGAATATATAAAGATCATTGTGTTTAAATCACAAAACAAAATCCCCGTGTGTGTTGTTGTTAATAACTGATGATTAGATCAGTTGATTGATTTCATTGTGGTGTTAATTCATTTCAACACATTTATAAATTAAGTTTTTTGAAATTCTCAAATAATTATCTCATTCCAAACAAAATCCCTTGTTGGCAAGTTTAGCTTTTTGAATTTATCTGCCCAAGCCCTCAAGGGTATATTGGGTCTGCCCCTCATTCATTTCCGTGAAGTGAAGAGATCACATCCCACGATGCGACCCTGTGTAGTTAAAATTGGAAAAAGGGCACATTACTCAGAACCAACTTTATTATTCAACTGTGCACTCGTTCAAAATAAAAGCAGTTGCTTATCATGCAGACCGTTTCTTACTGCGCCAACATGTTTCATTCCCACATTAATTTTAGGGCAAATTCTTCAGTGGAAACAAAGTCGCCTAGGCACCAGTACTGGACACACAATTCACTTTTTCCAGAGACTGCCAAAAGTAAAAACATAGAGAGGACACACCTCAATTACTCTCAAAATCACCCTTCGTATAAAAAATCTTATGAAACACTTATCTTAAGATTTAGAGTTTGTATTTACCCTAAGAGAGCCACTGTTCTACGTACCAGCTCTGTCTGTTTAGGTCACACAAGAGGATCCACCTGTGAGTCCTCTCGGTGGATTGCACATTCAGCTGTAAAGTCAATCTATGAAGCAATACATATATTATTTAAAAACCAGAGTGTAGTATTCAGGAAGATTTTCACCACATTTCTGGGCCCTGAGAGCTCTCTTTTTACACAAGGGTCCCTTTCATCTACATAGGGCCTTGATGGTATCTCCACTAAATCTGTATTTATCACACACCATCATGCAATGTCAACCGACTGTCCAAAGTCTTTATAATTGCACATTTATAGCCAGTCGTCAATTATCAAACTGAGCCTCTCGCGCTCATCATTACTTTAAAAAAAAGATAAAACACATTTTTTGCTTAGTAATTGCCGAGAAGCGATACCACATGTTCGTCATTACGTTTAGAACACAAGTACGTCTTCAGTGTGTCACCGCTTGACAATATCTTCTCGCATTCATCTCTCCTCGTTGTTTTTAACTTGTTTAAAAACCAACACACTCACAATGTAAAAATAGTGTCGTACCCCGCTTGTCAGCAAAACACATTTTACATTAGACTGTAACCTCGTGCTAACTCTCCCGTACACCTTACCGCCGGAGCCTCACGGAGTGCGTCTACTCCTCTGGTCGTCTCTCCCGACTGGGCGCCTCGTATTTAAACTTCCGAGGGCGGTCCGGTAATGTGGGGAGACGATGCAGAGGTGGCGTCTCTTTGAAAGGGGCCTAAAAACGATATTTCTATAATTCCGATATAAGGTCATAGAATATTATGAATGCTTTATTGAAAATAATGGTTTTTTGTGCATAATTCCAAAGAGTAGTATAACTACTCATGAAAGTGTTTATCGATCTTTAAACGCTCTGGCAAATAACATCTTTGTTCATAAAGACTGCCCATTATTCTCAAATAGCAGGGCATCATTCTGAAAGTACTCATTCATAGACGACTCTGTTTTCTGTATTGTTTTTAGACCCCTTTCAAAGATGGCACCGCCTCTGCATCGTCTCCCCACATGACCGGACCGCCCTCGGAAGTTTAAATACGAGGCGCCCGGTCGGGAGAGACGACCAGAGGAGTAGACACGCTCCGTGAGGCCCCGGGCGGTAAGGTGAACAGGAGAGTTAGCACGAGGTTACAGGCTAATGTAAGATGTGTTTTCCTGACAAGCGGGGGTACGACACTATTTTTACAGTGTGTGTTTTGGTTTTTAAACAAGTTAAAAACAACGAAGAGAGATGAATGCGAGAGGATATTGTCAATCGGTGACACGCTGAAGACATACTTGTGTTCTAAACATAATGACGAACATGAGGTATCGCTTCTGGGCAATTGATAAGGAAAAAATTTGTTTTATCTTTTTTTTTAAAGTAATGACGAGCGCGAGAGGCTCAGTTTGATAATCGACGACTGGCTATAAATGTGCAATTATAAAGACTTTGGACAGTCGGCTGGCATTGCGTGATGGTGCATGATAAATACAGATTTAGGGGAGGTATCATCACGGCCCTATGTAGATGAAAGGAACCCTTGTGTAAAAAGAGAACTCTCAGGGCCCAGAAATATGGTGAAAATCTTCCTGAATACTACACTCTGGTTTTTAAATAATATATGTATTGCCTCATAGATTGACATTACAGCTGAATGTGCAATCCACAGAGAGGACTCACAGGTGGAGCCTCTTGTGCGACCTAAACAGACCGATCTGGTGCAGGGAACAGTGGCTCTCTTAGGGTAAATACTAGGGGTGGACGGAAATTGCGAAATTCACTTTCGCAAATTATCGCGAAAATGTTAAAAATCTCCGCAAACACGCGGAAATATCGCGAAGATGCGGAAGTTTTTTTCCCGCCCGTTCGCGGTATTTTCTGCGTGGTCGCGGCTCGCCAAATTACCCATGCGGTTGCTCACGGACGCGGCCATCTTGTTTTCACTTGTCTCGCGGTGCATGATCGTGAGAAGAAAGACGTGATCATGCGACGAATGACGTTACTGCGGGCGCGAATTGTCGCGAGACAACGCAAATGGCTACCAACAATCCAACATCTTGTGGAGAATGCGACCGGATCGGGAAAACTTGTCGGCGAACGCGGGGATTCAGATAAGGCGATCGCGCGCACGCGAGAATGTATTATTTTACGGCGCGAGCAAGCAAAAAATTTCCGGTAAAATGCGGATTGCGGAAATTTAGACATTTTCGCGCTCTCCGCGGGACGCGAAAATGTCAAGTTATCGCAATTTCCGCGAGCGGAACGGAATTTTAGCCCAGGCCTAGTAAATACAAACTCTAGATCTTAAAATAAGTGTTTCATAAGATTTTTTATATGAATGGGTGATTTTGAGAGTAATTGAGGTGTGACCTATCTTTTTACTTTTGGCAGTCCCCGGAAAAAGTGAATTGTGTGTCCAGTACTGGTGCCTAGGCGCCTTTGTTTGCCCTGAAGAATTTGCCCTAAAATTAATGTGGCAATGAAACATGTTGGTGCAGTAAGAAACGGTCTGCATGTTAAGCAACCTCTTTTATTTTGAACGAGTGCACAGTTGAATAATAAAGTTGGTTCTGAGTAATGAGCACTTTTTTCAATTTTAACTACACAGGGTCGCATCGTGGGATGTGATCTCTTCACTTCACAGCACCTATTCTATACTCTTTTCTTTTGATTTGGACACCACATTTATTTTCCGAGACAAGATGACTACCAATGATGATAAAACTGGGCATAACTTGTGAGTACCAACCAGTGAGCTCGTTTGGTGGTGCGCACGTGAGGGGTCATCTTGTCTCTTCACAATTATTTGGAGAATTCTCTTGAACTCTTCTGAATCTTTCTGCACTTTTTTCAATTTCTTTTGTATGGTGATATAAAAAAAGTATTGACTGCAATCTGTAAAAACATTTTTAGTTTCAAATGAAGGTATAAGAACGGTTGGTGACTACCTCATTATGGAAAAGAGAAGAGTATATGTCATTTACATTTCATGAATCCTCACCTCGTTTGAAATTATTTTTAAAATAAAGGTGCCTTGTAAATCGGGTCTCTATGTTTTTCGTTTGATTGTTAAGTGGAGGGTGACCTGTTTCTTCCCTCTAGAGCTCCTATTTGTACGCAGACCTGGGAATGAGCCAAAATGCTACGCATCCCTAGGGAAGGTGTAACAAGGAGAACTATCTTTATCTCTCCTTGTTTTTCCTCTTTCTATGTGTGCTGCATCTTGCAGTACACATAAAAAGAGGAAAATGCCTCAGGGGATGGTTTTTGTGCCGAAAGGTGTCCCTTCCTGCACCAAAACAATCCTGTTTATTATGCAGGCACCCTTCCATTATGGTGCAATAGTGTCTGCATTGGTGCTAGACAGCACATTGTGAGCCAGCATAGGAAAAGGACAGGAACGTGCTGTATAATGTTAAATACAGTGCATTCCTGCCCTTTCCTTGTCACGCAGTGCAGCAAGGTGGCCTGCAGTGCTGCATGACTTTTGATAAATAGGCCCCATTGTGTTTTGGCCCAGCAAAGGGTTGCCAAGCAATCTTCACCAGGCAACAGCTGTGCTCAGGCATAAAGACTAAATAATTCTGTTTATAAATGCGATAGGGAAGGGCCAAGCACATTCCCACCAGCACTAGAAATTCCTGATTACATTTTCAAATTTTTTGCAGTGAGAGGAAGAGCTGTGCTTTCTCAGGGCCTCATTTAAGAAAAATGTTGCATCACTGCGACAAAACAGCGATGCAACAGTTTCCCTGCGCCCTCCTTGTGACACGATGGATGCGTCGTATTTAATGTACGACACTCCATTCCACAAGGAAAGACAGATATGTCAGGAATCCTGACGTATTTGTTGGCACAAAAGTCATGCACTGCTGGAGTTGTGTCGCAAGTATGACGCAACTCCAGAAATGCATGGGGTAGGCCTGTGCCTATGGCACTGCGTCACCCTTACATCTGCCATGAGGCAGGCATATGGTTTTGACGCACTGGCGTCCTAGAAGTGTCGCAGTGAAATCTCATAGATTTTACTGCAACACTTCTATGAGGCTTTCTTGCAGAGGAATGCCCACCTTGCATACATTATACATGATGCGGGTATAATGTGAAGCAGGGCTTTACAAGGTGACGCATCTGCCTACATTGCAACAATGCGATGACGGGCAACACCATAACACATCCATCAACAGGTCGAATCACAACACACATCAAGTTGTAACACCAGCAATGTAATTTATTCCATCAAATGTCCCTGCAGACTCATGTACCTTGGAAAGACTGAGAGAATACAAATCTGCATCACAGAGCACAAGAGTCTCATGAGAAACAAAAATCCCAATTCTAACTTAGTTGCTCATTGGGCTGAACATAATCACAACTAACGTTTCAAATAGTGGAAGTGCTAGAAATGACTGCAGGCCCAAACAACTCCAGAAAATTAACTCAAAGGGAGACATTCTGGATAAAATATTTTAATACTCTTATACCAAGAGGTTTGAATGATAGATTGAATTTAGCTGTTTCGTATAAACATTCACATTTAATATCAGACATTCATTCATCTTAGGTATCACACAAGATAGGTTTTATTCAGAAGAAGACGAAATACAAGGAACTGGCTGTATTGTGTAAGTAGTGGTAAACAGAAATGTATTGATGCAAACATTTTTGTATACTATTGATTTATCCATCATATGTAAACCCCCACAAAAAAATATGTTACATTTCATGCAGTTTCATTGACCACACAGTTTGAATCCACAGGAATCAACGCTCTTTTCTATTTTAATATTAACAGTTCACTCTGTCATTCACTTTTGCATGTTTGATCACTACTTGTGCATGTTTAAACCAGTCACGGTTCGAACCAATGTGGATGATTTTTCATTGTCGGTCCATTATGGCGATGGAAATAGTACTGATTTTTCACTTATGTTTACGCAAATTGGATCATTCTGCGCACCTTGGGGGACAGACATACCTATGGCATGTATCATCGGTTTTATAGTTGCAAAGTAGAGTGGGACTCGTTTCTCAATATATCTTAAACACGGCGGCTTTGGGAATCAGAATTGAGAAGTGGTAAAAGCAAAAGGAGTCCTATTTCTATGTCAATGTGAATCGATACACTCGTCAGGGTATGGCAGCAGTGTTAAGACAGTATTTCTGATCTTAGGCAGCACTCAGGTATGCTATGTTCGGCAGCACGACTTGAAGATCAGTTCTGAAAGTGTGTTAATTATATTGTAGATTTGCAAGCAGAGCAAACCGGAATAGCTTCCCTCTAACATTGAATAAAATATGCTGATAGTGCAAAGGTACGTTGGATGTGGGTTATATATTTTTGTTAGAATGGATTCAATGACAGATAAATGACAGCTTTAGTTCTTTTAACATAGTAGGTATGGAGGAACAAGTTACTTACCTTCGGTAACAATATATCTGTAAAAAACATTAGTTAGTTATAGATTCCTTACCTTAGAACTACCCCCAGGCGTCAGACTGGATCACACAAAGTTTTATCATCAGCAGTACCTCTGCGTGCTGGAAGGTGGCGTCGGTCAGCTCCGCGTCCGTCGTTGGCGTCGTGGTCGCAGGGATGACGTCGCAGTAGCTACTTAGACGCTGCCCTCGAGCGCTGACGTCAGTTTTGTACATGACTTTCTGCGCCAGAAACGCAGAGCCATGCAAGACACTGGCCACTGGTGCACAAAACTAGGGCCCTGTAAGGGCATCCTTAACCCTAGAAATCAGTTCGCAGAGCGGGGAGGATGGGTGGGACGGTAAGGAATCTATAACTAACTAATGTTTCTTACAGATATATCGTTACCGAAGGTAAGCAACCTGTTCATGTGAAAGAAACATGTTAGTTATAGACTCCTTACCTCAGAATAGATACCCCAGCAATATCAACCCCGGAGGTGGGTCTGCGAACCAAGATCACACCCAACAGAAAGTCATGGAGCATAGAACGGCCAAAGAAGCCGTCTCTCCTTATTTGATTGTCAAGGCAGTAGTGTTTGGAAAAGGTGTGCAACAAAGCCCACGTAGCTGCCTGACAAATGTCATTCAGAGGAACTCCACGTCTCAAGGCAGTAGTTGCTGCCATCGCCCTGGTGGAATGGGCACGTGGCCCCACTGGAGGCTCCTTCTTTGCCAGAGAATAACAGTCTTTGATACACAAAACGACCAATCGGGAGATAGTCCGTTTGTGTACAGTCCGACCTTTCTTGGTGCCCACATAGCCAACAAAGAGCTGGTCATCCACCCGGAACTGTTTTGTGCGATCCAGGTAAAAGGAAAGCACACGTTTTGGGTCCAGACAGTGGAGCCTCTCCTCGTCTTTCGAAGGATGCGGAGGCGGAAAGAAGGTGGGCAAAGTGATGGTCTGCCTGATGTGAAAGGCAGTGACAACCTGGGGCAGGAAGGACAGACGAGTCCTGAGAACCACCTTGTCCGGATGGACAGACAGGAAAGGCTACCAGGAAAGCAGTTTTAAGTGTCAGAAGCCTTAAAGGGCAGTTGTGAAGCGGCTCAAGGGGAGCACACATTAAAAAAATGTAAATCTAGATTCAAGTCCCACTGAGGCCTAACAAAGGGAATAGGAGGAAAGAGATGAGTTATGCCTTTCAAGAAACGATTAACAACCGGGGACTTGAAAAGAGGAGGCTGCTCAGGAAGCCAAAGGAAGGCAGAGATGGCCGAAAGATAGCCTTTTTTAAAAAAAAATATCTTTATTGCCATTTTGCACATAAAAACAAACACCACCAACAGCGTAGCAAGCTACTTCCAGTCTTAGCACATTCTAGTTATTTGTGAATAATAGCAAGATATTTGTACACGGCAAAGCCCGCAGATCTCCAGTGTGGCAAAAACAAAACATATCAGACATTGTACATCAAGTTAACAGGTGGAATTAGCTTTGCAGATTGAACTTCATTGCACCTGGTGTTTTTTATGAAAGTAGGGCCCATTTATGCTTTCCAATACAAATATGAATTGTTTTAACAGCAACACTTCTAGATCATCGAGTTATTCGCTCTGAGGCATACTAAGGCATGTCTACGAGTCAACTGACACCCCCGAAGAGTCAGCACCATTCTGTTGGCGTGTGCGCACCCACTCCAAATATGGTCCCCGTATGTCCCTTGGCCTGGATGCCGGTGGCATCAGTTCCCCAAAAGTGGGCATTTGTGTGTGGCTAAATATTACATCCTGGATCCACTCTTTCATGGAGGGGGCACCCCTCCTCTCCCAATGCATAGCTACCCTCCACTTGGCAAAAAGCAACAACATAGCATGTAGTTTTCAGTTCCCGACTGGTGTTTCTTTGACGTATCCTAAAAGCCCCAACAAGGGATCCGGATGGACAGTGGTGCCAATGATCTCATGTATAATGGTGAAGATTGCCGACCAGAATGTGGATAGCCTTGGACAACTCCATGCCATATGCAAGAACGTAGCTGGGGCAAAGCCACATCTCCAACAGCCATCATCCGCCTTGATCCCCATACGGTGTAGCTGTGAAGGGGTCCTATAAAATCTGTGGAGATATTTAACATTAATCAAGCATAGCCGAAAGATAGCCTTTGATAGTGCCCAGAGCAGAGCCCTGCTGGGCTAAAGAAAGAAGGAACAAGAGAACTTCAGAAAGAGGGGTAGAAAGGGAATCCACAGCCTTTGATGTGCACCATGCCACAAACTTGTTCCACCGGCAGGCGTATACCGTTTTAGTGGAGGTACGCCTGGCTGTCAAGATTACATGGCAAACCTCAGGAGGCAGCTCAAAAGACGTCAACTGCTGCCGCTCAGTCTCCACGAAAAGGAGGTGGTGGCTGGACAGGTTCGGGTGGAGGACCATCCCCTGCTGCAGCAACAGAAGATCCTCCCGAAGAGGCAGTCTGATCGGAGGATCGATGGCCATGTTGAGCAGCTTGGGATAGCAGACTCTTCATGCCCAATACAGAGCCAGAAGAATGACTTGGGCCCGGTAGCGCCTGATCTTCTTCAGCACTCTGGGTAGAAGTGGTATAGGGGGAAAGGCATACAACAGACCGCAACCCCACTCGCGACAAAAAGCGTCACCTAGTGAGTGCCGGCTTGGAAATTCCAATGCGCAGAATTGCTGACATTGCGTGTTCTCTTCGGTGGCGAATAGATCTAACCAAGGCTCTCCCCACTGTAAAAAGAGACCTTGCACTACCTCTGAGTGAAGACGACCATTCGTGATCCATCATGCACCTGCGGCTGAGTTCGTCCGCTCTGGCGTACAGAGAACTTGCCAGGTGTTGAACTACCAGGTATATGCCTTCATGTTCCAGCCATGTACAGAGGTGCAGGGCCTCCTGACATAGGGTCCATGACCCGACCCCGCCCTGTTTGTTGCAGTACCACATGACGGTGGTGTTGTCCGTGAACACCTGCACTACTCTTTCCCGGACAGAGGGAAGGAATGCTTTCAGTGCAAGACGGATCACCCAAAGCTCGGCCCGGAGACCAGAGGCCTCTCATCTCCGCCTTTCTCATGTGGCCGCCTCATCCCAGAAGGGATGCGTCTGTCACCACTGTGTGTTCTGGTTGGGGAAGGGAGAGTGATCTGCCGTTGACCCAATCCTGGTTCATGAGCCACCACTGCAATTGCCCTCCGAGATCTGGACTCAATCGGACAAATTCCCCTGATGCTGCGCCCACTGGAACTTCAGGTCCCACTGCGGAACCCGCATATGCCACCTGGCATGATCGATCAGCAGGATGCAGGAGGCAGTGAGGCCCAGCAGCCTCAGGGTCATCCTGACCGAAAACCGGGATAGAGACTGAAAGATCGGAATCATAGCCCGAATATTCTGGACTCGCTGTTCGGGAGGATAGACCCGAAACTGCATCGTGTCTAGAACCGCTCTGAAGAATAGGAGCTTCTGAGAAGGAATCAGGTATGACTTTGGCACATTGATGGAGAACTCCAGTGAATGCAGGAGGTCGGCCGTAGTCTGGAGGTGGGAGACGACTGCTTGGGGCGAGCCCGCCTTCAACAGCCAGTCGTCGAGATAGGGGAAGACTGAAACCCTTGATCTGCGCAGATGAGCTGCGACCACCGCCATCACTTTCGCGAACCCCTGAGATGCGCTGGTAAGGCTAAAGGGGAGCACGGTAAACTGAAATTGCTCATGGACTACTGTGATCCGCAGGTAACGTCATTGGGCCGGCAGGACGAGGATGTGAAAATAAGCGTCCTGCAAGTACAAGGTTGAGGGTAGACAAGACGTGCGCAAGCGTCAACATCTTGAACTTCTCCTTCCGGAGGAAACGGTTGACGGTCCTGAGATCCAAGATAGGATGCAGGCCCTTGTCCTTCTTGCGAACAAGAGAGTAGTGGGAATAACAACTGTGACCTATGTCTGGGACAGGAACGAGCTCAATGGCTCCTTTGGCCAAGAGAGCTGTAACTTCCTGTTGGGGAAGTCCCAGGTGATCCTCCAAAATGTGGTGGTATTGCGGTGGCATGGCTGGAGGGGTAGCCTCGAAGGGGCGGGAGTAGCCCCTTCGGACTATCTGCAAAAGTCACTGGTCGCCTGTGATGGTGCACCAGTGGGGGAGGTGATGGCAGATCCTGCCACCCACTGGCGTTTGATGGGCCTGAAAAGTCGGACTAGGAGGGTTTGGAGGCTTCTGTAGTTGGTGGACTGGCCAGTCCGCTGGACCCCTGAACCACGGCGTTGGTTTCTACGTCCCCGGCCGCGCGAAGGTTGGGTAACTTGCTGCTGCCTGTGGCTCTGGGTGGAACGTAGTGGGGCACCCCTTCCGTAGCCACAAAAGGGGCGAAAAGCAGGATGCACTGGGTGGCTGGAGAGGCCCAAGGACTTGTCTGTAGCCTGTGAGTCCTTGAATCGCTAGAGCCATGTCCACTTTGTCGCCAAAAAGGCGACGGCCATCAAAGGGCATGTCCATCAAGGTGTTTTGGACATCCCCCAAAAAGCCAGTCGATCTCATCCAGGTGTAGTGACGAAGGGCTACAGACGTGGAAATTGTCCTGCCTAGAGAGTTGGCGGTATCCAGCCCACAACGGATGGTAAACTTAGTGCATCCCTCCCCGCGGTGACAGCCTGGGAGAGCACTGTCCGGGCGTCCTCCGGACACTGTATTGAATATGTATAGTAGGCCACAGGAATGCCAAGCTGTATTTTTGTTAAAAGATCATAAAAAGTAATTGTATTTTGAATAGTAATTACATATATACATTGTGAAAGAGTAACAATTTGTTCAAAATTTGATTTGATATATTCTCTAGTAGTGCATGCTGCACCATACAATCATTATTTTATGAGCATTCTGTTTCTCAGCAGGTTGGAGCTGGTACTGCCAGTTCACATCAGGAGCAGTGTCATTACCTGAACCCAGTTGAATGGGTTGTGGTGAAAAAGCATGTGCAAAAATCCTGCCTGGATCTGAGGTGGAAAGGTCCCTACCAGGCCATCTTGATTACCAACACTGCTGTCAAGTGTGCTGGGATACCTAATTGGGTGCCTAATTCGCACACCCAGAAGAAAAAGTAGTGTACTTTGAGCCTAGTCCAAGATCTCCTGTACCTGTACGTACTGAAGGACCGAGGGGGGGGAAGTACAGGCAGCACCTGCGCAACCGTATCCCACACAGATTGGGAATAACGGCCCAATAGATATGCGGTGTTTACCGACCCAGTCCCAAGCTGGCGGAAGAGAAAATCTTATTCCCAATATAGTCCAGGTTCATGGATTCCCTTTCATGGGGAGCGGCAGGGAATGCGCCCTTGGAAGTGGAGGCTAGGACCACCAAGCTCTCCGGGGTTGGGTGTTGGGAGAGGAAAGTAGGTACGCCCGGAGCCGGGCGGTGGCATCGGGCAATCATCCTATCCACGGGTGCCCCCGTGTTCGTCCTGGACCACATGCCCAAAAGGACGTCAGTAAGCTCGCTGCCAGCTGAAGCCCCTCTGTCAGGAGGTTAGTCCTGACCGCCACCATAGAAAGCTCGAGGTTGAGGAGACAACATGCCAAGGTCAGGAGATGTGTCAAGACCACTGGCATCTCCCAGGTCCTCTCTCCAGTCCTGCTCAGACTCCATCTGACCCGACCCCTCCCAGTCCTGCTCCTCACCCTCAGGTTGCCAATCTGGATTGGTTGCCAATCTGGCTGAAAAGGGACCCCAGGAGTGAACTGGGGCATAAATACCCCACTCGGCATCGGATCCAGCGTCGGGTGACGCCAGTCTGGCTCTAGGTCCACATTGGGATGGAGGCCGGGGTCGACGCTGGCCGAGGACACAACCGGCATCGGATGTGGTGCTGGAAGAAGCAGCGCGGGGGAGGTGAAATGAGGTCAACCGGTGCCGATCTGGATCCAGGCCTGGATCCAAGGGGGGCCTGCGGCGCCGTGGCAGGAGCTGAAGGCGGAGAAGGCCTAGAGCCCCCGACTAAGTCCGCGGGTCCCGAAGGCACACCGGTGGGTTCGGGCCACCCAAAGATGGCGTACATCGCCTCGTAAAACTCACGAAGTTGGGAGGGAGTCGCTCCAGGTCCCGGGAAGGGAGGGAAGCCATGAGTCGACTCTTCGGGCTCCGTGCACGGAGCTGCGGAAGGGGCACCGCCCGCATCCCTCCTTGCTTCAGCCGACCGACAGGGAGAAGGCGAAGAGCAACAATGCTTCTTTGACTTCTTTTTGTGCTTCAACTTACCCGACCCCGAGTGCGAAGACTTTGATGACTTGGACGAGTGGTGATAGCTCCGCTACCGGTCCCTTCACCTCCCTCGCAACCGGGACCTCGAACGGCGCGGAGCCGACTGTCGGCACTTAAGCAGCTTTTGGGACCGCTCCCGCAAAGCCTTTGGCGCAATCAACCAGCAGTCGGAGCACGACTTGGGGTCATGGTCGCACTCCAGGCAAAAGAGGCACATGCAGTGCGGATCCGTCACCGACATCAGTCTGTGACAGACACCACATGCCTTGAAGCCGGGCATCCCTCCTGCGCCAGGAGTCGATAGACTCAAAAAAGAATTCGAGAATAAGTCAGACTGGAGGTACCGCTCTCTCCGAATCTGCGCTGGCTGCCGCAGAAAAAGAAAGAACTCATGTCAGCACGCGAGGGCGGCGACTAAGTAGCTACTGCGATGTCATTCCGGTGACCATGACGCCAACGATGGATGCGGAGCCGACCGACACCACCTTCTGACGCGCAGAGTTACTGCTGAAGAAAAAACTTTCCGGATCCAGTCTAACGCCTTGGGGTAATTCTAAGGTAAGGAATCTATAACTAACGTGTTTCCTTCAGATCGTTATATTTTTTAAGAAGAATTACGATGGTTTGGTTGCATTCCGTGTTATCAGCCGCTATGTGAGTGTCACACATTTCATTAACATCCTAGAAAGCAAGAACCACTGAGCACTTGTTAGAAGAATTGAATCACACACGAAAGCACTGTTATGCTATAGCTTTGTTGTATTTGTGTACAGAGTATTTTATCAGATTATTGGCATGGACTTGTGAGTACATCCACCAGGCAAAAATGCACTCTCTCGATGTGGGGCTAAATGTGGGAGAGGTCATCCTCAAAGATTATAGCAATTATTATGATTACGTTTACCAAAAAATGTATCTTGCCATTTGACTTTGTTTCCAGTTTCCCCTGAAGAAGGAATTACTACATTCCAAAATGCATTGGGCCTCAATCAATTGAAGACAAAAATATTATTTGCATTGTTATTAATGTATTGAATATGTATAGTAGGCGACAGGAATGCCAAGCTGTATTTTTGTTAAAAATCATACAAAGCAATTGTATTTCGAATAGTAATTACATATATACATTGTGAAAGTGAAACGATTTGTTCAAAATTTGATTTTATAGTCTCCAGTAGTGCATGCTGCACCATACAATCATTATTTTATGAGAATTCTGTTTCTCATCAGGTTGGAGCTGGTACTGCCAGTTCACATCAGGAGCAGTGTCATTACCTGAACCCTGGTGAATGGGTTGTGGTGAAAAAGCATGTGCAAAAACTCCTGACTGGATCCGAGGTGGAAAGGTCCCTACCAGGCCAGCTTCAATACCAACACCGCTGTCAAGTGTGCTGCGATAACTAATTGGGTGCATGCTTCGCACACCCAGAAGAAAAAGTAGTGTACTTTGAGCCTAGTTCAAGATCTCCTGTACCTGTACGTACTGAAGGACCGAGGGGGAAAAGTACAGCAAAATCTCTCTGGTAAAAGTTCCTGAAATCTCGCAAACTGGTATGGAAATACTCACTGAAAATGAAGGAACAAAATTAAAGGAACTGTTAAATCCTCACAAGAGCAACCAAACCATCATGATGAAGGGACAAGTGTGAGAAGAGAAAGACTCCTATGGAGATTGGAATGGACAAATGGTAGGAGGCAATTAAGATCTAAGAGTATATTATCAACACGTAGCAATAATTATAACTAAACGCACATAGTGCGTTTTTTGCTATCACCAGCTATCGCTTGATTGTATCGCCATGATAGCACTGTATTAACAACGCTTTGCGCATTGGCGATTTCAAATCCAGCGATAGCAGCAAAATGCTTGAATATCGCTGTAAATCCAGAGATATAAACTCACCAATGGCGAAATCCTTGTTGATACGCCCTGGTGGACTCAGCCTGACAATCCACCTTCCATTGGCAGGATGGCTAAGTCAGGTTTTCTTTAGGGGTTAGAATCCGGCGCAAAACGCAGTTAGCGCGACTTTTGTGATCACCTGACCCGCCTCGATAATAGAGCAAGGTTGTGTTTTTGACGGAATACATGCGGATTAGGTTGGGAACGCCTACTTTGCATGTCATTAGCGATATATATCTCTGACATGCAAAGTAGGCACCTGACTCAAGGAAACTCGCACTAAAGCGTGATCGCAAGTCCCTGTAAATTGTGAGTTGTAAAAATCGCCACTTTTCCAGCGCTGCAGCGATTTTGCTCTTGATAATATGCCCCCTAGTGTGTCAGGTGAATGTATACCACACACCATCATCAAAGAATCAGAATTAGCTGGTGTAAGTGAGAAAGAAGAATATGAACAGACACCAAGGAGATCCAAGACAGCAGGAGTATTCTGCACCTGACTGGACCTATCACTCAGAGAACATACCTAATGCATCAAATCAAAGTCTTAACAGGCTGAAATCAGACTCACTTGAAACTCCATGATATGCCACAGTAAAACAGCATTGATTAAATATGTTTTGTGGAACACAAATTACAACCAAGAACTTGACAGGCACTATTTAGTGGTTTCAAGCCTGAAAGACTGATATGACAAATGATAAACTGTATTTAAGACAGAAAAATAAAAGACTGAAATAAATAAATTTGCCAATAAAACAATTAACACAGGTGAATAAAAAGAGTTAAGAAGATTTCCCTAGGGCCAAGGCTGCAGTACAAAATTAGGGATAACACATTTAGAAGAAGTTAGAGTAGGGCTATGGATGTTTCACAAAGAATTTGTATATAAGCTGAAGGAAATAACCGCAAGTAGATCATCAAACATTTTGCTCGTTTGCTCAAGAAAAAGTTAATACAGAATTTCGAATCTGTCTGCTACTATATTCTACTAAAGTTTTGACTGTAGACAAACTTGTATCCTTAACAATGCTAAGTGTAGAACAGTGATTATTTCCACACTAATAGTTATTGTGCTAGTATTTATGGTCTTTTTGGTTCGAATGAGATTTACACCAGAGAAATAAACACTTAGATTTAGATTTGCCTGTGCACAGAATAGATGAGATTAAATTAAAAGTGTCTTTACAATAGATTTCTCGACTAATGTTCATTCTAGGTTAGTTCAGGAATCTAACCAATCATTAGACACTAAGAGGCATATTATCAAGAACAGCGTTAAAATTATCGCCGCTTTAGCGGGAGGAAACTGCCGCTAAACCGGCGATAATGGGCTTAATAATATGCCCTAGAGAAGTCCAATAGAAGCCCAGGTTCACACTAGAACATGGGCTTCTATTGGAATTCTCAATGGCATGTTATCAAGCCCATTATCGCCGCTTTAGCAGCAGTTTTCTGCCGCCAAAGCGGCGATAATTTTAACGCAGTGCTTGATAATATGCCCCTAAAGATTGTTATGTTTGTGTACACTTACCTTCTTCACCTGCAGAAGAGGTGGCTTACCATCAGATCCTATTTATATATGCAATTACGTGTTATTTTAGCTAAATTATTCTGTAGACAGGAAGATTTCAAATATTATTTTTCCAATTATGACATGATTTGTTCTAAGGTTCCCCTACAGAAAAGAATGAATCCTCATCTACAAGCAAAAGACATGGAAACTGCATGGTATTTCCTTAGATCTTCCACATTTATACACACTGTCAAGGTATCCGAAAAGATTCTAACCTATTTAATGAGGCCATTAAAAAAGAAGCTCATTTTAACATTAGAGGAAAGAAGAGCTCTTATATTTCATAAGGCAAATAAAGCAGATGTTTTAAAGAATGTTTGGAAGAAAGAGGGCGAGAAATACAAGTTGGAAATCACATGGTATTTCTTTAGATCTCCCACAGTTATAGAGACTGTCAAGGTATATGAAAAGAATCTAACCTGTTTAATGAGGCCATTAGAAAAACAGTTCATTTTAACATTAGAGAAATTGAAGAGCTCACATATTTCACAGCAAAGTATACAAAAGTGATGTATGGATGGAATGCTTAAATTAATCTCAGCCACTGGTAATTACTTGGGTCCGCATCATAGTCCATCATTATTTTGCACATCATGTCACCTCAGTTTAGCCTCTGCTATATGCAAATCAGTCTTGACCCTGCTCCAATAGGAACAGTCCAGCTCTGTTCACCCGAAGTTGGCAGGGTATGCCCAGACGTGGGTCCCTTGCTCACTTTTCCACTGGATTCAAGATAGCCTGGCTGATGAGGGTTATGAACCCGAAACTGGTCCCAGGATGCTTGTTTTCGGTCCAGGGAAGACATGGCTTGGTAGTTTGGGCTGGACTGTTCCCATGAGGCACAGGGTCAACCTGATTTGCATATGGTTATGTCTGAACTGGGGTGGTGGAGTGAGCTAAAGAATGATGATGGATTAAACCCAGATCAGTTGACTGGGGGTGAGTGTTTGATTTGCTCAAGCGCTCCGTCCATCATCCCCTTTGGTATCGCTTTAAATTAATCTCAGCCACTGGTAATTACTTGGGGCTGCATCATAGTCCATAATGATTTTGCACACCATGCCACCTCAGTTTGGACCCAGCTATATGCAAATCAGTCTTGACCCTGCTCCAATAGGAACAGTCCAGCTCGAACTGCCAAGTCAGATCCTCCCTGAACTGGACCACAAGCAATCCTGTTTTGTATTAGACAACTGATTGTCATGTTCTCACCGCGAGCAGAGGAGGCAACAGGAAGGATAATTCATGAGTCTAAAACCTATTGTACGAGTGTGAGAAGATGGCAAGTTTACCTGTTCCTCGGCATTACGACAATCCTAATGGACAATTGAGAAGACAAAAAGACACTTGTTGCCATTTGGAATATTGTGTTTTTATATTGGTGCATGTTTTCAGTTTCTAACAACTTCTCTACATGAGAGGTTGCTTAGTCTATTTCCATTGATTGTCTGCTGATGTAGGGCAAAGAATACTTAACAGCTTGATTTGCAGATACCTTACGCTTTATACACTGATTCTCTCATTAGAACTCTTTATTGAGTATCAGAACTGACACCTTATTTTCACCTTACTCCAATATATTTAAGATTAGGGGACTTCCTTCATGGAACATGCTTGCGGCATTATATCAATATTTACAATTCTTTCAACTAATTTTCTATTTTACCTTATATTGAAATATCAATTATTAGAATTTAAACTAAAGAAATGTCCTAATCTCTGGCAGAGAAATTCTATAGACGTTCTGTGTTACAGGAGACGCATTTACCCTGGGAAAAAAAACATTTGATAAATATTAAAGGTTTTGATCTGCTGACCTGTTCCTCACAGACGTCTATTCTAAGAGGTGTGGCAATTTTAGCCAAATCAACGTTGGGAGGGGCAAAACGTCAAAGGGCCGATACAGCGGGGAGATGGGCATTGGTAGAATTGGAAATTGGGTGTACAATCTGTGCGATCTATGGATCTAATCAGGATGATCCTGAAATATTTGATTTTTTGGAAATAGAATTGGCAAACTGGCCTGGCCCAGTTATAGTATGTGGAGATTTTAATATCCATATTGATTTCATAAATAAAGGCCCTTATTTAGGGCGAAAACCTAGGGTATTTCGAGCTATTAGCTCCTTGGCTAAATCACATGGGCTGGTAGATGTATGGGGGAATAAAGAGCCCAATAATCCGGGCTTTACATATTTCTCATGTCCTTTCAAGAAATATTCAAAATTGGATTATTTTCTGGTATCAGCAACAGAATTGAACAAAGTTAATATTAATAAATTACCGAAAATCATGTCTGATCATAGTCCCCTGATTTTGGAATATGAATGTGAGGCTTTTAAAAAAAAATTCTCAAGATGGACCTTTGAAAGGAAATTGTTAGCGGATAGTAGCTATGTTGAACACTTAAGGAAATGGACGCAGGATTATTTTGATGCTAATCGTTTTAGCGCATCCAGAAATAATGTTTGGGACTCATTTAAGGCAGCACTGAGGGGTGAAACAATTAGTTACTCTGCTAAGCGTAGGAAAGCAGATCGGTTAGAGAACCTGAGATTAATTAATCAGATAGCAGAAGAACAGCATATGAGGGAAATTGGCCAGGGAAAAGATGGTGTGCGGACTAGACAGAGGATCTCCATCATACAAGCAGAGCTTCATAAGCAGTTAGCCCAGAAAGCTGCAGGTGAATACCAGACCCATAGAGGTAAATTATATGAGACTGGAGAACAGGCAGGTAGATTATTGGCACTTCGGATCAGACAAGGGAAAACCAAAAATATGATTTCAAACATATGTGAAGGCAACCAGAATTATTCTGAACCAAGTGATATATTAAAAGTTTTTAGAAACTTTTATCAGACACTGTATAAGGAAGAGATTAATTCAGAGACCGGAAGACATGAGTTTGTGGATAATGGGCCTCAGGTAAGCACGACCGATAAAGGAGAGCTAGATAAGGATCTGGAAATGGGTGAGGTATTGGAGGCATTACAGGAGATGGCAGTCGGAAAGGCGTCAGGACCGGACAGTATCCCGCTAGAAGTTTATAAAAGCATTCAGAAGGAAATTGCCTCGATATTGTTGGATTTATTTAACGGGATAATGTGTACGGGATTAATACCGGAGTCCTGGCATGAAACAAATATTATTGTCTTTCATAAAAAAGGAAAACCTAAAGAGCACCCTGGATCCTATCGGCCAATATCCCTCATTAATGCGGACAATAAGATCTATGCTAAGATTTTGGCTAAAAGGTTGGGAAGGATTATTGGCGGTCTAGTCTCCCCGTGGCAGCATGGATTTATTCCAGGCAGAGGAACAACCGATCATATTAGGCGAGCGATCACTCTGTTTGATGTGCAGGTTGCCTTGGGGGGAAGGATGGCCATGATCCTTCTCGACGCAGAAAAGGCCTTCGACCGTGTCGCGTGGAAGTATTTATGGGGGATATTGGACCAAAGGGGCATCGGCCCTAATATAATTAAAACTATTAGAGCCATGTATTGTGACCCTAAGGCTAAAATTCAGCTAATGGGTGAAAGCTCAGAACTAATCCATATCTCCAGGGGGACGCGTCAGGGGTGCCCCTGCTCACCTATCCTTTTTGCATTATATATAGATCCTTTGATATGCAGAATTATGGGTTGCAATGATATTAAACCAATAGTTTGTAATAAGATGGAAACCAAATTATTGGCTTATGCGGACGATTTGGCGATAATTACATCTGAGCCGATTAGGGCATTAGTAGCTCTTAAAGAGATAGCAGAGGAATTTGGGCACTCATCCGGCTATCGTTTGAATGAGGATAAGACTCAGATAATTTGTACAGCTAATATTAAAAAAGAGGATATAAGATATACTGAGTCAGCAGTCTATTTAGGGGTTATGATTAGCTCAGCTATAGATATGATTATAAAAGAAAACTTTGCCCCTCTGTTGAAATCAATAACGGCAGACCTTAAAAGAATAGATACCCTACATCTTTCTATAATAGGGAGAGTTAATGTGGTGAAAATGACTATGTTCCCTAAGCTTTTATATCTTTTTCGTGCTATTCCATTTGCGATAGATGAGAGTCTATTAAGGTCAATAGAAGCAACTTTCGTGAATTTTATTTGGCAATACGGCAAAATAAGACGATCAATGAAGTATTTGTCCCTTCCACGGGAAAAAGGGGGGTTAGCAATGCCGAATATCAGACTGTATTATTGGGCGTGTTTGCTGACTAAGATGGCAATCCTATTTGATCCTGCCACTAATCTTTTGGAATCATCATTTGGTACTCAAAATCCCCCCTCTATTTATGTACTTATGCTGGGCAGAGAAGCACTGGGGCTTCTGCTACGGAAAACTGAGAGAAGATATTTCAAAAAAATGAGATACAAGTCGCTTGAAGGTATTTGGCAAGTATGGAAACAAGTTCGAAAATTACTATCAATACCAAAAGTTAATGGGTATTCACCATTGTGGAATTCTAAGGTTTTCCCGCAATTGAGTGGGGATAGTATGGGGAGATCATGGGAACATCTTGGAATTAAAACATTAAGCGATATTTTTGAAGGGGAGGTCTTGATGGGATTCAAGAATATTCAGCAAAAATACAATATTCCAGGGAATCAAGGGTTTAAGTTTGTGCAAATTCATAGTATTATAATGGCTATAAGATCAAGGATTATTATAGGGAACAGAATTAAAGTGATGGATGATTATTTATTAAAAGGAGGTAATAAGATTAAATTAGTATATAGATTTCTATTGTTAGAGATCCCAGATGATTTGGAAAAGATGGAAACTGCCTGGGTATCGAGATTGGGAGACCCAGATGTTGATATTGACAGAGCACTTCAGTTAGCTATGAGGTTGTTTCGCTCAACAAATTTGAAAGCCCAACAATATAAAACCCTGTTTAATTTGTATTTTACGCCAGCGAAATTGTTTATTTGGGGTAAAAGGGAGAATGATAATTGTCCTAGGTGTCAGGAAGGGCCCGCAAATTTAGTACATATGTTTCAGCAATGTGAGAAACTAAATGTAATTCGTGGGGAAATTGAGACATTTTTGGAGATGCTGTTAGGAGTTAAGATTAATTTATCCCCTACTCTTATGATAATGGGAACGGACAGTAAGTTGGGGCTGAATAAAGAAGAAGAAGCCCTTGTTTTTATTGCTGTCTCGGTTCTTCGGATTCTTATCTCAGCGGGCTGGAAAGATACACAAGCGCCGGTGTTTCATATGTGGCTTGCAAGACTTTTGGGTATACACAATATTGAATCTTCCCTTTTTGTTTATTGGGGTAGGAAAAGAAGAGAAGTGGGACAGAATTTGTGGGATCCATTAAAAAGATGGAGGGAATCTAATCTGTAATACTTTGCTCAGTTAATAAGATCTAAGTATGTTGACTACAGAACTATATTATTTATTTTGTATAAACTATTCGAATGGGATTGTAAAATGTAAAATGTAAAGTGTATATTGTTCTTGGTACCTGGACAAATAAAAAAAATAAAAATAAAAAAATATATATATATATCAATTATTAGATTATGTTAATTTTGAATTCTGATGCTTGAAAGACTAATTCTTATTGAATAAAATTGACTAAAACCAGACACATTGAAAACAAGCAATTGCAATGCAATAGGTCTCACATTTTTTGGAGATAGAGCTATTGGCATTGTAAATGGCATTGTAAATGACAATATCTTTAAGCTATGTGTTTTTTGGTTTGGAGTGGAGGAATGTATGTGGTTTGGAGTGGAATTATGTGGGCTGAATTGGAATTACCAGTTGTGGGATTGTGTGGTGTGGTGTGTAGTGTATTTTTGTAGAGGAATTATGTGATATGGTGAATAGATAAGGGTGAGAGCTGCATAGAATAGATAAAGAGGGATAGGTAGTTTGTGCAGGAAGTGGTGAATGAACTCTAGATAGAGGTGGTGCTGAGTAATACTGAGGTGGTGCTGAGTGATGACGAAGTGATGCTGAGTGATTCTTTGGGGCTGGAAATAGACGGCGAGTTGTGAACATGGCCTCCTACTTTCAATGGGGGATCTGCCGGATGTCAGTGAGTTTTGCTGCTTTTGTCTTTGGATATTAAGAAGAAATTCTGAGTGGGGATGAGCTGCTCAAAACCTTAAAATAACTGACACGCCCCAAAATGAAAGAGAGCTCACTTCATCTAAGAGGAAAAGGCTTAGCACAATAATGTAAACAAGCAGCAAGTCATTAGTGAATATGTTTTAGGAATAAAGATCAGTCTGGGGCTCGAAAAATCATAAAAAAGTTACTAGACCTGCAGGTCTAGTAACTTTAATAAATCAACTCGACCTAAATGTAATGTACTTGACCCGTGAACTGGTCTCAAATTGTGTGATCCTAGTCAAATATTTTGTCTTATTGAGCCGCCTCTTTCTTTATTATCACATAAGAGCGCACCCTTCAAATATGCAAGTTCACTATTTCTGTTATGTACTAGACTAAGGGCCTTATTACGATGTCGGTCGAAAACTCTTTCGACTGACTACTCTTCGGCATCGGTTCTGACCAACCGATTACAATGGTTCCGAACAAAGTTCGGAAAGTCTCCTATTGACTTCAATGGGAGCCTGTGTTCCAACCCACAACACAGGCTCTCATTGAAAAAAGGGGTGGTTACGAAAAACCTTGCACCCTGGTGCAGGCACCCCATGGTGCCTGCCACAGTGTGCATGGGTTTAAAGGGGGGTCCCTTGGGTACCCCCACGGGCCCCAACTGGAGGCCTCTGGGTGAAGGGGGGCCTGATACAGGCCCCAAAAGTCAGATTAAGATAGCCATTCCATGTCGGACGGACCGATTCGGAAAGGCTGTCCGAATCTGACAACGTAATGTGTCGGTCGGAAACGCAGTCCATAGAGATGTAATGTTCGGCTTCGACCGACTCGGAGTCTCCGAATACCAGTTGGAACCGATTTGGATTGACCGAATGGTTACCTTTCCATCAAAATCAGTCCGTCAGAAAGGTTTCCGAGCCGGTCGAAAACATAGGTTCTGAAGCGGTTTAGGAGAATCCGAATGCCGTTTGGAACCTTTCTGACCGACATCGTAATCAGCCCCTTGATGCTTTCTCCATGTAAAACAAGAATTGAGCCCATATATAGGGTACACATGATTCCTGGCTTGCCTCTTAGTTCACTAATAGCATTGTCATATGGGTAGGAGCAGTAATAATTCTCAATTCATGTTTAAAAACTCCCTTTTCATAAATATATTACCAAAGCATGATGTGGTAGTGCATTGTTATTAACAGATAGCATATTTTCCATTGAAATGGCCACAAAACTTTCCCACTAACTTGTAATTTTAATGATAATAGTGCCTATACAATTTTGGGAAATTGGGTTTCAGCAAAAATATTTAAAAATTGTGCATCACCAAGTAAAGTGTTCTAATTTGTTTTGATCCTATAAAAATATATTTTTCACCATAGAATTAGAAAAATGGGTTTTCATAGCTAGTGAAATATATTTGAAATGTTTAAACAGTTTACTTAGCTATTTCAGTGTTGTGTTAGAAGAAAGCCTGACATCTTACAGCCTTTCATTTAACATGCTTTGCTCAGTTCAATTGTCACACAGTTCACTTTACAAATTCCTCTAAATTAAATCATGGAAAGAAAAATAAATGTAATAAGATAAGTTGACTTTTGACCTCTGTCTCTGAAAGCCAGCAAATGTGACAAGAAAACAATATTGAATGGCTTTTTTATTGCTCTTTCTCTTTGTAAGCAATGAGAAGGAGGTCAAACATCAGTTTGTCCTCCCTGAAGTTAGAGGATTTTCAACTATCCAGAAAGGGCGAGTAGTCCCCAAAAATAGCTCTCCTGATTTTTCAAGCCCTACAGGTGATAATAAGTTGCACTCTGGTGAATGAGGTTTTGCTTTTAGAATGCGCTAAAAATAACCTCACAACATGCATCCATCTGCAAGAACTGGCTGAAGATATCACACGTGCATTGCTGGTGTGCATGAGCAAGTACACAACTTTTTACATTGAACATTTGTAAACATTGAGATTTTACATACAGAAAGGTTAAAGCAAAACTACAAGTCCCAGGGTGCAATGCGTTGTTGGTTAATAAGTTAGCATTAGGTGAAGTTGGCAACAATATGGGGCATTTGGTATCTATATCTATTTTTATAATGCATCAACTTTTAAAGCAGTATATGTAATGTCAGTACTCGTTTTTTCTTAGTAGGTATTTCAGACTGTGTTTTGTGATCTTTAAAGCATTTATGACTGTTTAACAGGTACATGGCATGCAAGCATTTGCTGTCTAGTATAGAGAAGGAAGATTCAAATTTTAATCCCGACATCACTAGCTTGAGTGATTCTGGGCGAAGCATGCTTTTGCTATGCCACAACAGTTATCTAGAAATGTGGGGTTTACCTGCACCCTAGGTGAGCCCAGATTTTAAGCGCTATCTAAAACATACAGCGGTACAAATTCAAGACCACAGGGCGCGTTCTTCAAAATACAAAAACATCTTTTACCTGTGAGAGTCAGGAGAAGAGCAGGTATAAATAGGATGTCGAGCACGTTTCAGTGAGCTTTGGGGGCCATAGTGACAAGGAGGATAGGATGAAAGGAGGAGTGATTTTAGCAGAGTGGGAGAGGTGCTTTTACTGAGCCTGGGCTGCATGTGCGCTCTCTGCCTGTATTATCCCGCGCTCCCATGGCTGTGCATTAAGGGTGGGCGGAATTTGCGAAATTGCCTTTCGCAAAAGTTTACGAAACGGCTAAAAATCTCAGCGAACACGTGAAATTTCACGTGCTTGCGGAGATTTTGGGCTGGTTAATGCGTTACTGCATTTGACCTTCAACTCGGGCACCTGATTTATTTATATCTGTAAGTGCTTCCTGTTGAGGTTTAATTTTTGTGACAGGAGCATCATGCCAGAAGGAATCCTGCCCTGCATATTTATCCAAGAAGATGCCACCGTTTTGTGCAATACCTCTACTCAACTGGAGTACTTTCTGCTGGCTAATCAGTTAGTGCTACCTCGGTGGGTAAATGTATAGTGCTTTTCCTACACTACAGCTGCGTAAAGGCCCAGAAGAGTTGTCTCCAGCGACCATGTGTGTCTGTAACTTTTGCCACCGCGCCGATGGGCGCCGGGGTCCCTCGAGTGAGCTGTCCATCATAGTGCGGAAAGGGCGGGAAGACGTTATACACCGCTGGTGTGTGGGCTGGGGCCAAACAGGCGGGGTTTCTATGCAGTTCACATGCCTCTTGTTTATAAAGGGCCAGAGACCGATCAGAGCAGCAGATGAGGAGACAGAACCTCCTGGTGTCAGGAACTACACGGGGATTGCGCTCGAGAAACTCATGGATGCACAGACCACCATCAAGGATTACAGAAAATTGTTGACGGTAGATATGGGGAGAAAGCACACCTGCCTAGCCTCCTCCGTGCTCACGAATCTTTTGTGCTGATTAATGTGTTACTGAATTTGACCTTCAACTCGGGCACCTGCTTTATTTAAATCTGTAAGTGCTTCCTGTTGAGGTTCAATGACAGGAGCATCGTGCCAGAATGAATCTTGCCCTTTTTCACACAAGAGTAAACACAGTGGACTAGATGTTCAAATACCTCATGTTTATGGCTAGAGCATTCTTTGCATCTCCCCCTTGGCCATGACTGAATGACTTTGTTTTCCATCTACATCCCCCAACAGGCTTTGCGCCGTGCACCGCGTCATACGCGCCAGGAGGCGCTTAAGAGTGGGCCAGGGCTCCCGCGCGCATCGCCCGTCCGTGCCCGTCAGAGCCCAGAGGAGGCCGGGCTGGGCATCCCATCTAACATCTGGACTAGGGCATAAGGAGCCCCAACTTTAAGGTACAGGGTGTGTTTATTGTGCCTATTGCAAGCCCCCTTAGACCTACGGAAGCTTCTGATTACGGGACTATGGGCAAAAGAAAAGAACTATGTGCACCCCCGGGTGGAGGAATTGCGGGGACTCTAGACGCCTTACTTACCAGGGCCGAGTCTGTCCTGATTAAAGAAATCCAGGCAACAGAAAGGCACCTTTTGTTGGACACTATTGCTATTCAGAAACGTTCCTCGCTAGGAGGAATAAGTAGTGCCAAATCACCTGTGTCTGCCCAGATGGAGCCCCGGCATGCTGAAATTATAAGTGCGATCATGTACCTGAACAAAGTGGCCCAGCTGCCACAATTTCGCAGGAAACAATAGATATGGACCCTGGTTTGAGGGGATGTGATGCCTTGCCTTTATTACCACCGGAAGCATCTTCATTACAATCAGTCGGCTCTGGGATAATCCAAGAAAATGTGATAACCCCCACACCGTCGGTAATGGGTGATTCTGCGGGTATCGAGATTACTACAAGATCTAAAAAATCTCACAGAGATGGTTCCTCAAGGCTGCCCACTGCTATTAATAATGAGCCACCTGCCAAACGGAGTAGGGGAGGTACTATACAAAAACACAAAGACAGGCTGAAGCAGGCAACCACTAAATCCGTGACTACCGGTCTCACAGTTATAGAAAAAGACCGAGGTTTGCTTCCCGCAATAAAGCTTAATGGTAACCCAAGCAACATAGTGGGCTCTGACAGTGACACTGACCAGTGGAAAAGGCTAGAGACTTTGGTTACAGTTTTACTGAATCCACTCCTAAGTAAGTTATCAATAATTGAGGAGCGGCTGTCTTTGATAAAAAGCCCAGGGGTTTGCCATTGTAAATGTAACTGCAAAAATATTGACCGCAGCCCTGCATCGGTCTCTGTGAGTTCTGTGCCTCTAGCAGCTAGGGGACCCCAGTTAGTAGTACAACTTCCGGGGGTAGCTTCAGGTGCTTCAGGTGCATCATCAACCCCTGGGAACAAGGGAGGTAATAATAATAATAGAAGTCATAAACCAAACCCCGGGAAGGAGCTCCCAGTCATCGCTGCAGCAGGCCTGGTTACGGACATTAGTCATTCTACGAAGAAGTCGGGTACAGAGCCGGGAGTCCCTCAGCAAAGTGTTGGTCGACAGCAACCCTATCCCGTGGGCTGGTCGTTACATCTACCGGAGGCTTCCTCCCCACTTGTATTGATCTTGGGAAATGTTCCACCATTGAGGGAGGGCCAATTGGAGTCTACCACACAGCTAATGAACAAATCCCTACACTGGCTAACACATCAAGTAAATCTAAGAGGAATTCGGGGGGACACATTGAGCCACCAAATTATAATGGCTAGAAGAGTGGAATGGTTAGGACCAGCTCAAAAATCATTGCGGGGAGATTGTGTAACCCTAAATTTCAATAATCGGGCTGCGCCACATTTTCTTATTGATCAATTGAGTTAGATTCCACATGATAATTTTGAAATTCGAGTATTGCCTTATGCATTTTATTTTAAGCCACCGCACAGTCAGGGCGGTGGTAATGGTGGCTTAGGTGTGCCCATGGGCTGGAATGGTCACAAATCTGGTACTCTAGAAAACTTGGGTGGTATGGGAGTAAGCATAGGAAATAGATTCGCTCCCTTGAGTGGGTTGGATTGCTGTGACTGACTAAGGTCAGAACCTCACGTCAGCGTTCGAAAGAACAATGACTTAGCAGGGCACCAAACCTCATACCCAGATACGGGGTGCACGACTCACCCAGTATATAACCAATCTAGGAACTTGGAATTGTTATTACCATCATGTCCCACAGTACTATCCTACATTTCCTGGAATATTGCGGGCCTGCAGTCTAAGGTGAAGTCACAAGACTGGCAGGACTTAATAGAGCAGTATGATATCTGCATATTCCAGGAGACGTGGTCAACTAAACCATTAAGGGGTATATTATCAAGGGCTAGCGATATTTTTATCGCCGCGTTTGCATCCGTTTTCGGCCGAAATGTGACGATAAAAATATCGTTTTATTTACAAGAGCACGCTAACGCGTGTTTAATGGGATTAGCGCTGGCTTCAACATCGCATCGCCTTCCATCGCTAATGAGATGCAAGGGAGGCGTGTCCCGTGAAACAACATGGAATATTATCGCTAACCCAGCTTCTCTCTATTTACAAGTGTATCACTAATTAAAATAGTGCTAACCAGGTATTTCGCCAGTTTGCAACACCTGCTATTTTTCTTACTAAGCCATATCTATATTGGGAGGTGGATTGTTATGCTGAGTCCACGTCTCCCTATCTACAAGGTTTTCCTTAACGCAGTTTCCTATCGCTGGAATTCCGGATGTTTTTACTCTTTCCGCTGCTTTTGCCTGGATTTCTATCGCCTCGGCGATGCGCGTTGGTAATAGTGCGCTAACCGGGCGATAGATTTCGGCGATATTCGGCATTGAAATTTTACACGCTAATTGCGGCCAGTGATAAATATCGCTGCCACTTGATGATATGCCCATACATCGGTTGGGATTCTTAATTGTTTTTAAACCAGCTCTCCAGGGGCTGAAGGGTAGACCAGTCTAATTATTTGGGTAAAACAGAATCTGGGTTTTACCACGAGTATAGTCCTTGTCGATAGTCCTGACATCTTGGCTGTACGTTTACAGGCCAACTCAACCTTATATGCAAGGGGTCTTACTGGGGGAGGACAATGAAGTACAGTTGGCTACCTAGAAGATTTTCTGGGTGGACTGGCAGGCAACCCCTATATAGTTATAGCTGGGGACTTCAATACCACCTTCACACCCCTTAGTAGCGAGGATTCTAAATTGACCGAAGAAGAGGATACATTATGGAGTATACCTAGTTTAGAGATACCTCCCATTAAGAGATGGTCAGAAGCAGCCCTCCAACTTAAGGCGTTGTGTTTGGAGGGGAATCTTAGAGCAGTTAATGGCCGCTCATCCTCCGATAAACATGGAGCCGCCACATTTGATAATGGTGTGAGTACTAGTAGGATTGATTATATACTATTAACCCCTTCGATGCGTGCGTCGGCCAACGGCCATCGCGAACACTACCTCCGTAGTGCTGCGTACGTCCGTTGGCTGACGCGGCCCCGCTCATGCAAGATTTCACCCGCACCGCGGCAGATTTTACGCCGCGGTTAACGGGTTAAGCCTAGATTATTGGTCAGACCTTTGTGATATGGAGGTCTTGGAGAGAGTGGAAAGTGACCATAATCTACTATCTCTAAAAATGGAACTTAAGGGTAGCCTACAACCACCAAACTCACTGTCGCTACCTTCTACTAGTGAAGTCCAGCTCTGTAATAACATGAGGAGGGTAAAATGGGATAAGGTAGTTTCTAGTGAAAAAATACTTATTGATATAAGGGCTGCAGTCTCAGAGACTCTTGATGAGATACAAGTAAATACAATACAGCCTGAGATAAATGAGAGAATATCTAAGCTCCATGTGGGTCTGTTTAGTAAAATAAGAACCTTCTTCTTAAAACCGGCTAACAGTTCAACCAACCGGAAAAGTAAAGGCATTAGTTGGTATAATAAGGATTGCAGGGCAGCCTATAAGTCACTAGCGGCAGCTATTAAACTGAAGGATTACACTGCAGTTAAGCATCTTCGGCATGAGTATAAACCAGCATTAAATAAAGCCAAAAAAGATTGGGACGAACAGAGGTGGGCAGACCTCTACCAGGCTAGTAAAGAATGTAATTCCCAGTCTTTTTGGCTTCAGGTAAAATGGGGAAGAGGGGGACAGAATCCCACACCCAATAATTACGTAGACCCGGAGAAGTGGGTTTCCCACTTTGCTACGCAATTTGCCTTGGAGACAGGAGGTGAACTCGAGGCTGCTTATACCATCTCGTTTTCTGGCACAGCTTTAGAATTTGATATAGGGGAAGTCGAATTAGCTTTGAGTTCAGTTGCTAATGGTAGAGCACCCGGCCCCGATGGTGTACCGGCGGATCTGTTAAAAAAAGATAAGGCAATCTGGCAACAATATATTCTCCTGTTAGTGAATGCTACAGTGAGTGGGGCAGCTATCCCATATTCATGGAGGGGTGCAGAGATCCTGCCAATATCCAAAAAAGGAGCTCGCTCGTGCCCAGGCAATTACAGACCTATCAGTCTCATAGATGCCATTCAAAAGATCATGGGCAGAATGGTACTAAACAGGATGCGAGACTGGATCGATGATAATAAGATATTAACTCCATGTAAATGTATGAGTCTTGTAAAGCGCACTGCTGCCCTTGAGGCGTCGTGGCGCTGTAGACTGCCGGGGAACCTGTCCTGGCTATCCCTGTGAGATGGTCCCTCCTGGGTATCTCCAAGGTGAAACCAGGCATCCCCGGCAAATGTGGGGGGCTGTTGTGGAGATGAGGCAAGCTAATGCCCAGAGTTGCCGAGTGTGATACCTGGTTAGAGTGGGCACTGAGGCGAGAATTATCGAGTCTGCTGGCCCTGGTCCACGACCCTGCCGCGTCGGGAATTGAACCCTGGTCCCGGGCCGTCCTCTGCTTCTGGGTCTGCTGCCTCTAACCAGTAAGCCACACCACTCCACTCCATTACAGGCAGGATTTCGCTCCAACGTGAGCACAATAGACCAGGTCTTTCGGTATGTTTTGATTTATTGGCGTGTCGTTGTGTTGGCTGGTGGCCCCATTTATGCAGCCTTTGTGGACTTAAAATCCACCTTTGATCTGGTTTCGCGGAGTACACTTTGGAGGGTATGCAAAGATTTGGCCATGCCGGCAGAAATGTTATTTGCTGTACAGCAATTACATACAGGAAATTTTGCCCAAGTACCCTGGAGCACCCAGAGCAACAAAACTGGTCCATTCCCAGTACTGAAGGGAGTGCGTCAAGGGTGCGTTCTGGCGCCAACCCTATTTTCATTGTTTATCAATGGTGTTGTAGATTATTTTTCTGCATTTTAAACTGATGCACCATCCCTTGCAGGTGCCAAAATCCCTATACTTATGTTTGCAGAGGACACCCTGATTAGTTCTAAAACCCAGAGTGTTCTGCAGAGGGCCTTACTAAGATTCGAAGAGTTCTGTAAAGATCGAGGGTTGGTGATCAATGCAGACAAAACTAAGTTTATGGTCCTGCATAAGCATAGAGTAATTAAGGGCAGGGTGCTTCTTAATGGAGAACTGCTGGAGCAGACTGATGTTTTTAATTATCTGGGGATTACGCTGGGGAATAGACTTAATTGGAACTACCAGACAAACTTATATTTTTAACCGCATCCTCTCTCTCCCCCACCATACAGGCAATTATAGCCTGCTCATCCATACTCACATTCATAGTGGCACCACTGCCAAAACAAGCATTTGTAATGCAATCGGTCTTACATTTGTGAAAATTAGAGCTTTTGGCATTGTAAATTACAATGTTTTTCACTTATGTTTTTTATTTGCAGCTGAGTGGATGTATGTAGTTTGTCGTGGAATTAAGTGGTTTGATTTAGAATTGTTAGTTGTGGAAGTGTGTGGGTGGAATTGTTTGGTGTGGGGTGTATTTGTGTAGTGCAATTATGTGGCA